>NC_063280.1:10696250-11392500 GCF_910591885.1 Bombus terrestris
GTTATCGATCAAGCCACAGTAAGATCACAATATTATCCGTAATTGATATCAAAGACAAATGTAATCGCTCGTTTGAGATGTAATTGTGAAACGCTAGGTAAACTATAGAATAAAATAAAATACAATTCGAATAAAATATGGTATCCTATAATACTTATTCGTGTTTATAGAAACTGTGCGACTAAAGCCACGATGAGGATGATAATTCTGAGCAGAAAGTTACTGTGCTTTTAATCCTTCTTAATTGTAATATAATAATATTTTTAAATAACTCCAAAATAAACTTTCATATTCTTCACAGAATTCGTGTCGATAAATCAGGCTCGAGGAGTAAAGAAGAAGCGGCTTCAGAAGCAGAACGTAAGCGGATTGGGAATCTCGATGGACGGTTAACTATCGACTAAGCCCGACTTAACTCTGGCAGGTCGGTAAAACCGACAGCAGAGAGCAGAAGCAACGGGTAAACTTACTTGTATTTCGTCTTGCCGTCCCAGATTTCTGCCGATATTTTCCTCTGACTGAACCAACGACCGTTCAATAATTGAATACAAGCCTGTGCTTCTGCTGGTTCTCGAAATGTTACCTGGGCAACACCTTCTGGATGTCTCTGTAAAGAACAAAAAAGGTTCAGTTCAAACTTCTAAACTTTTCCTTCTACAAAAATTGAATAAATATCACACTGAAATTAAATATCGAACGAAAAGTGTTCGAATACGTTCATACGTCACTGTATGTAAGTAACAGAAGAAACCAACGATCGTTATATCGTTCTTTTCTTTTTCGAAATTTTATCTTTCATACGCTTCGTTCTAACAGAATTTTGTTACGTTCGTGGTCGTAGAATTTTGTTGGTTTACTTCAATTTTCTCGTTTCACTGTTGGAACTTAACTCAAATCGACAAAATGTACGCTATAATTAAACAATGGCCTAGTTAGTTAAACCAAGATATACGCTCATCGTCTTTCCATTCGCATCACACTCGCTTTTGTACCAAGATGAATCCCTGTCTTCCCCTTTTACGACTTGAGGTTGGCCTCGCGTCGCCCACAGTCCCTCACAATACTTTTCTCGTCTCGGACTTAAACCACAATTTATGAGCCTTCGGTTTGAACATTAATTTTACTGTCTGACCCCATGCGCGACATGAGATTCTTTGTTCTTTTCTTACGTTGTACCTCGTTAGATCAATCGGCACACTCTTCGTTTTATCCATTAGCCTTCGTTACAGATACACGATAAACATACGTACGTTCGGATTTGTAGTTGAAAAATTGCACGTGCATACGCTCGATAATTACTTTATATATTTTACAAAGTATAAATTTAGAATAAATCGTTCGATCGCGCAGAAGTCGCTAAAAAGAAAAGAAAAAATAAAAGAAGAAAAGACAAAAAAGGATGGTCTAAAAAGCTTTTTCCAGAAATGCACGACCAGTCACACGTTTTCCACACCGGGATGAAAAAATGGGGGAAAAGAGCAAGAAAAAGGAAGCACGGAGCAAAGACGACCGCGTTGACAAAAAAAAAAAAAAAAGGGCCAACCGGAAATTACGCTGAAACGATATTGCCCGAATCGACGTGAAGTCGGTGAACGCCATAAAATGCATCGTCTGTTCATAAATTCGGTCTCAAGGATCGACTCGTTCTTTTTTCTCGTATCTTTCGTTTTTTCATCGAGCAACTTTTTACCGTGTTACACGCGGTTCGAAAGCAGCCTGGAAAATACAGGGAGCGACGATCACGGCTAAATTGGCTGCCACGAAATTTCCTTTCACGCGCCGCTTTTGATCTCGAACACGCGTTTCTCGCACGCTCCGACGCGACGTTTGGTACGGTGTAACCGGTCCTATGGCAGACGATGGAATTCACTTTGACATTGAATGGATTCACGGTTGAGACGCGCCGACTGGGAGTGTCTCGTTGCGAATTTATGGGGTTAGGTCATCCCTTTTCGAAGGTTTATTTGCGTCGGCCACGGAGCAGCAACTTCTTTGTTATCCCCATCTTTCTGGTGCATCTTCTAAATACCTTGTCTTGACTCATTGTTCTCTATCTGTGCATCGCCGAGATCAATTTTTCCGGTTGTCCGTAACTGCTCCGTTCTCAATGTCGATGACTAGTCGATATTACTCGTTCGTTTAATTTAGAATCTCGTTATTTCGTAGAAGCTACGTACGTAATATTCTATACTTGATGAAATATTTATGAAATATAAATGTTGCGTGTATGTTACTCTTAATAACCGTGAGATTAGAGGGCCAGAATGGAAAGCTTATCGACGAGTCAGTGATGATCTACACGATACAGAATGCGGTACTAATTGACCTAGATTTCATATTGGACATTATATCTGTTGTATAATCTATGAATTTATAAAGCATCGTTATAACAAGACTATGCGTAACATTCGGGCTAATAAAAATTTTCTGAGAATCTCTGATTGGTATTATACAGAAATTTTAATACAACGTTCATTTTTCGTTCTTTGCTCTATTTATAATTTATAAGTGACAATATAACACTTGATATTTTATCTACTATGGTAAAATTTGGTTCAACAAATGATTAGATTTGCGCAAGAAATTCTGTTTTAAAATTCTGAGAATTTGTAATTGGTATTATACAGAAATCTTAATACAACGTTCATTTTTCATTCTTTCCTCTATTTATAATTTATGAGTGACAATATAACACTTGATATTTTATCTACTATGGTAAAATTTGGTTGAACAAATGATTAGATTTGGGAAAGAAATTCTGTTTCAAAATGTTCCTAATTACTTCATTGTATCTACTTTAATTGTTAAGCGGTTAAGCTAATTATATGCCTGTTACATTACGTATTTTAAAGTAGATAATCAGCCTGCATTGTAGCTCGTTTAACAAGTACTTTGTTTAAAATAATTGTTCTAAATGTATAATACCTCGAAAGCTATTGTTACGATAGGATTTATGATAAAAATGAATGATATGTTAATAAGAAATTAAATCGAACGTGTATATTTTTATTTTTTCGTTAATATTCTCTTTGACTCGGATTTGTTAATACAAAAGAAAATACGAGATTACTTACATCGTAAATGACAACTTTTCTGACATCGCCGCATTTTAGGCATTCGGACCTAATATCCTGTTGATACTCCAGCAGTAACGAGACTTCTTGATCAAAGTCTTCTGGAGAAAACAAGTTTTTTATAACTACCACCCTTTCGTGCTTCAGCGGTTCTCCCAACACACGTTCAGGTCTCCAATCAAACAATCTAGGACAAAAGATTAATATCATTGACGAAGCATTTTACAACGATTTATACAACAATTGGAAGCTTTTATCCATCCGCTGTACTACAATTTTTGTCAAATTTAATGATCTAATTATGTTTTCTTTCAAACTATATCTGTTACTTTCATTCAAAAGGTACTCTTCTTGTGTAATTATACGTATTCCAACTATAGAATCGATTAAAAGATTTCATGGGACAACGTGAAAAGCTGAATTTGCATTTAAAATAAAGATATGAAATTTAAAGCGAGAAACGCGTTTGCATAAGCTTTAACGAGATAATCGCAATTATATACAGAGAATATTACACGGTGTGTTGTAAAAGTGGGTAGTACGTATAGCCTTTTGTAATTTGCAAGGCGTGAACTAGACACTGCAATGAAGCCGCAGTAATTCCATACTACGTATAGACATCGTTCGAGTCGTTTCATTTTATGCATAGAGCACAAGAATCTTAGATGCATCAGCCGATGGAAGACCGTTTACTTAAATTACACACGTGACGTGACTGTATCATGATGTGTACATACTTGTAGCGTTGTTTGTGTTGTTTGCGCTGTCAACGTTTATTCTGAAAAATGTCAGAAACAATGGATCGTAAAGATCAAAATGATCGCGTAATTTCTGATTTTTCCCGGGCTTTAGTATCGATATATCTATCGATACGCGTATCTTGTACGTGTTAAAATTTAAATAGTATTCGAAGATCGCAAGCAGGTACAATATTTTTCTCAAATTTTACACAGTTCTTTAACGCGTCGATTTTTCTTCTAATTATAAGTATCTTGAAGTTATTTTTATGTAGACACAGATGAACAAGTGAAAAACGATGAACAAGACGATGATTCCGCTATTTCTTTTTCTTTTTTTTTTTTTTTTTTTGTTTGTTCGTTTTTATGTTTATATCATCCGTATAGATCTCGCTTTATCCTCTCGCAACTCTACAAGGTTCGGTTAGCCAAACTAATGAGCCGTAACATTTTGCGGCCATCGTGTGTGGCAGACTCCCAACGAGTTCTAAGATTATGGCAAGTGTTAACACATTTGTTCGCCACTGCATTCCAACTGGAGCGTTTAACCTTTTTTAGTAGAAGAAAACACAATTCAGCTCTCGACATGTTGCCGTCGGCTATTTATAAATTCTAAATTCACGTCCATCGGATATTCATAGGTTTTTATCGTATTTCAAGCGCTGTGCAACTTCGTTTATCCCAACTCCATTTATTCGAACGAAATTTTAATTAATTCCTGAGTAAATGAACTGTCGATTTAATCCATTTATCCGAACGTGAATTCCTACTGTATGAACGGAAAGTCATATATAGCCGAGAGAATCGGAGAACTATTATACGAACTGTTTTTGCCCTTCGAATAAACAACCATCTACTGTTGATCGTTTCAGCAATAACAAATGAATTAAAATATTTACTTGCAGTTACATCGAGATATGGTTACAACAGTACAGTATACAATAGCAAAGAATGAGACTAAATAATATAGCGCTATTACGATTTAACGATATAATTTGTATCAACTGATACAAATTTTCAGATTCGATCGAGTTGAGATTTCCAAAAATATCTTACAACTTTCACTTACGATGTTCCTGCTTGTAAAAGTATCAGATTTAAAAATATTACACACGATTTTGCAACATTTTGCTTGACATAAAAAGTGGCGGGCAATTCTGTCAGCACTAAGAAAGCGTTTGTAACATTGTTGAAAGCGTCGATTTCACCCCAGAGAGCTTTGCAACGTTATCGAATAGTTGGAAAGCACTCTGGAAATTCTAGGAATGCCACGTACTTTACAATACTATTACAAATCTTGATCATATTTTCGGCGAATTCTCAACATTCCAACGGAGCTAAGAAATGTAGACTTTTGGAAAACATTTTAAACGTTCCAACTATTCGTAATCTTAACTACCAATTATCAAATTAAATCGTCGATAGAATCGATGACACGATGATATACGATTTATAAACGTTTCAGCGTTATACCACGCTAAATTAATCGACAATTGCGTACAACTGCGAATCACTATACGCGCGTATTATATATTATTACTATACGTACGCTATATTACCTGGTCAGGAAATTATGACTTATGACACCCTTGGATACAATTACATACGGACTTAATCTCCACCCCCGGGAATCAATTAAGCTAATCGGAGATTAGCTTAAATCAGATAATATTAATTAAGGTGGCGCGTTATGATTGTCGATTAGAGCTCTCGTCTGATCGACGCATCATTAATATTTATGCCATGATTAAGCAAGTGTGAAATCGGTAGTCGATAGAGCAGATCTGCCGCTATACATCGCTGCGCTCGATAAAATTCGCAAGCTGATTGAGAAGATAAATTAACCAAGTGTCACTGTGCAAGGTTTGTCGAGGTTATACCATACGATCAGCTTATTAAACATGGCAATGCCGGGCCGCATAAAATTATACGTATTGATAAATGGACACGCGTTAAACGCTGCACACTATGCGCTTACTACGTATGCGTAATAAATCTTTACTTCTAGATGGACGTTCTTCCAACAGATTTATGGTATTAGTCTAACGACTCTCGCTATACGCGATAGTTATTTCCTCGCGTCTCTTTTGGTCGTTTTGCTGAGTCAGGAAATTTTCAATACTAAGAGCGAATATATAAGGGCGTGTACGCGCGATTGAAAACGTGGGAATCGTTATGCAATCGAACAGGCCGATCGACATCCAGACTAAAAGAGAAAATCGTAGGGATAGGAAAACGAGATATTCAGTCGATTTGCGAACGCGAAAAGACCGTTAGAGCCGCGACTTCCGGCAAAGAACAGTCGAGGAGGGCCTGGTTCGTTCGCAAATAACTGGTTTTCACGAAGTTCAGGCCATCGAACTCTCTTGCTCTCGTCCTTAGGCAGATATCCGTGCGCACCGATGAAGACAGCAGTCGCTCGACTAACCGATGATTACGGATACCGCGTGCAGATAAGGACCCTGTTCCAGGTGTACTCGAGGATTTCAGAGTCGATACGTCTTGTCTTGGTCACCAAACCGATCGACTCGAAGCTGTTCGACTTGAAACGGCAATAGGGAACTGTGAACGGTGAGAGCAACGATTAATTGACAGACGAGGATTCATTTTACGACTTGCCTTCCATGCGATAGCAAAAATATCGAAAAGAAATGGATAAAGGAAGTTTTTACGAATAAAGTTTATGTTTAAACGACAGCAACGAATAAACAATTTTTTTAATACGACTTGCGATAGCGGAAATAATTTGAATATAAGCTTCCTTGCAGTTGCAGAAAATAAAGGGACACGGAGAGGCAGAGAAGGAATATTCCGATCAAACATAGACCTCGTTTTGTAACCAAAAAGTAAGTCCATGATTCACGGTATATCCGTAGAAACCAAGTCGGAAGGAATGCAAAAAAGAAAAGGACGAACAAGAAAAAGAACGTGTTTCGAGCAAAATTAGATCTTACTTGCCAAGCTCGGCACAAATATTGGGAGAATGACTAGCGTAAGGAATGCGGGTCTGATTAGTTATTTCGTATAGACTCAACACGATCGTAAGGATAAGCGCGCGTATTGGTCGAAAATGTCAGTTATACGAACAAAATAACACAGCAACGCGTGACGGCGAACGATACAAAGCAACGCCTGCCTTGCCCCTACCACTCTAATTCATTTTGTCATCTTTCCAGCAACGCACAGTACCTCATTTTCATTAAAATTCCAAAGAACAGTTTCGATATTTAATTAACGATCTTTTTTACTCGTTCCTTTTGCCATCCTCCGTTTATCTTTCGCTCGCACTTTTTACGGCTCTACCGAAAATAAAATATTCCGCTTCGGAGAAACGCTTTTAAAAAATATTAGCTTTCATCGTCGCAGAACTTGAAATGCTTACGTTAGAATATTCTTCTTGCACGGCTTCTAGAACATGGTGAAATTCAAAAGTAATAAAACAGAGAATGAGAAACCTTAACGAAGACGTACGTAGACCCGAAGAAAATATCGTGCCGAGATAAACAGAGCGATCCTAGCGTTTCTCTGCGTGTTCCACAGATAGGTTCTTGAAGTATTTCTTGAAACAGGAAATGTAACATAACGTGGACGTGCAACTCGATGGATTTACACCGAAATAAACTAATCGAATCGTTGCTCGGTAACAGTTGAAACCATTTTCTCTGCAAAGTGATGAATCATCTTGTTGAAAGTTCTCTCCTCCTTTATCTTCTGTGTTGTTTCAGTTTATTAAGTTTGTCATGAAATACCTACTTCAATTAAGAGAGGGAAACGCTATAAAAATTTATAAAAATTTTCCTCGACTAAAAAATTGTATTCCATGTATTCATATAACCAATTAAAACAACTTTTTTAACGTAATTGAAACATTATATGCAACACACGAGCAAAAGCCGTGGAAAATTTGTAAGAAGTTTCCTTTTCAAAAGAATATTTCGCCAACGTGTTTATCAAAGTGCTGCGTGTATTAGGAAAGCACGGCACACTTGAGAGAAAGCTGGTAAAAATTGCGTTTGAATGCGATGTAATCTCACTCCGTGAAATAGAAACGCGCGATCTTTATTAAAATTTAGGGTGGAAGCAAAATTTGCACGTTATGCCATTTTTCCCCCTACCGGCGATAAATCAAGACGCTCTTATATTTTCTAAACGCAAACATCAAAACTGTTCCCCGCTTCTTCCGCGATAAATTCCAAAAATGAAACCTGTGTTGTGTGATGCGCATTATATTACGCTCCTCTTTCGACTTCTAACGACTCTTCTAACGACGAAGCTTTCGAGGCGACAACATTCCAAGCTACCAAATCTGAACCAAATACGAATCGCTGTGTTCGTTTCCCAAGAGAATTCTACAGCGCCTGAAAAATTGCCAAAAATTGCAAAAGGCGAGATCTTGTAAGAAACTCGGCAAGTAGATTCATTTGCCTCTCGAACATCCGGAAGATGCTCGTCGATCGCCGAGAAGAAAAAGACAAAGGAAAGGTATACGGTGCATCGCGATGCAGCAACGCATATGTCTGGTCCGTGAGATGAGAAGAGAGCCGCGCCTTTTTGCTCGCAGTTGAGAAAGGAAAGTAGACGCGTGTAAGAAAGTACAGCGGTGTGTGATGCGGCGCGAAGCGCGTTATACACGCGGCCCGTAACGTTCAGGCACGGCGTGAGTAATCGACTCGTGCAGCTGCTTTTACCGGAATCCGCCAACGCCAAGCAGTCTGGCGGCATCTCGAGCAACTTGGACCCTCGTGGCATCCGGTTCGTGCCAAGACAACCGAGTTTCAACGATGGCCACTGGCGAACACATTCCATTTCGTAACGAAGAGAAAAATGAAACAGCGAAATGATTTGATTCGTTTTGGACAATTTGTTACACTTCTATTTCTGTAGCTGGGTCAGATGCAACTAGATGGAACGAGATCGGAGGGCCGCAATTTTGAGAAGTACGAGGATAGAAAGAATATGTTCTTTTTTTAGAAATGTTGAAAGGAGAAGAGATATCTATACTTAAATACAAAATATCACAATAAAAACATTAGTTCTGTGAATTTTTCGTCACGCAATATAATTTTTCTTAGCGTTTTAACCTTTGTTAGATTAGGCCATAAGTGGCATTTAGCGCCTAAGATACAAAATAAAAATACAAGTTAAACGTCCGAAGCTAATTGACCTAAAAATAGCAGTTAAATAATTTTACAACTCGTCGATATACAATTTCTATACCAGTTCGATATTAAATTACTTTTTCGAATTTTCTACTGTAACGTATTCAAATTTTAGGCATTTTAGAATACTAATCTATTTTATTTCTAAACGGAGGAATACGTAAAATGAAAAATAGGTTAAACGATGTCCAATCGAAGTGTCAATACACTGACACTTGGTAGTAAATCAAACCTCGAAGAGCGCAGAATAATATTTGCGTTAGCCAAAGTATACGGTAACTAGAGACTAACGTAAATCGAGCATGAAGATGACACGTATCTCGATAGCACGGAGATTGAACGGTAACATACGATACAGATTCTTAGACGGCTGCCAACACCGAAAGATGAATGAACCAACATGAATGGAAAGAAACGCTCGAAATGGTTTAAGAGGTGATTTTACGGAGTTGCTCGATGAATTCACTCTGCGAGAATTCACTCTGATCGCGGATTCTTCACGGTTTCTGGCAGTGAAAAAACCGAAGTGATGGTTCTATAATCACAGTGCCCTTGGAACCGTAAAATCACGTAATGTACTTTGTTTAAAGTTTTTATAGGAAGAATACAAAATACCGTAATAAAGTTAGATGCAGTAGAGAAATAGACTTATAAGATAAAAGCAATATCGAGGTAAGAAACACTCGTGAAAATGTGAATTTAAACTCCAAATTTATGCCGTATTCGATACTATACTATATCGGTATTGGAAACTCGTTCATAATATATTTATAATAAATTATTTTAAAATAAATAAATTTCTTTCCTTTTTCATTCGCCTTAATAAGATAGAAGCTACAACTGCAATATTCCTTCGCAATAAATTGAAAAATTTATTATACCTTTCTCAATATTTTAAGCTAAACGAATTTCTTCTCTTCTTTCGTTGCATGGCAATTTGCTTATCGCTCGATAAAAAATGATAATAAAATTACGAAAAGCAAAGTAATTCAGTTACGGCCTTACCTTCGTTCTAATTTATGATTAAAAATCCATCTTAAAAAAGAATGAAATATCTACGGTATGTGACTTACTTATCTTGCAACTTTTTCTGTCGCTCCTTATCCTTTTTTTTCCGTTTCGGTTTCAAGGCTGGATCGTACGCGTCTCCCTTCATTTGAAACTTTGCCCTCTGAACAGACAACGTTTTACCCCTGATTTGAGACTTATCCAAGATCTTTAACGCCAAATCCACCGATTCGACCTGAACAAAAAATAAAAAAAAAGATTGAAGAAAAAACGAAAGGTTAATTAAATACAAGAGACAATATCGCGAAGAGAGCGTGGTTGATAAAAACGACGAAGTTTCTTCTCGTCCTAGATTAAGCGAAAAGAAAATTGTCATACTTTTAGATCCTGCAGAAAAGTACTTTCTGTTTAATCGAAACTCACTCTAATATAATGTTTTCTACTTTTAAAAATAATGGATTTAATATCATTTTATAAATCTACGTATTTCTATATTTTGTTGAATCCGTATGAGTTACTCGATTTCGAAATTTTTATTTTTCACAAAATCTACGCGTGCAAGTAGCGTTTAAACAAGGACACAGATATTACGTAAAGTGTTAATCGAGAAGGGAAAAAACATCTGTTAGGCCACTTTGCTGTCAATTTGCACTCTACGATATCAATTAATCCGTCCTCTTCACTCATAAATAAATTGACGTTGACTTCCAGACGAGTTCCATGATTTATGAAATCGACGTACCGAGAGGAATAATATGCTTTTTGCAAGGCATGTACCATCGATAATTAACGTGCAATGCAAAAAACCAGACGCTCAACTGTTTAACAGGCCACGCAAACAGAAAGTCTACAGATTCGGCGAGACTCGTTTAAACACATTGACAAAAAAAGCCATTAATTTAATCATTCACGACCTATATTTCATATTACTGAAACGCTTTCAGTTTTAAATCGTGATAAAAACCGAAATATATTTTTACTTTAAATTATTCTTTCCATTTAGCTCGTAACATAATACGATCATCGAAGGATAGAAGGATATATTACTCAACTTGATCCATTCGACAAACGTAGATATCGAATCACTGACAAATCGCATTGAAAATATATGGAACGCGGAAATAAAAAGATCGTAGCTATCGTAATTGACTAGTAATAAATTCAAATGGAATCAGTGCATATTACCACAGGCAGCAGTCGTCGCTTAAATCGTATAAAAATACCAGATAGGTACTAGAAATAGCGAACATCGTATCGCGGAACAGACAGATCCGGTGGGCCTGTCAGATTTATTTTGAAACGCGCGCCGGTTCCAGTCTTCGTAGTATTTTCGAGTTTCATACTTTTAACCGTGATTTCATAACCTTTCCGAATAACATTCGTAAAGAAACGAGCCTTCAGAATCAGATCTTGAACGTAGAGTTTTTCTTTAAATTTATCATCGTATTAACCTGCTGGATGTGGTTACAAAAAGGTGAACGCGGATAAATCAACCGCTTATTCGGTGCAATTTTTATTCGGTGAGATATCAAGTAGCTCGATGATCACCGTACATCCTCGCTATCTCGCGTCAAGACTTTGATCGAGTCGTTTTCTGCCTGACAAAATATGGAACAAAGAAACGAATGCATAGAGAGTACACTTTAGGTAGAGGTTTATAAATTATCTACAATTTATAACTTGCCTTTTGTAGATACAAACAAATAAACAAACAGAATGTGAAAAGTGTATTCTACGTAATTTTATTTTCGTAGAATGTAAATCAGTCAAATAGAAACCTGAATCAGAAAGATCGTAAACGACTAGATCCTAACGCATCTCGTATTCTCGTGCGTGCTTGCGACGTGTACCGACAAACAACTGAACTTTCACAATTGACAAGCGACCGCTGTGCAGGTACAGTTTCTTGGAATCTCGACGTGTACGATTTCCATGGTTTTTTGGTGAGCCTCTTCATCGCGGAACGAATTATACGAACGACGTGCCACGAATAAGAAACGGATAACGTCATTGGCTAATAAACGGGAACGTAACGTGTACGAGACTTGTTCGTTCATAAGGATCGGTCACAGGAAAGCCAAATTTATGCAGAGTCAGAGATAGCTATGATCCAATTAACGCGTTTAAAAAAATCTTCCGTCATACGTCGTATCTATTTCAATTGATCTCCGGCACGATTATTTCACCATTCTTTTTCAATTATCTTCGAGTGCAACGTTCCGTAATTTCTCGTTTTTCCCCGTTTTCCTGACCTTTCGAAAACTCAGCGATGTATATAACAGTCGCGCAGACACGCTATCCGAGTAATTTCATTGAATGACTAAATATGTAGATTTAGCGGCGCCAACTTGGACGATGACGTAACAGCGATAACGAAACGACTCTCTTTGGTAACAATGACCTAGAAAAGTACTCTGGCAAATTATTCGTTAGCGAATTGCGTAAAATTTCGAAGTGGCGCTTACAAATCCCTCTTTTGCAATCGACAGGTTCTACGTTTAATCTTGAATCAATGAAAACATCAGGCAGTTGCTTTGTTAAATATGGAAAATTTATTTTTTCACGATCACGTCTACTTCTTTCGTGGACTTTGAAGTACTTTTATTTTCTAACGACCTTCAATGTCCAGGAAATAAAGTAAGGAATTCACTTTCGAATCATGCTCACGTAATACCACTGAATAACAGACTGCTTATTGAATTCGATCATGCAACGTAGATAACTGGCTGAGAACAATCATACTGATACTATTGACGTATATTGCCAGGCTGTAATGTGCATGACGGAAAAATAACAATAAACTGACGTAGTCTGATATTGAAAGCCATTTGAGTAGGAGATTGCTTCTCGTAACCACACTAATAGCTGTGAAATGGCAGGATATGAAAAAAATTACGAAAGAATATAAGAGAAGATATTTACGGCTAAAAGCAGCAGCAGAAAAATTCAACCAACTCGTTGCAACTTGTAAAAGAAATTAATTTTTGTGAATCATCTCATCGTGAAATCGCTTAATTTTATTATATAATATGAATAAAATAGAATTATCGTAGAATAAGCAATTCTTATAAAAATCTCGTATGAGTCATAAAAGAATATTTAACGTATTAAATAATTTTAGTTCTCCTAACAACGATGAGAAGTTAAGGATGCTCATACACTAAAGCGAGCGTTAAAACATTTGAATTATTTCTCTAGATAGGCAGAAAAGCTCGAACCAAATTATCAACCAGTGGAAATTCTGCAAACGAAGAACAAAGCGAGGATTCCTAAGCGAACAAATTCCAAGCATATCGAACGAAGCTAACAACATTTCTGATCCCTGTGAATTCATATCCGAACATGAAGCACGCCAAAAACCGTCCGCAAATACTACACAAGTTCATTCAAAATCCAACAGGAAAAGACTCGAAGCAATTTGTATCTGCTACAACCTGTCGGTTCAGGCCAGCGCGAACAAGACGTAGAGGATCGAAACGACTGATTTATCGGCGCGTACGAAATCCAGAAGCTTCTCTATCCTTTGGCTGACACGAACGACAAAGATCGAATCAAAAGATGATGGAAGAGCAAAACGTTATAGCCTGACCCACCCACCGTTTTATCGCCGTTCTTCCACCCACGCGATGACGTATAGCCGCAAGGAATATAATATCAACGACCGCGTAGACAGGCAAAAATCAGAAGCCCTTCTCGCTGAATGAACCCACGCGTCCTTGGTAAGATACTCCTGCTGTTGCTCATTGTCTGCTTCCCAGGAGTTCGTGTTTCTGATTTCCACCTACGGTGTGTGTCTCGCGAAAGTATTTGAAAATATTTTATTTTATTATAAAAATTTCTTACGAATGATTTCTGACCGATCTACGTTTGAAAACAGACTATTTAATTGGCTGTTAGTAACGTGATAAATGGTGAAATATATCGTGCATATTGACAGTACAATGGCCGTAGTCTTCTACGAGGGTATAACTTCTACCAGTCAAAAGGAAAGAAGGAATTTGACGAAGTCCTTCTTTCTTCGCTCTTTCTTGAAACGTCAAATAATAATTATGTAAATCGAGAGTTTCATAAAAAATGAAATTGATCGGCTTGGCTCTCGAAATATTTCCTAACTTTTACGAGCATTCTAGCATTGATTTCAAAGACTTCATAATCGCGTTTTATTACAGTGCTAACGAAATTTTAAAAAGTTTCGCATAATATTCGAATAAATTTGTACAAATTTTCCACAACTATTTGCGCCACCGACCGAGAAGAGGTTTCATTTTTGCCTCGCTTAAACGGACACAATACGCGTATCGTCGCACACCCACAAACATGGCCATAGTTTTATCGCCCTTCTTCACTTCCCGTAGCTTGTTCGGCCGTTCAAGCGGCACCTACGGTACTATTTTTAGGGTTCCAATGGGTTGACATGACCAAAAGGGGAACGCACGCGAAAGTGACCCTGAAGCAACGTCAAAGTAACAGGGAGTTCATGGGCATAGGTGTGACTTAGGAGTGAGTTAAGGCATCGACCATTTGAGACTAAAGGTTAGTATCTAACGAAGACTATGAACATGAATCATTTGATCCGTATATTATCGAATATATTAATTCGGTAAATGCAGTGGCGAACGTATATACTATCTCTCGAAAGTATGTGAAATATGGACAGATTCTTAGAACGATTTTATCCTGTGTTAGAATGCGGTAGAACGTTATAACAGGATCGATTCTAACAAATTTCAGTTCTTATTTAATAATTGTTCTATTATCTCGTAATAATTAATTATTCTATGATTTCATCTTCGTGCAAATTTTTCAGTTTTTCGCACGAGTTAAGCTTTTCGCCTGTAAATTCACGTGCATGAGTTAAGCTACGAAAAAAAGAGGAATTTTAACACGGATCAAGCGTAGGTTATTTTAGATTCAAATGACGACGCGTTCGAATTTACGCCTGGGCAAGATTGGCGTGTACGTATAGCCGCGCTGTTTGCAAAATGCTAGCGCCCGCCATCGAATCAATATCTCGCAAACACCATCTCTTTGAACAATACTTTCATCAGAAATTCTATACGCGTTATCGCTACGTCATCGTTCAACTATGCCGGATGATACAACGCGATTTCGTTTCTCACCGAAAAAGAAGACGGACAATCGTAATTTACGCGAGAGCATTTATGGCGCTTCTGTTACGGATTTATGACCGTATGAAATCGCTGATTATTTGCCGAAGAATTACGCTCGTCGGAAAGCGAAATTTTGCCGTGATATTTTTGCGAAATAAATATTTGCTCTAGTTGTATTTTTCGAAGAACGAGGAACTTTTCGACTGAGACGTTCATTTTTCTCTATAAACCTTCCAACTTCTTTGCTTTTTGTTTCTCACTAATGAATTCATGTCAGATGATAAATACTTCTGTGAGAGATTTGTTATCCCGTAAGAAAACGTAAGAAAACTGAGTAGTAAGAAATATAGATATGAGATGATTCACATAATACTGACAAAGCATATCTTTTTTTGATTCTTGGTTGCGATTTCACATATCGTTATATTATCCACTGTCTCCTCCAATGATTATCTTGAACTGTTTAAAAATAACGAGATGAATCAAAGATATATAGAGAAAATAACGTGAATCAGAGATTTAGCTTCGATATTAATTACTACTGTCACAGTTGACGAAATGAAATTGAAATTAGAACAAAAATCAAGTACACTAAATCTTACGAATAATTCCCACATTATAAAGAATGAGTTTAAAGAACTCACGTAAGCAGCTAAATAAATAGCAGTTGTGACTACTGTCACAGTTGACGAAATAAAATTGAAATTAGAACAAAAATCAAGTACACTAAATCTTACGAATAATTCCCACATTATAAAGAATGAGTTTAAAGAACTCACGTAAGCAACTACATAAATAGCAGTTGCGTTAATTTAACACCCTAACATCATTAGCTAATGACGAACAGGAATAGAACATCGTAAACGAGACACTTCATACTCATTTGTCGTGTAAGACAAAGTTAACAAATGACAATATTACAATTTACGTAAGATCATCGACAATAATTGCACTATTCGTCGATGCTATTGATCACAGGAAAAGAAAGCTACTTAACAACGACATCTTTTTAAGAGTTTTCCCTACAAGTATTAAACAGATGTTTCGTTACTTTCCACGATTTTGCAGTTTATTGGCAGTCTTTCGAGCCAACAGTTTTGTTCGAGTCGTCGTGACGACACTAGTCAAACGGCGAAGCTTTTGTAATTACGCAAGTGACGACAACACGACAATTCACAGGGGCAGAAAAATTGACCTGAGATCGTCATATCCAGAAAGGGAGCGTCGGAAGTGTCACGTGCGGATTTTAACAAACCAAGCAACACAGATTTTATTCGTGCTTGAATCAGTTACAAATTAGCATCGGAATTGTGTCATTGCCAATAACAGCACTGCAAAGTAAAACGTAAAAACGTTTACTAATAATATCACATATTAGTAAAATAACTTTATTAATAACAGAAGAAGCAGTGTAATAACTTTATCGAATACGCACTTAACTCGATGAGCTCAACTGCTACTGTTGTTGAATCGTGAATTAGCCACAGCAGAAAAAATTAAATAGCGTTAAATAATAATGCTATTAAAATTTCGATACATTTTCCGTTTCACATAAATTTAATAAAATGTTCTGTGAATTTTAAAAAATAAAATATTTCAAAATTTTAAAAGAATTGAAGACTTCAAACGTTTCAATGTCCCTTTGAAGTAGCTATCTGAAACATTTCAATGTGGATGTCAGATTCAATAAATACAAGCTTCACAAGCTACAGGAACTTGTCTCCCTTTTTGTCATCTACTTGTGTTGTCGAAATGGCACGGAAATGAGGAAAATCTAAGTTATTGAAATCGTATAATAGAATATCAATTAACAAGAGCGAAGTAACGAATAATTTAATAAAATAAATGAAATTCAATCTCATACGAAGTCCACAAAGTATTCAATTAATTAAGTTAATTTATCATTTATAACGCGAGAGAAAGCAATATCAAATATGATCGATTACGATATTTTTAACATTACTATTTTCCAAACAAATTGTTATATCTCTCTTCAAAATTGTCGAAAAAAGATTTTTTAATTTTATTATATGCACATAGATACACACGCGTATCTCTCAAGCTAAACGAATAAAGATAATTTTTGCAATGGAGAAATCTTCGATTACGTTATTACATAATGTAATTGTTAAACTATTGTTACTGATACATGTATTTAGAATATCTATAAAAGCAAACGTATCAAAAGACCGATAGAAAATCTGCGATAAAACAAACTTCACATTGCTTGTGCAATAAGTTTGTAAAACATTTTTGCGGATTGATGAAACAGACTGCTGATCGTTATTATACAAGCGTAGATTACAACTCAACGTTTATAGATTAACGATCGGTCAGTAGATGCCAGACTATCGGCCTCCGATACTATTTTTATTTCTTATCATAAACATCGAAAACCTATACAGTACTAGACCCAAGAGTCGGTCCGTTTTTGTACACATTTTAGCGAAACTGAGCTATCGTCGCTGAAAGCAGCGATATTTCCGCGAAAGCTACACCGGTTGTCGACGTTGCTAATGATAAAAATAAATAATAAACGCTCGATCGAAGCGAAAAGAACGTGTCACGGCAAGAAAACAACGAACGAGAATCTTCTAGATACACCACTTTTCTATTACTACAACTAACTTTCGAGGAAAAAGTAATAGAAAGTATGCTACATGTAATTAGTATGTTCCTCATACATATGTTAGGTATTCGAAAAGGAATGCTTTCCAATTAATAAAACGCAGAATAATAAATAAAAGTCTCGTACAAGTCACGAGACTCGTCAACTTCGTTCTTTCGTTATTTTGATTCAAACTACCCTAATCTTCTGATAAGTCAACAAGTAGGTAACCCGAAAGAATACAAAGCCCTCACGTTTCATTTTCGTGGAAGATTCTAAGCGAGAGGTCCTCGCTTTCCAACGACTTGAAGAATTAAAAGGCGTTAGGAGTGTAAAGCTAATTTTGCGCACGTGACGCAGCTAGATGTAAGCAAGCAGGCATGCAATCTTTACTCGCCGCTTGATGCTCGGATCTTAGACCTAGATCTCATATAATCAGACCACCCAGCGCACTTCCCGCGGTTATACTGCACTTACATTACACCAATTGCTGGCTCGCATTGAATTACATGCATTCGTCTGGCAAGTATGCAACACTATGCATCACGGTGTATAGTCGGTATAAGAAACATAATAAGATCATAAAATCAATCTAAATAAACTCGGTAAGAGGTAAAGTTACGTTTCGAATTATTAAGCATGTTTGAAAATATTGAAGATACGTTTAAAGCGAATAATTTCTGACTCTTTATAGGACGTAAAAATCTTTATAGGAACGCAGTTCAGGAAGTATATGACAAGAACTCGAAGTTTTCTACTTTCGTCCCTTCCAAGAGTACGATAAAAGTCCGGCTGCGATTGAGCAAAGACGGACAGGAACTTAATATCGTACAATTTTACTGAGACGCTGTAAGCAGTACAGTTTTAATGAAAAATTTTTGCAATGTATAAGAATTTATGATCTTACGATATCAGTTTCATGAACTGTACCACGGGGTGCATAGTGCGCGTGAAGCTCGCGATCCTTGTGCTGCTCGTGTTGTTCGGGGCCAATAACACAGTCACGATTATGGCAAAGAAGTAATGAGCGAAAATTGAGAAGCCGTGAAGAGCATGTAACTCAAGGGGTTGCACGTTACCCTGTTCACAAAGATAATAATCACATCTTAATAGCACTTCCAAGATCAGCGATGCGATGACAAACCTAGCGCACAAAATTAGGAGAAGAAGTAGCTACATAAGTTGCAACGAGCGTGTGAACCAAGTTCTTGGTATGCTAAACAGGTGTAAGAAGTTTCGAGATAACATAGTTCGCCAACTTTTAATACCGTCGAGTTTGATAAACTTTTATTCCTTGTATGTTGGTTCTATCTGAACGTATATCTTCAAATTGGAATAGTGAAATTTATAAGAGGAACAGTTATATTTTAAGTATCGTTTAATTTTTTCGGTTGGGAAAGAACAAGAAAACAAAAATTAAAATTACTATTTAATGTCTTGGCTGTGAATGTTTATGCAACTAGAACTAGTTATGCAAGATATATGTTGATAATACGCTAAATTATTCGGTACATATGTGCATTTAAGAAATATCAATAATTTTATTACGTATTTTTATATTCTGCTGAAAGCAATTAGAGTATCGTTTTCTGTGTTACTTCAATTTTTATAACCACTTCTTATTCCAATATCATAATGGAATCTCTATTAGTCCTTTTATGATTACGTTAACGTTCCATTTCATTCTGCATTCGTAAAACCACACTTCAAAATTTAAAGAGCAAGTCATAAAACCGCAAAGAAGTCTCAACTTACATAAAAATCCATAAACGTCAATGCACGAAGAAGTAAATATGGCCACAACGTTGAAAACATAAAATACGATATACAGAACGTTTCTAAAGCCGGAGATCCACCGGCAGGTTGCGTTTATACGGAATCTTTCTTATTGGCGAGCTAAATTAGCCGGGCCATTTGAAAAACCGATTCGATACAAATACATGGAACCTTTTTCATCGAAGCGAAATTCAAGTATCTGGAAGGCCCATTTGGCTCGGGCTAATACGAGATTGCATCGTGAATAATTTTTCGGAGACTTCACAAGGCCCACCACGGGAGCCTTTCAGTACACGCCATGCTATAATTTCTGCTCGTCAGTTGCCAGTTTATAAACTTGTTACGATTAGCAATAAAAATTTATTCGAATAACAAAAAACGAATAAACAATAAATACATAATTAATATACTTAATGCTGTAAACGCCAAAGTCCTAATTTAAAAAAGGCAAATTTAATAAATATACGGATGATAAAAAACAGATAGCAAATTTTTTATGATCAATTTTATATGAATTTTACATGACCCACCCGTTGGGAAATTCCATAATTTGTTGTTTCTACTACACTGAGCCATCTGCGGAGGACCTGATGATTGCGGCACGCCGTGCACATCCTAAATTTCCAGTGTGTAAATCAAATTCGTTTTATTTCTCTTCAGATCGTTCGATATCGCTTCTGAAGACGAATTCATTAACCTTTCGTGTATACGATCGATTTCAAATCGTTTTTGAGATATTGCGCTTATTGATTTTTAGGAAAGAAATTTCGTTGGAATTGGAAGCACGGATGGTGGTCTTGTTCGCAACTGAAATGCTATGTGTTAAACTGTTAAATATTGCCTTTTGAAACAAATACAAAGGGTCTATGTCGAGAACTGTGGCAATTTAGCGTTACGCAGTTTGGTTCGGTTAAGCTTGGATCGGCTTAAGGCGAATTTACACTGTTTCACTTTGAACGAATACAACGGGCGATTCATGGAAAAACGGGCGCTCTCATATTCCAGAGTGAACAGTGAATAGTTGAAACGGCATTGACAACAGCAGTAATGCCCGGTTTACTTGCATACACGCCATTATTTTTTTAACTATTGAAAATATGGAAAAATACTTCACATGAAAATTTTTTAACTTCATGGGAGAAATCTAATAAAATATTTTGATTCTCTTTTTACGTTCTTATATCGATCAGCCGCTGATTAGACGCGTCAAGGTGACCATCATTTTCTCGTGCGAAAAGGACGCAGCTCTTGCAGATGTTAAACCCTAATGTTAAAAACCAATCAAAATTTTGTATACGCCTGCTCCCATACACCGTATTTTTCACTAATTAGTTTAGTTTCTCCCTGCATATAATATTCTGTTCTACTGTTATCTTCTGCAACAATTTCTTTAACACATCCCTTCTACATACTGAAAACGCACGGCATTTCACAAACATTAATCGATCGAAACTGTGCCTATACGATCGTATATTGTATTTCATTACAAAAAATTAGATTATTTGATCACGGAGGGAAGAGAAGACATCATGGCAGATTGCATTCATTCCGCTGGAAGACTTGGCAGACTACGCTTTCCTTGTATTTTATACTATAAACGTATACGTAAGTGATTTCAATCAACGACACTATCTTTTTGGCACAATTGAAACGCTCCTCCTGCCGGGCATTGACCCGCAGACAGAAATAGTAGAATAATGTTAAAATAAATTTTACTGAAATTAGCCTAACATCTCTATCGCTGGGCTATTATATTCCTACGATTATAAAATGCTACATCACGTATCTATAAAGTTTCATCGAAATAAACGTGTCGCGTTAGCCTCGGTGGATCGCCGGCTTTAAGAAACATCACCCTATTCAGCAACGAATGGAACAAGTTCCTCGTGGAAATGCTACCGAAAACCGTACCCATAAATAACGTCTCTAAATCGAGCTGCAGCACTTCGGGGCGCTTCAGTGTATCGAAAAAACGACGGAAATCCATAGTTCGCAGCTGCGATCCTTTCTGTAAACAAAAGCGGAAAAGGAAGGAGAAGCGGTAAAGAAGAATACAAAATACGAAGTAACGGTAGAAGGAAAGTAGCGAGTCTCGATTCTTATATGGAGGAAAATAGCAAAATCGTGTAGGTTACGGGCTACTTCAAACAAAACCTGTGAAGCATTCTTCTCTGTTCCTCTTGTGTGTTCGCCATGTCGCGCGGTGCAGCAGTGTAAATTCAGCTAGCTGAAGTTTCCCATCTTCCGTGACTATGTGTGCACAAGTATGCACAGTTTTAGCTTGTCTCCTGACCAAGTAAATTATTACCACATGGAGTTGACTGACCTTCGTGCACGCGATTATCAATGGAACTGTCCGTAAGGGTAAAATTTGATTTACACACTGGCTAGAGTATTATCGAGCGTGTTGCTATCGTATCGTCCTGTGCGATGCGTCGTTAGTCCCCTTGCAAGCCGATATCAGTGATCTTTTCGCTTGGAATTTGGAATTTTCATCTTTTCCATGCTTTTTTCAAGTTGAAAAAATGACACAAGGGCGACAGCGGCATTTAAAATAAACATTCTGTTCTTTTCAGAAGCATAACACGCAGGAATATGATTTTACGCTTCGTAATATAAAACTTGATCGTATTATTCCGAGGTAACAAGAAAACTTTTATAAATTTGGAGTTCAGAAATAATTATATTAAACGCTAAATAAATTAAATGCGATATTACAAATTTATATTATGCAAATTTACTTCGATCAAATAGTATTTTGCACGTTTTTAACGTTTCATCTACACGTTAAATTTTCGTTCGATCAGCATCAAGTAAGGAAGCGCATGCTTTTAGCAATCTTTTAATAAGGTACAGCATAAAAACACTTCTTATTATAGGAGAATTAAGTAGTTCAAGGAAATATCGTTAGGAATTTTCCGGGAAGTAATTTTTATTAAGCCATTGCGTAAGCAACATTCGATACCGTTAATTTCAAGCGAATGGCAGTTATTATTAATAGGTAGCCTTGAACTATTTAAAGCAGATCGAATATCAAGACACAATGACTTCGATGATCTAACCACGTTCCTTACCCATCATTCTAATTAACACGTGCTCCACACAACCATTGTTTCCATACAAATTTTAATCCTTAAATTATTAATGTTATCTCTGTTGAAAAACATGAGTTAATTAATCTTATACTTCTCATAATTCTCTCTCTCTAAAAAAAAAAAAAAAAAAAAAATAGATAAAAAAGAGACAAAAGATAAAATTAAACAATAAAAAGATTATTCCTTAGGCTGTATCAAAATTTGTCATGAAATCAATAAACTAAATTCCATGGAAAAGAAAATGTACGAAATGAAGAAAGAATCCAATGTCTGAGAACAGCGAATCATGTCAAAATATCAGACGCGTTGGATTTGATTATGTAATTACATACTACATACTAATTACCATTCCTCCTAACTACCATCAAGGTTAGCACATAATACGATTCTCAGATATCAGGATACGGCATTTGGCTCATGTTTAAAACACATTGCGTAATGGTCAGCACGCTTGCGATATTTAAATGTTAACATTATTTATACGCATTTATACATACAACTGATTCCTTGTTCACATTCACTGACGGAAAGGAAGGCTCGTATCAAAAGTGGACGGACTTCTTGCAAGAAATTCCCGGTATTAATAATGACCAATTACGTCGAGGACTGTGACCAATCACACTGCAACTATACTAAATCCAAATACGAGGGAATCGATGTTAAGTAGAAAAATCGATGATAACAGACTCTAGGTGAAACATTCGGTACTAGTAGAGTGCGGATATTTATACGAATTCATGTACTTACGAGCATAATTAGGATAATGAAATCTAGGAATTATTAAATATCATAAGAAGCACTGTATTTTATAATTTTTATAATATTAATGTTATATATTTTTGTGTATTATAGAAAATATTATTTGCAAGATATAGAAAATGCAACTTATCGCGTTCATCTCCTGCATTTGTCGAATAAGAAGATTCGATAACAATTTTTATCGCCACTTTTAGATTTGCTCGGATTTGTAAATAAGATGTTATTAAGGTTAATACATCATGATTAAGACAAGGAAATTTAATTTCAAAGTTCTTCGACTTTCAATCTCGTAAGGTACGAAAGCTTCGATGAATCGATCACTCATAATTACAATTTAATAAGAACGAGTTGGATCCACTCGGTTATTAATCATAAACCTCATTCGTGCGGTGATAGGGCGTGACACAAGCGCAATAAATAACTAATTGTAAAAATGGCAAACAGGAAAAATGTTAACAAGATTCCCCCTTGTGTCGATGTCGATACGTGACTTTAATTAACGTGAATACGTCGTGAGTCTGTACGCCAGTCATGAAGCTCGATAATAATTAACGACAACGAATTTCATTAAATCACTGGTAAGCTTCCGGTACAACGATAACGTAAAATTTCAAAGTTTTAAAGAATGGATTTTTCGCATGAATTTTTCTCTCCATTTACCCTTTAAATGCACGACACAAAAAACGCATTAATTCTAAAGCATTAACATTCCCATCGGGCGAACTATAGAGCCCAATCCCTTATCAGGAATATCTGTTATCGAATATTTTCTACCAGGTAACTAAATATGGTATCGTAAATGTAAAAAGAAACCAATTTATTTAAATATTATAGCATTCGATGCGACTGTTTTTTAATTAATAATTAATTAATAAAATAAATATTTCTGTATCAATAACGAGACTATAGCCATCGACTTCCAGATATAACGTTATATTTTAATCGAGTTTTTACGTACAAAAATCATTCGTTTAAAATTTAAACTAACACGAGACGGATTGTACACAGATCGAAAAAATGCATGGTATGAAAGAGTGAGAAGTATAGAGGAATTATTAACTCTTTACAGCACGAACTAAAGATTAACGTTAATGGAACTAAATCTCGTTACAAAGTGAAGTCCGAAGGATTCTTTCAGATTGAACGCGGTATAGATAATTTATTTTAACACGAAAAAAAATATAAATTCTTAATAAATATTCTATTTAAATTTCAGACAGCTGTTTCTTTTTAATTTTACATAATCAAACAGCAGTTATACCATGCTTTTATTACATACTTTGACGCGTTTTTTAATACATACGATCAAGTATAAATTAAACGATGTCAAGCGAATTTTCAAGACACCACTGATCATAATCGATGAGAAGACGGTTCACAAGGTCCTGAAGACACGGTATAGTTTTAATTGAACGTGACATCTTTGTTGGCAGACACAGTTAGAGAATGTCCATCATCATTAAGAAGTTGGAGCTTATCCAAATCTGTCACCGATGCACATTAAATCTCTTGTTGATTACCTGCACCCAAGTGCAGCACAAACTGACACGCCATTTTCACAGACCGTATGATGTTTAAAATAGCGTTGCAGAAGCTGATAAAATAAAACGCCGTATATTTATCAATTGCGTGCGCTAACATTCGCGAGAAAAATAAATCGAATAAATGGTAAATTGCCCATACGAATAATATAAACGGAAAACGATTTATAGGCTTTTCACGAAAAATCCATTTGAAGAGCATAAATATTTTGAACGTATAAAATGCAATCAAAGTACGTGCAGGATGACCTGGTAAATGAATTACAAATGTCGAATCAAAGGTAATAGAATATTATTATACAATATTATAATATTGTAACTGTAATTATCATGAAATTACGCAATCTATAATATCTCCATCGCGGTGTCATATTAATAGAGATTATATTAATAACAAATTATTGAATTATAAATACATTTCATTTGTGGACTGCGAATTTTTATGTAATTCACATTTTCCCGAATATAATTCAACAATAATGAAATTATGTCAGATCAAAATTATCGACGTTTTAAGAGTAACAACTAAAATAGAATCAAAATGAATTCAAAATGTTTACAGAATTGATCAGGGATCGACATAATTGCAACGTGACATACTAGTTAAAAATATATCGTACGTTCCAAACGATTTATTCATGAACTATTTCCATTCTATATCGTAAACGAATGAAATCCAGGTTTTCTTAGAAACACACGTGTTCCCGTAGTTGTACATTAATTTATTACTAACGTGTCTGAAGCGGCGTAGAAACCACACATATACTTTTCTGCGAACGTTTCTTGCGCGAAATTTACCAATACCGAAACTCACATTCAAAACCACATTCTTCGCGTATTTAACTAATTGACGTCCTAGTAGGCAATATCCCTTGCAAATTAACTTACTATCGACTCCTTAAACGGAGACTGTAACCGTGTGAATAAAATATATTGCATCGATAAAGCAAAGTGGAATATATTATTTTGCTACAGAAGATACAGTATAAAACATACTACAGAAAAGAAATTATACAAGTTGTTATACATCTCTTTTTGTGTCCTTAAATTAAAATAACTGTAGGTTATTCTTTAATGACTGTTTTTAAGATAAAAAAGAAGGGTATATTAAGATAAGGGGAATATTATGAATTATTTAAAAAGAATATTAAAGATAAGAAAATTATCCATTTATGGTTTTAAATAAATCTTACTACTGAATTCTTATTACTACTGAACTGATCACGTAATATTACGAGTACAACTAGATATCGTAGACAGTAAAAACACTTGACTGTGACACTTTATCATTCGAAATACGAAAGGAATGCGAATATCATTGAAAAACGAAGATATGCATAAAAGTTGATATTGATTTAGATGGCAGTTACCTTCGATAATAAAAATGCGGTAAATTGATTTTACATCAAGATTGTACAGCAATCGCAACTGAATATCGACAATTAAATCAGTGATTTCCATGCGATTTTCCAGATTATGAAAAATTTTACATAATTGATTGCAGTTTATTATGCGTCGAGGATGAATAATTGTATGACATCGTGCTAATTATTCAAATCACTTTTGCAGTCAGATTTCTCATTACTTCGTTCAACCAAACGATGCTCGCTGTATTCAGATGCGCTTTAATGATTTTTCCTTTTCATGAAACTGTTTAACAAAACGGATAGATGGAAGAGAAATTTTTCAGTCCATTGAGATTACACCGAGTTGACATCTAGGTGACACATTGTGAAATTAATAAAAAAATATATAAATCCTATTATCATGTGTCATGAACGTCGCTAAAATTTTTCAACGGTTGACGTTATGTAATTTTCTTAAATTACATTTCAGTATCCCGTAGGTAGATACGATTCGGTAATTGGATAATGGCAGAGCGGAAAACGCGCTTCTGACGTCCTGCGCGCCTACGAACATATGTTTAAGGGAATCTTGCTCCTTTCGTAGACTCTTATTTGTGAGTCAGTTGCACGTAGGCATTAACCCTATAATTATCGTTGCACCGATCATCACGAAGAAATGACGGTGTTTAACTCTGCTCATTGGTATCTTTCCGCGTAAAAATAAATTGAAAATTCGTATAATTCTCAACAAATGGGAAAAATATAAAATTTCCGGAGGTGTGAATTTTTGCCAATTATACAGTACAGGATTACGAAATAAAAATTGTAAAATATTTGATTAACATGCACGATTATATTGAATTTTATTGGATTTCGAAATAATTTTAAGTTTATCCATTTACACTTTTACTCTAGCTGGAATAATTTCCAAGATATTTACTCAAATATTTTTACAACCCCTAAATTACATTGGACGATAATTTTCACCCCTACGCTGTGCAAGACTATCGATGAAAGTCAATATTCATTGAATATTTCTTTTACGCTCGTCATATACCAAAATATTTTCAAAATCGATAACTACAATCCAGCAATATTCTCTTGAAAGTTAATAAAATATGTCATCGATCTCTTATTGAAAACCTCTGTATCACCGGATTCCTATGGTTCTTTGGCATAAGGTTGCGCGAAATTAGGATCCCGGGTGCTGCTATTATTTTAATTGCATCGACATGAAACGGGTATCGACGAGTATCAAGCGTGTGGCCGTGCTTCAGAGACACCACTGCCGTTGGTGAAAGATAATTACAGCTTCGAGCTGGCAGTATGTATGGATAAAGGATACCGGGGCCTGGCTATGAACAGAGCACAAGGTACTAGTTAGATTAATTTATCTAAATGAGGAGATCGTGTTATCATCGAACTATTCGGCCACGCTGCGCTGGACGCCTACGCGATTTCAGCTTCGAGACGTGGCTTGCAGCTCATGATTCATCTGATGCCATTAGCCAGAAACGTTATTATAAAATGCAGCGGAGATCGTTCATGGATTCATGAATGTTTACGCGAAAGGAGGATTCCGCGACAGCGCGCAACTAATTTAAATTCATCGAACACACTGAATTCGTTTCGCGGCGAGAAACTCGAATAAATACACTCGTGGAAATATCGCCTTCGATATTTGCCGGCTAAGAGCGTTCGTATTAATTAAATGCAAAAGGGATTCTTTATATAACGTTTCACATCTCAGAAATGTGAACGTGAAAATTTCTCTCCTACGTCTCACGTAATATTCGGATAAAGTATTAGATAACATGCTTAAAGATCGACAAAATAAATTTGTTCCAGATATTTGAAGATTTATTCTGTAAATTATTATATTTATATCGATCGAGGTCTTTATTCTTAAGGTCTGTTTCTTGAGAATTGGAGATTGATCATCCGCTTATATAATGAAACTAAGGAATCGACAAAAGCGTTTGATCAATCCCGCTTCCGAGAGACTCATTCATCGAAGTTTTATCATTTAATAAGAAATAAACGATTTCAAGATATCGGTACCAACCCATAATACCTCGAAGATAAGCAAAGTCTGTTCTCCCCGTGGACTATTATGCTACTTATAATTCTGCAAAACTGCTTCGTAATAATGCAGTACTTTAAAAAAACATCGTATAGTAAAATCGTAACGAATAATCATTAGGAAAATATTCGGTCGCGGTATTATTATCATTGGAAAACCGATAACCGCAATACGCAATCCCGTTAGCTATCATGGAAAGAGACGTAATGGCGATCTAGATTCATTTAGATTACATTGTATGCAGGCTCATATTAAATATGAAAACATAACCGCAGCAGCGATAAGATATCCATTAGCAATTATACATACGAATCGATTAGCTTATTAAAGCGAAACGGCTGATAAGTCAAGTGTTTGCACGAGAGTACCTTGAGTGGAAGCAGCCTGATTCACTTCCCTCTCGAGTATCTATGTATCTGAAAACGCTATCATATCCCTTTGAGTACTTTTCTTGGTTACACGTTGAAAAATATCAGGCAATGTAACTGGGATGCGATGGAAAATTCAAAAATGACGAAAAACAGTGGCATTCTTTACATTACGTTGATAGGACCACTCTGTGATTCTTGTCCTTTCAAAGCAAAGAAACCAATTTTTATCTCGACTTCCTACTTGATTAACCAACGATATGATATTTATATCGTTAGATATGGTTATCCTTCGCTTTTCGAGAAACGTTTCCAACGTTAAAATAAAATTGTCCAAATACTTTCTAGAGAACTTATGTCAATGAGAAAGCTTCATAATCCCTATCGTTTCGATAGATTATTCTTTGGGACATGCGAGCACTTCCAATATACATATAACGGTCCTCTAACCGTGAAAGTTCCATGGATAAATATTTCGTGAGAACATCGGCCATTCATAGGATTACGTATCACTGAGACTATGCGTGACTCAAGCGAATGGAAACAATGAATTTAAAGTAGCCGATCGTTCCGTCATTCGAATTTGTATTTGACAAATTATGCTTATCCATGAATGGATGAGTCAATCACAATTTCACGAGGACGACTCACAATTGTAATACGATAATACGATAGGTTGCCAATCAAAAAAAAAAAAAAAAAAGGAGATTCACAATGTACATGATCTCATGTTAATGTACTTTCGAAACTGACCTGGAAATTCATCGAGTAACCAATGAATTTTACCCTTCACATTTAAAATCCGTATATACCTATTCAGATCAATAAAATAATTTCAACAGAATATTTAGATTCAATTTCAGTAATATAATTTCAGTATAATTACGTTGGACCGATGAAATAGTCGAAGTTTTGCTTCGAATTTATGTCTTGCAATTATCTCTACGATTTAGTCGCACGCGTTTTAATGAACTGAATAAGTTTTTGTAGCCATCGTTTCACTTTGTCCTCGTTCTAATTACAAATTCTAATCTTTTATGCATGAATTTGTACATTCCATATTTTAATATAAATAGTATTCAAATTGTATTTCAAGCGTATTTAATCGGGTATTAATTAAAATTTCGTTCGCATAAATGAAGTTCAGGTAGGTAAATGGAGTTCGACCCTATCTTATAAATATTAATATTAAACAGAAGCAAAAATTTCTGAATAAAAATGTAACGATTTCTTTCAGTTTCTATCCTTGTTATATAATCTTTTTTACGCGGGTCCACCCTCAAATTTTCCAATAATCGATATTCCGATAATCCATTCTAATAAACGAGGGCCTACAGGTTTTAAAAAATGGCATATTTTCCTGCATTTTATATTAGAAAAGTTTACTCGTTTTTAGCATTATGACGGACTACTTTGCAAGAAAAAATTGTTCAGTCTTTTCTTCGAATCCAATTTCGCGGTTTGCCGCAAACCACGAATATATCGCGCGTAACTAAATTTCAGCGCAGTCGTACGAAATTAATGCGACACGCTAGCAGCTCGCTACCGGCTCGCCAAAAATTTATATGTCCTCATAATTTTTTCAAAACGTAATAGAAGCCCCAGTCACCGAGACAACGTTGCATTCTTTAATTCGTGAAATTCCCTGTATTTCGTATACGCTGAACTAACTTTCTAACTCGGAATATTACTTCGCTAAAAAACTGTCGTACGAACAAAATGGCCATAAGCAAGATTATTTTTAAGTTATTGAATGAGATTCCAGCTTATCTAATTTATCAAGATTAAAAATATCGTTCTTGGTTTAACATTTTGAAAATATTGAAGAAGTTTCTATTTCTCTATAAATTTAGTGAAGATAAATTTCATACAAATATAAATAATTTAACCATAAATTTATACACAGATTAAAACCCACTATAGTAATTCTAATTCATGTAATTTCAATTTAAGTCAATTTATGCAAAAACAATTTTACGACACGACCGTTTAAATTCAATTACTAACACTGTAACTCATAAAATTAAGTATTAATTAAACGTTCACAGTCGGTCATTAAAATAGGTATTTTAATAAAACAACGATTAAATAAAATGTCTCATTAAATATTCCATTGAGTATTAAACCACTTACTTAAAAAAAAAAACTTAAAATTACGACACAGCATCGTTTCAACTATCCGATTGCTTCCGTCCTCACCTGATTATGTTAACGATTAAATTACATCAGTATTTGCAGATACCGATGAAAATTTGTAATGTTTCCAACGGAACGTTTTTAACAGGCGTGATACGATCAGATCGATGTTTTTCCTTCTTCCTTTTTCTTTTTTTTTTTTTTTTCTTTTTCGATCGAGAAATCAACATTACTCCGATAATCTCATTCGACGTCAAGAAACCTGGCTGATTACACTTATTAGAACGAAGTCACTCGTTCGCTACGCGAACGAGAACTAACATCGTAGCAACAGGAACATCGTAATTTAAAGCGAAGATTAAATTACCAGACGATCGTGGACGAAAAGGCAGGTTACACGAGTTATAAGGTTTGCAGGGTCACACAGCCGAACCATCGAATCGCCATAAATTCTTCCGTTCTTCCGGCATTGCATTGGTTAATAACATACAGTACAGTGTATATAGCATACCCCACGAAAGAGCATTCCGCTATTCGAACGAGATTAAATTCTCTCGATTTATGCTTAAATAAAATAGAGTATTGCAATGGTGACGATATAAATTCCTGCTTGCAGTCGTTGAGCTTAGGAAAGATAAAGATGGTGGTAAAGTATGGGAGAATGACGCGAAGGTCTTGCATGAAATTACGTCTTGTGCGTTCGTTCGATCAGGAAATATATTTTTAGCGATAATGCTCGCTACTTTTGAGCGCTATGTATAGCGTAGTACAGTGTGACAGGAACTTGAGTTCTAAAGCTGCATTAAAAACGTGTGTACATATTATCGTATTATTTATGTCATTCTATCCGCTTTGAACATTTTAGTTTGCAACGCGAGTAATTTTCCGATGCGATTATAAAAAATTCCAAGAGTACAGAATGAAAGACGAATAAATGAAACGAGCATTTACATTTTACTGAAAATTGAAATTACATCTGCTTCCATGAATGTAATTTTCCTCTCGAATATCTTATGAAATTTACAAGGCATTCGTAAATAAATTGTTTACTTAAAATTTGGCCATCTCTTACTGTTTCTAAAAATTAGAATAAACCAGTTAAAGTTATTACGTTAGTGCAAATGTAATTTCTTTGCTCCGCGTTTGACGAAATTGTTTTTAAAGAATTAAAATGGAACAATCTCAACATTTTAACAAGAAATGCATTATCATATCGTATACTAAAATATTTACATTTTAATATTATTAAATATATTTACACCTAAATGACAATTTTAACACTGCATATTATGAATATTTTGAACGCGGAATATTGGTGAATATTGATGTTTTCGATATAATGTAAAATTATAAAATCTACCACCTAATTGCAACAACATTCTATATTTCGTACGTGCAGTTTTACGACAAAAACTTGATTCTAATTAATTAGCGTGTAAATGCTATAATAAATACAATGTTATTTAAACGCTTTTTATAGCCGTATTCTTCGATATCTCCACAACGAACATCAAACTTCGTCAAACGCTAAAATCCCAATACTCTAGGAACAAAGTTACAAAGAAGTCCGTCTAATGAAACTTCCTATCCTAAGACCACAGGACCCAACGTCCACGTATAATACGAGCTACGTTCATCCAATGATTTAGCATCACAATTAAAGGCTCTACTCGCCCACGATCCACGTTTTGATTGTTTTCTCGCAAGAAATGTGTCTCTGCGCCTTCGTCACGTGTACAAACACCGTGGATTTCCGTCACGTTCAACCGGAAATGACACTGCTAACGAGGAAGGACACCTTTCCTCGTCGGAACCAGTTAACCTCGCGTCGATCTTCCGCTTGACACCTGCGTGTCTAGTTAACATTTTTCCTCGGTTCTCGTTAATTCGCGAAGAAATTCCGCAGCGGTTGTTCGCTTTGCTCGAAGAACATACGATGCGGTAAATTATTGATACTCGAATTCCAGTTTCAGCTGCGCTACTATGTTAGCTGGCAACGAGAACATTCCGCGACATGCGTTCATCGCGTTTCCTTTCGTGGAAAACGACCCAGAGATCGATCGTATAGACGAAGAAGAACGTATCCGTTCAGGTATCCGGTCGGGATCGTCGCTAGATCGAGTTGCTGTCTCCCCCTTCGTCTACAGTCTACGACCTACGACTAAGACTACCGGTTCTCCTCCTCTCTTTCCCAGACGAAACCGCGCTTCCTCTACGCTCGTTCACCGACGATTAACCCCAGCCACGCTTTTCCTTCTCACGAATTGTTTTACGACGTGTGCAAGCGTGCACGATCAGCGGGTTGACTCTTGGATGTATAGAATGGTCGGATAATGGATCTTGCAGAAAATACAGCAATCACTTTTTTGACAAGGAAATACTTGTTACCAGCAGGCATTTTGTTCGGACAACAGAATATTCGAATAGTGGAAAAATAAGTAATATACATATGTACATATGTATAGAACGCTTAAAAGTTTAATAGATTTGCTGAGAAAATATCTTATAATATGCAGCAATCACTTGAGTAATAACGAGATTATGATCAAGTACGTAATTAAAGGGGAGCAACGGAAATTTGTTATGAAAATTTGACAGCCAAACTGCATACAGAATAATTTTCGACAGGATACAACAACGCATTGTATTGCAACGACTTCAAGCTGAAACTGAGTTACAAGTTGCGAAGCCACGAATTTGAAACGCTAATTCCTCTCCATGGTACGTAGCAATCCAGAATGCAAGTATTCCATTAGTTATTAATTCTAGATAATTCTGAGAAACTGCATTGTCTCGCAGAATATGAAATAATCGTGAAATATTAACCAATTTTTAACCTAGAATATACTGCAAAATCAACTGTAAAGTATAAACTACCACTATTTTTCAAGTTCTACGATTTCCATGCACGAATGTTATCGTCGTTTTGAGATACGTTCGAAACGGAAATTTATATTGTGCAACAGCAATAATTATAAATATAAAAGATATATAATATGACGTTTCAAAGCCGAGTATGCAACCGAGTTAATAAATCCAAACGAGTAGGAGAGAATAAATTAGAGAATATACATATTCGAGCCGAGTCTTCGTATATCTAATTTGTCCAACGATACGATACGTTCAATCATATTTCATCCACTTATCTGCCTTGCAATGTTCAAATAAAAAGTCGATGAAAACATTCTCGAATCTGTTAAATACACAAAACAGATAAAAGAGACGAAATCAAACAACTCGCATCAAGCAAGTCTAAATAATTGAAATAACCGGACGCAGTTAGAGGTTGCGGAAAATTCAAGTCGAAGCGAAGCTCCTTTTCTCGAAAACTTTCGAGACTCGACGAAACTCAAAGATTTATCGCGTTCTTCGAGCGTTCAACGTACGGGACGATCAGAGGAAACTTCGAGGGAACGTTATTAAAAAGCGGCGGAACTGGTTTGAAAAAGCGGCAGAAAAAACAGCAAAAGGATTTTCGTTCGCGAGATGCCTCGTTTATCTGCGATCACGCGGAACAACGTCGAAATCTCGCGGAGATGATAAAAATTCAGTAAAACCGCGCGATTTCACCGCTCGTTCGCTCTTGTCTGCCCTGAATTCGTCGGCGACCTCGGTCAGATCGCCCCGCACTGATTAAACACAGCGTGCCGAGGAACCAGCGAAAACAGCCAACGATGCAATATCCACGGTGTAATGCAACATCTGAAATCTGAATAATCGAGGCGGCGCGCCGTCGAGAGAAAACTTGTATATTCTTCGCGTGTCTTATGAGTCATGCAGGAAAGCACTCGTGGATTTATTCACGATTAACTGTGCGAAAGAGCTTGAGAGCTGTACACCGAGCAACTGTATCGAGAGCACTTTGTGAAATTTCTTTCCGCAAAAATAACTGACGGCTACACGAAATTCCACTTTCTAAATAATTTGGTTGATGGGATTTCAATACGATATAACTAGAAACGAAACATACGATAAGTATAAAAATGTAAGTCTCGCTTTCCTGTAAAAAAACAGGTTTCGTTTATTGCGTGCTTCTTTTCTAATCTTTTCTATTGCTTCAAAGAATCGAAAGAACGTGATTTTGTTTCTAGCATCGTAACGAATTTTGTGGAGTGTGGAGCGTTGATTGGTTTTGTGGAATTGAATCTACTGATAAATATCTGAAAAATATTGCATATTTAGAAATATTCAAAAATATACAAACATATACCATTCCGCTATTTCTTGGATTTGCAATTCGAATAGGGCATCTCATTCCTGTTACGTATCTTTTTCCGGAAAAATTACTTTTGAACAAGAAGCATAAAGCTCCTGTGCAGTCTATTCGGTGAATAGAAAATTATGAATCTCAAAAGCTTTGAAGCGAAGTGCGGAACTTTATGAAGATAACATAAAATCAGAGATATGATAAAAAGGATGGCAGAAAGGTAAATGATATTTTGTTCGACTATGGAGAAAAGGAAAATTCAAATTCACGTATTTTGTTGCATTCAACGCAGAAAAAGTGGATTCAGATCGTGTTACATTATCTACTTGGAAACCTCGTTCCATTTTACATTATTAACCTAAATATTACGCGACCCCGTTTTCTCTGAATTGAATAACTCAGTAACACATCAGCATAAAACACGTGTAGATACTTGGCAAAAGGAAAAAATTAAAACGAATAATTTCCTAGCTAATGATTAAAACATAAATGATATCGTTAATCAGCCAATTGCTTTACATGTTTTTATGATACAAAATAGCACAAATTTTCTTTATGCAATATGTACAATCGATAATGTAAATTCGATTTTTAAATCAAGGTACTTTATAAATATTTACAAACCTGCGCTAGCGGTAAAAATACAGTTTCTCCCTTTTCCTTCTTTATTTCCTTCTTTTTTTTTTACGTATATGTATATACAATGCGACAAGTTTTTAAAGCCCCATTCCCTTTTTTATTTGTAGTAAAAATGTTTCATTTTAACTATAACTTGGCAACAAAAATAAAAAGATATGAAAGGAAGATAAAAACAGTTTAATAATATAAAATAGCACATAATATATTTACATTTCTGAAATATTCAGTAAATGTTATAAAAGTTTCGAACTTTATATCGTCGTTCAAAAGGTTTATCGCGTCATCTTACAAACGAGATATAAACTATATCTAGTTTTACACACTTGTTCGACGTAAATTGCTTTCAAGTTATAATTTCTATAATGAGTGCTATGAACTTTAAAGTTATAATAATGCAGTAAGCTACCATCTTCGCCTAAAAACTATAATAATACCGTAATTAACGAACTCCCTAATACTACGTACAAAAAGAAAATCAGTTGATTTTCCAAAACCAGTTGGTCAACTTCAGCTGGAAATTTTAGTAAATCAATACACAATTAATAAATAGTGAACTTTTTAATTGATTATATTCTTTCGTTATTTTAAATAATTACGAAATTAAATATCGAATAAACTTTTTCCTCCTGAGAAAAGATTTAATCGAATCTAGTTTAGTTAAATATAACTATAGCGAATATAGTTTTCATCTTCCCTTTCTTTCTTCTTCGTTCTAACAATCTTATAGAATCGCAGTTTTGTTTCAACATTGCAACATTGTTTCAATTACAGCATCGAAATTTTCCATACAATTTTTAGAAACTAAAAAAAGGAACGAAAAAAGACAATACATACTTTTGCTCCATGTAACTCGTTTAACAAGTTTTTGGAAAAAGCTGAAACAACTGCGATAACTAACTCAACATTACAATTCAGATTTTTGCATTTTTAATTCTATACTTTCTGTCTATTATAAACTTTTAACAAGCATCAAACTAGAACAGAAATAATAACAATGAGTACATAAACTAAGAGAAAAAGAAGAAAAAAACTAGACAATAGGCTTTTCGAAAATTATTTTCAACAGCTGCATGCCAACAAAACTGTAATAAGTTTCGAACTATATTTGATCACAATGAAAAAAGCTTCTGAAGAATTTCACGCTTTTTGATTTTCTTTTTTTTTTTTTTTTATAAATAAATCGAATTTCTTTAAAATAAATCTGCTTCTAAATTATTTGAAATAAATTCCATACTAAACTTCATAGAAAAGGACAAATTTCGTAATTTTTTAGTACATTTTTACCTTTCGATTATGCTTTAAATCAAAATGAATGTCGTCTGCCGATATCGAGGTGATGAAATTGCGTTAAGTCAATTACGACGGCGCCCTTTGTGCGTCATCGTGCCATTTACGAACGATTCAGTATGGCGAAATGGAGCGCGAAAGGTTTCTTTGAAAAAAAAACTGAGAATTTCACGATTTCAACTCCGATGGCACGGGGTTTAGTTTTACAAAACGGCTTGATCGAGCGAGGTGATCGAACACGCAATGATTTTTGATGATTAAACGCGTCCGAAACGCCCTTTGAAACTCGAACACTTGAACGTTCCTTGGCTATGTATAGAGATCGCTTTGACATGCTTGTTAAAAGCAATCCTTTTTCTCTCTCCATCCATCGAGAATAACGAGACGAACTCTTTTAACTTTGCTTCGACAACCAGGCTTCCTATGTTCGATTAAAAAAAAAAAAAAAAAAAAAGAGAAAGAAGAGGAAGAGAAGAAAAAATAAAAATCAACTAAGAGCTCGTTGAAAATCGTATCGTGGCTCCGAAGTCTCTTTCTTTTTCTCTCTCACTCGTCAAACACTTTTCCCAAATAAATTCAGTTAAAACAGCCTCAGGATTTTCTATAAGCGGGTTTGTGGGGTAGAAAACGTTATACGTATGTACGTATATGGAAACGTTCGGCAGACCAATTCGTTCTGTTCCAACCAAATCGATATTATACCATCGTAACAAAGATATTTATTACAAATGCTTGTCGTATCCGCTTTTGATGATCGGCAGCTTGCTGCATCGCAAATATACAAATGAATTTTACTCATGCTTAAATCATGATGCAGCGCACTTCTAACATATGCGTTTTCGCTAAAAGTATTTAATGTGGAAATCCTGTCGACAAGTGTTTTTATCATACTATTCGACTGCTTTTTCGTTTTTCTCTCTCTTTTTTTTTTTTAATTGAACGTGAGAACACAGCGCAATATATTATCAAAAATATAATCGAAGCCCGGACTACAAATATGTCACACAATCATCGTGAAAGTTCAAAATTTAAAATAAAAACGTTGTACGCAGAGGCACGACGATTTGTTGCGCTTTAAGGTACAGAATACAATGCAACTTTCGTTCTCTTCCAACGGGAAATAGAATTTAATTTCCATACGAAGCGAACTTAAATAAAGCGCAACAAAATGAAGCTACGTATCAATGTACATGCTTATTTCTCCGGACAAACATAGACTAAACTTAAGGGTATAAACCCACTTCGAAAATATCATGACTGCAAGGAATGGCTACGTGCCAATTGGACGTTTATTTGATAGCCGCATCTGTTCGATGTTCGAATTGATATCAAGGGAATCCGGAACGTCGTCGAAACCGTTACTCTTCCATGCTCGGGAAAACGCTTTCAGACAACCTGTTCCAGAAATTACGAGGACAATTCCTCCGTTAACGAAGTCATTGCGGAAATTTACTCTTTCCAAAGAGTAATCTATCACCGGATTTTATCTCGTAACGAGACTGGTCGTCCGACACTAGCGAACTATTCTCGACAAGATTCTGTATCGAATTTGTTTCCTAGTTATTATACTTTGCATCTGATCTTGATATGTATATATGTCATACGTTCTTTTTTTTTCTTTTTATCACTTTTGCTTCTCATCTGTACCAATACGCGTATTACTTTTGCCCTGAAGAAACAATTTGTGCCTAAATGCTGCTTAGATTTCTTTTCCACGTAATCTTTATTTCATAAGATTTTTTTAGAGAAAAGAAACGTTTTAATACATCGACGTTACTGCTGTTGTTAGCCCTGTAACAATTAAAGTTTTTCCACGCGAAACATACCTCGAAGTACCAAAACCGAAAGACACAGTTCCGATAATATTTCACAGACGTTGTTCTACTTTCTTCGCGACGTTCGAACATACGTAGCTTGTCAGCTTAGCTAGCAGTGAAAAATAGCGTAGTACTAAATAAAACCGACGTTACACCTACTGCAATCATAAATCTCGTGGCCTGTACAATGTAACAAAAAAACTGGTCAAACGAAATACAAATCAAGTCTTTCGTATTCATTTGCAGACAAACGCGCGAGCAAGAAACACGCCCGCTGCAATATATTTAGATACATATATGTAAACGATAACATTAGTATCAAACGAAATTATATTGAACAGAGTCGTCCTATTTGCCTCTGAAGCGTCGATTTCTTTACGCTTCAAGAACTACGGAGTGGCAGATCGTGATGCGTCTAATTCGACGAACAATTGCAGTTCGGGAAAGCGAAACGAGCTCGTTATTTCGCGAGAACAGGAAGATAAACAAAGATAGAGAGCAATAAATCATTGGTATCGAAAGAAACATCGTGGATCTGTCACTGGCTATTGTAATTCCAGTAATTAAGAGAAAATTAAAGGCTGTTAAGTCGCAGAGCTGCAATAAGACGCGGAGAATGAGAAACGAATCGACAGACGCAGTGCACCGAGAGAACGAGCAAAACGTCGCATCGGAGCGAAAATGAAGTGAGATGAAACGAAGTAATTAAGATAAAATCGGTCAGGCGAGTCGGATACGTGCACCAAGGATAGGACGCGAGTATAATAAAGGTACGTCGGGTACGTGACAGTAAATACGAATTAACCCTGCGTCTCCTTCCTTCTCCTGGATGGTTTCCAGAGTTAGAAACGAAAAACGGCGCGAACAAGTATTTCAGCAGAATGCAAACGATGATTAACAACTGCGAGAGGACCAACGCTTCAGGAATCTTTAAAATGTTCCACAAGCTGAATTTTTTACATAAATTACTGCTATTACTGAATTATTCATCGCGTTTATTATTACAATCAACTATTACTTAATACGTTCAAATAAATGAAATTCCACGGAATTTTAAATGTTGATCATTAATTATATCAATCAAACAGTTCGTACGTAATTGATGGACAAAGTAGTTGAATAAATAAAGTAAACGGAGCGTAATTTATAGTTGACAATTGTAGAATATTACGGTAATATCGAGCATACATCACATGCTTCATTACACATAAATGGAATGAAAGCTCAATTACAATTACAGCGAAATGTTTGAAATTCTTAAGTACTTTAAATTTAAACGACTGGAATTTGATATTTAACTGCATGGAATTTTAATAAATCAAACGATCAGAACGATTCATATGCTGATAATCGTAATTACGAAATATTAATAGAGTTTCCTAAATATCTTGTATCTAATCGATGATATAATTTCAACAAACGCATCATCGATGCTCGCGCAAAAATATAAAATATCTCGATCGATTAAAATATTTCAAACGTATAATTAGTTCGATATAAATATTCTGAACAACAATGAAAGTTTTGTAAAGGAATAGAAATATCATATATATGATATTCTACGATAATTCTATAACAAGAAGAAAAAGCTAGGAGGAATTAAACGCAATTAAAAACATCTTCATCTACATTTATCGTAAATAAACTAACACAAATACATACAGATAATACAAATTTTCTATTATCCTTTTCTTTTTCCAAACATATGTGCAATGTTCTTTTAACTATTATTCAGAGAAGAATAGTAGTCAAGATCGAGTCATTATTCTATCTTCTTTACCATACAGATACTCGTCACAGAAAGGCTATTCAATTCTTTCCGCACGTAGTTATTTTTAACGTATTTTTGTTAATGCAAAAAGCCGACAACTTGCCGCAAAGTGTTGGTTAAATTCAAGGACAAGAAAATAACGATAAAGATAATGATATTTGCTCAGCTGTTGCCAACCGCGAGGCACGAAAAAGCGGTTTACCGGAAAGTCCACATTCTGCACATTTTCTTTCGCGGAAATTGCGAATTCACAACGTACTTCTCAACGAGGAACGATTACTATCGTGTACATTAACGAAATTAACACGGCGGTCTTTTAAGCACGTGTAATCGCCGAGAAAACATATAGAAACGCGCAAAAAATATTATAATCGTTGCTTTATGTTTGTTTAAAAATCATACACTCGTGTACCAACAGTATCTAGAGATAAGATGCATACTGAATAACTGTAGACATAGGTACTAAGTAAAAGCTGCCACGTAGCTAGTGAATTGATCGTGCTCTTTCGAGCATCATTCATTGTATTCTTAATTACCAGTTGCCATAAACTGCGATCTTGAATGTCTAGTCATCATCGTAAATGAATCAGTTAAATGTTTTCTCGTTTGTCGGTAGTTTTGTTAGCAAAAGAGAAGAAAAAAATATCAAATAGCATCACGATGAAGGAATTTTACGCGCATGTATTAAAAATACGGGATTGGCAGACCTGTAAATTTAAGAGGATTAAAATCTGTAGAATCGTGGAATTCAGTCGAAACTTAATTCGCGTTAAACTGTTCCTTTTTTAAATCTTTTTTAAAGATAGATTAAAATTACGAACTTGCTCAAACATTTTGCGAACGCGATTTTTCTCACTGCAGTTGCGTAGATGAAACAGAAGGTAAAGAACAAAATGAATAACGAGTCCTCGCGAAGACGGGAGTTAAGCGAGCCATGATTTACGTCTTTTTATATTTGTCTTGTGTAATCGTTTCCTTTAAACAGCTAATTAAAAACGCGTGACAACGGTTCCCATTCTTACTTATTCCTTCTATTTCATTCATTCTTCGTGATACCAATATCAATATTGGTAGTAAAAATATTTTACATCACTCTGAATGAATTCAGTAATTAAGATAATACTTCTTCCACATGTTTCTGAATATTTTTCACCATATTTATCGTAGGAAATTTTATTCGTTTATCTCATCAGCGTTAGAACCACATTGCGTTTATTTAAAAAAAAAAAAAAAAACAGTGAAAATAAATAGTTACTGCACAAAACGCGAACAAAGTTTACACTTCCTTCATTTATTTTTCACGTTCGCTGACGTATACTCGCAAAAATAAACACCGCCTTTATTTTCAACTGAACAACGATCAGTTAAAACCCTACCTTATTTTGCAATTCAGAAGATCAATAGCCGCCCCGTATTCAGAACTTAAACACGTATTCCAATTTTCTGGAAGCTAGTCTTCTCTTATTCCAACCTACGTAACAACCACTTTCGTAAAACTGATTAAACTCGCAAGTTTCTCGTGATACCGGGCTACCGGTCCCGTAGCCCTTATTCCCTTATTCATTTTATACTGTCTTCATCCTGCGCCCCAATATTTTCGAATTCGGAAAGATCGAAAGACTTCGAGGAATAGTAAAATGTAAACGTTTCGTGAAAGATGCTTAACCCTTCAATCACCAACGTTTCGTTAAGATAATAACTCGGTCGCAATATTTTTCAGTCAATTGGTCGAATTTTGTTTCTGTGACTACGATAGAAAATCTCGTTTCATATATTTTTCTGTCATCGATCATTATGTTTCATGGAAAATATTTGGTTTTTTATAAACGAGGAATAAATTTCGAGAATGGTGGTGTTCAAAAAATTGAAAGCTGTTGTTTTATTCGGCCGAAAAGTTGGTTGAAAGCATGCCAAGAAGTTAGCAAACTATCGCTAATGGAGAAGAGAATGAACCTACTATGAAAATGATATTAACTTTTTTATACGTATATACTTCAGATCTACGTGTTTTACACGATGAATTAATTTTCGTAGAAGGATATTACATCAGCGATCTTACAAATACGATCAAATTGTATAATCGTCTGAAATTGATTTACTATTTACTCTTTAAATTGATTACTGTCAGAGTGAATTCCGTTGATATTTTATCTTATTTGGACGTTTTCGGTGACTGATCTTGCTACTGATCTGCATTTGATATCTCACTCGTTCTAATTTCTATCGATATAACAGAGATAATTACATAGTAAATTAACGACATTTTGCAGTACAAGTAAAATTTGATTAATACGAATATTTCAGTATGGTTGCAGTTTTAACTGCATAAATATAACTGGCATGCTTTAAACAGCAAAATTTTGGAAGATATTACGTATCATATTTGCTCTATTTTTCAATTTATAGAATTTTCGAATGTGACTTCCAAACTACTCATATATTAAATTGCATTACTATCGAATAAATTTAAATGAAAGTATAAAATTCAAGCACGTCCATTCGGTTCATAAACTCTTAATAACTAAACCAGAATTGTACAAAAAACTGTTCAATATTTCGGTTATAAAATGAAGTTCCCAAAGAAAATGATTATTCGAATGCATTGTAATTTAAGCACGAGACAAACTTTTGTTAGCTGGGATATAAGTATGTCACGTTTCAAATTGTATTCGCGAAGAGTCCTCGAATTTTTCACACGCTGCAGCATAAAAAAAGAAGAGAAAGGCAGGCACCACGCCTTTCAGACACGCAGTAGAAATGATCGGGACTCGTTCCCTCATTTTTCAGACGGGACAATACGCTAATTATAGATATGAATCTTCAAGGAAAAGCAACGTCTGTTCGACAGAAAACGTGTGACAAATTTTCGATGATACGTTTTAGCCGAGAGGTCTACGAGAGCTCGAAAGAAACTGTTCTTCATCCCAATTAGAAAAGGGTTCAGGAACATGGATACTTTGTCGGCTGTTACCGTTCAGTTCGTTTACTCCATGAGAATATTAATGACTCGGCGATGCTATTCATACATGCACGGTACGTGACGTAATTTCTCTTTCGTATATACTTTCGTAATCCGATAAGTAACTCGATAAATAAATGCAATCAATACGTCGATAGTAACAAATATATCAATGGGTTAAAAACAGATGAAAAATCTAAAAAATTAAAAGAAACGTGTATGCGAATCCTTATTCCAAATATTGCGATGTAATTTTTATATATTTCGATTAAATTGATCCTTCCTAGTGGCAGAATATTTCTTCTTTCCGGATTTTATCACACGGGCTCTGAATCAGCGTGGGTCCGAGTCGTCGAACCGAAACTCGTAGCTGAAAAATCGCCAGAAACGACGACGCGTTGGAATGCCCCTGTCCAGTGCAGATCGATCTCTTTTTAACCACGTCGCGCGTCGCTTCGAAAAAGGCAGTGCATCCCTTGACGAGTTCATTTGCATAAAAAAATAAGCACAACCATGATGTATCGTTTTGTTTTTCTCTTATTCCTTGTATGGTATATCGTATTATTAATTTAATTCTATACAACGGTAGATTGCGGTGTTTGTAATTACTTACTGATAAAGAGAAATTTAAAGAATAACTTTTTAAAAGATAATCATTTTTCAGCAGTCTGATAAAGAAATCGACTGAGATAAAAATATTAGATGACAATGCTTGTTAGTGGTATTTTAATGAAAATATTACAAGTATGCAACTCTATTTAAAAATTAAGAAGAATAAATAACTTTATCGAGGTACAATTTAAATAGTTAACTGAAATGTTAATTTTTCGAAACTTGTTTCTAGAAAATTTTCCAGCAAACTAGATATAACAATTAAATTATAATTCAATTACATAAATTCAATTAATTATAACGTTATAATGTAATTATCTCATTATATAAACACAATACAAATAAATCGCCGTACATACTAATGACTTTATTATAAAAAAAGAAAAAGATCAGAAACAAAATATTCCGATGCAAGTAATTTTTCTTCCTCGGCTAAATCTTTTTACACGATCAGGAAAATGTCTAGCAAAGTCATAAATAATTCCCGATCCCTCGTATTCGTTTCTTTTCGACTAAAACTTTAAAGCACGATTCATTACACGTATAGCCGAATGAGTTTACGTATTAGATTTATTACAAGGAACCAACATTAAAGTTTTTTAATCCTTCAAATCCCAATTTATCACCCAAAAAACACCGAAACATATTTACTTTATGAGGGACAAAGTACTTGGAAAAATTATAATAGCAACAGCGAAAAATCATTTTTTATCTAAACGAAGCGTTATATATATATATATATTTATTTATTAATATATATATTAAGCATTATATTTAAGTATTATATTCATAGATTTGTAGATTTCTGATTTTAAGAGCAGTTTACTTAAAAAGATAAGCGGCACTGCTTTAATTAAACCACTGAATAGAAATAGACCGAAGAACTGAGATAGTTATGAACGTTGCTGTAACTAGACCAAAATATCACACTCGCATTCAAGCCACAGATCTCATTCCCAAATCGTTCGAGGATAGATAAATCTCAATGGAATGGCAAAGGGAGAGAGGAGCGCGTGGTTCGATTTTTAAAGAGTCGAATACAGAAGAAATTCCTTAGGTGTCGAATATCATTGCTATGGGGATAGAGGACCCGATGCGTTTGACGAACGAAACGAAACGAACGTACAACTAGCCAGGAGAGGAGCCTGAAAAATGCCAGGAGATCGAGAAAGTATGCGGCACACGGGGGAAGCGCGAGTTCGTATCGAAAGCTCGCCTCGTACCTTGACGTCGAGCGGAATGGAAGCGGCGGCTTCAGTCGCTCGCGAACTTCCACCGTGAAAGCTTCTCCCCGTGTGCTCGTCCGCTTCTGATCAGTGTCTCGGACATAGAGAAATCGAGAACGCGCCAACACAGAAAAAAAAAGATTAAAATTATCGTGATCGAGAATCGTTTAGGTCGTGAATTTTTATGAAAATTTCGTTCGAATTGACAAAGACATCAAGTGGATCTTGATGAGTGAATCAATGTGTAACTTGTGAACGAGGATGAGGACGATTCTGTTTGCACCGTTTTGCTTGTTCATCGACGAATTCGGCGAATAAATCAACGACAGAGCAGGTGGAAACCATGCGGAGGTGTTTGCTTCTGGTTCTTTGTGCCGCAGGTAATGAGTTTCGCCAATGAATCGACCGATTTTAATTCAACGCCTGTGATTTATTCGAGAAATATCAAGTGAAAGGAGACTAAATGGATAAAAAGATTGACGAGGGAAGGAATACATTTTTTACACGTTCGGTTTAGTTTCAATTGTATTTCTTTTCGGTAGAAATGTCTATCTCAATGTTGCTTATGAGTGAAAAGCGTGAACTTTTATCAAAAAACTTACGCACACACGCGGGCTTCTCTCTTAGAAATAAATTTACGGAGTGCGTTTACGAGTTGTCGTCGTGAAAGCTTTCTGGTACTGAATCCTTTGAGGAAAGCTTTAGAGAACAAAGCATGAAAGGTATAGAGTTAATTATCAAATTGCAAGGTAAAGCGAAATACCAAAGAAAAGTTCCTCTGTGTTTATAGAGCTAGTATAAACATAAAAGAGATCGCTGGATAAAACGAACATGATAATTATATATGTCGATACTCGTTTAACACACCTATCGAAAACATTAAAACGCCACATTCACTTTTAGCATTGAAACAAATAAAATAAAATAAAACTTCGTTTAATGGAATAAGAATAAAAAATGAAGCAATAAAAACATATAACGCTCAAATACCACTATAAATTAAATTAAAAGCTCATATAGTACCGATATATTGAATCGAGAAAGAAAGAAGAAGCGTATCTTGAGAAAGATTTCGAAAATAGAGAATAACGAAAACATTGTAAATAACTCCATTCACTGTTGTAGAAGCTGGCTATTTATTTATAACTTAGATCATTCACCTCAAGAATTTTGTTGACACGTACGAATAGAAACAACTGCACTGCACGGTGAGAAACGAGTGCCGGTTCGGTCCATCCTATTTTTCTTTCATCACGGAAGATTAAAAATTTATAACATGGGACGTTCCCTTACGGTACATTTCCTTCTTTTCTATTTTCTACTATTTTCTCCCTAGAACTCGTATAAAGAAAGGGGAAAAAAAATCCGTAGAAACGTTGCCAACGTCGAACATTTTGTACGAGCATAATGAAACGTTATAATAAAACGATTTGCAAGCTTCAACTGATGCAATATGCAAGTCATTAAATGCGAAAGGATGTATCTACCAAATGCAAATATCGATTGGTTACGCACTTGTAAGTACGAAAAAATTCATTACTGATGACGCCTTTAAGCGAAACTAGGCGACTCGATAACGCTACTCGAGATTTCTATCTTTCTTACTTACTATTACCCGAAGAGCTCGAAATAATAAAGAAGAAGCGATGATACAATCAATGTCACGATGCACCATTTAATACCAGAGGGTAGACAAATATGCACGTTCGTGATTAGATCTTTTTTCTCGCTTTAAGCTACATAATAATAATAATAATTAATAATTAACTTCTACGTATAAAATTAAGGAAATTAAATTTTGATTAAATACCTTTTCAAAACAAAATCTTTAACCTTCTCTAAATGATACTGTATCGACATATTATATTGATAAATATTAAAAATAAGTTTCAATATGCAATCTATATTTATCTTCTAAATCTTTAATGAAAATAGTAATATTCGTATTTAAGATGTAAGGTAAATAATAAGGTGAATAGTTGAAGCTAAAATATTAAGTCCTTTATCGTTATGTAATGTAATGTAGGGCTAATAAAAATAAGGCCACATATACTATTGAATACCTAGATGCCCGAAGTGAATAGATCGGCCATCTATTTTTGTTAGAGAGTACGCGAATCTTTAGTCAGAAGACCACACACAACGGTATTAAATCACACCGCAAATGTGTCGCAAAACTAGAATAACCATAAGAAAGTGTTCACTGCCAAAACTGCAGAATAATGGATTACGTAAGTATCGGTTTTTCACCACCTTTTATTCGATCTAGTTACCTTGGGTCAATTTAACTTTGAACGGATTAAATTCACGAACGCGATTATTATTGGAGATATCTGTACAAGATCAATGAATTAATACCAGTGATAAAATAAGTATAAATTTTATCATTAATAACATCAGTATTCACTGTGATCTTCCAACAGCATATAACAAAACCATTTTTATTTTCGTGCTTAATGGAAAAAACCTAATGCAAAACAAAACTTACATAAGTTAGTTATATGCAGTGTTAGCAAGTTATAATGATTATACGTTTCATCTGACGAATACAATCCCCGGTTATGTTTCATAAAAGTAGTCTCTTTACTGAAGTATGTCATGAAAGAAAAATTATATATATGCTTGATACTAGATTATTAAATTATAATTACACCAGTTAATCTAAACGTCTATTATTTTAAAGACTCGCCAAAGAGATACATACATGAGACACTTGTTGATCGGCCGCTGTAGCTAAAATATACAAGCAATATGAAACAATTACGCAGAGCACATGTAAAGTTAGCCTTGTGCTAGATGTAACCCGTGAATGAAAGTAAAAATTGTGAACACACGTGTTATCCATGAGTACGACGTACGCATCGATGAACATGATTCTTACGTAGATAAAGGTACAGCTTATAGACGTGCTGATTTAAAAGTTCAGTCACAATTATAGCTGAATAACAGCTATAGACGTTCGTATTAATTATCAACGTTCATGACATAGCACGATGATATCAAAGTCCGGCGTATAGTATTTAATTACACCTTGTCAAATGGCGAATTTCTAGAAACATAGTCTCAATATCTATCGCTCGTTTAAGTACAAGCACATTTTCAAAGTCAGTCACCGATTTGGGTTAAAGCAAGTTTGCATCGAATGGCTCAGCTGATATGAGAATATTGACAATAGATAAAACAGCTGACATATATACGTGCCATGTGGTTGTATAATTTCGATAATACTCGTTTAAGATAATGTTAGCCTAGTAAATTTTTCGAGTCATGTATAGGGATCAAGTATAACCATCTTTTTATTTTCCTCACGTTTTGGTTTTAATTTTCGTCACGTTTTGCAACGACCAAGCATGTAATTAAAGTTAAATTTGATTTTCCAATTAACAGAGAATTGTTTTTATCGTATGTACGATCTCTCTCACGGATTTAGAGATTAAATATGAACAATTAGCCGAATAATTTATTCGCCATTCAAACTAATCAGATGATCTTATCCTTGAATAATTAATCAGATACAAGAAACGAAAATATTGGAAATCTTAACAAAAGGAGCCACTTTCATAGTCCGTTACGTCATCACATAACTCGACAAAATTATGAACCTTGGCAGCTGTTCCTCTCAAATATTTGTAATCGTTACATTAGACATATCGAATTAGCAAGGATTTTACAGGTGAAAGATTCATTCGCATTCATAAAACTTCCAAATTTCAATCAAGTTCCATTCAGACTGCTTGGACATCGCTCGAATGAAATCCTGAACAAATCTCTTTCTTCTTCGACATTTATGTATAAAAATGAAAAATATCCAATCGGTAGAGGAATGGAATCTTAAAAACTGGAAATTTGCTATCAATCAGAAACGTATGACTAAAAAGATGCAAACGTTCGTTTCGATTACATCGACTATTAATTTGTCATAATACAACTCGGACAAAATGAAAAGTTGTTCGCAATATCTGCTGAAAGGCGGATTTACATTCAATGCGTGTCCTGGGTATACAGAAATATCGGTGAAGCTACATCCGACGCAATTGCGAATGAATACGTGAAAAGATAAAGCTCCAACATTACCGCGGCTGTTTGTCGTTTATGGTTTCCAGCCGGAGAAACAAGCAAACAAAATGTGCTCAACAAACCAAACGTGTTCAGCGGATGGAAACTTTTCCCCGTATAATTCGTGTTCCTACAAACGTTCCCTAAAGTGATAATTTATAGTTGAATATGTTATTCCTACAGAATTAGAAGTTACAGAAATTGCGATACATTATCGAAGGTGATTGCAAATATGATACGTGTAAGAGTAATATTACCTATTACTTGCAATTCCAAAAAATTCTAAAAAATTCTAAACGATCGGTAGATCGCAAATTTTTATGCAAACTAGTATCATTATAGATACTCGCGGAAACGAAACATCTATATAATGCTACGTTACAGTCAGACGTGAAAGGAATAAGTTTCAAAAAGAATACAACTGTCCATAGAACAATTTTTTCAATGGTCGTAAACCGCGAAAGAATTCTACGAGAATAGCTGGTGCATGATTTAATTAGAGTGCTGCAGTTTGAATTCATGAAAACAACTCGATCAACTAGTAACCTATTTCGTCGTGTTAACGTACTCCCGGAGTTCTTCCATGATAATAAACCAAAGAGGAAGATGCACAGTGTAATTGGCACTTCGCATTTCTACCCTAATAATTCCCATGTATGGACGTAATAGCAATGCATCGCATAATTTTCTCGGATGATATCATTCACACTTTGCAGGCCGGACAACATCAAACGCATCCAACTAGGTTAGGAATACTTAGCAATACACGGAAGTTTAACTCATGTTTGATACTTGAGCACGGACGGCGTAAGAACCTTTAGAAGAAAACTTTCAAACTTGCATCTTTAAAGTACATATAATGGCTATTTCCTTCTATAAAAAGTTATCGTTATAAACATGTTTAACGTAAAATGAATCTTTAAGCAAAAATTGAAACGAAAAATTACGCATATAAATAACAAGTCTTTTTCATTTTTCTCAAATTCGAGAAATTTTCTAATGATTGAAAAATACTATTCGGACGAAAATGTTAGAGAGAACGCAGTGAGATTAACACGTTTCCTACGGAATTCGGTCGTAATCGACTTACGTCTATCATCGGTGTAAATTATAGTGTCATATATATCTCTTAAGATAGATTGTCATACAGCTATTAATAAATACCAAAGACTATTAACCTTTTTAGCTGTAGCAGTCGTTATAGCACATGTATTTAATTTCACACGGTAATTAGCTATATCTAAACCACCGACAAATAAGCTTCTCCGCGTTTTTGCTATCAAACAGCAATACAAATAATCTTTTGCAATTATCGTACCATACATATATCGACATCCTTCGACATGCTTCGTCTTATAATTGAAAGAGAGAACAGAGAGTTAAAAACAAGCTTAAAATTAAAATTGGAAAAATGTATTTTTAGAACAATTTCCTAATCGGTATATCCTAATCTGTATAAACGAGGACATTATTATACAGCAATCATTATCACCTTCTTCGTGTAACAAATCTTAATTTTATGACCGGTCATGTCCTTTTAGAACGTCACGATCACTAAATTATTTTCATCTATGTAATGTATATAACTCCATCTGTATATTTGTATCTATTCATCCGTAAAAAAAGGTACGGTTTACATAATCGTTCAATTACGCTCAAGGACAAGAGATAGGTATTAAGGATCGGCGACTAAACTGCATCTGACGTTTTATTCGATTTTCTGCAATTGTTTCCATAAAAGGACAGAGCCACGAGAGACGAAAGAAATTATTGCACGGGGAAAAGAACGACCGTAACACTGAACTACTTAGTCCCGCTGCATATTACAGCATGCAATCGTATGACGTAATGAATTTGCTATCGCACATTCCTACCTACATTAAAACAGTGGATATCAATTTTTACCGACGGATAAAACGTACATAAATGTAAGGCATTCGTTTAATACTCGTCACATGCAAAGAAGATGCACCGGCAGAGAAATTTATGTGAACAGTGTGTAGGCGAAACTGTTGAACTGTTGTGTCGTCCCCAAGGATTTCCTTGAACGAGAAATATTCTCGAGATAGAATATGCCATTGTGATTCTACGGAATATGCGAAATTCTCAGCTACAGATGATACGAGAAAAGATAAAATTACGAGAATATTATTTAAATGTTTGAAAATGATTCCTTTTTTCTTCCGTGTTAAAGAGAATATGATACATGAGATAAGATAACGAAGGCTAGCTAATTATTCTTTACGACTTTATTGTTTTACAGGCATATCAGCAGTAGTGGCACAGCCGTACAATAACAGTATCAATCCAGCAGCCACGAACAGGCTCAGAGTCGGCCGACAAAATGAAATCATAAGGCGGTACATGTGCCCTATAGGATTCTTCCGATTGAAAAGATATTGCTATTACTTAAGCGGAGGTACGGCACCTTGGAGAGAAGCCTATTTTCACTGCAAAGATAGAAACGCTACTCTAGCGATTCTCGATAGAAATGGTAAAGATCGAATGCTAAGGAAATACTTGTCGAGCGATCAATTCAGTAAGTAAAATTCGTCTTACAATAGAATATTTAATAATAAAAATAAAAATAATAAGTAGTTTTCAAACCACTCGCGTTATACAATCTTATATTTACAATCATAAAAAAATACAAAATATATATAATCTAAATTTGGATGAAATTGATTAAATATCTAAACTGGTTGAAATATTATGTCCCAGCGAAATTAGAGAGATGGATCGGTGGAATATACAATTGGCAGCAAATGGCTTGGGAATGGGGAGTGACCGGGGAGAAAGTGGTGTTCCAAAATTTTGGTTTACCTCAATCTAACCACTCTAAACAACAATATGCATGGCACTGCATCACGATCGATCCCACGTTAAGGTATAAATGGAGCCCACGAAGTTGCGTCGAACGAAAACACTACGTGTGCGAAGTACCAGCTGGACGTATAGGTAACATCCTACTTTCTTGACGCTCGTTTCTAGCTCAAATACCACTTAAAGCACCATTCTATCTATATATAACGATAAACATTTTTATTAAAATTAAAGGATGTAAAAGGACCATCGAACAATACTCCCAATGAACATTCGTCTCAAAACTAACAAAATTTATACATACGAGAATCGTACGATTGTTGAACCTTTTAGTGATTAAGTGGATATCTATAATTAGATACTTTGTTTAAATTATAGTTAGAAGACGTAAAAAAACGATAGATCCATACGCACCGCAAAACCAAAGATTGAAACCTCGAAAGAAGAGCAAGAAATACTCTAAAGAACAGAAGAAATCAAACAGGCAGAATAAAAGACGAAGTGGATGGAGAAAGAAGCACGCGGAACAATATTCAGATTGGGCACATGGTGTGAATGTAGGTTCAAGGCCACCTAGGTAAGTTATTTTACCTATAAAGTGATAGTAAGTTGTGAAATATACTGTTTGCCAATAGTATACTATTTTGTACATAGAAGACAAGTGGTTTCTCTTAAGGACCGTTACGTTGTCCAGAAAATTCATAACAAAATTCGACAAAAATTTAAACGCTATGTATTTTCATAGAAATAACATTTTAGTAAATGTATATATCGGTATTTTTATGCATATATCAAACCTTTTGGTATTTAATATCTGCTCCCACACAAGTCCACATTTGAAAAACTTATCTTCTTTCCCAATAAATTCTTTTAAGTTCAAAATTAAAGATTCCTAAATAAGATGTTAATGTATCGTAACCAAATTGTAGCATAATAGTACATTCGTAATTTTGAACTAAAATTCTAATTGCAGCGTTAAAGTATTGTACCCGAGAACAAGAATGCGACATCACTCGAACAGAACTCAACTGAATTACCCACTAGTGGCACAGATCTTGCCTCAAGGACGAGAATACAGTGCATTCGCACCTGATACGCCCAGTAACGGTCCACAAAGTCTAACAGCCATAAACAACATTTTGCCACAAATCCCTAACAAAATGGACAACCTAGCGAGCGAAGAAGTTATTTTAAAGCCATAAACAAAACGCTACTTATTTTAACTCTTTATTTGGTTGCTTTAATCATCGATCATTATTCTTCTAAAAGATCATTTTGTATCTATGTTTCACACACTTTCTTCCATTCTGCATTTTGCTAGAAATTTAATTAATCGAGGCTTTCATTCAGCCAAATAAAGAGTTATAATTTTCGTTTCGTTTCGTTTCGAATTTGTGGATGATGAAGTTATTTAGGCGCTACTAAAGTCGAGCATAGACTGAGATATAATTTATTCGGCTCAAAACAGTCTCTTCTTATGTTCCTCTCTTTCTAAATAGACGTTAGATTCTTGAAGATGTACTTGTCTAGTTAATAACGTTACCTCGAATCGGTAGAGTAATAACTTCAATGTTCGTGTATCGCGTACGATGTGTGTTTAGATTTCATTTTGTATTTTTTTATTTAATTAATCTGCATGAAACGCGGATCGTCCATTAGCGAACTATATTTGCAATGTTAGTTTTTGCTTGTCGCTAAGTATTACGGCATTCGAAGGCATTTATACGTAGAAACAAATTATAAAATGCAAAACTACAATGAAATACAAGATAGAATTATCTAATTGCAAATGTACTTTTTCAAAAATTTGTTTTAATTAAAATAATAACTCGTTGTAGAAAAATTATTTATTCGCTATTTTTTAATTTATTTTTCATTATTAAAAAATGATTCTTAAAGAAATAAGTTCTAAAATATTTCTTGGATGAATGCCTTCGGTTCATTGTAGCGCGAGAAAGCACTTTAAAACTATGGATTTAGTTTTCGCGCTAACTAAATGTTTAAAACCATAGTGCAATCATAGCAGCAGATAATATATCACAAATAGTCAAACTGCTTAAATATCGATAATTGTATGTTGACTATACCTAAATTTTCAAACATACGTATATCACTACCAATGGATAATGCACTGACTGCGTATCAATGTTACTCAAAAAATATCAGAAAAAAATATATATGCATATAATATTTGATGTTTATCTAGAACGCATTATTTAGTATATGTTATCAGTATATATCGATATAAATTTCCCAAGACTTTTATTTTTTATGCTTTAATTTAATGATATTGTATATACATATAAGTACCGATAGAATAAAACCTTTTTACGGCCGGAACGTTTCAGGATTTATAAGTTGATAAAAAAGATTATACGTTTAATTATAAGCTAAGTGATTCGAGAAATATTGTGTGATGTACTTAAACATTTATATTTACGTGCATTGCATTCTTATTTACATATTAATCTGTATTCGTACAATGTCACTTCAAAATACTTGTAACTCCACTATTAATTCGTGAAGAATTAAGTTTTGTTTACAAAATACCCAAATTATTGAAACATATCTTCTACATTTAACATGATGTACATTACGTCAATAAAGATTCTATGTCAAATCATCACTATGAAATTTAATTTTTAGCCTAAATTGTGATAGTAAACATAAACTTTTTTTAGATAATTTAGATAATTAATTAAGAAAAATTTATACCTTTATAAAAAGAGTTCCGTAATATTCAACATACTACATATTTCGTAGTAGATATATATCTTACTACCTTTTTGTTAAAATAAATATTTTCATAATTGTGCAAAGTAATTATTTTTAAGAATTTAATCAGTAATAATATTATCATTAATCCAAGTCCAATGAAATTATTTATAAAACAGCTGACAATAAAAACCAAATAAATAATCACTTACCTTTATGTAGATACAGAGAGCATCACCCTTTGGTTGACCATTTGTATCCTTATATAACTTGATCTTGTCCTTTCCCTTTTCATCTCGTGCTATGAGACCACATTTGTTGAAAAGCTCTGTGAGTTCATCCATAGTAATATCTAATGGTAGGCCAGACACGTAAATAGCAGTATTATGGGCTTCATCTACTTCGAACCAAGTTGGCGGCTCTTGTGCTTTTCTTTTGGCTTCCATCTTCTTTTTCTCTTTATCGATCTTTGCTTGTGCTTGAGATTGTTGCGCAGTATTTGTTTCTACTTTACTTGCATCTGTAAACCCATAACTCATTTGATATCTTGCCATGAAATCTTCATCCACCTGAAAAATAATTATTTGAAAATATTTTAATGATAATGCATTATGGGCTATATAAATAACAAAAAGTTTATTGAAATATCTTTTATGAAAAACACACCTCACCTTTGGGAACCAGGCATTTTTTTCCTTGTCCCAAAAGTACACACTGCCGTCATTAGGATCTGTATATGTATGAGTATCATTTTCAAAGCCAAATACTCCTTCTTGTGCCCTAACTTCATTATCATCAGAATCTTTTGTCTTTGCTTCTTCTGTATCTTTTACCATCCATTCATTCTTATCTCTGTCAAATCTATATGTAACATTAGTTGTAGGATCTTTATATATATAAGATTGGCCATCAAATTTATAATGTTTCATAGAATCTTCAGCCTTCTCGGTATCTTTACAATCAGCCATTTTATGTTAATAATATTTCATTTGATGAAAACTTCAATAAAATTCAGCATAAAATTTAAGACCTATAACAGAAAATTATGAAAACATATTAATTACGATAATGATGCTATCTTAATTGCATATAAAATTTATAAGCTATTATTAGTGTGTTAATATAAATAATATGAATAAATAATAGCAACCTGTTGATAAACAATATTCATTTATTTGACAGAGATTTAAATCACATACTAATGCTTTGTATTTGGTAATTGCTAAGACAGTTGACATAACCTTTAAACTTATCGTACTTTGTATTTATCATAAAGTATCATTAACAAAAAATTATAAAAATAACAAAACAAATTTATACAAAATGTTAAAGTTACATTTACTAAAATAAAGATTGATAAAACAAAAACGACGTAATATAGATTAAATAATTACAAGCGTATACAGGTTACATAAATATTATCAAAATACAATCGAATTTAACGTTACGATACACAATTTTTATCTATAACGTGTACGTACTAAGTAAAACGCATTTATATAAATTGATCAAATAATAATGATACAATTTCCCTCGATATATGAAAAAGTTACGTCAAAGTGCACAAATATTTTGATGTAGGTTAGATATCTATCATATACAGAAATCGATATCACTATCAAACATACCATTTGAAATTATGTTAGTTCTTCACAATAATTCTAACGTAGCTAACGTCTACTCTTATCAAAAAATATAACTTTTTTAAAAAGAAACAAATTGTAAATTCTTGAACTTGACAGCAACACACTACTCAACATGCGCTGATACCTGTTCGCGATACTAATGCGCTCTACATGAAATTGTAGAATTTTCTATCATGTACATTTGTGCCGATAAAGCGTACTGTAATCAATTTTATTTATTTTAACACTTATTTCTTTTATTAAATATTCATTTTAACATTTAATACTCTTCTATACTTTTAACTTTGAACGACTTAATAAAATAATTATTACACAGAATTATTAATAACAGATATTGTTTAACAGAATAGGTTAATTACTAGATATTTACATTTTGTTTAAAAAGTACCAAAATTATTTTTCTGAATATTCAAATATGGTATTTTTAATTTTTGGAGCAATAAAATGTCTTATGGATTTATAATTTTGTAATAAACGTAACACGTTTCATAAATTTGTTGCATTTGTTTCAAAGAACATGAATTACTAACAAGCAAATATACATTTATTTTCCAAAAATTGTATGATACTCTTTACTAAAAATACCATATTTGAATGTAATACACCAAATATAATACCTGTATAACTTGATAATGTAAAATTTAATTTCTCACTTTCAGTTTATTCTTTCGCGTATCTTTACCGGAAATAGCAGTACCACTACTTTAATCCTATTCTTCATTTGATACAGTGACGTAACCAGAAGTCTTTCTTGGGTGGAGGCGACATGTATAAAAGTATAGTATATTTCTGAACCTGCTTTTTCAAGATTTAAAATTTCCTTGCAATTTACACTTTAATATCTCCATCTGATACTGTAGGTTAAATAATCTAATTCGCGTTAATTATATAATCAATAAGTTTTCGAAAAAGTGACATAATATTTTTATATTTTATTCTCTCGCAGGAGTGGGCAGAGGAGCGATCGCTCCTATCATCCCCCCCCCCCCTGGATCCGTCTCTGACTCGAAATAAACATTTTCAATCCGGAAGCCCACAAAAAAGCGCGTAACAGTAAATGCAATTCAAATTCTCAACAACAATATATCGTACATTCATTCATTTGACGCTTTAAGCATCCCTCATCCAACGCCAATTACGTTACCAGAATCAAATTCACCTCTTCATTCTTTCCATAACCGCCTACCTCGTTATTCCTATAAAGTTCAATATAACCAAGAAAAAAAAAAACATTGAAATAAAACATTCTCGACATAAAAAAAATAAAGCGTTCATGAGCGAATGTCATGAGTGCATTGGTGCAACCGTGCATTGAATATTAAATGACATTCGTCGATGAAAGTGGTGACACGCGAAGGAACGCGAAGACAACGGCGACGCGTACAGCTATTAATTTCCACGAGAAAACACACCACTAGCGAACGATCGCTCCCATTCTTAACGTTGGAACACGTCCGGCGTGGTTGCCATTAGAAATTGATTTCCAGTTGCCAAGCAACGTTCAGTTTAAGTTGCCACCATGATAGCCATGCTTGACCGGCAGTTAGTCGGCTGCAAGTTTCGCCGCACAACGTTCAAGCATGGGCCTGACGGATCTAGAAACGATACCTGGTAAAACGTTCAACGAAATCGCACACAGCACGCATGATTTGATGCACCTGCCACTCGATACCCACGCAATCGACATTCGTCTTACTTAAGAGCACCTTTTTTTCCCAAACAGGTTGCTTGATGCCGTGCCGATTTGCCGGCAAATTAATGAAAATACATATGTACGATGAACTTGAAAGGAAATAGTGGATTTTATATTTCGAGCTGCTTTCAAACTATCTTCGAATCTTTGTCTCATAAAAACGAATCGAATTTGATTTAAAATATTTGCAAAATAACATTCGCTTCTCGTGAAATGCTTTTGTGAGATATTATTTGTTAAAATAATGTTTTGAATTTCCTTATAGTCTTCTATCAACTTTTAAAGATAGATAACATTTCATAAATCAAAACAGAGCATTGTTAAACATTTGCTTTATTTTTAACTATGCTAGTCTTCTATTAATCAAATAAGTTGAGTGTATTATTTTTAATTAATAAAACAATGTCTGAACTAAGAGAAACAGAAGCGTTTGTTTCGTAAATCGTAGCAGTGAAATATGTAGTTAGTGTACCTAAATGTTCAATATATTAAAACATAAAGCTACGCGGAACCGTTATACATAAATATAACACAATTCCTTGTCACTTTTGCGGAAATGAGGGCTGCCATCTGCGTACCGAGCAAATTATTCTTCGGCACGATTGAGCTACAAAATTGCACTTAATCGTGCGAAACTAACTGAACGAGTTGTTACATGGCGAAAAGAGGTTGAAGATATTTAAGTCTTTCAAGATATTTTTAATTGTATGGCCTGTAAAATAGTACACACTTTGAATATTTGTTTGGCTTTGAAGTAATATTATTATTTTATTATTTCCATCGTAATATTAGAAAAATTTTTTATCGCAATAGCTTGTTTCAATTTTTATATTTTTATATTATCTTTATTATATTTCTGCTTGCTCGTTTTACACTCCGACCAGTTTGACATGATTATATGTATGATTTATCTATTTCAATATTTTCTATTTCGTTCTTTGATTGTGTCTATTCGTGTATAAAATGTTACTTATTTAAGAATATAAAAGATTTGATAAAGTGTAAGAAACTTTTCATGAAAGTTAATCTACCGACTCATGATGTATAACAAACGATTTCATTCGTGTCACGATGCATTGTATCGAAAAATCGAAATTGGCACGTATTGATTCGATCCTATATTTCGGTGTGTATGAATACGTTCACTAACAATTTTATATTTCGCTTTTTAAAACTTCAAACTATCAATGAAAACAAAACCTTCGAAGTTTAATCGAAACAAAGGTAAAATATTGCCCTGTGAATTAAATTTTACATTTCTCATTGTTAAGTGTAACAAATGATTTTTCTGACCTTCTTTTCTGAAATACCTACGATATTAAAAGATCTCCTACGTTGAAATTTAAACCCAGAACACGACATAAAAGGTTCAAATAAAAAATTAAACTTCTCAAATAAGAAGCGACCATTTTAACTCCGACCGCAATAGAATCTAAAAAAAGAATCCCTTTTTCCCCGTGCTAGTTCCAGCAAATAGAAAATCCTACGCATAGCTTCCTATGTCTTTAGTTTATAGCTACCGATCTCCGCTCAACATTTCGCTATAGTATTCTAATTATAGCAAATTCGCCACGCTTTGCAATAGAGAATTTATTACGCTTTACATAGAAGATCTATTGCTGTCATAGAACGCAATCCTTCCTCGTTTCGGATAGGAAAATTCCAACGCGATGCAAACAAAGCGGCTCAATGATAAACAACATTGTTAACGCATCGCAATTATTCACGTTGGTAATGCATAAGCAAAAGTAAAACCAGATTAACCGGTTGCGGCATGGTGAATTAAATATTGTAATTGATCCGATTCGTGGACGCGTATATTTTGATCCGTTTTCATTGCTGCTAAACCATGCATCCTCAGGTTAACGACCTGACACAATACCAGCGGCTAGAAAATGAGCGCATCGATGATATCGGCACAGCGAATTTACCATCTCGCATGTCGCGTTTAGAAATAGGGACGCGTTCTACATAGAACAATAATTTTAACCACATTGCATTTTATGGTACATTTTGTACATTATGTTTCCAGTCATTCGTAGTTCCGTGAAAATATTGTGGAGTGCAACCATTAAGAAGGTGGAGGAGTTGAACGTGACCTGAAATGTTCAACGTCGTCTGAATTTTAGACGTGGTAATGAATGGAAGATTCAAAGACGCGTAGAAAGGAACCGCATATAGAAGTATTATCTTTTAGTTTTCAAATGATAGCTAAGACATTCTGGCAAAGTAACAAATGATTTTTGGTCTATCGATAAATATTTGTTCGCTTGATATTTAAATTTACTCAAGAGATTAAACGTAATCCGTAAAAAGTCTATTCCAATCCAATCCCATTGAATGACAAAAAGTAATATCGGTTACCACGATTCTTGACCAGTCTAGTATCACTTTGTACTTTAAAAAAAAAGCCTCGTTTCGTGAGCATTCTTTTATATTTGTATCGTGAAATATAAACAGATCCATAACTCGATCTTTACACGTAAAATAAAATTCTTCCCATTCTTTCGAATTCTCTTCGATACGTGTAAACTTTTGTTAGCTGGACTCTGAAAATGTTGCTTGATATCATAATTGTCGATTAAAGTCAACGTAGCTAAAGAACAACACGTTTCTCGTATGAAAGATAGATGCTCGATGCATTATGCAAAGGACGACGTTTGAACTTTTGATAAGAAGAACATAAACGTAAACTCCGTGAAGGATTTATACCGAGTTGCTGCATCATTGACCTTTGCAGACAAGAAATGAGAATTATTATTCGCTCGTTCCTTGGCTGGCCAATCAACATTGGTGATACCGCTGTTTCATCTATCAAATAGATTTTGCTAAGCATTCATTTTCAACTAGTATTTTCGTATAAGTATAATTCAGTATAATTCGATAACAACTACAATTTTCTCACTCCCTCCGTTTATAGCGGCCACGATCAGTCGAGGGCAATCGGAAAAATTCATTCGCTTCGAGGCACGATTGTAATTCTTAGTGACCGTTCTACGACTATGAATGGAACGTAAAATTCTTGCTTTTAAAGCTGTCATTTCCATTCCTTTTACTCCACACCCATCTTTCGCACATTACGATAATGTAACTGCGTTTTATGCGCCGAAGCTTATTGTAGCAATTATCTTTGGAATTTATATTTTTATTTTAAATAACAAAAGAAGAATTTAACGGTTCCCATTTTGTTAAAAATTTACAGTTTAAAACAAACTATACTCGAACACAACATTTATAAAAGTAGTATCGTATCCAATTAACAAAATATATCAGTCATTTCGATCATTTCAATCATGAAAATTTGTCACGCTTCAAATATTTCGAGACGCTTAATTTCCGATCGTACCGTGCCTGTACTAAACCGACTCTTCACTAAACATACTCAAATTCTATTTCCTGGAAGATGAAAATAGACAAATTTTATCCTACTTTTCCCACTTATTTTCACACGTGCAATAATCTCCTGTCGATTATTTAATCCTACCGAGTCCAGAATTAGCCACGCTCAAGTACATTTGATAAATGTTTAAACTCGATTTTCTCAAGAACTAAGCCTAGAGTGAACAAATTTCATTCTATATCTTTTTCTTATTTTTCATGCCTGCTTTTACGTGTTGTTCGGTTGGACCCTGTACACTAAAACTTCCACAATGTCTTTCATTATTTTTCATCGCCATAATATTGATCTTCTTACTCTAATGACTGCTAATTCATAAACCCGAAGGCAAACATGATACTCGTTTGCATTCTTAGTATTCAATTGGAAGTATTATATATGAAAGCACGAGTTTCTTCCAAACGAATAAATAACTTCGTTACCGTTCTTATTCCATGAGAAAACCCCGGTGTCTAAATCCCTTTGACCTCACGTGCGCGCAACGCTTGATCTTGCAGATTAGCACTGGCCGAACGTAGATCTTTCCTTAGATTTGAGTAAAAAATCCTTAGATACTTGTAAAGCAATAATGATTCCTTTATCAGATTAGAACAATCGATTATCTACAAACGTTAAGTCTTTGAATTTCAAATGAGTATACGTACGTCATTTCTCTGAAGGAGTCGTCATATTTATAACAAGCAATTTTAAGAATAAAATCATCATACGTTACACGCGTGTGTCTACAGTCTACCGTGTTAATGCAAATTGATCTGACTTTGTTCTTGGCCGTACGATTTTTCCACGGCGACCGTTTCGTGCCAGACGTAAAAAGGAAAGTGGCGATTCGTCCTTTGATATCGCGCTATCGCGTTAACCTCCTTAAATAAATCATTGGAGATTTAGCACGTCGCTGTTTTTTCGTTAACGAATATTTCAAACGGCAAGATGATAGATACGCTAAACGTAAGTCTAGAGAAAAATAAATAAGTAGCTATCTATCGGGAACAAAAAATTTGGAAAGAACGGTTCGCATATTATTTGGTATGAACTTGTTTTTAATTTGAAAACCCTTTATATGATTTTTTAGAAACAGGGGCGGTATTTACAATTGGACGAAGCAGATTTGCGGACAATGTTGCATCGCATTTTTTCATACGCAGGGATCCGGTGCTCTCTATTACTTGCGGAGATGAACATTCTGCTGTTATATGTCGTAAGTTAAACATTTCTTCTTACAGGATCTTTTTCAGTTATCAACGCTAATACGATAAAAATGTCAATATTATTACAAACCGTTATTTTTACAAACCTTTTTATAGATCATTATTATTTACTATTATTTTTTTACTTGTAATAATATATATTACCATATAAGTATTTCCACTGAATGAATCCATTAAAAGAAAGGACAAAAGTGACAAATATTTGATCCTAACTTCATGAAACACCAAGTCGTGGAATTTCGTACGTCGTAGATAAATATTTATCGATTGCTTAAGTCTTTATCAATACTGCAATATTAAACGTTAATTGATCCGCGCTATTTTCCATGGGAAAGTAATTACATACTTTGTTACAAGTAAACGACAATCATACAGCAAACGTGAAGAAACTTTGGAAATTGCTCAATAAGCAGAAATAGTGAATCATAAAAGAAGTTACACTTTAATCGATTTTATAAACTCGACCATTACTATACTTTGTTTCATATCTATGACAAACTATGTACTTTCTTCCTCTTCGATCTTCTTCTTCAGCTATACCCATATACTTGCTTGATCCATTTTCTTTCTCTATTTCATATCTCTATAAAAGTTTTCATAGAACGTATCAAACGTGAGCGAATGTCTTACGCGCTACTCGATCGATCTGGACACGACCGCTCTTGATTTTAATGGAAATCAATAGATGAGCTCGTGAATGACCGTACACATTTCAATGATACTAATGTTGCACGTGGACATATTTTATGTACTATCCTGCTACGTATTTTTAATGTAACATGTCTACTAAAATATACTATCGATTAAAGGACTTCCTCAAAAATGGACCTCTATAAAATGTAGTATTTTCTAGTCAAATAGTTGAACTGTACGTATAACTCTTGTTTTCTATACTGTAAGAATATTTTGCCATCCTTGAACTATTCGTATCGTCGTTTCGCAAAGAAAAAAAAAAGTAATTAAAATAGCAGCGTATTTTTATTCTATGACGATATTTACTGGTTTATTTTAACATCTCGCATGTTTAACATCTCACGATACTATCACGATTAATACACATCAAAGAGACTATAAATTATTATGTACTATTAACAACAACGTATAATACGATTATATGGCTCGTTTTTTTTCATCCATATTAAATTAATATTTTGACTTTAACCAAGGCATAACAATTCTTTCGGACTTTCGTGACTTACCTTATTATACCTTTTCTTACTCTCCAAACATTTTTTGCAAATTTTAAGATCACCTGGTCTTATCGAGCTTCAGCCGCAGACTGAATTTTTCAGAATAAATTAAAAATTTATTTCGAATAAAGAGTTTATATTACAAACTTCTCGCGAATGTTTTACAAGGTAAAATATCGATCTAACAACTTTGGTATAAAATTCTCAGGATCGGAACTATCGTGATTTACAGCTTCTGTAACATGGTTCGTAAAGAAGGTAGTGTCGACCTACGCTTACACGGGGATAGCCACTGTCCAGTAAATCGATATAGCCACGCAATGCTCTGGCACGTAACATACCTATACGAACGAAGTCGACATACTGCTATTATCAACAGTTCCAGTTAATCGTGAAATTATCTAAGCACGTAAACTTTGCTGTTTCAAATATTATTCCCTGGGTTTTTTCGATGAAATACTTTTTCGGCAGAGCCCCTAATAATAAATCGTTCAATTTTCATTTTTTAAATTAACGATTTGAAATTTGGTTGATTCATTATAAAAGAAAAAGATCTGTGTCTATTTATTATAGATAGGAAGATTAGATCGATTGTTTATCGTAGATGAGATAATTCGTAAACAGAAAAGACCAGAGATATTATTACTGTGAAGCAATACGTATGAAACCAAAAGTTCTATCTCATTGATTTTAGAAACCGGTAGACTCTTCGTCTTCGGAAGCAATGATTGGGGTCAACTTGGTCTCGGTCATAAAAATCATATCAGCAAGCCATCCTGTGTGAAAGGTCTGTACGTTCGCTGTTTTAGATATTTAAAATTCATTTATATATTTTTGTAAAAAAAATATTAGCTTTTCAAATTCCATAACTGAGATTTCCATAGCTTCTGTAACTTTGCGACAATTTGACTCGAAAAATAAAAATAATGTCAACCATTTGAATTTGTCATAAATTTTCACAATACAACCTATTAATTTTCAGCTCTGAAGCCGGAAAGGGTCACTCACGTTGCATGCGGACGAGCACACACGCTAATTTGCACAGGTAAGGCATTGTTTACATTTATGCCAGTACAGATACCAAAAACCTTCTAAATATACATAGGCACATTGGTTACGGTGTGTAATCACATTTATAACGTTGCGTGTTCGAAACTTCTCTACCGCTTCTCAGTCATTCAACTTTTAACTTATAAGTATCATCTCTCTTTCTTTGTTCCTTGATAGCGTTTACCTTTCGTGTGAAGCGATCATTATTTAGTGACGATCTAATAATAATGGTAACCTATCAAACACCTCCAACTTGAAGTATTCAAAGGAAAGGAAAGGAATTCACAATGTTTCAGGGTCGCAGAAGATTTTTGCGTGTGGCAGCGATCAAGAAGGACAACTTGGTCGAGGAATTTCCGCAATAGGCGATTGCGCAAATACTCCTGTATTGGTGTATGATTCAGGACTATCAGGATCAAAGATCGTCCAAATTGCCGCTGGTTCCCATCATTCTCTCGCACTTACCAGCGATGGTGGCGTTTTCGCATGGGGTAGCAACCTCGAGGGCCAATTGGGACTTCCAGATGTATCTGGCTTGGTGAACAAACCGACCAAAGTACATATTCCTGAACCTGTTAAACAAATTAGCGCCGGATACTATCATTCCACGTTTCTGACAGGTAACTCGTTAATTGAAAACATTGGAAAATTGCTAAAAAGAAAGAACGAACTACGTTGATGTATATTTTTTCATATTGACTTTTAACTAAAATTGTAATTCTCATGAGATCGATACAAAAATAATTAATTGACATTATGATATGAAAATGGTTAATTTGTTTTTCATAAATATATAAAAATATATTTCAAGATATTATTTGTATCAAGATAAATTTAATCGCGCAAGCTATGAATTATAGTATTTAGTATTGCATGAGTAAAAAATATTAATTTTAATATTGACATCTATGTAGTAGCAATTACTAGTAATTTCTTATGTTATAAAATAACATTCTAAAACTGAATGTAGGACGTGTCACCGCTTCAACGAATTTTCTTCGAATTTCAAATGGTATTTTCAGAAAGTGGTCTCGTTTACGTCTGTGGTGAGTCAGAAAGTGGGAAATTGGGGATCGATGCCAGCTTTTCTACACAGGTCGCGCCTAAACAGATGCAATTACCGAGTCCTGCTGTACATGTCGCGTGTGGTGGTCATCACACCGTCATTCTAGCTGGTATAATATATGTACATACATAAACTCCAATCTTCACAAATTAGATTACGCTAAATGATAACGGTCATTCGTAAAAATCACATTAAATTTTACTACCAATTTTATCCCACATCTCGCACGCTTGCACTAAAAATTTTGAATAGAAAGAGCATTCTCCTGATCTATCGTGTTTTATCGCTTTTCAGAAAATGGGAATTTATATTGCACCGGAAGTAATTCGAGCGGTCAGCTTGGTCTAGGAACTAATTTGTCGGAACTTCATATACCGAAACTTCTTCCACGTGGCATGCTTCGAAATGAAACAATTACTCGAATATCTTGCGGGGAAAGTCACACCGCTGTTGTTACTGGCAAGTTTTATTACAATTTCTACCGATTATCCTCGCTATCTCATTTTCTATACAATTTTTCGTAGAGAATTAATACAAATTTTTAGAAAATTACTATTTATTAAAATATCTATAATATATCGATAAATACGAGAGATACGTCAAACAAAGGTTATGATGTCTCGTTTCTATAACATCAGTTTTTCGTGGCAGAATCTGGGAAACTGTATACGTGTGGCGACGGAAGGCACGGAAAATTAGGATTGGAGGAGAACGAGAACAACGTCCATGAACTGACTTTCGTTCAAAGATACAAGGAGCTCTTCGTTTCGAATGTAATTACATTTATCTGCATGTTTAATTATTCCTCGTATGTAATCCATATATAATCCATGTAAGATTTAATAAAATATGAATAATTTTTACATTTGCAAAGGTTGCGTGTGGTGGCTGCCACACGATCTTAGTTGGTCAAAGACGTGACACGAATAATCGCTCGCAAAAAGAAGACAACTCGCAAACGGTAATTACAATTCACTTCATAAACAATAATTTCCATTAATTTATACGATTCCTATAACTCTATGATTATTAATTTTAAAAATTTTCTCGTGATTACTACGACAATTTAAAGAAAATAATTCTACAACCTGACAAAGATAGAAGTGTACCTGAACCCTGCTGCAGTCCACTGATTTATATGCATATCTCAATCTCAGTTTTGTTTCAATAAATAAAAGAAATATTTTAAAAGAAAGTTCTATGCATATCGATGATCCTATCGTATTTTCCTCGAACTTGACACATATTTTATATTTCTTTTACGTTCTAGGAACACATTCAAAAAAGAAATTCATTGCCACCATTAAAGCTTCCTGTAAACAGGCTACAAAGTGAGACCCATGACGAAAATGTTAATGAAATAATCAAAGATAGGTTGAATCAAGGAAATAATATTACAGAATCCGTAACAAATGCAAAAGAAACTATGGAAACATCTATGGAAACAATCGAAGAAAACATAAAAAATAAGGTAGATGATGTCACGAATAACGTTGTAGATTCCATGAATAATATCGAGAAATCAGATAGTCCTCAAAATAGTCCTGAAAAATCTACGAATGACAAGCCAGAAGAAATATCATCGAATGCTATGTCTAACGAAGAAAACGCTGAAGTGACATCGAAAGAAATGTCAGCTAATATAGGCGAATCCGAAGAATCGAAACCAGAAAACGAAAATCCAGTACCAAAGAAGGAGGAAGAAGAATCAACGATGAAGACAAACGTTAAAAGCGAAGACGTTCAAAAAGAAAAAAGATCTGAATCGATGGATAAAGAGGAAAATAACGAAGGAAACAATAACGGAACGACCACAGAAGCTACGATAAATAATATGGGAAACAAAGATGAAATTAATATTGAAAATGGTAATACAGAAAATAAAGATGAAACAGACGGTAAACGAAAGAATAGTGAAGATGTTAAGACAGAACCAATGGAAGAGTCGATGGAACCGAGTAATGGCGATGATACTAAACTAGAGACGAGTCCTGAGAAACAAACGTCTCCCTCGGATTCTACTCCACCGCCAAAACCACCGAGATTAAAATCTACAAGTGAAAATTCTTCCACCGACAATGAGAAAACATCGTCGATGGAAAAAGAAAATGAAATAAAGACGGAAGATACTTCAGAAAAGAAACCAGAAGCAATTGAAGAAAATGAATCGGAGAAAAAAAAGGGATCAGGGTCAATGAAATCCACGAGGAGTAGCGGGAGTATTAAGTCCACAAGGTCGAGAGTGAATATGGAAGAGACGATAGAAATCGACAAACAAACCGACAAAGCTAAAATTATTGAAGAGGAAAAAATGAATAACGATAATGTTCAGGACGATGCTGATGTGCAATCGCCGCCTCCGAGAACTGGTAAGCAGGATAAAGTAATCAGAAAATGATAAAAAGATTTATCTAAAAAATAAAAAAGCTACAATAAAATTGACATAAAATATTTACGTAGATTTCGAATAATGCCATTTATTTGTTACATTTTTAATGAATTTCTGATATTGTGTCAATATTAAATTTATATTACATTACTTCTTTTCCTTTGTGTTAAAGGTAAAATGTCGAAGATATTTAAAAGTAAAAAGCTACAAGCAACAGAAAACGGTACGAAGACAACTGGCGTTGCGAATCAAAAATCCAAAGTATGTATAGCGCTGTTTATACAAATTTTTAATATAACATTGTCCAACAAATTTCTTTCATTTTCAGTCGAAAACGTGTATTATCCTATGATTAAGATGTCTTCAAGGATGTATTATATTTCATTGTATTTTTTACAATACGTGTATGACGAACGTGAGATTGGGACCAAGTGAAGTGATACTAAAAAGTGATTTTATTTACGATCAAAGATAACATTCTTTTCCATTGTTCATAGAAGAAACTCTCGTATAATAGGGCAGTATAATTTTTAATTGTTTCTTTCACTTTTTACCAAACAATTCCATGTAATAAAGAGGACGATGTAAAGGATGAAAAATGTACTTACGATTAGAAACATAACATCGAAATCTATTATTCCTAGAAGCGTAGAAGAGTATTATTAGAAGTAAAGAAAATATAATCAAAAATAATTATGGCGACGGAAAAAGAATTTATGCAAAATAATTTTTTTTTCAAATATTTCGATATTATCTGAATAGTTTAAAGTATTAATATTGTATCATAAACCGAATTGTAACAAGCGTCATCTTTTTTTAATGCTCGTACATACTTCGTTAAATTGAGTAAATAATTTTGTAAAATCGAGTTTGTGTCGTCAAATGTATAATGGAAACCTTTTACCGTATTCGTAAAATAATATAATACTTCAGTGGCGAAACTACTTGTAGATATAACGTGTATTCTAAAACAGAATGGTTTTTGACATAAATGACTGAGAATTCGGTGTAGGGATAAGGTAAATTAACTGTAACACGGTTAGAATTAACAATAATTACAACATATATTTCATGCGGTCTTCACATATCGCGTGTGATCCTTCTGAATATTCTTTTGTATAACTTCTGTGAATAAATAAAGGTAGATTCAGAGAAATAGAATAAAATCACTTCTATTCTAAACGCTACTTAGATTGCGGTTTTTATGCAAATTCATGTTTTTTAATTAAAGAATGTGAGGAAGACGTCTCTTAAGTTTGAGATCCTGTTTCTTGCACATCTGCGTTAAAGAATCGAGGTTGATCGCCGTGATGAAGAAATTACGCTTTTTCATGTCAAAAGTAGAGAACATAAATTGTGGTAAATTATCGGAGAGCACATATAGCATGTTGTTGGGCCGATCGATTGACAAATCGTTAGGAAAGATCATCGTTGTGTTGTCTTGAACCGCAAGAACTGCAAAAATGAGAGACAATGGTCATTTATAAATATGTCGATCCACCGTTGCTTTGTATAAAACGCCAGTCAGATTTCTTAGAATTTCGTTAGGTAAGAATTAATCGATACAACACAAAATCCTGTTTGGGATGAAATACCATTTTCTGCGACAGGTTTCCTTAAAAGAAACTCGATAGGCACAATAGAAGAATCTCTAATGATGGTTATTTATCAATCATTATAACGTTACTTGAATCTTTGATAATACAGGTTTTCTATCGTTTTACACTGATGATATTTTATAGCTATATATATTTCTCAGAATCACAAATAAATGCCCAAGTAAATAATTATTTAGAAAAAAATACAAGAAGGCAATTATTATTTTGATTATTACTTACTGAAGGTGTTTGGGTTTAATTCGACACTGGTATCCCAACAAGCGATGCCATTTTTGCTTACTTGAGTGAAATAATCGATACCAGTGTTCGTATCAATCAGAGAAGTAGGTCCTTGAGTAAATGGACCTTTTGCACCCTCGACGTGAAAATCATCGTAATTACTAGCTTTCCTTAACGTGTTATCCTGCAAGGTTTCGGTAGATACAGAAAATTCAGTGATACCAGCCATCGCGTGGAAATATAAAGTTTTATAGTTGTCATTTTGTGGCGCAGACAAAGACATTCCAAATATGCCATCCTGCCATTGGAAGTTGAATCCACTGATATTAAAGTTTCCTGGAAACAAGAACTACCTATACAATTTTCCGTGAAATTTTAATAACAACCATATTAGCGTAAAACAATATGTTCATGTGAGAATATAAAATATTTTAAAAGATATATTAAAATACAGAAATATACAATATGATATTTTCATATTTGTATATTTTCTTTCGTTTTAATGTTTCACTGCATAAAATATCTCACCGTGAAGAGGATCGAAATGGAAGAAATTGTGCGAGATTCGCCAGGAATCGTTCTTGGCCCAACTATAAACAACCAAACCATATCCGCTTAAATCCGAAATGTAGAAGTATGCATTGTCACAATTATCTGGATCTGCATTGACTACCGAATCGGCAAAGAAAGAATTTGAAGTTTGGTCCGTACTTTTTAGAGGATATATTCTCAATATCTGTAATTATTAAATAACTTTTACTATTAATTTCATTTCTTTCATTGAGTAATATAAAAGATGTCGTGTGTGCGTGTGTGTTAAAGCGAGGATCATAATAAAAGCAATCTAATGCCAACAATAAATATGTAAATTACAATTTGCAATTAATGTTTGCTAAAACGTAAGCTTTTAATTAATATAAATTTATTAAACTACCTTATCTGTTATCAAATCGATTACGAAAATTCTCACTGGTCGTACTTGTGTGCTATTGCCTAAAATGTCATCAGTACCTGTGTCGACACCCCATAATCGATCGCAAGCGTCGACTTTGACACGAAAGATGCTTACAATGCCATCAGGTGTATTAATGTCATTCGTTTCCCAATTAGGATAAGGAGTTAATTTTGGACATTCTATATTTTTATAAAAAAAAAAGAAAGAAATATTAATTACTACATTAAAGTTAAGAGTTTAAAATCTCCAACTTAGATACCTGATGGATCGTTCTTTGAGATGTAATTTAAATTGGACGCGACGCCATTCTTCCATCGAGGTACAGTAATAAATATCTTGTCTTTCCAATTTTCTAGACCAAGTGGCATATTATTTTCGGGTATATATCCACCATTGTATATTAGAGAATCTCTAATAGCGTCATTTGGAAAATTATATTCGACGTTGCTCCACGAATAAATTGTTTTATGTTCGACGCCGTTAGTCAATGCAAGAGACGCAAACAATAAAACGCCCCACATATCTACAAAACGAAAAATAGAAGCCATAGATTCTGTAACGTAACGTAGAAAGTTCCTTTCCATTTTCGATTAATTATTATCCCTGTTAAAATATATATGCACGCATATACATGTATAGTATACACATTGGACAGCATATACCGAATAAACTATGCCTTTCAAATTCTTATATTATGTATATTACGAAAAATTAAATATTTTTAATAACATCTCTCTTTACAAGCAAATTTTGTTACAAAATCCTATTATGGTGTATACGTATATGTGCTAAATTAAAGTATGTCACTCTTGGTTTCTACAACCACGAAAGCCTAAAATATCTTACGAAAGATTTAATCATTTGCCCGGAGGAGATAAAAATACATCTCGAATGTAGAAACAGCATCACAAAATATAAATTGAAATATGAATAGATACTAATTTTTATTTTTTCTCTTTCAAACGTTTTTACTTCAAATATTGTCATATCGGTTACGTATTTAACCGATGTAATTTGTGAGCAATATTTTATACAAATCATAGTTATGTATAATTATAACACTACAACTCGAGTTTTCAATGCAAGTTCTATACAATAATGACGATACAATAGGCAAGAAAATACAGTTAAATAGCCTGCAATTATTCTATCGCGTCTTTTCTATAGACTGCAGACGTAATAGATACCAGGCAAAGATTCTAAATTGTCTTTTCCACTACGTGCAAGTACTTCTAAGCACAAAACGTGAGCTAGAAAATTACATTAAAATTAGTTAAATTAAGGAATATATTAAGAAGAAGTACAGCCTAAAATATTTCTTAAATTATTTTTTGTTTTAAAATTATACGAACTATAGCCAGAAAAACTTAAAAAATGACATTATCTGTTAAATGGCGTAGCTGAATAAGTATGACAAAAGCGATCCTAAATCAAACTAAACTTGCGATACGTCGATCGAAAGAACTTCTTGGTAAAACCATTTCGACAAAGTTTTATTCCCCTATTATTAAGATAGTTATTAATCAAAATATGATTTACATATTACGATCTGCGTTTTATATATATTATATTTACAAATATGATTTACATATTATGTTTAATGTCGTGTTTATTAACTCGTAACTTTTTTAAAATTTTTCAGAACCTCATAATTAAAAAAATGAAAAATCACTATCTTTTAGCTTTCTATTTGTGTAAGAATGATCCGTGCATTTATATCATTGATACAATGCGCAAACCATTATATTAATAGCAAAAGGTATAAGTGCTACATAAAGTATATAAACAAACTCAATTGGCTGCTTGGGAATAAAATTTTTGTTGCTCGCATATCACTGCGATAATTTATTTATTACCGCACACTAGATATATGGCACACATTATAAGGTCTGTTGAAATACTTAACGAAATCTTCGATGTTGAGCGAATAAATCCTGTGATCAACGTTGACAACGACGAAGATAAAACATTCTGAAGTCACTCGTTTGATAAACATAAAACTATTTAGAATTGCAAAATAAGTCACTCTTAGATGCACAAAAAGGTAAAAAATTGGGTATTTAAGTTTTTTAATTATGACACACCACTCGAAAAAATCTGAGAAAATTGTGAATTAATAAATATGACAGGCAGCTTTTACTGCAAAAATATAAATGTTGTCACTTGATAACTTTAATGTAAAATTGGCATTTTATAATAATAATAAAGATAGGAGGCTGAAACTTTGTCGAGGCGGTTTTCTTAGCAAACTCTTTCGTTTGACGTATCGCGCAAATTTAATTTGGTTTAGGGGCACTTTTGTCACGTTTATTCAACTATGATTTCTCCATCAAATTAAATTAAAGTAATCGAAATTAAATGTAAAGAAATGTAATAATGGAAAATAAGTCCTCGCAATTGTTCTAGTAAATTGAAATCACGTTTCCTTACTTCTGTTTCTATCTGTTTGAATCGAACGTCCAATGGCAAGGTTGAACTGGTATGATCGAAGAAAAACGTAGAACTGAAGCTGCCTAAACCTGAATGTTGTAATGAGGACGCGAATGGCCCGTTATTTGTATTCGAAGAACAACCCGACCTTCAGCTCAAGCGGATCAAGACGGAATGACGTTATGGTCCATTGTGCTATGGTACTTTATATAGCTAGAAGTCTTCCTAAATGATTACGATTAAAATGTGCATTAATGTTTCAGTAATCAGAAGATTAAAGTTTTTAAGGGAACTAGTTCATATTTTATGTACTATTTATATATAAAATCCAATTATTACAAATAAAAACTATTTTAACGGAAATAAAAATCATGATATAATGGCAATATTTTATAATTAAAGAGCGTTATTATATAAAGCGACGTTTGTATGGTCGTTGGTATTTCCGTTGATTATTGTTCATTGCTTTTATTACGCTGCCGTGAAAAATCGCAACAGTCGAAGCAACAGCACAAAACTCTTTAAGCTTTAAACAGCTTCATCCGGTAAACGGAAATCCATTCAATAGCGCACATAGTGCGTAACATTTTTTGTATATACCTACCGTAAAGAGATGCGGATTTTGATAGAGGTACTCGTAGCCATGATGAAAACAATCTGAATTAAATAGCCTAAGATGGTTATATTTAAACAACAATAACGATATATTGCCACAATTATTAATAATTAAACGCAATTGATTTGGAGCAAGAAGATAATTATCTTTTAACATAAAAAATAACATCGATGTCAACATATTTTCTATAAATATCTATAGAACCAATGAGTCATCAAAGTTATTTCTATGGGAGATTAAAGTAGATAAATCAAGTAACAAAATTGAATAGGTACTTTATTTGGTCCGATTATTAAAACGGGTAGAACAGGTATTGCGTGCTTGGATTTATCGTCAGTCTCAACCGCAAAACGAACAAAAACAAAAACATTTTTACCGTTAACAGAATACAGAAAGAAAACGATGTTATCCTTGGGTTTGCAAAAATAATTACAGACATTGAAGATTCTGTACCAAGTTTCTGCATGGAATGCATGCATCAGTTATTTCAATTAATCACTGATGTCACTGTATTTTCATAATATCAATAAGTTAAATTACATACTACAATTTAAATTAAAAAAAATTTAAATTACGAATCGAAAGAAGCGGGAAGAAATCTGATAAATATGAATTTTTGTACGTTTTTACGCCTACAATTGTTTCTTTTTCTTTTCTTTTTTTTCGAAAAAAATAAAAGTGTAAGATAGATGTATCAAAATATTTTTAATACATCGTATCAATAAAAAATTGTCAGTTACGTAAACGCGTTGATTGTCTTATGATATAAGAGTGATAAACATAGAATAATATAATACGACTTGCGTGGCTAATCGTTTGTAGGAAAGAAGAAAGAATAGTCAGTTCCAGGAATGTAATCGTCTGTATTTTATTTAATGCAAATTGTAAAATTACGAAATTACTTAAAGTAACTAATACCAATATGTACCAAATGGTGGACATTCATATATCTAAAAAATCGTTTCACTTTCACTAACATCGAATTAATTAATGTTATTGTACGTTATTATGCGGATTTACATTTTATACATAGAAGAAGAACACTGCAAAGGACGGAGAGAAATAACATTTCACTTTTATAAAATATATGATCTATTTAGACATTTAGATACAAATGATATAAGGCACTCTACTCGCAGTTGTTACATTCGTCAGTAAGTAACGTTCTTCAATTCTATAAACTTTTCGATGTCAAAAAATTCTTTAAAACGCCTTAGAATAATTGTACTATTCTTTTATTAAGAAGTTTTGTTTCCATACGAACAAATGTATATACTGATTTAGTTTATCAGCTATTAATAATAAGTAAAAAATTTGTCGGAAAATGAAATCGATGTGCTTCAATGCGCGTGAAGAAAACCACCGATATCGTTAAAATTGTGGATATAATAATATAATAAATAAAAAAGCGGAATGCTCTCAGTGTCATTTATATATACAGCTAATTTCTTTATAAAACGCCAGGTTTCTGGTTTTGTTACTTCTCCTCGCAATTTTTTCCTAATTTTTTTAATAATCTCTAAGTAATAACGATTAATCTCAGTCTTCGTTCAAAGTGCCGCTTCTGCTTCGATGTCTTTTGGATTCTTCTTTATTTTATGGGGTTTCCTATAACAAATACCGAAAACAGTATTTTAAAATGTAATAAAAAGCATAAAAAGTAAATGTACAAAAGTCCGCGATCTGGCTATTAAGAATCAAGTATCCTAAAAGTATCAAAAATTACACTAACTTCCCAAAATTTTCGCCGTCTTCGAGCGTCTCTGGCAGTGTACATCCAACTGTTTCTGGTAATAAAAAGCAAAGCGCGGCACCGATGAGTGGAAGGATCCCGAAACAAGCTGGTGGAAGCCAAGTTTGAAGGTGATCCTTTAAGAAATTAATAAAAACTCATTAATAGTGAATATACGATAAAAATAAGGTTCGAGTAAATAAAAAATTTGTTCTTTATCGATGGCCTGTAAAAATGAAATATACTCGGTCTCTGAGAACATAAAGAAACTCGTTTTAAAAGAGAACTATTTTTCTACTAATCATACTATGAATGATTAAATATGAATACTTTGCTATTTAATATTTACACTATGAGTACCATACCACGTTATCTCGTTTGAGCATATCCACAGCCGTCAGTATCTGTTTTCGCGAGCACAATAAACTCATTAACAGGCGAATCTCACTTTCTTATCCTCCAACTTACCAAAGATACTATGAAGGGTGCTGAAATAGAGCCTATCCTGGCGCACATACTGCTGGTACCCACACCGATGTTCCTAATGACCGTGGGGAATAATTCACCGGAAAATAGATAAGCAGTGGTGAAAGAGACAGACATGCCAACGATGGCCGAGCAGACTAGAATTAATCGAAGCCACGCGATATCTGCAACAAGTAAAACGTGTATAAAATAAAATAAAATAAAAAAATACAATTGCGTTATTCATTTGGTTCATTAAAAATGAAAATAACAGAGGAAATATACGATAAGACTATTTTTATTGATTTCCTGATTTTGGAATTTTGTTTTACTGGTTAAAAAAGAAATAAGTACTATGTTTCGGTACTTATATTTATGTAGCTGTAACATGGAACCAGCTTATTCAAAAATGCAAGTTTTTAGGGAATTAGTAAAGAACTTACGACGTTGTGTAAAATATTAAGGATATCATTTTTTTTTTTTTTTTTTTTTTTTTTTGTATTAGGAATTCCTCGCCACCTATCGCTACTACTTTTCCTTCGCATGATAAAAGTTCACGTTCAAGCAGTTAGATTCGGCTGGTAGGAACTCAGTTAATTGGGAATTACAGTACATTCATCTGCACCTATTTTATCGGAACTTCTTTCTATTAAAAATTTTACTTAGTGCCCCATTAAATGAACTTCTAGCTCTTAAGTCCACTTAACGGGATATGAACTTTTAGCACGTGAACGAAAAATGATAGGCAGTGAAAAGAACCAGCGAATTCCAGTTATGTAAATTATTTATCTATCGAGGAATTACGATAAACGAAATCCCTATAAAGAATAAAAGTCCGACTTATCATATCTTTGCCCTGTGATCTTTGTTTGATAATGCTCATTTAGAAAAATATTTAATCGAAACGAATATATGCACCGTCTGAGACAATGATGAGCAAAAGAGCCGCAACGCCAGCGATCGAGTTACTACAAATTAAGGTGATCCTTCTACCAAGTTTGTTCATTGCCCACCAAGCAACGAAATTTCCAGGTATCTGTATGGCGCCAGAAACAGTGAAATTTATGAATATATTCCCACCGACTTGTCCTATATATTGAGACATTCCAAACAACCCCATCCCGCAAACGATCCAATTGAAGAAAATCGACAGCGATTTTATCCTCATGTTGGGCGTGCGAAACAAGTCCAGGAACGATGCTTTATAATCCAAATGTGATCGTTTGGAATTCTGTAAAAACATCGAATATTAATGGAGATAATGGATGATATAGATATAAATTTCATGGGAATTTTGTGTGAATAAAGGCGACGACGAACGAGTAAGAATAAAATTTACAGTGCCGTTACAATCAAACAGAAATTTAGAAATTTTACCTGCTGCAAACAGTGTTTTCTGACCATGTCTGGAATGTCCTTGTTTTTAATTTGGTTAATATTGGCACCCTTCTGTAAAATCCTACAAGCTGCTCGTTGCCTTCCAAAGGCAAGCAACCATCTAGGAGATTCAGGTACGACCCACCAATAACTTAAGAGAATGATGGAGGGTAATGTGATGGCGATTTGAAGATGTTGCCAGTGACGAAATAAAAATGCAAATCCGGCTAGTGACATGTGACCCAAACTAAATGGAATTTGATACAGTACTGTGATGGCTGCGCGCCATTGTGTTCCAACAATCTCCATACCTGTTAAATATTTATAATTATCACTAAATTGTCTATAAATTAAAAATCGTTGCGGTATACAAATTTTAGTGTTACATTGGAATGAAATTTCCAACGAAGAAGTATCCAAATTGCAACGAAGAACTTAAATAACAGTGTGCGATTATATATCTATTAATATTAAATTATTACTTACAAATGACGTAACTGGTAACCATGGTACCTCCAGTAGCTAAAGCACTAAGCAATTTCATTAATAACAGTGCTGGAAACCATGGCACGACAGCACATCCGATACCGGAAACTAATTGAAGAATTACTGCCACCATCAGCGGCATTTTTCTGCCGTACCTGAATTTGAATGAAAAATTTAGAGATTAATAAATTTCGATCTTTCAAATTTGAAAAGATACAAAGTTTACTTCATGAAAAAGTAATCGATAGTATATATACCTATCTGCTATATTGCCAAATATGATATTGCCCAAAAGTACGCCAAACATCAAAATAGATTGCTGGATATTAGCGTAATGCGTTCGACTGCATACTAAATTCCACTGAAATGACGTAATCATAAAGAAATATTCGTTTAGAATAATTTTTACAAATGAACAGACATTCCAATTAAAGGACAATAAAAAAAAAATACTATCGTAATTTAAAAAAATGTACGGTTATACGTATTATATCAAGAAAATGAAAAATCATTATAATTCTTTCCATATCCATGCAACTATTCTTGTAACAAACAATCTAATAGAGATTATGATAAAATTTCTATTTTTTTTTCTTTTTTTTTTAGTGTATTAAATACAAATAACTTCATTCAAAATAAAATCATTTCAAATTATATTATTGATAATACATAATACGTATTGACAAACGCTTTTCAAGAAAATTTATTCTTTTTCTATATTATCCTACGTATAACTATAATCATTATTCTAAAGAATTATTTCGATTAAAAAGAATGCAGTACACATTGAGCGAAATTTCTCGCTCTCTTGTTTTACGTATCTATTTATATTCTAAGTTATGCATTATGTTAAATATAATTTCAGGAATCATAACATACTGAACAACGCTAAACTACCAACATTAAAAACATACCAATCGAATGTATCCACTTACCCAACACGACTTCGTCAAACGCATCTATACAAATCGTTTCTTTTCTTTTTGTCTCTTTTCTTTTTAAAAATCCATCGTATATTTCGATTAATTATTCCATTTGAGATACATAAACGGCGCGTAACATTCGTGTTTATTTAAACAAAGTAACAAGCAAGAAAGAATCATTAAAAACCTAACTCCATCGCTGTAATTTAAGGCAACGATTACCTCCGTTTTCCATTCGATTCTCTGAAGGAAAAAATGTTAATTAGGTGAACAAACTTTCAACAATTACCTGCGATATTATTGTCTCAGTGAACGTGCTCCTGTCGTACTCCCATTCTGTGCACTCTGCCAACGTACCATTGACATTGACTACGCACTGGTCAGACGTTTCCGTGCGTGCTGGCGAGGTGCAGTTGAAATTTTGATGTGGCGCCATGAAGACGATCGCGAGCTGATGCCAAGCGATCGGGAACTTGACCAGAGAAATTGCCAGACAAACGTATATTTGCCATCTGCCAAGATTTCCGATAGCTTCTTGCACGGCATCGACCTCATCACCATTGTCGACAACCTCTTCTTTACCATTCGAGACTTGCTTGCCATTCACTTCCGCTACACAATAAATGGAGATATTTTAGATACTAGGAATAGGAATATTTTTATACTTTTTATAATTTGCGTGAAATATGTATTATTTACTTTCGAATTATATTATTACGCTTTAGAACGTGAATATATGTCTATAAATTTGTATAATTAGTCTATAACATATACAGAAACTTCGTTTCATCGTGCCAAAATAAAAATCATGATAACTAATAAGATCTCTTCAGTTATAGGTCATCAGTGATGTTATAATTTCATAAAACAGATTTAAACAAGATAATGTAAACAGCTTAACAACGTTGACTTCAAGCAAAGATAAAAGATGTCTTATGTAAGAATTATTACTTGAAATTTCACACATAATTCAAGATATACGTAAAGAATCAACCAAAAATATCTACATCGAGACGTTATTGGAATAACTAATTTCAACATTATTGGAATTATCGGAACTACTGATGTAGAAATTACTGGTTAGTGATATTTACAGATTTATTTATTACGACGTAAACAGGAAACGATGGTTATTTAACATCAACTTAATGCAGTAATGCGATATAACTAAGAGAACTAAATTGATAATTTGCAATTCACAATTTACAACTTACAACTTACAACTGACAACGACTCGACAACTCATGAGTAACGATTAACCCGCAACTATTCGCAACTCCCTCGTAACTCTCTCGCAACTAACAGCTACCTTTCATACCACAGTTTTGATATTCCTAGCACGCACATGTGTTCCACAGACGCGGATGACCCACGGTCAAGTACACTTTATTTAATTACCCAATGGCGTAAAGGCCCACAGGTATATCCCCCATTGAGATTTCCCATTTTGCCCAACCCGTTAGCAGTTTTATCTTTACCTATAGTTCATCGGGACTTTTCCCAGGGGTTGTCCCCGATACTACACTAATTTAAACAAATTCTCCATTAATTAACTGAATTATAATATCTTACGTAATTTACGACAATCGTATTTTAATGCAGATCAATAAAGCACATCAATTTTATCTGTATGTTAATGTATTCGTGCGTTGCGTTAGCAAATCGCTTCAACCAACGATGAACACAATTAAAGACAATGGGAATCGTACGACTAGACGCTTATCAAAGAAGCTAAACATAAATAGAGATTACTTAATGGAAAATACTTATCTCTGACGAAGGCTAACTCAATCTAATAATTAAAAGAGTCGAAGATTGCGATTAATTGTTGTTTTAATGATTTTGACCTGTTGTGTAGTCTTTAGAACGGCCAGTTCATGTTGCTCAATTACTATTTAATCAGCTTCTGATATGATACTCTTTGTCTACAAGCTGCCAGAAATTTGTCATCTTCTTATAAGAAAAACACAATTGCAACACAATTTTCAAGACACTGGAATCACCCTTTCTTCTATAATTCCCCTAATCTATTCCATTCTTTCGATTTAAAATTTTATCTTATGATTTATATATACCAACAATTTTCTAAAAATTAGTTAACAGCTTTTAAATGAACATTTTATTGGTATCCTTAATTTACACCCTAAATGGAGGGTCGTTTTAAAAAATCCACAGTCGATAGGCAAGAGATTTTTATTACTGTCTCCTGTATCATTGATTTATTGCTTCGTGTAGAGAAAATCAACATCCAAAAAAGCGTAACGATACACGAAACAATTAAAAAGTGTATTAATAATAGTTTATCTTTCACAGCCCTCCCCACCCGGTCATGAGAAGGGACTCGGTTTACGATTGTTTAAAAAAAGAAGTATTACATACGCAGATAAGAATAATTAAATACTCGCACGTGCAACCAAAAAGCGATCATCGTTGTTTGCTTTCTATGAAATCCTAAACTTGTATAATTTAGCGATATACGTGATCTTGAACATGACGAATATCGTTTGCACAGCTTCTACTAAATGTTTCTTCACCAACGTAAATTATTCGTTTCCTTACAATTTCTAATATATATATCATCTATTTTCTTGCTGCAATATTGTAAGTTGGTATTATGAAACGTATAAACGATTGCATTTAAGTTAATAACAAGACGCTTAATCGCATAGGTTGTTAAAGGCAAGCACATAATAAACGATTTTAATCAAATCCTCCATGTGATTTACGATCAAGATGGCTTGATGAATTACATAAACACGATGTTTAACATATTCGTAGGCGCCTCTCGATTGTCTTCAAAGACACAATATTAATCGAACTGCGCACATCTTAATAAAACAAGACCGTGTAAAGATTAGCTACAAAACCACGACGTACGTACTGTTACTTGCATTAATATTCGGACACAACACTAGCTCTATATCATTAAAAAGTATAAAAAAGAGGTCCACGTCGAATTTAAGAAACGACGAGGATAATCACTTTCTTTTTAAAATCTATTCTACGATTAAATGTCATTGTTAGAAGGAAATTGTTCGTGCATTTTCAAGCTACGATAAATGGTTCACATTTTTATAGAATAAACGACACGGTGTTTAATTCATCCTCTCAACAAATACAGGGAATGTATAGTAACCGCGTACTAACGCGAATAACGGTACATTTTTATCGTCTCTGATAAATTCATCTTACTGAATAGATTCATACTAGGATTTCCTGCAGATCGATATAGAAACGTACGGTAGTAACCGCCAATGAGATAAACGTCGCGCCAAGGGAAAAAAGCGACAGCACGTGTAATTAAACTGTTTACTGTGTATCGATCGTTCGTATTCGTCACTTCTTGACGACAAACACCGTCGCGTTGTCGATGCGACGTCGACTACGTCTACTTACTTACGCGATGATTTTGCGCAACAAGTGGGTGTGCGCCGAAGAGAGAAATCCGATTGGTCGGTACACAGTTATCGTGACTCTGACACGCTCGTTTACACATATTTTGCATGTCAAAGCGGTTTCGCGTGAAAATGAGATACGATCACGTTTAGACATTGTCCACATTAGTTAACAAAATTAAAATGACCCCGCAACCGAGTACGACGCTTTGTATGATAATTACCGGTTCATACAGGAATATCATATCATCGTATAATCCGACGTGTCGGTGAAATCATAAAATCAAGATATGTCAGACCTCGAAACGCTCGATGCTCGTATCTATCAGTGTCTAGTGTTATTAGACATAATGAATGTTGTAAAGTCGCGATTACATGTGTATGCGACTGCGCAAATCGAAGTTTGAATGACAAGGAGGAAAGCAAATATTTTAGTTTGCACTTCCAGATATCGATAAATTCTAGCGATATTTTGTAGAAAGTAGTATTCGCGTATAGTATTTATATTTATGGAGAAACGATAGATTTCGTAAGTTAGAAAACATGGATAATATAACGTAAGCTTCGGTTATGATAAAATTGACGTACGAGGTATCTTCTAAGTTAATAATCAGTATCCTCCGATACCACAATCAATTATATATAATTAAGGCTACTTTCCACATTATCTATGTTTTAATTACATTCCGGTAACGAACGTTGATTTTTCTTCAAATTGATCATCGTATTATCTTAGTGCATACATATATAAAAACTTCGAATCTGTAGGGATTTTATATCTTTTAATTCGTTCTGCCTTTTTACGTCCGAAGCTCAACTTTATTTTAAATTTGTCTGTACCTGTACAGCGTCACATTCCGAATTCGTTATGAAATTATAAATTAGATTTATACATTTATTATCTAGTTTGTAAGAATAAAGGAATCGAAGTACGGAGCAAGAGATAAGAAATAACAGAGGAATTATTATATTTAGACTTATCATTTTATAATACGCTCGTATTTAAGAAAACGTAAGGTTTTTTTAATACGAGTTTGTATTATTTACGCGTTCTCTTCTTTACTCGTTATATAAACTCGTTATATAAACACCCTCTTTCAATTTATTTAAATCAATTGTACATCTTAATTCGTTTCACTTCAACTCGTATTATCAATTCACGTTACTTCTGTTTCACACGAACTTGATATTTCGTGAAACAAAGAATATTTCCCGTCTGATATCACTACGCCCAACAACATGAACTTGCAATTAATATTTATTCATCTGCTCTGCGCAATGAACCGGTTGAACTTTCCTTCCACGAACTTTGACCGGATAAAATTGAGCAAAGTTCCCCGACCAATGATTCATACAATTCGATGATTAAAGTGTACCATCTAAGACTCTACTTTTTGATACATATTGTAGTAGAATAGCCATTTTAAATGTGAACATAATTTCAATTATTAGGACAATGAAATATTTTTTAATCGATTGTTTACAGTCACATCGACCATTACGGTAGAAAGTAAATATTTTAGTTTCAATACCGCGTCTTCTTTCATCATCGAGGGAATAATTAGCGTTACAAATAAAATAAATTAAAAGTACTGCACACCTGTATGACCTCTCAAGACCAGATACCGATGTCGTTGCAAGTTTAATTGCGATACCAATACAGTTTCAGTCATCGTATTATTACATAATACTGTCGACAGTTGTTCAGTTTGGCAACGTGACAAGAAGAAATACGATCCATTCTAAATGTTAAGTTAATACAAAAAAACAAAACGATACCGAAAACTTTGCAGCTATTCCTATGATAAGCTCATTTACAAGATATTTTATTTCGTTATTATGCGATTTGAAAAAGAAAGAAGACATAATCTTTTCATAACATATTTTCTATATTTTTTCTAACGATACCTGATACGCGTTATAAATTTTGCGTGCAATCGCATATAAGATTGCGTAAAATAAAAGAAAAATGCATGATGAAGAAATAAATGTTATCGTAGAATTGCGATCGATAAATTCGAGGATTTAACTAACTGCACCACGATAGTTTCAGACGTTCTTACATTATCTTATCCGCGTTCTTACCAGCTTCATATAGTCGTACATATTTATACACATACGGTCAAATAACACGAAGGTAGTAGGCGTTTGACAACCATAAAACATGCTTCGTAAATAACACGTAATTAATAGATACATACAAATAAATGTCTTGACGTATTGATTGATTTGTAAAGAAGATTGATAATATTGACAACAGGTGTTAGAAAAAATGAGTGTTAATTCTATGTTACAACTTTGTGACTTCGCTATGTGTACGTATGACATTCGTCATTACTATAGACAAAAATATATGATATAATATAGATGTATAAATATCGAGTATGACTAAAATACTGTGTTAAAGAAATATTCTACTGTATGACACGTTTCGTAGCCTTTCCTTGGGACATTTGTTACAGGAAACCTGTACAATTTTCTCGTCGATATTTTGCTGCTAACGTTCCAACATTTTTTAAAGAACGACTAAAGAGAAATTATTAATCAAAATCGAGCCGCTCGTGACTTCTATGAGTCAGTAGTTTTGCTTGGCGGGGAAAAAACACTAGAGATTTTTAAAAGAAGGAAAGAAGTCAATAATTGGAAAGATAAATTAAAAAGATAATTAAGAAGATAGCCCAACTATCGGCTTTTTAAACTCCTTTTTATATCTTTTATCGACTGCGAAAATACAAAGAGAAGATTTTCAAATTAATTCTGACACGGATTGTAACTACAACATGTGCATCGTAACGACAGCTGCATACAAAAATCAATCAATCCATACAATCAATCCATCGAGTAACAAAAAAAAAAGTAATTCTGAGAAAATTGCTTTTAATCATCCTTCTATGCATCCTCAGCTGTCCTGCTTTTCTCAAATAGTCACAACTTTGTTAATTTTTAAACTCACACACACACTTTTACTTTTGACACGATATAATCGATGCAAAAGTTAATAAATGGCATAAAATGCTTCGAATTATATAGAAATAATGATGCCTCTTTCCAAATATCTACAATGAAATTACACTAGACTACGGTAGGAGGTACTTTTAGCATAGGAAAGATATAAAAATTCTATATCTCAAAGACAAATAAATTATCCGCATTGTATCGGAAATCTAATCTTTTTCAAGAACCCTAACATAGAACATAAATATACACGTGTCCAATGAGTTTACGGTACATAATACTTTCTCAGAAATATTCTCTGCAAAAAGATATTTATTTCTGGATACGAAATTATCATTTTTCTCCGCTGAACGATTCGATACGCGATATGAACGTATCTAATAACAGCTGGACAGTATGAACATTTTTTAATCCACGTTTCCTGACGGTCGCCGTAAAATAATATTTTCCAGTAGGATACTGCTCGGTCGAAATGACTTCTCGGTAAAACGGGAGCAAGATTCCTCGATAATGTGTTCACGCCGTTTTAACCTTTATTACGTTTAAGTATAGCAAGTGACGAGAAAACCAGTTTCGAACAGAAAAACCGATCAACAAGTCCATGTGAACCGTAAAATGTACGGTAACCTCGAGACAGTGGAAATCAGCCTTCGTTTCCAGAGCACACAACATTATCTACCTTCTTGGGCGACTGGAAAGGTCGGAGCTCGGAGCATATTGCTAACGTCTTTCTAGATCAAAGACTTCCTTCAAGTTTTATCATCGATTCGTTTCGACATACACCGAACAAATTCTTATGCGAGAAGTGCAGCACGCTCGGTTCGATAATGAAGTCATTGTCTCTTGCTATCGATAAATTTCGTACCCGAGGACGTGCAGTCCCTGGGACTGACCTGATAGAATTGCAAAAGCAACCCACTTTGAAACAATAAATTATTTAGAGGAGAGAGATTCGAGAGGAAGAAGTAGGACAATTAAGTGATGTTATAAAATAAGCTTTAATCGAGTTCTATTGAAAGAAAAACGTCGGAAAAATGTGTTTTTACTACGAATGAACGATAGAAACGAAACTTCTGGCATAAATAAAAAATTGTTTATAAGTGAAACAACTAAAAAAACGACGTCAGATCAATTTCTGCTATTAAATATTTGCTAAATATCAGATTTTAACATCCGCAAGGTCGGACACATCAAATATATGTTTTGCAAAGGAATTATCCCTATCAAGATCTAAAGAGCTTATTGTTAATTAGATAATTACGTAGATTAATTAGGATTTCGCAGATTTGTATTATAGGTATTTAAAATAGATATCACATTGTGGCGTGCGATTTGTTTGTTCTACAGTTATCTATGTTTACTCAAGATATGATATTTGTATAATCCAAAAAAGCTCGTAAGTATTTAACTTTTCCACCATTTATGAATAATTTTCGATGCGATATAATACTCTATGATATGATATCGAATTAATGTTAAATATAGAACAAATTGACATACCATAACTGTTGGTTTGCGTATTCTTCATATCACTGTCTGGTTTTGCAGCTATTTTCTTTCTTTGCAATTCGTTCACGTTTTATTTTCGTTAATGTGTGCTATCTGTAACATACGAACGATGGATATTTGAAAATGTGCGTCCAAGTATATGTAATGATCGTTCTTTAATATCGCAACAAAATTTCTACATTCGTTTCAAAATTTGCAATAATTTACGAAATTTTTGTCTTTATCTTAAAGAAATCGATTAAATTGTAGCATAAAGTTTGTCGTAGTTATAAAATTTACGAAATCGATTATTGTTCATCGATCATTCGAATCTTCGTCTGTTAGTCTAAATGGCAATCTATATATATCGATTAATTTTGCACAAACAGAATGATTATCATCTCCAAATTAGTCTGAATCTAGAAGAAATTGAATAACAGATCGATGTTATCTCGCAATAATATGTACATATGCTCTCAAAGCGTTTCATCACTCGCAGCATTGAAGAAAATAAAGAGAATATTAATCCTGGTGCAGATCCCCTTTAAACAATTTCCATTTGATAAATCTGTCTCATTCCAAAAGGTCGAAGAACGTATAACGAAGATACGAATTTGTATAAAAACCCGCAGTCTACTGTTCATTCGATGACCAATTTTCGAACTCGATATCGCATCTGCATTGAATCGCAGTAATAAGGAATATCAACCTCGGTAAACTAGGACTATCTAATCTAAGCCTAAACGTTACACAATGCGCGCGTCCCGGCCTCGTTAAAACGCCCATGGATCGCGAGCGCGTAATCGAACGTTATCCGATTACCAAAGATGCAGAAACGTTAATTGTACGCGAGTCCACGTAACGCGAATATCGCGTTCGCAATTTCATCGGTGGCGCCAAGAATCGCGGTCGAGACAATGCGAGTCGCCAGTCAGAAGGACAGAATGTTATTGACCTGTGGTAAAGTCGTGACAGGGGGAAAGGAAAAGCAAAAGGAAAAACGATCAAAGCGGCCGAGCAAAGAAAATCGCGAATACCTGCGGCTCGCGCGATCCTACCAGAACACACATTCGCTTATTACCATCCTTGATTCCTGTTATACGCTGTACACAGGATACTAATTACGATTAAAACCACTTGCAATCTTTCGCTCGCGTCGGCACGCAAATCCACCCTACAATTTACCACCTTTCTTCTTTATTTATTTATCTCACTCTCTGTAAAATTTTTCTCCAGACTCGCAGAAAGAATTGTCAAAGATTAATGAACAGGCACGATGGAATTCGTATTTATGGTTATGCTCGGCACTTGCGCAACTATCGGCATGTTTTTATACGAGCCATAGATTTTCCAAGGTGAATACTATCGAGCTACGAGAGAACAATTTGCAATTGCCTTTTGTAAAATTTATTTAATAAAATTCCTCCTTTGTATGTACGTAGGCTTATGGATATAAACGTACGCTTTTCTATCAGATCCAGAAGTGGAAAACTTTATCCCAATCTCTCAATAAACTCTTCGATCGACTATGGTCAACATCGTTAATAGAAATGACCCGATTTATTTGATTAGTATTTGCGTCACTAAAATATTTACAACTTAGGAATTTGCCTTGAACCACTGTTTGTTAGACAAATCTCATTAGTCAACTCTCCGTTTTATTAAACACACATTGATTTATTCATTGTAAAAAGCGCGGGATTTCTGAGATTCATCGAATTACAAAATATTTCGATATGCTAATGCATAAGGAATGCGTCAATAATGATGCAATGGTAAATAACATAGTACAAAGTATACGAACAAGATTAAACACTGTTTTCCTAACGATTCTCATTCTTCTTCCGAACTATGGGAAAACATATTTCATTATTATTATTATATTACGTAATTATAATTAATTAATATATTTCGCATTAATCCCGTTCGTCCCCATAATTTAATTTCTAATTGTTTCATCCGAAGTTACAAATATTTCAGGTTGTATATCATAAATACAGCTGATCCTCGTAGATAAGACAATACAATAGGATTATGTCATGTCATTTTTATCTCAATTAATCACGCGTAAAAAACGGCACCATAAATAATTTCCTGTATATACGATATCGTGACAGACGATTAATTCCCTATCGTATCTCTAATTATATTAGTTATCGTTAAACTGTAGACGGAACATAAAAATTTTAATCAGCTTTTTAGGTGAAGCAGTCTGTCTACTTAAGATAGTACAATCGTCCTTTACGATTAAGTGGATTGGAAAAAACACAAACAACTTGTCGAATCTTTAACTTAATAATATAATTTGAACGATAATTACTCATGAGCACGTTACTTTCTATGTGTACTATCATATATACTATATATATATATATATATGTAACAATCATCAACTCGTCTCTTTTTATTCGTTGCCCTTGTCAAATACAATTTTGGCTTACAAAATTACGATCTCTTTGTCCATCGATCAGGCATAATTTTTTATTTCTTCCATGTTAGTGTTTCCGAGTAAGACTAAGGGGCTTGGTATTACTGCGACACACTTCTCTAGTATTTGTACAAGGAAAATTCACATGGATTTCCCAACTATTACAATATGTAAAGCCATATCAATATGCGCATATATCAAGCAACAGTTTGAATTATTCTATCTTACTGTGAGCTAACGTGCAACGAGTTTAATTAAGAAAACTGAACGATTATAGTTATAATTAGAAACATACTTCTTACAAATTCTATTTCATATACGATAAAAACAATTCTCCCACAAAAACATAAACGTCTACTCGAATAATTATCGATCGATTATTGATTTATTATTTATCATTATGCAACAGATCATTATTGATTTAACGATTAAATCGGAAAGGTTTTAACGAAAATTCAATGTTAACAAAATATTTCGACTACTATTAGTGATAAGAAATTTCTTCCCTTTTTCTTTGCCTCATAATCTTACGATTGAGACCAGGAAGCAGAAAAACGATAAGACGTATCAGAACCTCGTATCGCATAAATGGGGAAATGCTAATAGTCCCTGAAAAGAGTGGCATGCTACTTAATAAATCTATCGTCTAAAGAACGTCTTCTTGTTAGATAAAACAAATACTTAAAAACAATAACAAAGATTTTACTCGATAAATGCTAAATACTCGATCTGCCGACAGCACCGGATATGACTTACACATAAACATGTACTCGTGTGAATATTTATCGAGGAAAAGGAAACGTTAAAATCAAAATTGTCGACCTTTAGATGGCTGCTTTGTTCGCGTAAAATTATTGATATTTCTTTTATATGTATAATTATTTCTACTATATTTTGACGATATATTATTTTAAACATTTTGTTCTGTCAAAGTAAAGTCGATTCAAATTTGTGCGTCACCGCTGACAAAACTACTTAAACTTATCTAAAATTCAGGAAATTACTTCCAAACATTATTTAGAACCAGATAATAATCGCGAACTATATAACATAAGTTGCGCCGTGCAAATAGACACTATGCACTGATCCGTAAAATGTTAACTAGTTTCGTAGGAGGGAAATAAAAGCTTCTAGCTTCAAGTTTCTAGCTGTCGATGAATAATGCACACGCTTCTCTTGCAATGCTTAACACAGCTATTAAAACACCAAATGACATTTTAATTTCTATCGAAGGTATAATATTTATTAGGAAATCTCACTTGATGTTCAATAAAAACGTCATTTGTTGCTGCTATTAACACGTTACATTCAAAATATTTGTAAATCAGGCATTTGGATGCTATTTAAAGAATGTTAATTCTCTGTCACACTCGAATCAACATATTTTACAATAAAAATGTCGAATGAACCGTTCATTCGAATAAGATGATTTCTTGAAATATTACGTATCGATTCGGTGTAATGAAAAATATCGTATAGTAAGATAAACGTATAACTTAATTACTTTTTTACTTTTTCAACGCAAGACTTTCAGTGTAACAAGTCTATACATATACGTCACTATTTTCGTCCAAGCTGTTACACAAAGCACCTTATACTCGTCTTGTACCACATGTGCAGCGCAATGAATATCAAGTCGAGAATGAGAGACATTGATAGAAGCAAAAGTACCGACGATGCCACGACGTGTTAAATGCGTGCCTCAATTGATTGCACTGCGAACAGACAAACTTTCGTCGATGCAGCATCCATTACCATTGCGATATATAAAGCAATGTTCTCAATAAACTTAATATACCTCCAAAAGAAATTGTAATAATAATCATTCGTATAATCCTTATAAAACGGCCACTGTTTGTATTCTATTTCCGCGACGAAGAATAGAATCAAACAGGAAAACATTTATAAAAATCAGTAGCAACCCGTACGACGTATCTATCTAACGTAACAATCGATTGATCGAAGAAACTCTAAAAAGTCTTGGATCGTCGACAACAAAATTCAATCGTTAACAAACCAATCTCAGTGCGTTAAAAACCTATTTAAAATACCACCTACCACAGTTCAGCTATACTAAATAAAACTATTTATCGCATTTATCGTTCGAGTTTTCCATTTTATCATCTCCTCCATTTCTCTTTCTAAAACTAAGATAAGAACAAGGAGAAAAATCGAGAAGGCATTTGGAAAGGCTATTTCCAAGAAAAAGTCGATAAAATAGAGTTTTTTTTTAAAGAGAAGGAAAAGAAAATCGGGGACGATCTCGGTCGGTCTCGACTTTCGAGAAAGTCCACGCGGCATTGAACTTCGTCCACGATTACATTTGGCTACAGTCGCTGCAGTCCGATCAACTGCGCATATTTTTTGGCCCGTTGTTCTGTTAAGGCACCAGAATGCCTCCGGCCTGTACTAAAAAAATGACCTAAACAGCCTGCTCCTGAATTGCCCGGAGCTGTAACTGTTGAACACTGCAGGCAAAGTTTCCTTACGAAACTCGTATGCATTCTAATACATCTATGCAATCAATGCAATATCCGCGTTTTCACAAAATTTCCTAATGAACGCGTAATACTCGACGGATAAAAATCTGATTAAAATTGATTGTATTTATATATAACTTTTTACGATGCACCTATCATCGATACACGCGATAACGTGTATCAGATTCAATTTTAACTTTGTATAGAGACTGAAAATTCTTGACTTGCAGCGTTTCTCGCGTTTAACGATAATTTATCTCGAAGCAAGTATCGTGAGAAAAGCGTGATACAGATTGCGTCGCGTGGAAAATTGGCAGAATGTCTTTCATTCGAGTGTAATGTGTAAAAAATCAAGGTTTCCGGACGCGTAGGAAAACGCGTAGGCGTCAAGACGCCTTTCCAACCGACACGTGTGTGGAATGATTCACGTTGATAGTTTTCCGACAATTTTCGGAGTACGCAAACGACCGTTGTACGGATAGTTAAAAGCTAAACAATGGCTGAAAACGCAAGTATTCTTAATGCAGTGTGAACGTGTTGGTGAATCGACCACAAATAACGGGCAGAACAAACGTTGAAATATAATTATTGATAATATAATATTACAGTAACTTCTACGTGCGTTAAATTAAAACGTTAAAAGGATAGACGTAAAACTTTTTTTATATGTTATAATAACTTTACGTATATTACATCACACTTATTAGCAAAGTTCAAACGATAACGAAGACAAATGAATAGCAACGTTAACTTTCATTATTCTCGAGTTTAAAAACAATATGAATACCTTTGTGCGTCACGTGCAAATAATTTTACGTTATACGTGGCACTATTAGCAAAGTACAAATAACAAGAAAATTAGATATTCGAATGTTTTAATAAATATTCCGTCAAGTTTCATTTTTATTGAATGAGAAAAATAGAAGTACAAGTGTATTAGAAACTTTTAATGCCGAATTAATTCTAACTTCGAGTTTCAAAGAATTTTCTTTTTTCTGTCTCCTGTAGATAGTTCTAGACTACGCTTATCCAAGTTCAAACAATAAAAAAGAATTTTTTTTAACGAGATAATTTTAACTTCCGTCTAACTAAAAGGAATACGAGTTTTTCTATTTATCGCTTAGTTAGACAGTTTTATGTTACACTTATCCATAGAATTTCAGTATATATATATATATATATATGCCTATATCAGATAGAAGTTAAATATTATAAGTATACATATTGATTTTTTTTTCTTTCTTGATTGATTTACAGAAATTCGGTGGATCGTTGAAGTTCCGATAAGATGATTCAAAATTTCCCCATTCGAACTCCAGCTTACATCCAGCGTGGATTCGTTCCATCGCGTAGAAATAATTTTCGATACAGGAAATGGAACGTGAGTGTAATTTGGATTAACAGAGAGTTTCTCGAGAAACTCTGGCGGTATCGGCATTATCAAAGCATATTTTTAGCAAGTATCGATATCTGCGTGTGATTTGATCTTTCCGCGAACATGTGTTACGTATGTACTCATACACAAGTCTGTTTTTTTTTTTTTTTTTCGGTAAAAACAACCTGAAGAAATTTCTAAAATAAATTTCTATCTTATATAAAAAGTTATAAAATGCAAGTGTCGTTATTTTCTTTCTTCGGAAATATCATAATACCAGTTTTGATATTAAGAACAGAATGGAGTTTCAGTTTTCTGTTACGTATATTTAATGAATTTCTAACAAGTTAAATACAAGTGCTATTAAGTTATAACGTGCTAGACCTAGCAGTGATATTTAATGATAATGCACTAATGTTGCATTAGAATAGCACGGTTTTGATAGAATGGCTTAAATATTAGAAACGTGGTTAAGATATTGCTTAAATCTCATAATCTCACACATACACGTGCGATGATAGATTTTAAAAGATAGAAAACATTGTTAACCAATCCCGTTATCTTTTTAATCGACGTTATTTGACAAAGCATTAAAGGAATTACCATCGAATAATCTCAAACCACCTACTGCTATAAATTTTGTAACTTTTAATTTGTCTTCCAGTTCCATTTGTGTCGATGAAAAGGAAGATTCTTTTATCAAAGAAATTTTTAACGATAATTAACTCGAAGTTTATTTCTTAAACCACTTGAACGAATCTATAAGCTTCTTCAACTATCAAGTTATTAGACGTGCTCCACTAAATTAAGCAAAAGACAAATATTTTTGAATACTTTTTCAAAACGATAAAGATACGATGTCAAAGATATGAATGGCGAAGATACGAATAAGATGAATGTTCAGAATGTTTATTAAGTTTCATGCTTTCTTTTAGTTTCGTAATTCAAATTTTATTAAAAAATATAAAAGACAAAATCTTGCAAAAACTGGATAAAACAAAACAAAGACAAAACAAGAATCTGGTGAATCCTTAATCGATTTTAAAAATAGGTTGAGCAAGTATTTACAAACGTTTCTCTCACCTCTTTCCCACGCCGCACAGAACAGATGTTTCTCGAGATATTCTCTCGATCGCGCGATTTTGAGTTTCGCTCCGCTTTGCTGTCAGTCCTCGCTCATCAAACACATCGGTATGTATCTCAAGACGAGCACACAGGACCGATTCCCCTCCTCAAACCTCTATCGATTACCGATTTTCAGTAACCCAAGATATCTCTATTAGACTTCAGACCTGACCAACGCGTCAAATTCTCAGAACCGATCAAATTTTTAAAACTCGATGAAAATCTCACGAAGATCACGTAAAACGTCAATGATAAAAATGAATTTCTCAAAGTCCTCGAAAAAGGCGCGCGGATACGTACAATATCGAATGTTACTTTCAATGTCGATGAATCGAATGAATGGAATACGATTAGACGAAACAAAAGAAGAACAAAGGAAGAGAGTAAGAAAAATAAAACTACGAAGATCGAAACGAGGTGAAAGCGTGGTAATTACGGTTGATCGTAAAAATAAAATTCTAATAAAACGATTTTCACAAATTGTATCGTCTAAGATTTACGTAGCACTGCGCTGGCCATGCGTCGTGCGCGAGTGACGGCGATCAACTAAAATGCGAGGGCAGCGTTTGCCTGCGCGTCTTGCTCGTGCGAAACTGAATCGTTTGGCCGCGCGTCTCCGCTTCGATGCTTAACTTTACACGCGCCGCCTGATTGTTGGCGATCGCCTGGCGTTTTCCGGGCGGTCCTGGCGAACATAAGGGACGAGACGAAACAAAACGAGACAAAACGTTCAGGTAGCGGTGATCATTCTGCGTTGAACTGTTACCTATTTTTCACCCGACAACTGCACCGACAGAAATATATTGTATATATACTATGGCTCAAAAATATCTTGCCGGAACTTGTTTATTTTTGGTATAGAATATAATTCAATTATGAAACTATTACAGATAAAAATATGTATAGTCTATCGATTCCTTAATTTATCATTGGCTTGTTACACGCTTCGATAATATTCTCGTTCAATGTTATTCCAAATCGAGTACAGTGCATAGCAAAGCGTAAATATTTAACGGTAAGGTGAATATATAGAAGAGGCATCAGATCGATCCGAAGAAACGACTATGGATTTACGCGCGAACTGGCTCCGAAATGTCCGATCCCTCTGGTCGATTGCCTCGCTTGCTAAAAATCTATTTTTGCGACGGGGAATCGCTGCAATTTGCCGCTAACGAGCTCGTGAAATTGCGAATCGCCTTGCAGTCGCACGGAGAACGAACGGTTGCTCGTGGATATCTCTTGCTAGAAAATTTATAGATATTAGATGCGCTTTAGTAGTTTTGGTGAATGATTATTTTCAAATGAATATTCAAAGCGAGCGTAACTAAAAAATAATGTGAATCGATATGAAATAAAATTGCTCTTTTCAATTATCTTTTTTCTTTCTTAAAAGGCCATACGAGACTCTCTGACGATCAGATAGATCAGATTTTTAGCAACTTTTTCAATCGTTCTAATGTTTGGCGCTGACATTTGTTCTCGATCGACGGGTTAATTAGAAAATAGAAATAGCGTAAGTAAGGAACGACGCTTATGTACAGTGATATATGAATGATTTTTTTCTTTTTGAGGTCAGATAAGAGTATCGGGGCGATACTTTCGATAAAATTCTTTTTAACAAAACTTGAAAATCGCCTGATACGAAATGTTGTATTTACCGTCGATGTTGATACTCGATTAGCATACAGATTATCGTTATTTGAATCTTCGAGGTAAATGTAAATATGATATAATATAAAATAGCGCAGAATAATTTTCGTTTCTATCTGATAATCAGTTAAAATATGTAAATTTCCTACCGAAGAGAAATCATACGAGTCTCTTTGATATTTTCAATGAGCTCCTTTTCAACATTTCGAAACTCTCTGTCATAAATAACGACATTATAGGTTTTATTATTTTGCTACAATAAATTGTCCAACTAGTGAAATCTGTTATTAGACCCGCTCGTTGTGAACGAGTTTCAATAACATATTTTGCTTCTCTAATATTTATCACTGTTAATTTATAAGTTTCTTCTGCTACTGGTACTAGTAGCACTTTCACTCTTTTCAACTTTCTTCCTTCTCGCATGATTGGCTTGAATAATTAACGTTACATTTTATACTGACAATATTATCGAATTACAAATACTAATTACCTATATGACTATTGTCATATATATATGTCGGAGATGGAGAGACACCGGAGCCTTCCGTCGAAACCGCGGAAAAAGCCCTAATATTGTAGTTTGGATTCCACCATAGCCGTAGTTAAACAATCACCGTTCTTCAGCCCGATTGTAATTGCCTGCAATCTATGAGAATGAATTTGGGTTCGATGTGACAACCAGTCACCGAACGTAGCCGCGGTCAAGGGACGAACATTTTTCTAACAAAGTCATGAAAAAGTCTATGAAAAGAGTTCCGTTGACCGCGGATTCGTTATCGGACCTAAGACTATTGTCATTCGCATCGCGAGTACCTAACCGCCGCAGTTTATTTGTCAAACCTCGCATCTCCATACTTGTGTCAATAAACTCTGGATCATACCTTGACAATGGCTACTACTGGTGAAGATTCGTTGCCTGCCCACACCTCCAATCCTAGTGGCTCCCCGACATATATATGTGTGTGTATAATATATTTGTTAGCATGGCAATCGATATAAGATATTCATGTTGCAAAAGAAATTACAATACAATATTATAGGCAAAAAGATCATTTGGATAATATATTCAAGTAATTATATGTTTTACATTTCACATACATAATTAGACATTAGAAAAATACTTTCACTGTTATTATCATTTTTACGATCCGAATATGAATTATCACGTGGCTGCAACTATTAACGCACGCACTGCAATCATAAAACGCGGATATTTGCAACGTACAAATATTAAACACGTCCAGGTTTTTATATATTCAGAAAACAAAGCAATTCCATAAAATATTCACGCATATTTATCTTTCACCGTATATATTCTTAAATAAATATTCACTGTCTACGAACATTGTATTTAATTAACGTGGTCACGAAGATAAGTCATTTATGTTATACAAATCAATATAAAACACTAAAATTATGAAAATTCACACTACACAAAATTATGAAAAAAATAAATTAACAAATACACTTTACACAATCTTGTATTCTGGGTCAGCGTTTTTCTTTCGATCGATAAGTATCTGAAAAAATGAAAGAGTAAAACATTTGAACGTATCTTATAGGAAACACGATAGCGTGTACCAACCTTTTATCATAGTCCAATTACCACAAATCTCAATTTTCTTAAAAATCTAACGTTTAAACGTTCGTTCGGAGCGTATACATTACTACGATGCAAATGTGACTCTATTAACACCGATTAAGTTGACATACAGCTTGCATCATAATATCCTGGTGCGCGGCTATGCAAGTGGCTTGATTGTGGCGAGTTTGTTGACGACTACCACGTTAATCTAAGAAACAAGTCGATTAGTGATTCCGTATAAACGTACATATATAGTTGGTGAATCGAATAATGGACGTGGAGGATAATAAGATGCGGAAGATAACAACGATACACTCACTTGTTTGTATCGTTTTGCATTTCAGTAGTATTTATCGCGAATGTTCTTTTTCCAATTTCCTTGTTAAGCATGTCACGCGTTGTCATTAATTGTCATGTTAAGCATAGACACGTTGCTGTCACTTTTTACGTTAAAGTTGAAGCTAAAAGAAATAAGGGTAGTGAAGTTTACAGTTCGCTAAAAACACATTTTTTGAAATTATTAAACAAATCAAACTGAATATCCGCTTTTGAAATTATGTATTTCGCAATTGCTTCGTTCCGAGAACAGAGAATACTCGTAGTAAATTAATCGTAACAAAAGTTTAATGACCCGCGAAGTTGAAAAATCCACCTAAGTAGGATGCGAGTTAATGTAATAACGCTCGAATAACCACTGTTTAAATGTCGTCGTAATCTCCGTCAAATTGTTTAGTGCAAATTGACGTATTACGTTCTCCTTTCCGAAACACTGCACTGGCCAGAAAAATGAGAGAAAAATCGCGACACTCCCGTTGTCTTCTTAGAACGAACTGTACATTGAACTTTAGATTCTACGCACAATCGTTTCTTGTGTAACGTTTCGATGTACGATGACGTATGTAAATTTTCTTTTATTTCTCGCTGTAACTTCTTCCTTATATCATTGATAACCTTTATGTGTTCTTATAGATAGATGTTATTTGATTAATACATGTATAGTGAGCAATCGGAGTATACGTTAGGTTTCAATAATGACGATTTCTCCTTGGGGAAACGGATTAAAGACCGATTACTCGCAGAACGCAATGATCTCTACGCAATGTTCGTTTACTCGTGGAAATTCATTGTAGCACACAATTTATTTATTTATTTTTTCATTTGCTTAACAGATAACACCCTTTGAGAAAGTTGATACGCTAGCAAACGAGTAAATATAATACACGCAGGAAATGAACACAAAGTCAAAAAAGATCGCGTAACAAAGATTTTGTATGTCAACGTCGATTTCGCATGGAGGCACATGGAATATCGGATAATACGTGAGATTGCTGAACGAAGCATTAAAATTGAACTAGATTCGAGATATCGGGACGATCAACATGATTATTTAATATTTTAGAAATAAACGATAAGTCGGATATGAGCCTGCGTTGTTTAAAGGTAGCAAGTTGCAGCAAACTTGGAATCGTATTGTAATCGTAAACAATTTTCAGGATTGGCCTATAAATCTTATAGAAGATGAAACGCAGAAAGTTGTCCAACTGTTTAGCCATGATATTTGACACTGAGATCGGATCTTAATTAACGTTGTTGGATTTATGTGGTAGTAGGAGAGCAGACAAAGGAGGGAGAAAGATTGAAGATAATCCATGGAATCTTGGACGTGATAAAGTGGCAGGACTTAAAAGATACAGAGAATAGACCATCGTCGTCCGATCGATCGTTAATAACCGAATTGCTTATTATACCGAAGGCATCATCAACTTCAATACGTAGTTCGTATAAACGAAGCGTATTTTTACAGTAGGTATCATAAACAGGAACATCAGGACGCTTGTGTACCGATTGAAAGAACGAGGCAAGACAGTGAGCTTTGTCGGAGGTGCTCGAAGGTACGAGATTTCTTAAAGGTACAATTATTTGCACGACTCCAGAAAGATTTAAAATTACGAGGTATTAACTTTTCTATCGAGTTAATATAAATAGTCCTGCACTTTACCGACAAAGCTTCGCTATCTGTACGAAGTTTTAAAAAGACATGGTAATCGCCGTAGGCGTTGCATCGCTTAACAGAACGATGAATCAGCTTTTTACTCTTTATCATAGCGATGGGTTCTTTAGAGAATCGCCTGGGGTAGGTGGATTGCAGCGATGATTGCAGTGGTATGAAGGTGTCAACCATATGTTTGAGATGATGTCAAGGTCATACAGAGTAGCATCCCAGTGGATAAAACAGAAATAACTGTTAATAAGGTGATAACGTTGGCAAATGATTTCCTCTTTGTTCGAACGATTGGCAGGAAAAGCAGATAAATTGTTCTCGATAAGTTAATGGACTAGAGCTCTTTTTGGCGAAATTCGCGTAGATCTGTCCCGAGCTTCGCAAATTTCGACCCGATGATGGCTAGGACGTTATCAGTCTGTCCGGAAGAAGTTAAAATGTCTACGCATACGCTGATAAGGTGAACATACAGTACAAACCAGTACAGTCCATCGGTTTCCAGCGAAAGAACAAGCACTGTGTGCGACATACTAGTGAAATGCGAGACAATCGCACTGCTGCGAGAAACAGTCGGATTGACGACATGCGTGGGGCAACCCTTACATATTTCTTCCATCATATCGAGTTTTAGAAGTATCCCGAATTTGAGAAAATATCGAAAAATACTTTCGATGAAATTCAAATATAATAATAACGGGTGTAATCACGGCAGAGACGCTATAAACACGTCGTTATATGTTTTATTCGTATAGTCTTACGTCCCGTAACCTTGCCATGTACCAAAATCCATCCCTCGATCAAGACGATCGCTGGCTGTACAAAAATAATTAGTCGGACCCGCAATAATCCTAAAGAATTGTCATAAAATTTAGCATTTTCGCTTTACCGTTATTGTTCAATCCGGCAAATTTTTTCCATGTTCAACGGTCATTTTCACCCGCAAGGGACCGTCGATGTGACGACTAGCACCCATCGCTAGCTCCGTATAAATACTTCCGTCGCAGAACATAACTTAAGTGCTATCATCCCCTCGAACAGAATACATTTTAACTTGTTAGTCGCCCTTCACCTTATATTCTTCGAGAAAACGTCGTTGGAATTATTATATTTAAATTGTTAAATCAGTGTTACAATTATTCAACCACCCCTATTATTTCAATCGAAATAGGGTATCGGCTGATTCGTGGAGTCGATCATCGTATCGTAACGAGAATTTACGATTCTCGTTGGCGCGTTATACTGTGAACGCGTCTACCCGCGAAGTGGTCGAATATGTGGTTTTTTGTTAAATATGTATTAAATATGTTTTATTTTATTGCCACTATTATTTTGTTTATTTTTATTTATTTATTTAATTCCCGTTAATTATATACTGAGTTTGAAATGTTCCACACAAGCTGATAATCGATATTGACCGTCTATTCATCCAAAGGTATCCTTAACAGCGGCTTGAATAACTGGTAATAGAAATGAACTTTGTAACTTTATAACGTTTATATTGATTCATATTAACCTCTAATCAAAAAGGTTTGAGGTCCTCCGCTTAATAGCCTCGTTAACCCAATTTACACGAAAGAAGAGTATAGAGACGCGAAGATTAAAGGAACCATGAAGAAAGAATTTATAAGAACACTGTACTCGTATTATGCTAGTAAAAGAATGGTGTTCCGGAAATGAATTCAAGTGGTTTAATTCCTTCAGCAATTGCGTAAAAGCTGTTTGTAACACATCATCACAGTAGACTGAAAATATGTGCTTTTATCTTGTGTAATTCTTAGAAACGATCGTATAAAAGGGAAAAGTGAATCTATAGTTTAGTTTTACAATTTTTTGATCCCATTAATGAACTGCCGAACTGTAATATAATACGGTATACTTACGTATCACAAATAGATAACTTATATCATTGTATCAGAGAGAGAGAGAGAGAGAGAGAGAGTAGATATATGCTCCAAATAATTTTTAAGAACACAATTGAATCTGTAAAACCTAAGAAAATCACAATCTCGTCTATTAAATATTATAACGGATACTATATTTTAAGTATTTCGTATACTTCTGCACCTGATGTACAATTAACTCTTCTGTAAATGCACAAACATCCACCAGTCCAATTATCACCTTTTTACTAGAAAATTAAAGAACGTAAAAGTTAGTTTTAGTCGAAGCTTCGTATGCAATTTAAGCAATGTTAAAATAATTTCCTGGAATGCACAAGACGATATAATTAAGCGGAAGATTTATGCACTAAAATAGACGAGTGCCCTGAATGAAATAGTTCTTTTATTCTACTCTTAACATCGTACCATATCTCTCCTAGCGCGATGACCCGACAGAATGTTCGTTGACTTTCGGTACGAAGAAAGGTTCTGTCCATGAAGATTTTATTATCAGTCGTAGTATCTTTTCCGTACTTTTTAAGCATCTTTCCGTAATAACATGATTTTTTCTTGCTTAACGGGGAATTCCGTTGCAATTTCACAGTTATCGATATCTGACTTGCTGCGAATGTAAAATCAAAAACAACGACCAACGGATTAATTTATTATTAGTATTAATTTAAAGCGCCGCTAATGATGGCGTATTAATAAACGTCGTGCATCCATTGCTTATCCTCGTCTCGTCGCCTTCGATGAAAAACGAGAGAAATTACTCATGGAAGATACCATTTCCCTTTGAATGAAAGATACCGCTTTAAGAAACTTTTAAAGTAGAGATTTTTTAACTGAAAAATTCGAATAAACAATTTCTAATTACTTTCTGTTCTATGAATTTATATTTGATACAAAGGTTCTCGACTGTTATAATTTCCTAGACACTACTAATTATTGAAATTTACGTCTTGGCGTTTATTAAAGGGAGCGAGCGACAGAGAAATCTAAGAGAAAAAATGGCAAACGCTAATCTCTTTAAAGTAGTCAGGTAACAGGGGTCTTACCTCGGAACGCAGGAAGCCACTGATACGCCTTATCGATATCAGCTACGCTGGAAAACCAACAATGAGAAGTCTCTGGGGTAATTTCCATAGTTAGTAACTTTGAAAACTAGTACAGAAAAACCGGCGAATGATCTATTATTCTACTGGGCTATCGGTTTCGAGACACCGCAAAATATTCTTCCAAAAATTTTGTCCACAAAATCTGGCCCCTCTCTCGAAATAATGCAATCGTTACAAAAATTCTGTTTATTGCGTTAATTCGTATAACCTGATAGCTCGTAAAACCAGTTTTGGTTGATAAAACGACTCTTGTCATTGGCCCGGAGTTCGTAAAAGATTCTCGAACTCGCACGAAAGTAAACGCGTCTCGTGCTATACCAAGGTATGAACTGTACACGAATGGAGAACGAAAGTGCTGAGACAGAGATATGGGGCACGACTCTACTAGCCTACTTTTACCAGCCTCAATTTCACTAACCTACATCTACAACCCACGACCAACTTGAGAGTTTCGTTTCGTTTCGTTTTCACTTTCGCTGACCGCAACGGTCGTCCTGACCCGACCCAACCGAGATTTCTATTAACCTAGCACACGCTTGCCGAACAGATCTCTCTCTGTCGCACCGAGGAAACTAGAGTGTCCTGGGTCAGGATCACGTTCACTTTCGCCGCTTGCACGCTCTCTACTACGGCCACTTTCGATTTCCGTCACTTTCGACTCTGCTCTCGCAGTTCGTTTTGTTAACACTTTGTCGATGGACTTAAACATTGTTAATTTTAGTTTTGAAAAATTAGCATCATTTTCCTCGAAGTATTCAACAGATCTCGTAGGAAATAACGTTGATTCACGTTGGTCGATGTTCAATTTATTCGGAGTCTCATATCTTGTATTCGTTTCTTGTATTTTGACGGTGAAATTAATTTTGGGAAACAATGCACAGCATAATAGCGATTATACTTTTAGATTTCACAAGTATTGTAATTTAGATAAAAATAAGAGGAGCATCATGTAACCGTGCAACGTTCTCCTCCTTCAACGCCTGTATTATTGCAACCTGTCAATATCTACGAATAAATGTATCGAGCTATAAATAGTCTTCTCACGCGTGTACCTAATAAACGATCACTGATAAGAAACAAACGTAGTCCTTTTAGTTGTAAATCGTATATCTTCAAATTATTACAAAATTAAATATCTCTGAATTAAATTTAATTAAATTTTACAGTTAATAATTTTTCATGGCATCTTCTATCACGGACGATAGCATTTTTTAATCGAGTTTGATTGAAAATAATAAAATTATATACTATATTTATAACACATAGATTCGAGTATGACTGCCACATCATCATGATAAATCGTATTTAATTTACCATTCCAGGAATCGGCGTGGAAGTTACGTATGAACGATTTCGGATACCTTCTTTTTTAACGCGTAACGATTGTTTATGGTACGGCAAAGTATTACATGAGAAATAAGATGAATCATCGTAATAATAGCCATAAATTTTTCGTGATAAGAAAAATTTATCTGGCGTCGACGTATAAAAGGACCTCGAAAAATGTAGCCTATCAGTAAAGAGAGAGTGTCAACGTGTCGTCGAGAATTGTATCTAATAAAAGTTTCAAAAAATGAAAGGTAACGCTGAGAAATCAAATATTACTCGAATGGGTGAAAAAAGTATCCTAAATTAATTAGAAATTTATTTTTATATCTATCAGACTTCGAAATTATTTTTCCATTCAGTAAACAGAGTTAAAAAAAAAATTAGCTTCTTTTGTATAAAAAAAATGATATCGTTCAAAGCATCACTAAAAAATAATGTTTTCTTACGATCGACAGCCATCATCAATATCCTCCTCGTCTCTTCGATCCTTTATGTCTATGGCGCTCCTCTCGACAAATCAGAATGGCTTTCTGCGATCAGAAAGCTCAAAAGAGAACGAAACCTCGAGGAAGAAAATCCACTCGCATGGCTGCACAATTCGAATATAGAAAAGAGTGCGTCGAACTCTGACTATCTGCAATGGCTTCTTCGAAACTCGAAACATCGTGACGTGAAACACAGCAATAAAAAGCATGAAAAACATTCCATTCCCTTAAACCTACTACATACAAAAAACAAGTCTGATTCATCGGACAGATCCGATTCCGAGCAAAGCGAAATGATCTCGTTTAGGAAGAAGGACACCCGACAGAAAAATTCAAACGAGGAAGAATCTGTGGAGAAAAAGTCCGGCAAACTGAGTATTCGTAAAAGGAACTCTGACGAAGAATATTCTCACGAACGAGACTCTCATAAGCGGAAATCTGATGGAAATCGTCGTCGTAAAAAGGATCGTCTTGAAAAAAGTTCTTCCGAATCGTGGAGTTTAACGGATGAAAGCGATTCCTCCGACTCGAGTTCTGCCAGTTCCTCTGATAAATCTAATAAGAAACACCAGAAACACCGTGAATCTAATTCCACAGATAGAAAAAAGAAAGATGATTCGCAGGTAAATGACAGTGATAAAAGTTCAAGTTCCAGTTCTTCGTCAGAGTCTAGCAGCGAATCATCTTCCAGCGAAGAAGATTTCAAGGAATATTTAAAAAAATCATTAAATGAAAAGAAAAACTACAAAGAAATAAAATATGTACTTAAACATTATAAAACGAACGTACAGTACAGGAAACTGTACGAATGGAACAGACGTAGGTATTTGGAATGGAAGAGAAAGATAGACTTGAAGAAGAAAATAATAAAAGCAAAGAAAAACTTAGATACGGATAAATTAATGAGCATTTGTAATATATTAGAAGATAGCGATCAGCATGAAGATCAAATAAGAAAATGTGTAAAAGATTATTTGTCTACGAAAGATGAATTTAATTTTGTAACAGATCTGTCGTTGATTCGTCTCCTATCGTCTGACGAGAATAAAGTTAATAAGTCTGTAGAGATAGAAAATGAAAGTGGTTTTGAAATAAAAGTTTTAATTGAAGATGATTCACAACCTGGTGAAGATTCGAAACAAGCTGAAACTGTGATCAAAACGATTGATAAAGTAATCAATGGCGGTGGAATTTGGAAAGAAATAGAAACTGTCAACGTAACGGGTAACGTTTATATTTATATACGTAATTAATGTATTATTATTATTAATGTATTATCGTTATACGCTCAGTATAATATTAATCATTTTAATTTCGTAAACAGATGATGAACAAGCAGCTGTTGACGGAGACAATGGTTCCGATAAGGAAGAAAAATTACCCGGTAAAAGCAAGACAAACACAGCTGAAGCAACTGGTAAAGGACAAGCAACAAACTCTACTTTTCGACAACATAAAGTTATTTCAGCGGGTGGACAGGAAGTAGTGATAGAATCTGGTTCAAACTCAGGATCAGTTGTAGTTGAAGGAGGAATCAGAATTTCGGGCAACACCGAGGTAATAAGACAAGCAAGCGATAGCTTAGATAATGGTAAATAGACTTTTAGCGATAGCAATAAGCAGGTACATTCACAATACACCATAATAAATACTAAGTAACGATGTTTCTCTTCACAGACAGGAAAGGCAAACGCGAGAAATTCCAAGGATGCTGCGAACGAATCAGGGGACTCAAACGCTCATGAATCTGCAACATCAAAATCCGAAAAGGCAACTTCTCGATCAGCTTCGCAAAGCGAAGCTTCTAGAGAATCAGAAAATCAACGTACAACCGAACCTTCCAGTTCTAAATCAAAAACAGCTATTGATGACGCTCCCTCCAGCAACGATCGTGCTACGATTAGACCAAATAACTCTTTAGGTGAAAGTTCACCATCTAGCGGTGGTGCCAGCGGATCAGAGGATTCGAATATTAACGAATCATCAACTGTGGCATCTCGACAAACAACTTTAAGGGCTCGACAAACAACGTCACGAGGTCAACAGGCAGCTTCTCAATTAGCTTCACAAACTGGAGCATCCAGAACCTCAGAAAATGAGCAGACAACTGAAGCTTCTAGCTCCAAATCTGAAACGGTTGTCAGTGATAATTCATCCAGCAATGATAATAACACGGATAAACCAAACGATGCTTCGGATAAGAGCACAGCACCCGGCAATGATACAAGTGAATCGAGAAAATCAGTTTCACAAACTGGACCGCTGTCTAGAGCATCGAACAACGTTTCAAACGAAAAATCTACCACTAATGCTGGCGAATCGGGAGATTCGAGCGTTAGTCGACCAGCGACATGGGGAGTAACATCGGTATCTCGAACGGAAGATTCTGAAGTAACACGAAGACAACAGGCTATTGAATCGTCGACTGTCAAACCAGTTAACAATGGCAGCGTTACATCCGAAACAGGCAACGGTGTAGATAACGGTGAAACATCCATCGATACCAGCAAACAGGCAGATGCTAGTGCCAGCGAGTCTAGTACATCGAGGAACGAAGAAATACGAACGTCTACGACTCGGAGCGTAGATTCTTCGTCCACGATGACATCATTGCTGGAAATTTCAAGTACCAAATCTGAAACTACTACTACCAATGGCAGTGTCGATGTTTTCAGTAACGTAGATGACGGTGTTAAACCTACTGACAGTGCAGATGCACAAACAGATTCAAATACCAGTGAATCTCCAACATCGAAGGCTAAAGAAACGACATCACCTGCTTCTCAAACAAAAAATTCTGCACAGACAAATGAAGCATCGACTTTGAAGCTGAAAACTACTCCTAGCGATGATAATACTGGTCTATCGAATAATGTAGATATTACAACTGATACAAACGATGTTTCAAATAATAGTAGAAGACCTGGCAGTAATACTGGCAGTAAGGACGATCATGCTACAGCGTCGAACGACGAGCAAACAGCATCATCTTCGCAACCTGAAACTTCTAATGTTACAGATGGACAGCAGGAGATTGAAACGTCAAATCAGGAGTCGGAAACAACTCGTGTAATTACCGATGGCAATGAAACGAGTACAAACAGTCCCAATGGGCAAACGAAACCAAGTGTTAGCGAGTCTTCAACGTCAGATACAGAAGCAGTTTCTGTTTCTCAAGCTGAAGGAAGTTCTAATGCGACGCAAACGATACAGGTGACCGGAACATGGAACTCCGATTCAGAAACGACGAGTAATGCGGAAAATACAAATAATGCAAAGGGTACTTCGAATAATAGCGGAAGATCAACTAGCAGTTCTAATCGACAAACGGATTCAAACGATGATGATGGATCCATCGCAACAGAAAGCGAAGAAACAACAGCTGCTAGTTCTCAAGTCAATGGTTCAACTGTAACAGGAGAAAAACAAGGCAGTGAAACATCAAGTACACAAGCGGAAACCAATCTTAGTAACGACAGTGCCAACGCTATTACCGTTACTGGCAAAAATCCCAATGTTATCACTGTGACTGATGACAGTGCCAATAAAAGTTCGGACGGCGATAATTTAATCGCAAGTATTAGTTGGCAAACAGATTCAAATGCTCAAACAACAAATTCGAACGATAGTAAGACTAGTACGAGAAGCGTGCAGAGAATATCTCCCTCTCAAACTGACAAATCTATCGTAAGTGGAACAGAACGATCGACTGAAACAGCGGATACTCGGACAGCTTCTACCGTCGAATCTTCTAACGCATTAGATGGTTCGAACATTACGATTATTGTTATTAATGGTACAGAGAATGATGGAACATCTGCCAGCGTTGATAGCGAAACAGCAAATTCTAATAGCAGTGAATCAGTAACCGCGAGAGCAGAGAGTGAAACTTCTACCGATTCAGATGGAGGACTTGCCACTGAAGAATCATCTTTAAAGTCAAAAACTACCCAAACTGATAATGAGATTAATACATCGAGCAACATAGGCGAAACAACTGAAACGGAGACAACTCTAAGTAACGAAGAAACCATTTCATCTACCGATGAAAGTAATGGGCAAACAGACTCAACCGTTACCGAATCCACGACTGTAGAAAACGTACGAACATCGGCATCTTCCTCTCAAACTGAAGGTGATTCCAGTGGTCCAGTGGAAACAGAACGGTCGGTTGAAGCATCCGGTGCTCGAACTGAAGCAGTTGCTACTGACGAATCTGCCGGTACATCAAGCGGTTTGAACACTACGATTGTTGTTAACGATGCTACAGATAGCGAAACATCAACCGGTGCTAATAGTGCAACATCAAAGAGCGCCAATAGCGAAACGACGGAGTCCAGCGCTAGCGAATCAACAGGTTCTACTGCTAATGAATCGACAACAGCAGGAGGAGAAATAGATACATCTTCTCCAAGAAGCGAAACTTCTACCGCGGCAGGTACAGAAGTTGCAACTGAAGAATCACCTTCGGTGTCAGAAACAACAATAGCTGATAGTAACGTTAATGCATCGAGCAGTAATCGTGTGGTAACAGGTGAAACAGACGCTGCTGTAAATAACGAAGAAACGTCTACCAACGAAAACGATGTGCAAACAGATTCAAGTGCTACTGAATCCATAACTTTAAAAAGCGCACAAACGACATTGTCTTCCGCCCAAACCGAAGAGTCTAGCGTATCCGAAATAGAACAATCGACTGAAACGCGGAGCGTCCAATCCAAAAGAGTTCCTACTAATAATAGTATCGATAATATGTATAATAATAGTAGTACTAGCAGTGGTATTTCGAAGATTAACGAAAAATCAACGACCAGTCTCGGCGAAATAGATTCAAGTCCCAGCGAAGCTACAACTTTGGAAAACACTCAAACAGAACCATCCATCGTTCAAGCTACCGATGCCGTTACAAAAGTAGCATCAACAACTGAATTGCAAACTCTGCAACTAGAAATCATTCTTACTGATGTCAATGGCACTGTATCGGATTCTTACATAGTTGTACTTGATAAAAACAGTAATAATACAGATAGTATCTTGGATATTATTAACAGATTACCTAACAGTAGCAGCAAGCAAACAAATTCAAAAGTTAATAAATCTGCTACTTTAGGAGATGCGGAAATATATAACACACTCGCTTCAGAAGCAGTCCCATCGGTTCAACCGAATACCAATGTAAAACCGGAATCTCCTATAGTAGGGATAAATTAGAAATGATTAGAAGAGATGTAAAAATACGTACGTCGATACCGACGTGTGGTAAAATTGTATTATTATTCATTAAAAGTTACTTGGGATCTCTCGTCGAATAATTTACTAATTAACAATATCGGTGAATCGATAAAGAAATAGTTACAGGTTACAGACTTGCCTTTTATAATTTCATGATTTTACGTACAATTATCCTCGAACAGGGTAATCAGATAATTTCTAATTTGAAGATTTATTCGTAAAGATTTCATTTGTTTTATTACGAAACTTGTTCCTTGTTTAAGAGAGTTTAACTTGTGGATTATGCGAAACATCTGTTGGTAGATACTAATAATTTATATAAATGCATAAAGAGATCTAAGAGATAAAAGGAATTTACCAACGTTTTTAACTGGCAACTTGTGACTTGCAAAATTTCTCTAATAATACTGGTTGAACTCTGTGCAAAAGATCCCTGATAGAACGACATAAACATTCTTTAAACGTTGATTTCTATTCTTAATAATACAGAATCGTTAAAAGAGTTATCGTTTGAAGGAAAATACTATACCGTTAACTATATTACGATATAATTAACGATCGGAAAGATTATTCAAATTTATTAGGAGTCAGCAATCATTAAGAAAACCTTACGTCATGCATTTCGGTCAAATCTTTCAGATATTCGTTGAAAAATGATGACTTGGTGTAACATATATAAGTAATAAAGATCATAGTTGTAAAGAAAAAAAGCGTATAATGTTTGTCATTTCATCACATGATATAAGAGATAAACGGTGACGCTCTGCTGTTGAACGACTTGATTTATGGAATTTACGATAATAAATACCCAAAATGGTCGTTCCTTTCAACCATTCGCAGCAAAATAATATCTTGAAAAATATTCATTAGAATATTTTACATTTTATCAAGATAAACGATACTACGTACGATGAACGATAAAACGATACCAATATATCAAGATAAACGATACTTTTCTACTTGCTTATTTTTTCCACTACAAAATAGCGGTGTAAAGCTTCGAACAGCCTGTATCGATTCATATAGTTTTATTAAAAAGCCGAATTACAAACGTTCGATAAGTCTGTTAATTGGCGACTATTCGCCAATACGTATACTCGGAAGTGTCGTCGAATTTTTGTAATCTTCTTATCGCAATGCTTAATTACGTATACGAAACGTAGAACAATTTGTTTTAAATAAAATTTTGTACAAAAGGAAGAAATACCGACCGCTACATAGCACTCTTTAGGATAACGGCGATTACTATTTCTATGTGTACGCGTATACATAGTTACATATACGCTCGCTTGTACGATACGAATAATTTTTATACGAATAAACGATATTCCAATTAAGGATCTTTACAAATTTAAATGCTAAATAACGAAAAATGAAATAATACAAAATAATGAAAATTATGATTTTTCCCGATCGAACAGCCGTTCTAAAACACTGTCTCGTTGCCATTGTCGGCCACGTAACGGATCGTTCGCGTGTCCGGTGGCAGCCGATCCGAGCCGCAGTCATCCTGAAGCCACCGCATCGGTCAGTACAGTGTCCGTGACACGTCTTATATCGGCCAGTGATATCTCGACCTGTCCTCGATCGGGTCAGAGTGCGCATTACGCAGCAAAGGCAGTCAATCGCGTCGATAAACTGGAACGTAACGACGAACCTCTGCGTTCGCTCGGTTCCAGTTCGATAATAAACAGCTATTTGCTTTCCGTTATTAACAAGACGAGGATGCGTCCCATAAATATAAATGCGGTTATACACATTATTTCATTGATAAAATCGACTCGACCATATATAATAGTTGGACGAATGTAACTGCTTCCAGACACAGTGTTTTAGGTTTTACATAGATACACAGTCAAAGCTCTAACGTGTTTGGATAAGATGTTGACCGTTTTGCTGACCTTGGCAGTGACTAGTGCTATGGGAGAAGTGGTGAACATCCACGTAAACAATGTAAGTATCGTGAGAAATATTTGTTTCCAAGAATAGTTTAAGATTTAGATGTAAAGCAAAGTATAATTTAAATGGTACCTGTATTTGTTCTACGAATGTTTCTTCTTTTTTTATTTTAACTGTGTATTAAGGAGTTAGAAATTTAAAATCATGTTTCCTGACTATTTCTGTACAGGTATTTTATAGTAGGAGATCGCGATCAATTTTTTGTTTCCTTTTCAATTTTATATTTCTTTTATTTTTTTTCTTTTTTTTTTTGTTATAAGGAAATTACTATTGGTTCGAGCATTGCAATTTTCATAAGAAAATAGCGCTCAAACCGCTAATAATCGAAATCGAGTATTTCTCGACGCCTGATATATGTACCTTTTAATAGTAATCTAATAGCAGGTGTTTTATTACATTCAAGGTATCATATTGAAATATAGTCGCTTAGTCTTTCAAGATTTTTACCAAATGCTTCTGAAATATTAGCGAATCGATCTAGCACGTGAACTCGATTAATGAAATATTCTGCTTTTCATCGGTCGTGCAACGCGTTCGTTCGATCGGACAATTTGTTTGGATTTGGTGGTGTACGTAGTTTACGTGGATGTAGCAACGCGACACACTCTGTAATTGAATAACATGTACAGTGTTTACATCGTTTAAGTTGGTCGACGAAATAATAGAGAAATATGCGTCGATTTTGAGAAGAAATTCTCAGATTCGTAACTTTGCAATTGCAGGATACGCAGTCGAAATTCAGCTTCGAAGTCGATTACGAGAACAACCAATTTCTGCTCGATGGAAAACCCTTCCGATACATATCCGGCAGTTTTCATTACTTCCGAACGCCCAGGCAATATTGGAGAGATCGGTTAAGAAAAATGAGAGCTGCCGGGTTAAACGCTGTTTCAACGTGAGTTATTTTTTCCTCATTATCGGTACACCGTTAATCGAATCGAATTAATTTACTCCTACGTCAAAGTTTATGATTAAAACGTTGTCATCGTTCGAAAATCGCGATATTAGATGCTTTCGCTTCTCGTTCGTATCTTACCGCTTTAATTTCGAAGGCGAACATTCTCCTCGCGATTTTGTCCGCAGATACGTGGAATGGAGTCTTCATCAACCGACTGAAAATGAATGGCATTGGACAGGTGACGCGGATGTAATAGAGTTCATAAACATTGCTCAGGAAGAAGGTTTGTTCGTGCTTTTGAGGCCAGGCCCTTACATCTGCGCGGAAAGAGATTTTGTAGGTATTTCTCGAAAATGTTGTATTTTCTAATTTTCTATTTCATCGTTCATGAAAATAAATAATGTTTTATATTTAGGGTGGACTTCCATACTGGTTACTAGCACGAGTGCCGGACATAAAATTGCGTACAAACGATTCACGTGGGAATTTTTAACGATTTTTAACTGCGGGTTATTTCTAAAATTTATCCCGTAATCGAAGTGTTTCTTTCGCTTTGCAGGATACATGAAATACGTAGAAATATATTTAAACGAAATATTGGACAAAGTTCAGCCCTACCTAAGAGGAAATGGAGGACCTATAATAATGGTTCAGGTACGAAAAAGATACTTTCGTTGCCAGTATTTCACGATAAATAACTATTATTTTAATCGCAATGATACTTCATTCGGAGAAGAACATATCATCAACATATCATCAACGATATCATCGTTCGTTGCTTTTAATTTTTCTAAGAAAGAAAATATACTTTCCTCTAACGTTTTTAAGAAAGATCGGTAACACAACTCCTAGAAAATACTTGCCCGATAATTCTGCGAGAAGCGAAGAGAAGTAGTAAGACTCGGAGAAATAGGTTCGCAAAAATATTTTAACGATCGTCGAACTGCGAATTTTTTAAAAATGAGATCATAGTGCTGATCGTGGGATTTCGATGATGTTTTAGGTGGAAAATGAGTATGGAAGTTACGCGTGCGACAGGGAATACTTAAGTCGGCTTAGAGACATAATGAGACAGAAGATTGGTACGAAGGCGCTTCTGTATTCGACCGATGGAGCAAACGCGAATATGCTACGCTGCGGATTTATACCAGAGGTTTATGCCACCGTCGATTTTGGACCCAACACCAACGTGACGAAAAACTTTGAAATAATGCGCATGTATCAGCCACGAGCAAGTATCTACGAATAATTAAAATCGTAATAATTTGCACAGTAAGACGTATCGATCGTTGAGCGTCGTACAGTTACAATTATCAAACGTGAATTTTTAATTAGTTGCTTCGTATCGAAGTGACAATATCGGTGATACAACACCAAGTATTTTCATTGAATTTCATGCGCATACGTATAAATAAATTTATCTATAATTTTATACAATATTTGTGGACAGGTTTTGCGTTTGTGAAACATTTAATGCTCTCGTTATTTAAATATAACTTTATATGGAAATATGTGTGTATAACGAATGTGCATAACGCAACAGTTGTTAGACACGTGTACAGTGCATATCGACATATGCACATTCTCCTTCAAGGCTACATCGCGTTATAAGTGTTGTATCACGTAAGGTTAAAACCTACGAGTAAGATCAGAGATATTCGTAATATGCCAGTGTTCAAAACGTAGAATACGTGTTTAGATTTACGTATTTGAAATACGTTTTTACGTAAAATCGGTAGAACTTAATTCGAACGAGATACTAATAAGAAACAATTGCTCTACCTTTTCTGTCTATCTTTTTAAGCGACTTGTCGGTCAAATTATAACTCGAATAACTCTTAATAATTTTCGCTTTTTAAATGGTATGTTTCGTTTCTCTTTAGGGTCCCTTAGTAAATTCTGAATTTTATCCCGGATGGTTGACACACTGGCGGGAACCGTTTCAAAGAGTACAAACTGCAACAGTTACGAAAACCTTAGACGAAATGCTATCTTTGGGTGCTTCTGTTAACATATACATGTTCTACGGTGGAACAAATTTTGGTTATACCGCTGGTTGGTACAATTTTTCTAATTTCTACGAAAGATCGAGAACAATTTTTTTTTTTTCTATTTTTTCCTTAAAAGAAAAAACGGCTAGGACACGCGTCAAATCGTAGAAAAATATCAAAAAAGAAATAGAAAAGAAAATTCTCGGCACATGCGTCGCATCTGCGAGTTCCTTTTCCGAGAAGAAAATTTACAGGATATTCGTAGATAGCTTTCTCAACGGGCGGGAAAACTTTATTAATTGATTGATCGAAGAATTTCATTGTATCGTGTTCGATACACAGTACATGACACGATAAGACTACAGCTTCGACAGCTGTATAATATACACGTACATGGATACTAACTCAAGCGCACGATACCACAGGTGCTAACGGTGGTCACAACGCATACAACCCGCAATTGACCTCTTACGATTACGATGCTCCGTTAACCGAAGCTGGTGATCCAACGTCGAAGTACTTCGAGATCAGAAATGTCATATCCAAGGTATTATCCACGATTCTCCGAGAAACTGGACAACGTTCTTGTCTTTTTCTCCAATTTATAATGATAATTGATAAAAATCGCGTAATATACGTTGCTCTTACATCTCGTTAAACAGCATCGTTTTCTTTCTACAGTATTTACCATTGCCAAACGTGCCCCTTCCATCGCCATCTCCAAAAGGAGATTACGGCACGGTTCTTCTATCACCAATTCTAAAATTATTCGAACCTCGTGCCCGACAATTATTTGGAACGATCGTGGTCGAAGCAACGAACCCATTGACGTTCGAAGAATTGGGACTGTCTCATTGGCTGGTACTATACGAGAGCGATCTAACACGTGGCTGTTTGAATCCTGCGATTTTACACGCCAAGGTTCGGGACAGAGCGTTGGTCTACGTAGACGATCAGCTCGTTGGATTTCTAAGCCGTACAGATAATACCTACGATATAAATATAGCGGAGCTTTACGGACAAAGACTGAAGCTACTGGTCGAGAACCAAGGACGATTGAACTATGGAAGTGGACTTCGCGATTATAAGGTCAGCTAGTCAATTTTATTGTTCCTTGACACAATTGCATCGAAGTGGATTAACGCGTGGTAGTCTGATTTTTCTTAGACGTTGCGAAACAAATTTTAAAGCTAGCTTAACCGAACTTCTGCCGATCGAATTCGGTTTCTCTGAACCGTCAACATTTGAACAGCGCATTATTCGAACGAGGATGATCTTACGTAGCTATAAATTCGCGTATTATCTTATTCGTTGAATGTTCCTTCCGTTTACTAGGGTGTTTCAGAGGTAACTGTAAACGGTATTTCCCTTGGCCCTTGGAAAATGACCGGATTCCGTCTGGATAGCGTCCCCTTTATACCTCTCGACGACATCGAATCCACCCTATCCATAAGCAAAACTCTTAACAATGGCCCAGTTATACTTCGAGGAAACTTTTCAATCTCTGGTCAACCGATGGACACTTATCTAAACACTGATGATTGGGGCAAGGGAGTTGCTTTCGTGAACGGGCGCAATTTAGGTCGATATTGGCCGCTGGCTGGTCCTCAAATCACTCTCTACGTTCCTGCATCTTATTTGAGAACAGGTGAAAACGAGTTATTGCTGGTTGAATTGGAATATATACCGATGTCCAAGGAGATGAAGTTGCAAAATCAACCAATTCTTGACTACACAGTTCAATATTCCAATAGCCAGGATAAGTCGAACGATATACGTGTTTTAGTCTAATCGTTGCTCGGAAGACTGACTTTTACGAAGCTTTTAGCCTTCTTCGTTCTTAAAATACCGGTTATCGTGGATCGTGTCCAGGATTATTGCTGCGTAACGATGTTCCGTGGGAAATTGTACGAAAAAATAAATTTTATACCGATACCGAAATTGAAAATTTCTCGATAAGTATATTTCCCTAATTCGTTATTATAGTGTAGATATTTATGCATGCTTTTCATGAAGATAATTAAAAAAGAGAAGCATAGAAAATTGCTCAACTTGCAAAATATTATAACGAGAATTATACTTTGAATATTTTATATAATTTTGCATATCAGGCGCACTTTGCGCATCTTTTGCAGCTTGAAATTTCCCATGAACGCATTCGTTCTAATTCGCAGTCTAATTACAATGATCGTAAAGCCAGCTTATTAAAAGATAAACGTTACGTTGAAGGAGAATCGAAATTAATAACGATAATAATAATAATCGGTGACGATCTAATTTCAGGCATACGTATTATAGATGTGCTCGTTTGATTTATTACACGGATAAAATTTGCTTACAGCCTATATTTATACTATGTGTTCAACGTATCGTACACTTCGATTATTTTAATTACTTGGGATAATGAAAAGGTATCCAAGAAGTCCAAGAATAAATCGCGGAAAGTTGTAAGTGGTTCCTGTTTACTTCTTCAAAAGTAAACGCATTGATCGATATTTCGTTTTCTGCGTTTGAAGAATTAGCGGTGGTATTTCGAATTGGCAGATCGAGATCGTGAGACTGCTCGTGCGATCGTAAATTATTTACCATGGCAAATTGTTTCTTGCATATGTTACAACGATATGGCCTGTTCCCTGAAAAGAAATCAACGATTCAGCTCTTATTTTATTCTATGAAATAGTTCACAGATAGATAGTTTACCATAACGAACTTAATCTTTCGATAAAAGCTCGAAGCATCGATTAAGATACGAAGATACCGAAAGACGAACGATTACAATATATATACTTTCATACAAACTTTTTAAAGCGCGTGAATTTATTTTTATAAATGAGAAATTATTATTTTCGAAAAGAAAAAATTACTCCTTCTCTATGATGTCGTTTACAGATTGTCAAAGATCCATCGGTTGTTAGTTCTTACACGTGGCCATGTCTAATTAATATTAATTACCAGTGTGCACTTGCATGTGATGATGTAGAGCTCCAGGTTTACAAAATCCTCGATTGCAAACCGAACATCGCATCGGCCAGTTACCACTGTGAGAATACCCATGAGCTCTTAAATCACCAGGGGTTGGAAAAGAACGTCCGCATTCGTTGCATTTATGCGGTTTTTCCTGCATATTGCATTTCACTATCAGTATTATACGTTAGACTTTGCGATATCGTTTACAACAAGTAGCAGCAAATTAAACAAAGTACGCTTGTTTGCTTACTTTATTCGCGACACTTTATGCATAGTTGAAAGGATTAAAAGAAGATTAATGAATATTAAAGACTGATAGAAACCTTATAATGTGTCATTCGATGATAATACAAATTTGACGAAGCAGTGAAACGCTTTCCGCACATTGGACATTCGTGTGGCCGTTCTCCAGTGTGTATTCTGACGTGTGTATTCAAGGAGCTGCTTGTACTGAACATTTTTCCACAGACGGCGCAACCATGTGGCTTTTCACCTATTAATGAGCGCAACTTGTCATTTGAAATTTAATTTTATTCCAATAAAAATTGTCTATTTTCTAAATATCTTGATTCTAAATCTACGATCTATGTTACCTATGATAAAATTGTAAGAATACTTGATCCAAATGAAATTAAAGTTCCAATTACTATATTCGAGTTTCTGTAATATAATTAACAATGTAAATTAACACTGACCTGTATGGGTACGTAAATGCCTTTTGAGCAAGGAAGGTCTGTCAAAATTTTTGCCACACGTTTGACAAGGTAAACATCTTTGAAATTTCGAAGAATTTAACAAATTCGTTTTTCTTTCGGGATTGCGACAACTCAAATCTAACGGCGCATCTTGCACTACGCTGCACACTGTTTCATTCAACGATAAAATAACAAAACATTAATCGAACAAAATGAAAAGCAAAACTTATTTTAATTCGCACTTTAAGAGATTTATTTAAAGTCGAAGATGACGCGTTAAAAGTTTCCTCGCGTGGTAGAGAAATTTAAAGTCGTTACTAATCTAAAAATGTTACTTATTTAATTGTATTCGACTCTTACCAGACATTACAAACTTTCTTTAAAATCTTTCTTAAGGGCGACGATATCTGAAAAAAATTCACGTATAACACCAACAATAAAATTTCCCGCACCTCGTCGAAGAATCCTAACATGAAGAAGGGTAAATTCGAATTAGGTGCTCGCTGCTCCAAACATATGCAAGCGATTACAGGTGAGAAAGAGGGTTGCGGTGACGAAGGCGCATGTCGGGAGGGCGGTGTTTCTTCAGGAGGGCGGAGTTTGATACACCTTTTTATTACATACACAGCATCGCGATGATATAAAATACTTTAAAATATCTTCTAGTAAACTTGTTATATAATTATATAATAAATTATAATTTAATTTTGGTACTTTTACAAAAAATGAAGAATATAAGCAATTGACGGCCTTTTGTGACTATAACTTTTTATTATTCAATTGTTTGCTATCAATAAACGATTTGGTAATTTATTTCATGATATCGAAAAATCATGATATCGAAGAATTTTGATATTAAGAATTAAATACTCTACATGTACTTCCATGTTCTGCATTATTTGAGAAGAGAAAATAAAAGCTATCTCTTAAACTTGCTACATAGGAGAAATGCTACAATATAGTTAATAGTTAAATAACATATTGTCATCCCATATTGTGCTTCCTATTATTCTATAGTGCCAACCAGTTCCAAAGATGTTCGAATGACACCGCATTCTCACATAAAGTAAAAGTCATGCAACAAACCACATTTCCTACAATAAGCATGTTTAAAAAATATTCCAAGAAATATTTCCTCACGTTTGAAGCATTTGCTCAATCATAATTAGATTAAAAGACTAGATTAAAATTCTTCCTTTTTGCCATTAAATATTTCCAAAAAAACAATGTATTCCAATCAAACATTTACATTATTGAATCTATAATTACAAGATTAATCAATTGATATTCAAAGCCTTACAATTTATTAATTAAAATACAATAACATATCGCAATCCGATAACACTTTTATTTATTTTTACATTGTGTTTTATTAATTACAATATAACAACTTTAAATTTCTAATAACTTCAATAATTCCGTGTGTTAGTATTTATTATGAAAATATGCTGTATAATGAGATTAAACTAAAATAACGCTTAATTATCCCGATAGAACGATACGTTTTTGAACAGTAACGCTTCGTCACGATATCGGCGATTTTTCACGGTATTCGGCCAGAGCGGAGGTGAGATAATTTGTCGTATGGCATCGGGACGCCGGACGTCCTGCAGCGTCATTCCCTCGTTTGTCACCTGAGAGGATATTAACGCTATAGAAGTCTCCTCGGAATCATTACAAATCGCTTCTTCATCGACCACACGTGACAATACCCCGATTTATATATACTATGTACATCGCAACATTATCGTGAGAGATCGATTTCGAAGGTGCTTCCTCCCTATTTTAAGCTTTAAAGTAGATACTACGCTTTTCAGTTTATAAAATTGAGATACATTTTTAAAAAAATAGACAGATGTTGAATATTTCAAAGTTTATTGTTCTTCATTATGTATGTAGTATCGTGGGCAAAAGGCCTAAGATATCGGCCGAACCGTAAACAAAGTGGCGAGAGCCGCGGCATCGTCAGGTACAGCAATGTGTCGTTGGGTCTTTTTAAGTGGGTAGTTTCGTGGAAAGGGCCTGCGTGATCCTGGCCACGAGCGTTTCGGGACACGTGTTCCGAAGGACGGGAAAAGGCAAAGAGACGCTGAAGGAAGAGGTAGTTGAGAAGCCGGAGAGAACGGATGCAAAAGGTGTGCAGAGAGTTAGTTAAGAAGCCGGAGAGAAAGGATGCAAAAGGTGTGCAGAGAGAGTTAGTTGAGATGACGGAGAGGACGGATGCAAAAGGTGCGCAGAGTGTGAGTTGAGAAGCGAGAGCGAGCGAGTGTAGAAGCCGGAGAGTGTGAATCGGGAAGTCGAAAGCCGCCTATGAGTATAAGACGTACGACAGCATTGCAATCATATCATCTCGTTGCTTCGAATAGCATTTATTAAATCAAAACATCATTACTTGTCCTTTCCTCTAAAACCCATTTATATACTACATGTATATATATATATGTAAAGATGAACTTATATGTCATTATATCGCAGCTTTATATTGCTTCAGATATTTTTTCGCTTCCTATTTTCGCTCTCTGCAAGATATTTCAAAGTGCTTGAATTCTCTACCTCTACGTTACATGCAGCAAAATGAGCAGCTTGTGCTTGTGGTGAAGTATCAGATTTTAAAATTTCGCGCAACGCCATAGTTGCATATGTAGAAGATTTTAAAGACATTTCTATTATTAAAGCTTTGTATTGCCCCTCTGAAAAATTGGAAAATTTCATGCATATTTATTAGCTTTTAATAAAAAATAAAAATATCTTAATGTACGCTGAAAAATTGAAAAATATATCGGTGAAAGATTATACTTGGATCATTTTTTGGAGCTGATTTCATCCTCATTTCATCAATATCGGACATAATAAGATTGCTATGTTTCTCCGAATAATGCATGATGTTCCAAGATAAATTTGAAGGAATTTGCAATATCCTTCTATAAGCACCTCCCAAGCTATATTTTCTGAAATTAAATAGATATAAAACATAAAAAATATTATAAGACAAAAATAATAGATGTCTAAAATTCATTTTTGGTAACTTACTTATTCTTCTGTCTAAGGTCAGCAGTTAATCCATCTTTTGCTAAAAACTCATCAAACCATGGTTTAGCATAAGGTGGGTATGTAACTTTCCAGCCAACTTGAGGCATTAATATATCTGCCAAACTATAATTTGGTAAATCTTCTTCTTCAAGAATTTTTACCATAGGAAGATTATCGCTTGAATCATCGCTTTCAACTTTTTCATTAGTAGTTCCACTTTGCTGTGTATTCTCATCTATTTTAAGACAACATTCTGCAGCACCTGTTACTTCTTCCACCAAAGTATTTGATAATTCTTCAGATGCTTCAGAAGGATTTTCAATCTTTACGTCTACGTCCATTTCGCTTTCAAGTTTACTTATTTTTTTAATAGGTTCTTCATTACCTTCAGTTGCAAGTTCGCTTCCATTATCATAAACAAATTCCCCTTCATTATCATTATGTTTAACATTTTTTTCATATACTAAGTCCCCTACTATAGGATTTCTCCCAAATTCTTTTATCCTTCTTGATACCATATGATTCCATACAAAACTTTGATAGGCGTGAATATACATTAAGCGAGCATTCCTGGGTATCCAATCCAAAGCACCTTGAGGATTATTAATACCAGATATACTAAGACCCTTTAAAAGTGTAGCCTCTATTTTATCACATCTTCTAATCCTGTTACATGCAGCACTTGCATCTTTAGTTTTTTCATATATTTTTCTAGCTTCTATCAAGTCTTCGTCCTGTTCTCCTTCTCTAGGTTTCAAAATTAAATTGATCGCTTCGTTCCATTTACCTATTTTTTGTACAATACAAAATGCATACTCTTATATTAAACAAAGTTTACACGAAATTAGAAAAGTTAAATTATTGTGTAAATTAAATTAAGAGAATTACCTTGAAGTAAAGCTTTGCCTATTTCATAAGTTGGAATAGTAACTACAGTACCAAATCTTTGCAGACCATAATAATTTATAAATCCATGATCTCTCAAAGAAATCATGGCTTTTTCAATTTGCTCATCTGTTCCACTGACGTTCCTTAAAGCAATTCTAAAGGAATTACCATTCAACATGCCTAGTTTCAAAGATTCTCTTTCAAATTTAAAGTTTCCTACATATGTTCCAGGTAAATTTTTTGCTGCTCTTAATATATCTGTGGGTAAAACTTTCCTGGCACTAACCCATTGAGTAGTCCATGCTCTACGATCCTTTGTTCCAGCATAACTGAAATTATTTGGCCTTAAATATAAATTCATGGCTAATTGATTAATAGCACTCATTGTATCTATATTCACTTTGTGTAACAAAAAGTAACAATATTCTCCTTGCTTTTTCCAATTTACCCGTTTATCTCTCGGGAAATTATGACCTGAGGGCAAAATGTATCATATATAAATCAATAATAATACATTTTGAATTGAAAATGGATATAACATACCAGCACTGCTGTTATTTTTAATTGGTACAATCATCATGATCTTTTTATTTCCCTTATCTATAGTTCGGCTAATAACATTCATTGCCTTAGCAACTCTATGAATTGCTTTACGATGATCTTTATCCATGTCTGTTACATCAATTTCCATAGTAGATTCTTCTGATTCTTTTAATTTCTGTAGCTGACTCCAATGTGTATCTGATACCATGTTTTTAAATTTTTGTAAATTTTCTTCTTCAACTGATGGAATGTCTTGATTTGTTAATTTAGCGATTTGTCCATCAAGAGCAATTTCGTTAACGTGAAAATCTGTATATCTTTCTTTAATAACACCAAAAAATCCTTCATTTCCTATAAACTCAGTAATTCCAACATTGCATTCCATTAGCCTGTTTCCAACTTCCAATTTCTTTCTTTTCTCATGTGATTGGAAACTCGACCAATTAATAAAATTACGTTTAGAAGGTTTATTGCCAAAATTATTATTTCGGAATCCTTTAAACAAATTTCAAACGTGAAAGGGTTGGTTTCGTAATAATGATATTTAAAATATGTTTCTTCTGAAAACTTACCACTGTTATATGAGCCGCTGTTTTTCCTGTAATCACCGCTCCATTGATTATTTTTTCTACAATTTTTGTAATGATTTTCAGACATACATTCTTGTGCAGATTCTTGTTTAATATTATGATTCAAGTTATTTCCAGAATCGGTATTTTTAATTACCGTTTCAGACATTGTATTTAATAATTTGTTTGTCGAATTTTCTCAAATTTTATTTTCTCACTTAAAAATTCAACATAACTATATCAGAAACGAATTGTTATTTGCAGGTACAAGATTATAACCTAGTAAATAACGTACTTCGAAGCAGTGTTTCTCAACCAGGAATAATTTTCAGATAATTTCAAGTATCTTGTAATTTTCTGATTAATTAAATATTATAAAAGATATTATTATAAAAAAGAGTATATATATATATATATATATATATATATATATTTACGATAAATATAAACTAATGAAATTGTTTGTATTCAACTGAACTTAATGTATAAATAAAAGTATAAGAGAACGAAATTATTTTTGTAAAACATTTTATTATAATAAAAACATTTCACTTTACAAATTATTTATCATCAACTTACATTATACATAATCAAAATATTCAGATCAAATTAAATGATCGTTACAATCATTCGATAAGTCGAACGAGATAGTCGAGGTGAAAATAGTCGATACAGAAAATTCATCTCTATAATTATGCACACATACTTTTATAGGAGATTAGAATCGTGATATCTAATTGTCATAAAAAATTAAAGAGGTGTTCATAGTTCATCGTTCTCTACAAACAAGTACAGATTTAAAAATCTTGTATTTTACAATAACAAAATGATGTTAAAGAAAATAGTATCTCCCACCATCATTCATAAGGTTAAACAACTAGGTAAGTGGGGTTTGAAACATGAAAAGATATATGAATTGTTTTGATATATATAATTTTGACTATTTTGAATGACATTGACATAACCTTATTGAACAAATTTTTCTATATCTTTAATCATTATGATATTATTTAATATAATGTATTATTATAAACTAAAATACAAAATCTGTATACATATTATAAGATAATTAAATCATTTCTTGTGATTTATGAATATATAAAATTAATATAATTTTTAGTATATTCTAAATATTCGATTAAATATTCAATCTTTATACGGACAATCCAAATTAGAATACAAATCATATCATTTTTATTTTTACAGAATTACTTTCAAAATCTAATCTTTTTGCAAATTCTTGCAAACTGCCTCAATTTGGTAGAACATCTAGTAGTCTTGCCAACGTTAGACAATGTTTAAATTCTGGTACAACTAGCAATAGAACCAATTGCTTAACAAAGGTATTGGTGTTATAACATTTATTTCAAATATTTATGTTATAGGTTCTTTTCTGTGATGTATATTTTATTGTAAATATGTTTCAGTTCCCAGCAACTACCACTTTAGGTACACAAATAAGCCGCAATGCAAGTACATCTACAGGTGATCATGTACGTATGTGGGTCATGGAAAGAATTGTCTCAACAGCACTACCAATTTTGATACCTGCTGCTTTAATAGCAGAAAATCCAATTCTTGATGGTGTAATGTCTGTATTAGTTGTAATGCACTCACACTGGTAATTATTCATCTTAAAAAATTATTATTGATATCACACCACATATGATTTTTTGCATACTGCAGAATATTTTTGTTTCTTTATTTTTATATAGATTTAATGTGTTTTTATTATATTGTAACACATATTATATAGGGGTTTGGAAGCTGTTATTACAGACTATGCACGTCCTAGTGTTGTTGGACCTGTAGTACCAAAAATTCTGCACTTTACATTGCTTATGATCTCAGCAGCTACACTGTGTGGTCTGTTTGTACTCATAAATAATGGTCCTGGGGTTTCAAGAGCTGTGAAAGATGCTTGGGCAATTGGCAAAACACCCCCACAAACCATACCTGCCTCTAATGAAGAATAATTCCTTTATTGTATATTTTGATTAGAATAATTCCCTAATTACTACATATTTTGATTAGATCATGAATATGTTTTAATTTAGATGTTTTAACATTCTCTTTATCATAAATTATTCAGAAATAAATTATTTATCTTTAAACAATTTATTGCATTATTTAAATAATAGTTATAAAATCCATTTTCATTATTCTAGATAATATATAAATTGTGATAGCATAACGAATACAAATTAATTCCACAAATAATTTGAATTAAATAAAATGTATTTATTTATAGAAGTCATAGTATAAAACAAATATGAAACAAATATACCTACAGCATTTATATGTATGTAATATAATTTTTATAACATCAAAAAATTCTAAAACATTATTAACATTATTATCATAGAAACATATCATTCATCCATTGTAATTATTTAAAAATTATCCTACAAATTAATATTTAGTTTTCTCCCACTTTAGCAGCCTTGTCTATGAAAGATGCGAGTTTTACATCCCTCTGTGATAAACCATTCACATCATGAGAAGACAAAGTGATGTTTACTTTGTTGTAAACATTGAACCATTCAGGGTGATGATCCATTTTTTCTGCTTGTAATGCAACTTTTGTCATAAAACCAAATGCCTATCAACATGAATATGTAAAAAATATATAATTTATCTATAACATTAAAAATATAGTATAAAGTGATATATATCATAAAAGATTAATTTTTAAAGTGAAACTCACTTGATTAAAGTTTTTGAATAAGAATTCCTTATAAATAGCATCTCTATTTTGTTGCACAGACCAACCATTAGATAACAATGGTTTTAAATCCTTTTCTCGTTCTTCTTGAGTAAGTTTTCCCTAAAAATAAGATATATTTTTAAAAAATGTATTAAGTTTAATTTAAATTATTATTTAATATATTTGTCAAGTAATAAGATTATTCAAATTTTAATCACAAAATTACATAAACATAATCTTTTAATAAAATTCATTACTATGTAAAACAATTTTAATTAAGCAAAAAGTTTTCCTTGACGATATTAGTAACAGGAATGTCAGATCAATGCTTCAATCGCTCCTTATTTCGCGATAGTATATAATCCGGAAAAATAAATTTTCTGCATAAACATAAAATTTACTTTTTAACTGATTAATAATAATTTTTTTCGTAACTGCTGCCTTTTTAATTATGAAAAAATTACAATTTATATGCAATAAATCTCAACCACTTGTTACGCCCAAAAATGACGATGTCTCATGTGTAAGTATACAAATAATATATGCTTTTACATATTATTCATTTGTTTAAAGCGATAAAAATTTGCAAACAGAATTAAACATCAATTTCGATAATATGAAACAAAAGATCGAAATTTATCATAAAGATTTCAAATTAATGTTCGCGGATTATTTATAAAATTTCCAATTGATACACGCACGTATTCCTGTACGTTAAATATTATTCTTTTCACAAAATATTAACAACAATAATACGTTCTGTAATATATAATTTTATAAATTTATTATAATAATCTTACCATTTTGTTCTTTTTTAAAGCAGGAGCAGATATACTTCTTTGATCGAAAATATGGAATATCTTTCCTCGTAGCATTCCCCCACCATTCATAAATCGCATGCGCGTTAAAGTCGACATAATTTTATACTTTCTTTTTCCTTGATTATGTCGAAAGACTTTATGTATCACAAGTAAATATTTTAATATTACATGATGAGTTGTTCTTAAAGACCTTTTTTATATTATTACGTATGAGGGTTCAATATCATACATATATTGTCCTAAAGCATTAATAAAATTTCCGTGCGTTTATTTCCTTATGTAATACAAGATTTACGATTCAAGATTTATTTTACTCTCGGATTATAAAAAGTTAAGCGCAGTACAATATGTAAAGATTGTTGGAAATGAATCATAAGAATGATTTTAAATTTTAATTTGTTTTAATACATCGTAAACATAACCTTATCGGTAAATTATTATCTTAAAAAAAATATCAAGTACTCTTAACATTACTATTTTAGTTTTATTATTAAATAGTTGTACTGTTATTTATTAAGTAGATTATATTTATGTAAGTATCGCCGTTTCTCTCAAGTCACTATCGGAAACTACATAAATTAATCACTTACACATACCACGATCATATAAACAGGTCTCGACACTCGCTAGGGGAAACTGTATGAAAATTGAGTCGTGTTTAATTGTGTAAAATCAACATGGAAGGATAACAAAATCCGCGTTCTTACGAGACAGACAGAGATGAATAGAGTGTCTCTGTCTTTATTTGAGACATTCATACCATGTCACGCATGCGTAGAACAAGAACCTTTCTGTCTTCCATGTTGACTTTTCACAACTAGTCACAGCTCAATTTTCGGACCGTTTTCCCTAGGATCATGTATATGAGTATCGAGACCGGTTTGTATGATCGTAATATGTACTAGCAGAGAGGAACAGAGAGTATTCACGTTCATAACATTATGTTGACCTTCGAGAAGAAGCGCTGTACCAAGCGGCTAAGTGCTGCATTGATTCAGTTCTATCGTAGACAAGAACCTAGTTCTACGCTAGCATAGACAAAAACCTAGTTCCACACTAGCATAGACAAGATCTTATTTAGTCCCACGTTCTACAGTAGCATCGACTTATTATTTAATTCTACGATTGTATGGAAAAGTTCATGCCTTTCTAACCAAGATATTCAAATATGAGAATAACAAACTCGCACAATAATTGAAATAAGCCGATCCAAGATAAGGCAATTGATCGTTTATTATATTTTTTTAGAGAAGAAAAGGATTTCTCTATTTTAAACGATAATGGATCAATGGAATGATATAATAATTTTAACATATATTCCATACATAATAGTTTTTTAAATTTAACATTAATTTACTTTTAACATTAAATTTACCTTCCTCGCGATAATGTTTTTGTTATAATAAAATCTAAATTTCATTTTGATTGTAATTTCACTAGTTAATGTACAGCGAATAATATCGCTGACGTAATTACGATGTTTAATTATTTTATGATTTGATTATTGGATTTATAAATTGCGTCATTTTATTATAAAGATATTAAATTGTGAGATTTGAGTCCATTTCTTAGTAATTCCTTTTTAATTGCTCCGTTTAGGCCGTCTCTCGTACAAAGACTTTCATTCCATACAAGTGGTTAGCTTCGACGATACTGATTGCGATTATAAACCTTTTACTCGTTCTTCTCGTTGCGTTGCCTCACTTTTACATTCACATTCATAAAACAGGGAACGTTATGTTAAACGCGTTAATCTATTAATTCTCAAACATTATCGGCAAATAATAACCAACGTGATGCATCCGAATGAATTATTAATTCGTACATAACGAAGTGAATATAATTAATTTGAAAGACTAGCGATTACTTTTACAAATTACGTACTTGAGAAGAACTATTGCTTAAATCACGCGTCTCACTGCTATTTCAACGAAGGAAATTGATCATATTTCATGTTTCTCAACTTCTACAAATCATTAGTTAATTCTTGTTCATTGTTTTACCTGACGCAGTTAATCTCCAGATTAAGTGTAATTAACTTGTGATTAGATAATTGATGTTTAGATAATTGAATAAAAAAGCACAAAATTATGTCGTTATTTCAATAGGAAAGTGGTACATAAGCGTATTTTTTATAAATAACGAATAGAAGAACGATAAGAATTTTCTTATCAATTTTCAAACCAAAAACTAGTGGTTTGTTGCCCTTACGCTTGTGTGTAGCGTTGGAAAAAGTACATTAGGTTTTATTCACAGTTTGTTCCAATTAAAAATATCGATGCTCAGACCAGCTGTTTTTTAATCCCTCGATTATTACAGAGATATATCGTTCGAAAGAACGAAATTATACGGAAGAGAAGAAAAGATAATACGGGGAGAATCTTCATTTTTAAAGATGTTCTTTGCCTTTTTAAGATAAAGAACACGAGTCAGACTGTCAGTTGAAGCTCGATCCAATTCACGAAAACGTTCAATTATCACTCGAAACGTCTGCTGTTCGATCAATGAATTTCATTTCACTTATTCGTGTCAGCGTCGAGGCGATCCGTGATCGAGTAACTGGCTACCGTTCAGATTTACTCTCTCCTGTCACGGATATCCAGTCGCTAACTATTCCACCATCGTCTATGCGGCAACGTTGTTAACATCGTATATTTGTGCAATATATTTTCAGATTGGTCCGCATCCTAGAACCAGCTTGCGCACGTTATCCTGTCCACGGATGAAAAATAAGGTTGCGCAGCCCATTCGCTCAGATGCTGCCGCATCTAACGATGCGATGCTACCGTTTCTTTCACCCGCATCGTGCATCCTGATGTTGAGTCACAAGATATTCAGATCGAACTAGGACTGACAATAAAAACTACACTGTAAATTAGGTTTAAGATGTTACTTAATTAACAGATAGAAAGTAACATGTATATATGTATTTGATAAGTCTTTTAATCGTTACGAAAATAACATCACGAATGTCGATGAACACGATAGTTTGTCTATTTCTTTTGAGATATAGCTTATATTTAGACGATCCACCAATGTTAATCTAAATTTAGCAAAAGAATTTGAATTTTTCAATGTGTATTGTATTCGTATATCTCGAACATTGTATGACTATAACTCTTCGACAGAATACCAAATAAGATAGGGAATAAAATGATAGAATGAATGGTGCAATGCATATTATTTTGCTGAATAAATGTTAACGTGTAATAAATATTACTTTACACCGCCGAAGTAACGCGAATAGTGATGATGTTACACAGTATTGATACAAAATGTATACTATCAGCGCTTATCATCAACATGCTCAGGGTCTTTCCGTTTTCTGTAAATATAAAATCGCCAACTGCGGTAGATTCTACACTTTATAAATCGGAAGTTTGGATATCGGAGGATACGTCCGTAACGCCTGTTTATTTTACTTTCTTTTTTATTATATCATTAACGCTAGTATAATGAAATTCACATGGATTATGTAAGTAACAATTATAGAAAACATTTTTATCGTTCGAATGAACTGTAAAATTATCTATTATCTATGACGTACGTCATAATTTCTCAATACGATTTAAATAAATTTCACAGCGTATTTTTGGCTGCCATTGCGGCCGATGTCAATAGCATCTTGAATAAATCCTTTGGTTTACGCTGGTTATTAAGTGTAAGTACAGAAGAATCAAAAATAAAGGAAGAACGACCGCTTTGCCTCACCCAACAATGCAAGTACCTTGGTGAGCAGGAAATATTTCTTAGATTCCTTATCATACTGTACAGATTTTCCTACGAAATGATATACAAATGTTACATTGTTGAAATCTTTTAAATACTGGATCCATATAAGAGAATAAATAGTTTCAATTTGTCTATTACTTAATAGCGAATTCATTACGAGAGAGTATGAACCAAAGCGTGAATCCATGCGAAGATTTCTACGAGTATTCGTGTGGCAATTGGCCAAAACATAATCCACTTCCTGTTGACGAAAACCGATGGAATTTCTTAATTAAGGCAGAAAGAAAGGTTGATGACCGTCTTAAAGGTTTGCTCATTCTTTTCGTTTAAGATTATAATTATAATTAATACTCTATATAAAGATTGTTCACTTGTGTAAAGAAGTTAATTACCTTATGGTTGCTATCGTATGTGCATATAGATTGCGGATGTTTATACATTTATCGAACATTTAATAACGAATAAATTTATAGACCGTACGTAATATGAGAAGATAAAAGCAGAGTATTTACGATAATATTCATTAGTCGAAACAAATCTCTATTAAAATTTCATCTGTTTAATTAGATTGCCAAAAATCTCCACGGTCTACCTATTTATATATATATATTTAATATTTTATTCGTTGCTTCTATTCAAATATTCCATTGAAAACGTACAAAGACGAATAAATATGTTTCTAATTTAATATTTTCCGTTTAGAAATTATGGAGGAAGAAGCGAAAGCTGATGATCTGCGCGCAACAAAATTCGCTAAAATGGCGTTTAAAGCTTGCTTGGACACAGGTATTTCTTAATGGAATATAATTCATAATTTGGTAAAAATTGTTTGATTAATAACATCTATCCTAATTTATATTACACATACTTTAGATGTTAATCTTATAACTATATCACATTCTTTATATCTTAATAAAATAGTACGAGCGAAATATCATCGTCAAGTTAAATTGTACAATTAATTTACAGACGAGATAGAAAGAATTGGTCTCCAGCCACTTGTATCTACAATGTGGAGGACAGGTGGCTGGCCATTAATAATGGAGAAAGATGAATGGGATCAGGAAATATATAAATGGCAAATTGTGGACGATTACTATGCTCGTTTGACAGGATTAAATAGTTTCCATGATGTACAGGTTCCCATGAGGTACTTGATCTATAATAAAAGATCAAGGCTGTCTGTAAGTATCTACTCACTCGGTAATCATACTTAGTCCAGACATTATTAATATCAATCAAGATTCTTCATCTATAAAGTAACGATCGCAAAGAACAACGCTGCTTGATGTTTCAGGTCGATACTCCTCGATTATCGGCAAAAGTGGACAGACTTCTAGATTTCGATGAAATCTACGTGGCTAGCAGCGAAGAAGACGACCGCGAAGAAGGAAGTCAAGAACAAGGTAGCGAAGAATGGCCACGCTCTAAAGAAGACGATGAATTTAAAACCCTAGAAAAGAAAATCGTTAAAAAAAATATTAATAATCGTACGTTTCGGGGCGAAAGAATAAATGAAAAGATCGAGACGATGAAGAAACATGTCATCGAGATACAGTTGAAAGAAGGAACGAAAGGGGCCATAATGCACGCAGGAGTTGGTAACAAGAGACGATACGTGGAAAGAATTGTTAAGTCGTGGGAACGTGAGTTAATATATAAATCTGACAGCCTTGAAAAATCTACAGAAACGAATAATGGAAAGAATCATGAAAGAATGGAGGATACGAATAACGACTTGTACTTTAACGACGATGATAATGAAAGTGAAGGCATCAGCGCGGATCAAGCAGAATACAATAGCGGCGGTAAAATCGATGAAAACGACGAAGAGAATGATAATAGCAATAATGCTGCAAGTGGTAGCGGTAGCGGTGATTATGAATGGGACGACGAAGACGGTAATGGGAGCGGTGACTATGAACGGGATGACGATGATAGTAGTGGAAATGGGAGCGGCGATTACAGGGATGATGATAACGAAAATAGAGATGACGACGATAGCGATAATTATGACGAAACTAGTAAAAAGGATATGGAAGTAGAAAATAAGAGAAAAATGTACGCAGAGTATATACTAAACGTTAGCATAGCGCTTTCTGAAGCAAGAGGCGTTTCAATACCAAGGGAAAGGCTCCTGGAAGATATTGGCGACTTGCTTAAATTTCAAATAAGACTTCTAACGGTAATGCGATGATTTTATCTTAACCCGTTGAATGAATGATACAGAAAATGATTATTTCTTTATTCTCAAGATTGTCTACATTTCTACAGAGTATTAGATACCGAAAAAATATGCTTTTAACCTTCGATAGAGTAAATTCGAAGGTGCAAAATTGCATACAGTATATATGAAATATCCAAATACATTTTATAATATTTGATAGGTAAAGCAGCTTTCTATCAAGGTTCTATCCTTTTAATCGTATTATTGAAAATATGGATTTGCATAAATATCCACAATCCATTAATATTTGTATTATGTACTTTAACATTGATAATGTTAAATTTATAATATTATATTTTGCGGTTAGAGAGTTAAAATTTGTTTAAGATCGGAGCGTGCTCCGAACGTTCAGATTCTTTACTTTCTACTATATTTAATTACGTTATATATATATATTATAATTAAAATATTAATGTATGTTAATGTGTACAGTACATACAGAAATATAAGAAAGCGCTGACCGCTGAACTTAAAGCACTCCAAAACAGATATGACGCTTTGAAGGCTCGGACGGAAAACGGGAAAGTAAGGAAGATTATCCTATTTAAAAAGAGAATAAACTTAATTAAAATTTATTGAAGTTGTACCATTAATCTTTCTAGATTAACTGGATAACAAAAATAAAAGATGTGTTTGCTACTGGAGGTATGGAAATTCCTGACGATTATGTGTTAACTTCAGCCGATGGTTACATCAAAGCGTTAACAAAATTATTAGATAGAACTCCAAGTAGAATAATTGGTATGCCTAAATTTATCTTATTGATAATACAGCCAATTTTATTACAACGACGAAGTAATAAATAATTAATAAAATTTAATATAAATTTTATACAGTGAATTACATACATTGGAATTTTCTTAGTAAAGTGATACACGCAACTACGAAAAAAATGAGAGAATTATACTATAATTGGGATGGTAAAGTACCTACAAGGAGGTAACACAGCGTTATATCGATTAAAATATTCCTTTTACGTCGAAGTATTTTAGAAAACAAAGAAATAAATTCTTTTTACAGAACAAACTACTGTGTCGAGGAAATGGACGCGGTAAACATTTTGGGATACGAATATGTGAAACGATATTTACCAGAAGATGTTCTACAAGCGGTAAAAAATAAAATATTAATACAATGTAGCGTAATATCGTCATAAAAATTTTATAAAATTCTTTGTGCGATTATCAAAGGCTTCAGATACCGTAAACGACATCCAAAGAGAAGTTGAATATCGAGTCAAAAATTCAACTTGGATGGACATTCAAGTCGGAGATATTATTTTGGATAAATTAATATACGCGAAGAAACAGATCGAGTATCCGAAATCATATCGAAATATTACTATCATGAAAGAACACTTCAGAGGTGTAAGAGTCTAATATACCTTTTATTTTTAATTTTAGTGCACACCTATCTTCGATTTTTATACCTTTGCTTCATATTCCACTAATTTTATAATCACATTTTAGCTTAGCGCCAGCAAGTCGCATTTCGAAAATATGTTAAGCGTTATGAGATATAAGAAACGGAGAAATCTAAAAACTTTATTCTCAGAGAAGGATGCTTCCGGAGCATTTGAAGAGTAAGTATTTTCGTAACAAAAACAACACATTATTTTAAATACCTATATTCACATCGAATTTGAGGTAATCGAAAGATTAACTCTTTTATAGACGTACAAGCGGCAACTTTAATCCTTTGCTAGTAAACACCATGTTCTCACCATGGCAAAATAGCATTCGTAAGTTTTAAAACAAAGTAAAAAACGAAACCTGACTAAGAATCGAGATCGTTAACGATGAACAAAAAAATACAAAGATATTTTCCTAACAATATTCGTAGTAAGGAATTTTTATTATTGCAGAAAGAACAACAGCAAATTTTCAACACCTCCTCTTTGATTTTAGACAACCATGGTAAGAACCTATGTGTTAGCACATTTAATATATTTGCCTATTTCATTAAAGATTGATAAAATTACTATAATAATTAATTTAATTTGCTCGCAACGTATAATTCTTTGCAAAGTATTATTTTTATAATGTAGGTACACAAGCTATGGTATTATCGGACTAGTCATGAGTCATCAAATAAATCATGGTTTTAGTATTATAGGTAGATTATTGTAAAATATTGTTGATTGAACTCGGTTAACGAAAGCATTGATATGTTACAAATAACTTGTAGATCGTATGTTTGACAAAGATGATGATATCGCGGTCTGGCCACATAAAATGAAAGAAGCGTACCGCAAAAGAGCGCAATGCTTCAAAGATCAATTTACGAGATATGGTGTTTTGGAGAAGAAAGTAGGAGATTCTACACCACAGGTATAAAGTTCTTTCCGTGTTATATTTTGTATTTTCTACTACGATGATATATATAGATGTAAAGTATATAATATACCGTGCTAAACTACTTTAGAACTATACTTGTATATCTCTATCTTATAATTATAGAATTATGGTCTGCAAACATCAGATGAAAATATTGCAGACACAATGGCCTTAAACTCTGCATTTAAAGCTTATAAACGAAGACTACGAGAATGTGGAAAATCAGACGTTATGCTACCAGGATTAGAGCACATGAGTAACGAGCAACTATTCTTCTTGTCCTTTGCTAATGTAAGATAAATTTTTTATTTTTTTAACTAGACGATATCAGTGTTTTTAAATTAACAAAAGCAATAACATATATATAACGTAAATCGGTTAGCCAAATCGTTATTCGAAAAACTTATCTTTTACTGATTACTATTATTATTATTTTATTATTATTATATTTAACAATGCATGGATTAAATATATTCTTGAAAATAAATTTATACGTTCTAAAATTTACAGTTGTGGTGTGAAGTGATAAAACCGGACAAGTTAAAAGAGGAAATAAGAGACGATCTACACCGTCCCGGTTTGTTAAAAGTAATTGCTTCGATGTCTAATTCTAAAGATTTCGCTGAAGCTTATAATTGCCCATTAAATAGCCCTATGAACCCAACGGAGAAATGTAGTATATGGGAATAAAGAGATTATGTATCATTGATCGGATAGAAAATTAATAAATGATAAATAATTAATCGTCGAAGCATTTGAAATTTTAAGTACTTCTACGCGTTCATGGCAATTATAATTAAGTATAATTTGTACTAATAAAATATTCGTATCGTATATTTTTATTCGAAAATCAACTTTTCGCATGAAAAAATGTGAAAACAATAAAATTATGAGATTCATATGTCATTTTATTTTATCCTATTCTCACTGCATTCTTAGCGTGCTTAAAATTTATGGTACTAATACAAACTTATAAATAAAGATCGAACAGCAGAGAAATTGTTTTAAGTGAAGGAACTATTATCATATTAAAAGTTAAAATACATAAATTACATGAACTATGCCTCATTTTGTTCAGTCTGGATAACGTTTCCTACAAAATGTATTTTGTTAAGGGAATTAAGGCAATTACGTTAAAGCATCCCAAGAATTTGATAAAAATCATAAGTTAATGCAGCATCTTTCGTAATTTTTATAAATCGTTACCAATAAGTTTCCTTTATCATAGCATAAGTTATACATATTGTTATTTGAGAATCTATAAATGTGAATGCTCATGTATAGCAGAATGAGAAGAAAGCTCATTGACAAATAAAACATTCTATAATCGAGACATTTTAAGATTTATAAATATTTTCTTCCTTTTTCATAAGTACCTTCTTCCTTATTGTGCAAAGGTGAACATTTAATTTACATTCATCTTACATTCATATGTTTGTTATAAAAACCAATCAATTTTTTATTCAAACGATAACACATGTATGTATATCTCGGGAATAACAAACACTGAAATTTACGTAAATGAAAAGAAACATGCAAGTTAAGCGTGTAAGATCAACACAAATAAATAATAATTTCTCTTGTTATAGATTTCATATATTTTAAGTGAAATGATTTCTACATACACCTACTTATATGGAATGCATTTAATTGAAATTATCAAAGCGTCAAGGACTCTAGTTAAAATACATAATCATCCATACCGAAAGGAAATGAATGGAACATCAGGATGAATGAAGTTCCTGGATGTTGTATTAAGATATTTTATCTGCAAAATCGCAAGGGCAGAGGATGCAGGTTTACATAATTGTTGCAATATTTATCAGAAAATATTTTATCACAATACAATTTTTTATCGGGTTAGAATAGAAATAGCTTCTTGGTTGTATTTCCTCTCCTCTATGAGTATAAAATTCACGACAGCAGTTTTTCTCGCCTATTGTAAAAAGAGGAAGGCTGGATGTCACATCGGGAGCCTAACTTTCAAGTTTGGCTTCGATCACATCGTTAAAATGTTACGTCTACTGATACTGTAAGTAAGAATTTACATTGAAAATTCTTTCATTAAGTAACTTTGACTATAATCATTTATATTTATATTTATAATAATTTAATAATTAATTCAATTTAATAGTATAGTAATTTATTATATTAATTTTGCAAATGCTTCCAGAGTGTCCCTGTGCGTCGTTATAAACTCCGGTCTAAAACTCGATGATCTGCTGAAATATCCTCGCAGTTTACAACGTTTGTTTGAATCTAAGGGTGCTGTTGAAGCGAAGAAAGTTGAACGTGAAGTATGTAAGACCGAAGAATGCAAGCTGATTGGTAAGTAATAGATATATGAGAAATAAAATTTTGTTTTCAGTTTGAAAATGAAACGTAGCCTTTGTAAAATTTCTATTAAAAAATATTTTTATCATATACAGCAGGAACAAAAGAAATTCTTTTGGTTCTCTGCAATCTCGATTTGAATGCCTCTTCAATAAATACAATGATCGATCATTTTTTCAATCGTCAATTGTAAAATAAAATTTCGTAACTTTATGCTTATTATCTTCTAATTTCTATTTTGTGTAAAGCGAATAATAATTTATATATCGCTTGTAAGTTAGAAAACGATTAATTGCCAAATTTTTTACCTTCGCGACACAGCACAATTGATCAAGGGCAGTATGGACGTGTCCGTAGACCCGTGTGACGATTTTTACGAGTATGCTTGTGGCAACTGGTCGAAAATCAATCCTCTTCCTGAAAATAAGACCTCCTGGAGCTTATGGAATTTGGTAGCCGAGAAAGTCAAGCAACAAGCTAAAAGTTAGTGTGTCCATGTTATACATGCGCTTAAATATTGATTTATTTTACCGATAGTAACTTTCGCTTTATGCCTAGAGTATTAGCATTACACTAAATTATCACGTTATAGTAGCTTCACAGCGAAATACAAATTTATAAAAACAACACTGTACTTTAACGTTTTATCGTTTTCTCAGATATAATTTCGGTTAAACCAAAACCTGACGATCTTTACGCGGTGAGACTTTCTAAGAAGTGGTATCACAGCTGTATGGATACAGGTACGTTTTCAGCGTCTCATTATGTATTTAAAGAGAAATATAGTAGTAATGATCGATATAATCGATAAAATTTAATTATAAATTGATATATTTAGTTTTCCATAAGCTAAACTAACCAACTTCTTTCTTCGAGGTCGTTGGGCCAAAAAGTAAAATATAATAGAGAAATGAAACAATAATCGGTATAATTATATATAAAGATTATATAAACAGAGATAAATCGAATGTAAATTAATAATAATAACAATAATCAATGTTTTACAGATGCCATAGAAAAAAGAGGAGTGGAACCACTATTGTCAACCCTATGGAGACACGGAGGATGGCCACTTATCATGGAAGAGGGAGAGTGGGATGAGGATATATACAACTGGCAAATAGTCGATGACCAATTTGCTCGTATATCAGGATTTAACGCATTTCACGATTTACGTTACGTCCCACAATCACCTGAAAACAACCATACGATAATTGTACGATTATAATTCCTAAAAATCTATTCTACTACGATCGAGGACAAACATTTATATATTCGCTATGATAAATATTATTTTTCGATATTTCAGATTATGTTACCTCATTTACCGCAGGGTGCATATGGGCTTATTACAGTGGAGAAAATATTGAATTTAGACAGCAGCGATGAAAATAACGAAAGTGGAGAAGGTAGCCAGGAAAAAGGAAGCAAGGAAAGAGCAGAACAAAAGCAGCATGAAGAGAATGACGAAGAAGATGAAGAAGAGAATGAATCAGAGGACGACTGGAACACTGTAGAAGAAGATGAAGAAGGAGAGACGAGAAAGAAGAAAATGATCGCTAGAAAATACCAGAGAAAATTAGGTCACGCTAAGAAGGGGCATAATAAGAAAAAAGTTATGCATAATATTATTGGTAAAAAGAAAAGGACGAGAAGAACTAAAAGGAATATTATAGGCGAGAAACATCTTCATAAACTATTGCGTAAACTAAAGGCTAATAAATATAATATCAACAATAAGGTCAACAATAATGGACATTTGTCACGCAATAAGTCGATTACAAAGAAACATAGTATGAAAGATAAAACGATAAGGAAAAATTTACGAAACCACTTAGGTCGCAATAAACATAATAACAAGAAGAAGAAGGTGAAAGAGAACAAGAAAGAAGGGGAAGTACTACGCAAGAGGAAAATACACAGAAGGAAGATTACCAAGCAATTAGGGCATAGCAGAAGGATGCATAATAAGAACAAAGCATTGGGAAAACATACCTACGAGGAGAAGATGAAGAAGAAATTGCAGAGGACTGGAACGAAAGCAAAGGTTCATGCCGGTGAAAATCATAAGCACCAGAAAATTACAGGCGCCACAGCGCATCACGTCGCAAACAAGATGAACGTTTCGAAACATAAGCAAATATCCGACTATACTGAAGATACATATAACAGTGTCGATACCAACGATGACGATGATAATAATAACAACGATGAATATAACGAATATAGTGCCGAAGCTAACGAAGACGATAACGAGGAAGAGAACTACGACGACGACGATGATAACGATGAGAATAACGAAGATGACGACGAAGATAACTACGAGGATGACGAAAATGACGACGAAGATAACTACGAGGATGACGAAGATGACGATAATGATGACAATGATAATAATTACGAGCATGATGAAGAAGAAGTTGAAGAGCAAAGACAAACATATCGAGATTACATATTAAATGTATCTTTAATACTTTCTAGGGAAAGAGGAATTGAAATACCGGAGGAACAAATGGTGAAAGATGTCGAAGATCTCGTAAAATTTATCGTTAATTTGACAGAAGTAAGTAATTTATCGTTTTTACGTATTCTACATTAGTTCGTAACTAGACTGCAGATTTTATGCAAATATGGGAAATTCTAAGATACAAAAATCCATAGGATACGTATAATGTGCAAAAATACATGTATCTATAAATATATAAAATATTTTAATCTTTTAACTATGTTCGGGAAGATATGAATTTGTACGAATATAATATAAATATTTATTAATAACGATATTTATTTATTTCAGATCGTACATGCCGTTGAGGATGACGATGAACAAATCGAGAATATAACGCTTAAAGAATTTCAAGAATACTACGAAGATTTAGGTCCTATTTCGCGTACTAACAGAGTAAAAAATTTTATTTATTTTATATTCCACTTAAATGAAATTCGCTGATATTGAAATGAAAATTTATATAATTTACGAATATCTAGATAAATTGGATAAGAAAAATACAAAAAATATTTTCCGAGGCTGGATTGGAGTTTGATAACGACGTAGAAGTTTCTGTATCGTATCCCAAATATATGGAAGAACTTCATACCTTGCTCGCAAAAACTCCAGAAAGAGTACTTGGTAAATTGATGGATATTAAAGATATTTCCATTCTAATCGAATTAAAATATTAAATTCTTTCGTTTGTTGCAGTTAACTATATTCATTGGCTCTTCATTAGTAGGATAATGATAGCTGGACCATCAGAACTAACAGAATTGTTCGAACAATGGACCGCAGACTGGTTCTATTCCACAAGGTTTGTATAATAACACGATCCGTTGAAAATTGTTAAAATTACACGTTACTTTAATTTTCATTTCCATAGAGAGCAGATGTGCCTGGAAATTGCGCCACTGGGTAAAGTAGCAGGATACGAATACATTAAACAATATCTGCCAGAAAACGTAGCAAAAATGGTAATAATTTTAATTACGCACCTTCATACCTTACGAAGATAAAAAATATTTTCAACGTTTGATATTCATTAACATCCCTTGAATATCCAAAGGCCAAAGACATGATCGACGACATACAAAAGGAAATCGAATATCGCATCGAAGCGTCGAACTGGATGGACGATGATACTAAACATTTTGTTTTGGACAAATTAGTGCACATGAAGAACTGGGTTGGCTATCCAAGTTGGCTGCAAAACTCTACGCTCGTAAAACGCTACTTCCGAGGGGTAATTTTATTTTCAATAATAATCAATGATAGTAACTCAAGCATGTAATAGGAATTTATAATCTTGAAATTAATTATTACGTTAATCGTAACTTTAAATTAAATCTACTAGAAATTTAATATTCGTTAAGGTAACCTGTGTATATATATATATATACATTATAGTTTACAGTCGGTACTTCATTCTACGAGAACTTCCTCAACTATGCGAGATATTCTAGATGGAAAAGCTTACGACGAAATCTAGATAATAGCGAAATGTAAGGTTTCATTTTAAAATAACTAACTTAAAAAGTAACTTAAATGTCGTATTTATGTTAATCGATATCATACATATTTATGCATGATATACAAGGTATATATCCACATGTATACATCTACGTGTATATTTATGTATATATATATATATACCTGTATAACTTTGTAGTTACGAGATGGATCCCCTGGAATTGAATGCTTTCTTCATACCAAACGATAATTCTATATGTACGTATTCCGAGACATATTTTAAAAATATAGAATTATAGAATTATGATACGATTAGTTATATTTTCCTTGATCAAATACGAAGAATGGTATAACAGATTATGTTCTTTCAATATAGCAATCACGGCGGCAGATTTGCAAAATCCATTGTTTGCTCAAAATCGACCTTGGTAAATAAAGAATTTTTCAATATTTATATACATATGCCGTATTGAAGATATTTAAATATAAATATAATTATTATCATCGAATGTAAAATTGATTCTTCAGGTATGTGAATTTCGGTATTATTGGTCTCGTCATGGGTCATGAAGTAAATCACGGATTCGATGATGAAGGTGAATTATTATGAGAATATTACAACTTGACAAATAATGAACAAGACTTAATGAATCAATTGAAATTAGGTCATCTTTATGACGAAGGAGGAAATCAAGTGGAATGGCTAACTGCAATGGCAGACGCTTACGATAAGAGAGCAATATGTTTCGTGAACCAATACGATGGTTATAGTATCATCAAAGGAGAAAATTACACGATCGAGGTTCTTGACGTTAATTCTAACTCTACAGATATATCGTAACTTATTTTTATACTTAATTTATTCCGTTAAACGATTTAAGCTAATGAAATAAATTCGCCCTAATTTAAGGCTCATCTATACCCTGTAATTTAAGATAAAACGAATTATTGCCCGAGCTAAAAAAAAATACAACTTAGTCTGTGGTAAATGTTAATTATTCTAAATATTTTAGAATTATGGTAACAGAACCGCAGGTGAAAATATTGCGGATTCGATGGGCCTGCATGCTGTGTTCGGTGCTTATAAACGAAGGGAACGAGAATGTGTAAATGCGGACCCTGCTCTACCAGGACTAGAACAATTTAGCAACGACCAACTTTTCTTCTTATCATTTGCAAACGTAAGTTTTTGTGACACTTCTTCGATTAAGATATTAATTCTTCAAATTTAATATTAATTTAAGAAATTTAAATATACGCAACCTTCTACATAAATTCAGTAAGGATTGCCTCTTTACGTTTAAAATTCCTAGTAAAAATGAATAAATAACTGTTTTGGAATGTGATATATTCTTACATTGTACATGACATATTTTTTAGGAAAAGTAAGATTATTTCTCTTCCCCTTTTGATAATATTTTTTAATTTATTTTCAAAATTATTAGATGTGAATGTGATATTTAAACAAAGATAGTAAAATTTGTGCTATTGTGTAACTTAAACATTAAAAATTTTACTTACAGTTATGGTGCGAAACAGCAGACAAAGAAGCATTAATATCTCAGAGCAAATACGACGTGCATAGTACGGCACGTTTAAGAGTTATTGGTTCGGTGTCAAATTCAGAAGATTTCGCCAAAGCTTTCGACTGTCCAGTAGGTAGTCCTATGAATCCTGAAAACAAATGCAACATATGGGAATAACTAAAAATTTTCGAAATTTTCATAGATTTTCGCTTACAGTTTCTATAATGTAATTCTTTTTTAATGAAATATAGCTTACGATTTGCAAATTACTTTCACACTATAAGTTTAATTCACAACTACCTACTTCTGAATAATCCTTGTAATTATCTTACTTAAATTCTTTTCAATGAATAGTATGAATTATGCGATCTAAATATATCAAAATAAAAAATGGGAAAAAGCTAGTAATTTATATATTTCGAAAATTCATACGGTAAATTCTAATTATATTAAATTCAGATTAACATTAGTTTATAAATATACTTTACAACATACTCGTAACAAACATCTACTATGTTTTCACATCAATGGAATACACGATACACCCTAAACTATAATTTTTTTTTTATCATTCACCATATTAGTAAATCAGTCCTCTCTCAATGACAGACTTTTCAGTCCATCTATTGAATTTAACCTTAGCGTTTTTTTTTTTTTTTTTTGCACCATCGCCTTTCTATAAAACTCAATTACTTTTTATCGTATGTCGCCTTGAACTCCATATTACACGAAAGAACAAAGATGTTACATTAAGGCATCGAGGTAGCCTTCGACGTTGCGCGCTTTACGAGAAGCGAAATGCAATGACTGCGAACGATCACGCAGACAAAATTAACTATAATATCTGATTTATACACGTTAGCGACGGTTAACGTAATTTGAAGTATAAGAATCTTCGTTCAAGCTGTTGCTCAATGCAAGATTCTAGAGATTAACCTTTGCATTGGAAACGTTACTTCGTTTAGTATGATATATATGAAAGGAATATTGAGCGATTTTTTATGATCATCAATGGAACAAACAAAGAGAAATTCATAAAGAGATTTTTGTCCTTTCGTTGCCTTTTTTGCGAATAAATTTTTTCAAATTACTTTTACAGACTTCTAGAGTGTTTAACTTCTCGTGCATATCTTTCGAGTAAATTTTATAAAAGCCATAATAAACAATAACGAAACTATTGATATCATATCCCATAAACGAAACGGGCAAAGTTGAACGTTTCGGCTAAGATTTAAAATTTCTTGTTGATCCTTCGTTGAAACGAATTCAAGCTGTTTTCTCTCAATTATCTTTATTACCTAACCAGTATGCAATGTGCAGTATTTGTTCAAACATTTTATTACCGAATAAGAATCCGCAATTAAAGCGTTATCAACTTTGCAAAAAAAAAAAAAGAAAAGCAATAATAATTATTTTGAAATACTAACAAACACGCGAAAAATGTCGCTCGTTCGATGAAGATAAAGGACTATCGAAAAAGGGACCGAAATTGTTATCGCGAAGAGCGCAAAGGCCGTTGGTGCATAACGGTGCGTTAACCGGCAATAAGTCATCCGCGTTATATCAAAAGTGTAAGCGCCTAACCGCATTGCATCGTTAACAGCGCAAGTGTTGCAATTCGGTGAGACAGTTGTAGATCGATGTAGGGACAGTAAATTAGATCAGGCAAAAGAACATTACCTAACTGTAGCACGAGCGCTCATCTTCAGACACAGGCCTCCAATACTTTCACAGATCAAATAGAAGTGGTGAAACTCCTCGATTATACCGGTGCATCGAATGGGTATATATCGCATTTGCTTCAGCCAGAGAAAGCACGCTCTGATTCATCGGAATAAATGGCCACAGTTTAGAGCGGATGCATCCCATTATAACGTGCACATCCACTGATAAATTATCACTTTCGCTCGATCGATCGTGATATCCTGATAACGTGTTTTGAATTGCTAAATTTTCAAACGTGCGGTCGGGCCTTTTAACAGTCGTGGTCATGTCGAGATGAATTCTTTTTCTACTTGTTGCATAAGTAACCGACGAGGTTGCATAAATAACGTGAACAGGGGGTGAATTATTTGAGAACGACACGAATCGTCCGTGTTACGAGCTACAAGTACATCGAAATATGCACGTATAAGGTGTCCCGATCTTTTGACTAAAATCTTTTATTCGCGTTCACGTATCTTACGAGAAATATTTTTGATATGCGTTAATGTCCCTTAAGTAATGTTACATGTTACATTGAAATACGTGCAATGCCCCAATCTTTTCCAGCGAAACTTTATCAGCACTCTATATGATGTAGAAATAAATAAAATAGGTAGCGAATGTTATTGTACAAGCGGAAGTTATTGGAAGCTTCATTAGGATGTTAAAATAAAAATTCAATGGGTATGGTGAAAGAATAGGCTGCTACAATACAAGAAGATTGACAACCAAATTACTAGTTGTTCGTACTTCGTTTCATAACGTTTATCCTCCCTGTCAATAGGAGACTGACAGCGGTACAAAATTGAATTTATTACTCTACGAAGCTCATTTTTTCGTTTCATTTGTATGATCTGTATCATCAATTCTTAGTATTCACCATATGTATATCGAGATTTGTACGATATACTTTCTATATCTGACTCCTTTTCCATCTCTATTGTCCCTGCTAGCTAGGTTAAATTCTATCTATTTTCACTCTCTCTTTATTCCTTAATTCTCTATCGTATGCATTTATTAACCATACTTTAACCACGCTTAATTTCCTTCGAAGGAATTAAAACCCATTTACTTTTCTATTCTTTTACGTTTTAACCATTTCTTCCCATCTTTTAAATTTTCTGCATTTTCTCCTATTTCGCAATTTTAATAGCTTTAGGTTCGTGCCTTAAAAATGAATCTTCGAATACTGTTTCGACTACAACTTAGCGATTATCGATCTTTTATCGAATCGCCATAAGCAAAGCACGCCTTTCAAGGACGAAAGAGAAGTACCGCGTTCTACATGGCAACATGAAAAACATTTGTGTTCCTGTTAAACTACTTTCATACCTGTCTCTTCTCATCTTCACACATCGCAGACTCTCCTCTTCTCTTATTTCTATCGTTTTACTATTCTACTCTTTACATCATTTCCCATCCTTTGTTCTCTGTTTCTTTTCGTTTCCTCAGTCTTCCGCGTTCCTGCTTTTATCTTTCACCTCCTCTGCGGATTTCTCTATTTCTCATTCACAATTATCTGAAATAATAGTAAAATTTTCCAATTATCACGTTTGTCTTAATTTCTCAACGGCAAGTTGTTTAATCGTTGCAGTATAATCGTTGCACTCTATCCACGTACAAAGTAGATACGAAGATTGAAAATTACGAGTGAAAATTTTAGATCCGTCAGAAGATGAAAACGCGATGAAATAAATACTTCTCGCGAGGAGATTCATCGCGGCGAGGTTAAAAGTAGGAAAATCATAAACCGTTCAAAAGATAGGCACGATTAGAGAAATCGCGTGTGCGGAGAAAATCGTAGACTAGGACGTGATTTAATAAACACGAAGGATAAAACGTTTGAGGTTCGCGCAAGAAGGTCGCGAAAGAACAATCGGACCTCATAAAAGCGCAAAAGTTGCACGCGTACGCAAGCCGGAGCAATCGCTTTACGTAACAGTTATCTCCGAAACTAATTTGCTATGTTTCCACGTTGACGCGCCGCTGTCCAGAGATAATCATCGGAAAAACTATCAAGCAAGTTCCTCGAGTTAATTTAGCCGTTCGTGACTTCATTTATCCCTGCTCGTTTATCCTTTTTTTTCTTCGATCACGATAAGCATTAATCTTCTTCTTTCTCTTTCTTTACCACGTGCAACGTGTCCATAATATTAAGTCTGCTACCATTCTGGAATTTGTATATTTTAATTCTTTGCTAGTTTTAACAAACAGAGAGCATACGTACCGTTCTGAGAAGATGTTTAACATAAAATTAGAAGGAGAAATGACGCATGCCAATACGGATATTTTTTACGTCTTTAATAAAGATAGAACAAGTTACCTTTTGACGTTAGTAAGATACAATCTATGACATTGTACACGGAAGACGAATATGTCCGTCGAATTGGCTCGGTAACAATTAACTCGATGGCGATTGAATACCGAGCTGTTCCTCGAAGTGTTTGCGATATTCTCCTATCCTCTTCAAAAATTGATCCACTTCGCTGCGAAGATAGACGCCTCCATAGTCCACTTAGCCTGCCTATCGAACTCGAAGGAAATTTCGAGCGATACATCAATGCCAGCGTAGCGTCCGCTTTATCAAGCATAGAACAGTTCGCCTCTGATCATTTATTAAATCTGAGCAGTCCGTGGCACCGCGTTGCGCGATGCGATTTATGCACGAAGAAGATTCCTCGAGTCTCGCAACGTGCAGCCGCCGCGAAACCGTGGCCGATGTATAATAAAACGGACACGGCGCGATACAATCGAAACTGTTCTAGACCGATTAAGACGAATTTCAGGATTCGCGAACACCATAAATCTCCGATCGTAAAAATCCTAGGTACCCGCCGCGCTATCTCACTCGTATGCGATGAGGTGCTGATACAATAAACCTGTGACGCAATCTTGCATAATGTATCCCTATCTTAACCAACATCCCACGTTGCCACCACCTGTATTCAGCACGAGTTCACTGATTGCACAAACTTTCTGCATCCAGGATACGAGCGTGTGTACACGTTGGACAGTTGAATCCGTGTGTCTGCGTGCCTTACTAATGTACCAACGCGACATTTTTCGGGATAATTGAAGCAGTCGCGCTTAATTAACTGCCGGTATTAATGCGTCCTGTTCGAATTGACCGAACCGCAACAGCGAATCGTTAAACTGTTTCTGATGATTCACACAACGTTCGTTGATATTTAAAGATCGACATATTTGATAAACGAATTTAATTAGTCCGTATGAGATACGAACTTCTATCTTTGATTTCTCCAGATTTCGTTTCTGTTAAATGTAAGATAAAATTTACACCGAGGAAATGATAAATTTGTAAGTATACCGTTTGAATGGGCTCACGTTTATGCAACGATGAAAAGCGATTTGTATAATTTGATCGCTATCGATTTATTATCTTCGTCCCTTCCATCCGTGTGTCCATAACAACATGCTAAAGGATATAGTTAAGATGCATGAATTCCAGTCGATCAGGATTCACGTATGTGCATCTTAAGCAGCGATGTTCTTAAACCCTTCGTGTTTCAATGACGTGCGCTTCGTAAAAACGTATGAGAAAGTCTCGCTGGCAGAAAGCATGTTGTTGCCTTAACTGCATGAGACATAATAGGTTTAATTGCCATCTCTCCTTTTCAAGTCCTCCCTACATGAATTACGCGATCTAACTTTTTATAGAATCTTTCGGTATCGTCTCGTGCACATAGATGGTACACGTTTCTTTTTTTTTTTTTTTTTTTCGTCCAACGTAAAGAACCTAATCCGAATCTATTCCTTCGTGAAAAATGTCAGATAGTAAAGGTCTCGACAAACCTGTTCATCACGAAGAAAAAGCTTGTAGAACATCAATGTAACCGTGTATTAACTTTCCGTTGTGACCGATACATCAAAGTTAAGACCAAAATTAGTTTTATCGAAAAACAATGTAATTTAACATCTAACAATGATCTCGAGTGAAATTTGAAGAACGAATCTTTAAACGACGTGCAATTAAATTTTTAGCCAATCATATTTGTCAATGTTAAGATTGTTCTTCTGTTGTTACGTTCGTCACGATTAATTTTATCTTTGCAATAAACCTGATCTTCCGTTAACTATCCGCTCATCAGCACAGTGCGGTAAAAAAAGAGTAACGGTGAAGCGTACGCGGGCGTTAATGGACCACGTTATGGCAACGCGTATTAAAGGATTGCGAAATCGAAAGTACGAGGAAAGTATACTATGCTATATAAAAATTGGTCTGCATCAAACCCATGACATTCGGTATCGAAGGCTACTTATTGCTTGCGAAATTAAACGGACGACCACGGACAGTACATTCAGAGCAAGAGATGTTTAACAAAAAACGTTCCTGAAATATTCGACCCATCGTATTTCGTAATCAATTAAATTCTCATCTTACTCTCGGAGCAAAAAAGGAGTTAAGTAAGTTAGTTAAGTTACAGAACCGCTTTATGTGTTGAGAAATTACGCGAAAGTTTACATTAGTAATAATACCAATTTCACGACAGCGAGAATCACTATATTTTTTAAATTACCCCTTTTTGCGATTAATATTTTACAATATTATCATAATAGCAGGTATATTAAAGTACACTAAGTATATCATTAGTCTGGGTATGATATTACCGTATACTATATGTACCTGATATGTTACAAATGCGTATGAGCGCACCATCCCGTTTAATCGAAGCGCAAATCACGTGTCGCAGAGTTGCACCCCAAGCTCGGGACCCTGGTTCACGCATCGACGCTCGAAAAAGATTCGAATTTGCCGGCTAATTAATCAGCGACCAGAAGCGTTCTATTAATCATCGTTTCGTAGCGCGTTAAACAACGTTCTGACTTCTAATTAGATAGTTACCTCCGTAATTAGTACATTCGCTTAACATTGCCTAATGTCTCATTCGCCTGACTTGTTCTTCGATGGAAGAATCGCATCAGACATCGAACAATTTCGTGAAAGTTTCCGATGCGATGAGACGAGAGCAGTATTAATCAAGCCTTGGTTAACGAAGACGAGCGGTCGAAGTTGCCATCCTTAGAAGGTCCGTATCCTTACGAAGTCCTGCATCCTTCTTCGTTTCTGCCGCTCTAACCACCCGACAGAGAGGCGAGAGCACGAGAAGACCGATGCTCCAAGTTAATGATGCGCCGCATTGCGTTACAATATAGGATTCGTAACCCGTGAAATATGGAACGAATCCGTACTCTAGGTGGTTGCTACGGTCCCACTCTTCTTCACTCACCATCACTACCGTCACCGACTGATTCAACACCACCGTGACACAGTTACACCGGTGCCTCGCTGTAAATCCTACAGCGCTTGCACCAAACCGTGATCTAGAAACACGGATGAATCCCGGGATATATAAAGCGGATTAGAACCAAAGTTTGTCATTCCCTCGACACCATCCAACGGTGGAAGGTGTAGCATAGCCAAAAGATAAAACCGACGGAAAACGAAAGCCTATCTGGTGAAGCAGTTCGCGTGATCCAGAGACTCGCCTTCTCAAGGATAAACGAGGGAAAAACGGTGGCCAAGTTTATTGTTCCGCCCAGAGGAAAGGCCCACCGACTTCAACATGTCTAAGGTGAGAAAACTTGAATCCAGAAAGAGCAAGAAAATTATATCTGTTGCAACTGATAAGCATCGAGCAGGAAGAAGCGCGCGGCAAGGATTGTTTCGTATGTCAAAATGTCCCGAGCTATTCTGCGACCAAGTTGCTTAACGCGAGAGAATTCTATTCTTCGGAGTTACTATTTGTGTGGCAGAATTCCACAGACAATAGGAAAATTTTGTTCGCGAATTATCGTATTAATCGACGGAAAGAATTCAATGATGTTTCCGATATATCTTCTATAGATCGTTTGGTAGAGTTTAGTAGAATTGCGATTCTAGAAATACTAAAAATCCGATACTTAAAGTGGCAATCTAAGAAACACGATAAGATAAAAAGATCTGCCCAAGCTCCTGTTTTTAAAAATTCGTGTTTGATTATCAACTTAATTCTCTAATTCCTATCATCGTGTCAGACTAGAGGCAACAACTATCTCTACTTGAACAACATATACAAATGTTAAAACCTTATGCATACAGATTGGATTAGCAGTATTCGTCATAGCCCTTACCCTGGTGCGCTCTGAGCCACCGGTGAATTCATATTTGCCACCAAACGGCGGTGGCAACGGAGGAGGTGGCGGAGGACCATCCAACACTTACGGCCCGCCCGGTTTCGACGGGCAAAACGGCATCGGAGGAGGCGACAGCGGTCGTAATGGTTTATCAAATAGTTACGGAGTACCTGGCTCGAACGGTGGAAGGAATGGCAATGGCAGAGGAAATGGTTTCGGTGGTGGTCAACCTTCTAGCTCTTACGGAGCACCATCCAATGGACTCGGTGGAAACGGAGGTTCAGGTGCCGGAAGACCATCCAGCAGTTACGGAGCACCTGGTGGAGGAAATGGCTTCGGTGGTGGGCAACCTTCCAGTTCTTACGGTGCACCGTCCAATGGACTCGGTGGAAACGGAGGTTCAGGTGCCGGAAGACCATCCAGTAGCTACGGAGCACCTGGTGGGGGAAATGGTTTCGGTAGTGGTCAGCCTTCTAGTTCTTATGGTGCACCGTCCAATGGACTCGGTGGAAACGGAGGTCCAGGAGCCGGAAGACCGTCCAGTAGTTACGGAGCACCTGGCGGAGGAAATGGTTTCGGTGGTGGAAGCAACGGAGCTGGCAAGAACGGATTCGGTGGTGCTCCATCGAACAGCTACGGTCCTCCAGAAAACGGAAATGGTTTTGGTGGTGGCAATGGAGGTGGGTCTCCATCGGGTCTCTATGGACCTCCTGGAAGAAACGGTGGAAACGGCGGGAACGGTGGAAACGGTGGCAATGGAGGACGGCCATCGAGTAGTTACGGAACGCCTGAAAGAAATGGAGGAAGACCATCGGGTCTTTATGGACCACCAGGTAGAAATGGAAATAACGGCGGCGGAAATGGAGGATATAACGGTGGCAATGGTGGATATCCATCAGGAGGACCGGGTAGTAACGGGGCTGGCAATGGTGGATATCCTTCTGGAGGCCCTGGTGGCAATGATGGCTATCCTTCTGGAGGTCCCGGTGGTAATGGCGGCGGCAACGGTGGTTATCCTTCTGGACCAGGTGGAAATGGTGGCGGTAACGGAGGTTACGGGGAAGATGAAAATAACGTAAGTATGTTTGATGATAATTACCTATCATGACCAATTATTTCTGATCGTTACAATATATACTTTATTGTTCGCTGTGAGCAACAAATGAAATTATCCGAGTTAATTACTGGTATAGGAAACAGCAGCACCGATAAATTTTTGAATCAAATATATATTATTGAAACTAATACATTTAATTTGTAGCAAACGATATAACTACGCAAAATCGAAAATTTAATTGATTTCTCTCACCGTCAAGTATTTCGTTTAATTTTTATTGCCTACTAGGAGTCAATACGAATTCTCAACTCTTTCATAGTTTACGACCTATAACTATCTTTATTATATATCTCGATATATCTCTAATTTAGGAACCAGCAAAATACGAATTCTCTTATGAAGTCAAGGACGAGCAGTCCGGAGCTGATTATGGCCATACGGAAAGTAGAGACGGGGATCGCGCACAGGGAGAGTTCAATGTTCTGCTTCCTGATGGCAGAAAACAAATCGTTGAGTACGAAGCTGATCAAGATGGATTTAAACCTCAAATTAGATACGAAGGTGAAGCGAATGGCCAAGGATATGGTTCTGGTGGACCAGGAGGCAATGGTGAAGATAATGGATACCCAAGTGGCGGACCTAACGGAGATGGAGCCGGAGGTAATAATGTTTATCCATCAGGTAGGCCAAGTGATGGGCCTGACTTCACCGATGGTGAATCAAACATACATATATCTGCATAAGTTCTTCGCTGAAACTACGTTTGAATTTAATTTCATCCGATTTTTAATCGTAAATATATGTAATATTTGAATTCTTAGCAGGGTACCCATCGGGAAGACCAGGTGGTGACAATGGCGGTTACAGAAACGGAAATAACGGTGGCAACGGTGGCAACGGTGGAAACAATGGAGGATATCCATCCGGAAGTGGTGGCGACGCAGCGGCTAACGGAGGATATCAATACTAAATGTTCATCTAAGCGTAGTAATATATATCGCGTGTATTACAAAAGGGGAATACATAGGGCAACGTTTATCATAACGCATGGGATAGTTTCTGTCTGGAACAGTAAGAACGCAACTGTAATTGTGAGCGATGATAATTTTAGTACGATCGAATTTTGATGTCGATCTTTACTATATTTAATCGTTTTAGGACACTTACAATTGAACGATCATAGAATGAAAAGAATGATCACTCGTTTAACATTGAAAACAGGCAGGTTTTCATATTGCAATGCTTCGTTTGTTTCAGACGTAGTATCCTTTCTAGTATAAAAGGAATAACTATTCATAGGATAAACATAAAAACCTCAAAGTCAATCCTTAGAAATGAACGATATTGTTAGCTATTAATCGCATACAACTTCTTGATATATTCATTTATAACGGAATTCACGTGCAATAATACTAACAATATCGTTTAATAAACTTAGCAAACGCAGTGTCATTACTTTTTAAATCAATTTCTCTTTCAGTATATATAATAAGACTCGTAAATGAATTGGTTATCATTATATATACCATTTGCGATTTTATACGTGTGCAATACTCGTCTTCTTCGAAATAACTATAATTTCTTTAACATTTGATGATCTATCTACGATTTTATAACTACCACCAGATGTATACTAATTTTTAACGTTTGTTAAGATATTGTATTTATTACTATTTATCATACTATATATATATATATATATATATTTTAACGATGTTTAAAATGTAGCTGTAGAAACAAACGTCCGCATAAATAAAAATTGCGGTAGGCCATAATGTGTTCAGTGTTCAGTCTTTCACTTGCACCTTTCACGCTATGTAAACGTTATTCTATTACAATTTATATGAATATACATATGTATATATACATATATATTATATAAATATATATATATATATATATATATATACATACATATGTTTGTGTATAATCATTTAAATGATCAAAAAAGAAATATGTACGCGAAGTAATAATATTAATCATATTTTTATATTAATGAAGCACTTGTTTGTAATGTAATTATCGTATTAGATGCTTATGTACATATAATCTGCTTCTTTCGCATTTATAAATCAAATTTCTAGGTTTCATATGATAGCAAACAAAAGAACAAGTAAATAAAAGCAACGAGTGCTTTGAATATTTGATAAATACCTGTAATTTCAGACGAAGTAGTACATTTCGTCCACAACATGTTCGCATTCACAAAATATAACAAAATATTCAAAGATGTGATCTGATCTGATGTAATAAATAATAGATACTTCAAATCTAACGAATCAGTACTACCATCATCCAAAAACTAATTTCTAAGGTGGCGTTTCGGCTTAAACGTAGCGAACGTAACATAAGTCAAATAAATATATATCTTCTTCAGAGATAAAGTAATTTTACATAAACTTTATTTGCATTACACAAAAGAAATATTATACCATAAAATGCAATACGTCAAACATATCTCGTTAGTCTACAAACAAAATGTAACTGTAATTATTGGAATTTGTGTTCTATGATATTAATACAGTTCTTGATACAAGTTTTAATAGCAACATGTCTGATAACAAGAATTATAAAATATTTATATTTTACTCATTTCTTACATTTAATTTATACATTTATATACAAAATATTTTGTAATCCCATAACGTATTTTAACTTTTCAACCTAATCGGTCAAAGACGCACAATTTTGTTTTTAAGGGAATTGTTTCTTGATTATATAATAATATATTATTTTTATTTCTATATCCTACGTTTCTAATAAAATAATACGCCTAGGAAATGAAAGAGGCAAGTGTGTTTATAAATATAAAAATGTGATTATTTATTAGTACAAAAAATGGTTGATTACCTATTTGTACATTTTGAATTTTCAATTATAGCCATTTATTACACAGGTATGAACATCCAGAGATCAACATTTGTTTACACTAATAAATTTTGGTAAAACTAAATTATTCAACTATCAAGTAACATTTGAATGTATCAAATCAGCTATAGCTTTCTGTCTAAGAGTGTACAATTTTTTCACCCATTTATCAAATCTGGCTTCCTGATCAATCATTATCTAAATAAAAAATATTTGAAAATAAAATGTCTAATATTTATATTATTCATGCATATAGAGAAAGAAAAAGGTACACTACCGAAGAATGAAAGATACTATCAGATCCACAAGGAACTTCAGCCACTGCTGGAACTTGTATAGTATCTGCATTAATATCTATAACAATGTTCTTAAATTTCTTTTCCTTTGTATTAGACGAAAATTGTTTGGGTGTAAAACCTTCAGAATTGATTTCCTCTAACACACCTTCTTTAAAACGTGGTTCAATTGGAAAATCACCTAAAAATAATTTTATGTTAAATTAATATGATTCCTGCAAAATAATATTAGTGTAGTATCCTAATTTGTATAACTAAACTTAAAATTTTCCTACCCTTATTTTCTATATAAGCAGAAGATAAAACTATTCAATGCTTTTAAAACTATAAATTCAGATTAATAATAAAATATTTATAACTTGAAAAATAACATATGTAATAAAAATCATACCTTTTATTACAACATTTTTAGTTTTTTCAGACACAATAGTCTTTACATTAGATTGTGAACTACTTGAACGACTCCCAGATTTTTCTCTTGAAGCTGATCTAGCTTTTCTCTTAGAACAATCTGAAGAACGTGATCTAGAATGATACCTATGTCTTTCTCTTCCTTTTGAATTACTGTTTCTAGAGCTTTTGTAACTTTTTTGGCTATGATCTCTATCTCTCCCTCTGCTTCTGGAATGTGAGCGATGTCTACGCTTTGTTTTTGAGTGTTTGGATGACCTTCGTCTATGAGAAGATGAATCACTAGAATCTGAACTAGATGATCTGAAATGAAGGATTACATATTACACTACGTTTTGTAATCAGTTTTATTAATATATATTAATGGAAATTATGATGTTATGCATAAAATTACAATCAAGTAATGTTTTAATATAAACAGGAAATAAATCAAACTAAGTATATCGTATAAGATCTCAAATAATTTAATATTATTTACCTGGATCTCCTACTACGTCTTCGACGATACCTGCTATTATGATCTGAGTCCGATTCACTCGAATATCTTGTCATAACGGACAGCTGGTTCTTTACTTAGCCTTAAACTGTGTCAAATATCACTGCATTGCAACGAATGTAACATATAATACTAGAGCGCTATCTATAGGTATAAATAGGTATCTATAGGTATAAATTTAAAGAAATAAATTATAAATAATTTATAGTATAGAATATATAACAAATCAATAAATATCATTCACACATTAATTTTCTGAATAAGTTAAATTATTCAATCTTTTATAAAAGAATTAAAAATTCTATCAATAGTTACAGTGTTAATAATTTTATACGCATTAACCATTTAACCCCATATATCTATTCTTCTTTAATATTATTATTTCGATACTATCAGAGATATTATCTAATCTATTTAATCTGTCTAATGTTGACTACCAATGTTTAGCTAAAAAGATCAGGCATCTGTTACTTATACATAAGGTTTTTAAATATTTAAAACATATCCTAAAATTAATTAAAATGAAAAATATTTTACAATCGAACATTATTTAAAATATATATCATTGACTTGTGATGCTCTTTTGATAATTTCGATATCAAGGTCAATTGTTTCACATAATAAACTGTAAATATTTATAAATAGTTACAAATACAAAGTTTATGTATTCGTGTTGCTTTTCAAGGAGTTTTAAAGTTAGTAGAAATTTAATGTAATATAAGATGGCGCCGGTAGACAATTCACCAAGAGAAAACATGGGAGCATTTGATTTTATATATTCGATAAAAGCAAATGATACAATACCGGTACATATTTACAAATCTAGAGATACTGGAATTACGGTTTGTATAGCGGACGTTGAAGGACCTGTTGTAAATGGTTACTTGTGTCTCGGTAATTTCTGTTGTTTTTATATTTCTTATGTATTCTTAAAATATGGTATTTATTTAATTTTATTATTTTATATACGTTATATATATATATACGTCATATATACTATAGATATATAGTATATAATATTATAGATAATACTATTTCTATAAATTTAGCTACTGAAGCGCATGATGATGATGGATTACCACACACATTGGAACACCTTATTTTCCTGGGCAGTGAGGACTATCCGTACAAAGGTGTTTTAGATCTATTAGCTAATAGGTGCTTGGCATCTGGTACCAATGCTACAACACAAGTTGATTTTACTTACTATACTATGACAACTGCTGGAAGTGAAGGATTTTTATCTTTAATGCCTATATATTTAGATCATATACTTTATCCAACACTCAAGGTACAAAATACTTATTATTTATTTAATAATTAATAAATCATAATGTGTAGGATGTTTTTAGTTAATAAAATTAAGTATAAAATTATTTATTAAGGATTCAGGATTCCTTACTGAAGTACATCATATTAATGGTAAAGGGGAAAATGCAGGTGTGGTCTACTGTGAAATGCAAGGAAAAGAAAATATGGGAGAATATCTAGTATACGTAGAAATGTCTAGAGCAATATTCCCTGGACGATGTGGTTACAAATCTATTGTTGGAGGTAAAAATATTAATCTTTCTAATATCTTATTATTTTAGAATAGAACGTTAAGTGGTGTACATTGCTATTTTTATAAGAGAAATATTACTTTTTTTATAGGAGCATTGAAAAATCTAAGAGAAAGTACTACTAATGAAAAGGTCAGGCAATATCATCAAGAATTTTATAGGCCTGAGAATTTGACAATAGTAATCACTGGCCAAGTGAAACATGCAGATGTGTTCAAAGCATTACAAATTATAGAAAAGAAAATAATATCAAAAGTATATATATATAATTGTTTGTATTTCAATTCTTCATTACTTTCATAACATAGTTAGAACTTAACGGATGTTTTAGGGAAATAGAAGTTTCTTTAAAAAACCTTGGCAGGATCCTGTACCACCTCTCACTAAAAGTATAGATTTAGATGTGTATTATCCTTGTGATGATGAAGATAATGGAATAGTAGATGTTGCTTGGCGAGGATCGTCTCCTATTACCGATATGTATAAGCTTATCGGTTGTACATTACTTTTAAAATATCTCACGGATACATCAGTTAGTCCACTGCAGAAAGAATTTGTTGAAATTGATGATGCATATGCTAGTAATGTTGGTTATTCTTATTCTGCATATACAGTATCTGTATTATACCTTGCATTTGAAAGTGTACCAAAATCAAAAATTCCTCTGATAAAAGATCAGCTGTTAAAAGTATTAAATGATGTGTATAAGAAAGGTATTGATATGAAACGAATGAAGACAGTTGTTCATAGACGTATCCTTGAAGATCTGAGTAGTTTGGAAAGTGAACCGCATGATACAGTTGCATATATGCTTTTTGGATATGCACTTTATGGTAATACTAAAGAAGATGTAAGTACTTGTTTTGGGTCTGTTATGAAATTTTACTAATCAAGGTATTCTTATAATAATTATATATCTGTTTCTGAAATTTTAGTTGGATCAGAGGACCAATCAGGTACAAGCTCTTAAAAGATTAGAAACTGAACCTGAGTCTTACTGGTTAAATTTGTTAAAAACATATTTTCTTGAATCTCCATTCATATTAATTAAAGGAATTCCCAGTTTGAAAAAAAGACACGAATTAACTGAGAAAGAGAAAGACCGAGTGGCTAAACAAATTGAAAATTTAGGCAAAGAGGGGCTCCAAGAGAAAGAAAAAGAACTGCAAGAAGCAATTGCTAAAAATGATGTATGTAATTTTACATACATATATGATATATATAATATTCTTTCTTACACACTAATTTCGTATACATTTAGATACCAGTACCGGATGAAATATTAAGTTCTGTTCCTATCCCATCTACTCATCTTATCAATTTCTACTACATCAAGAGTTATACAACAGAAAGCAGTAAGCAACATTCCAGATTTGATGTATCAAAGTTGCCATTTTATACATATTTGGATCACGTTAATACAAACTTTGTTTATGTATGTACTTGTTTATTATTTGATCATATTTGAAACATCATTTAATTGACTAGGCATTTCTTTTACAGATGTTTGTTATTATGAATACTTCAGATGTTAAAGAAGAATATAAACCTTATATCCCTTTATTATTGGAAACAATAATGGAGTGTCCAGTAATGAGGAATAGTCAACTCATCCCATATGAAGAAATTGTAGCTGAATTGGAAGCAGATACCATAAGCAATGATACTAACCTTGGAGTTTCTAATTCTTCGAGATTTTCATGTGGACTATACAGTTATACTGCTCTGTTAATACTTCATGTAATAATTCTTTATGTTAAAATTCGTTTAACAATTATTTAATAATCTTAAATAATTGTCTTTTTATAGCTTGAAATGGAAAAATATGAGAAGGGTGTACAATGGATTAAAGAACTTTTATACGAAACTAAATTAACTCCAGATAGATTAAAAATTACAGCTGCAAAAATGGTAAACGATGTCGCCCAATTTAAAAGACAAGGGAATAAAATTGTGAATGATTTAATGCAAGGATTGATATATAAGAAGGGTAAAAAATTTAAAGAATTATGTAACACGTATGCGTGCATACACATACATAATCGTGTATTATTGTAAATAATTATATTTTTCTTTTTCAGATAGCAACCCTTATATATCTAACATGTTACGGCAACAGAAATTTCTTAATAATATTTTGGACCGCTTAAACGATGAAACAGGCCAAAAAGAAGTTATTTCAGAAATTGAATCTGTTAGAGAAGTGTTAACAACACCTAAAAATATGATATTGCACATGGCAACTAATGTGGATAAATTAACTGCTAAAGTACCAAATGTTTATGGCCCATGGAACACATACTTTTCTACATTTGATACATCAAGCAAGACTAAGTTAGTTTATTTTCATAACTTAAATTATAAATTACATGTTCGCATATAAATAGTAAATATATAACTGTACAGACTTGAAGCCATTCCTGATTCAGCATTGATAAATTCTCCAGATGAGATTCCATTTAAAGGTTGCGTTACAGGACTAGGTTCCATAGAATCTTCCTATTTATGTCAGAGCTGCTCATGTATAAATGATTATCACAGTCCAGATTTAGCCCCTTTGCTTGTTTGTATACAATATTTAACTCAATTAGAGGTAAATAAAAAATAATGTAATACCTCTGCAATAATTGTGTATTGCATCATATAATATGTATTTAAACATCAATATTTTTTAAGGGCCCTATGTGGAGACTTATTAGAGGTCAGGGTCTATCTTATGGGTATTATATCCATCCCAAACCAAATGAAGGCCTGTTATATTTATCATTTTATAAATCCGCAAATATTGTAGCAGCATATAAAGAAGCAAAATCGATTGTAGTAAGTATATGTTTAGATCACAATTAATCAAATTTGTGACATTCAAAAAATGAAAATAGCATTACTCATCTTTTACATTATTGTAGGAAATTCATATTTTCGAAAATAAATGGGAAAAATTACTTTTTGAATCGGCAAAATCTTGTTTATTATTTGAAATTATTGGGAAAGAGCAGAGTGTAGGAGATGTAGTACAACAGTCATTATTGTCTTATTTTAAAAATGTATCACATGATTACTCTCAACAAATGGTACAACGTGTATCTGAAGTGACAATTGAGGATATGAGTCGTATAGCATCTCAATATTTAAAACCATTATTTGATCCAGAACAATGTAAAACAACTATTGTATGTCATTCATCTAAAGTACCAGAAATTGTTGATGCATTTAAAATGTAAGTTAATAAATACTACAGTGATATATTCTAACATAAATATATATATGTAAGTATTTGTATTTATTTATATGTATTTTTGTTACAGACTCAATCACGATCTTAAATCATACACTACTCTTGAAGAAAGTTACCTAAATGATTAGTAAATTTTAAATATATTAAAAAAGCATGCCCCTGAAGTTCGACAAACATATATTATAATGGTTTTGTTCGAAACACAGCTTCAAAACGAATTTAAGCACATTTGTTACTCATTTTAAAAATGCTTGTTGATTTGCCTTTATGGATCAATATTGCTATAAAGAAACTAACAAGATTTAGTCAGGATATATACTTCTATAACAACTAAATAATTATACAGTACATTTATGTATGTTTTATTATCCCTTATACATGTTGTTATTTAAAATACAGTTTTTTTTGTGAATTACTTAAAATACAGTAAACTTAGTTTCAATCATTATTAATATAGGAATTATGATACTAAAATATTTTCTATTTCTAATGTTGATACACCTTTTTGTTTCTTTGGTAAATAAACTCCACCAAACACTTGTAAACCAAGCATTGTAATATTTGCAGTGTCTAATGGTTCTGCATCAGGCACTTCTCGTCCACGATAATATGGTTTAAAATTCATCAAAGGCAATGTTACAATTGAAAAGTCAATATCTGACATTGGTGCCTATTGTAATTTAATATAATTTTTGTATTAAATTGATACTTAAAAATTATTGTTATTTAAACATTGTAAACCACTCGGTCTAAACACATTATTTAAAAAATTACAACTTATAACTTATTAATTATGCTTTTAAGAATAGCTCAAAGTAACATAGCTAAAGTTTACCATAAAAAATTGTTCATAAGTTATATCTTCATTTGAATGAAGGCCTTTGTGTCTAAGAACAATTTTATAGTGACTATTGTTGCCTTGTCCTCGACAATTGATTTCAATATTTTCAAAATTGGATAAATTTAAATTAGTCATTGTACGTATCCCTGCAAATCCTGCACCATTTGGTTGTGGATTTAAAAGAGTAAAGAATATAGCTCGTTGAAAAACTTGTGTTGTTTGTAATGCTAAAACAGCTTTTGATTTTCCTACTGTTCTAACAGTGTCAGATATTTCTCTCCAATTATCCACATTTTCTACAGTTGTAAAATCAAAAAGTATTTCTTTATGCCTAGTTAATTAAAAATAATGAATTTTAATTGGAGATAACACTTTTATCAGATAGTTAATTTATGTGTATATAAAAATCTTTATTCGTTAAAAAAATGTTAAACATACATGTTTTTTGTAAAATCTTTACAATGTACCAACAGCACATTTGAGAAATACTGCCATTAGAAGTTATAAATTATTAATTCCTTTTAAGTTTCTGATGATTAAATAGGTTATAATAAACAGTTTGATGACAAAAACAGCTTACAATAAACACGGATAATTAATGCAATAATAAATTGTATCGTTAACATAATAGCTTTTATTTATTATCAACGATTAATATCAATACTATTCGTAATCTCATATTTACAAACATTTAACACATTAACAAAATATTTTATATAATTAACTAGGAAATTGAATATTTCGGTAAAGAATAAATTATCTTATAAAACGTAATAATTTTGTATTTGATCTTAAAAGCTAAATTAGTGAAATTTATTAAAGAATAGTAACTGTCAAATGTATATATATATATATATATATATTATTTCTTGCCAAATTAGTATTAACCATTTAATTCTTTCATTATTTATAAATTATTATAAGCATAAAATTAATCATTATAATTATATGTATAATACGCAAAAAATACCTTATACATATGTGTACATACGTATAACTCTACATTATTACATGAAACAAATTTTCAAATATATTAAATCAAAATAAATAAATAGAAAAGACAAAAATTTCTTTCAAATAACATTATACTGTGGATATACTTGTGGATATATAAATTTTACGAACATATGTTTTTTAAGTATCTTTTTTAAATAGAAAAATTAAATGTCAACATAAATAATTAACATTGTTATCAAAAATATAACTCACCCGCTTATTGAGCGGAACACCATTCCAACCATAAAAATATTGTAAATATATTGATAATTCATTGTTGTTTAACAACTTTTACCTTATAATATAATGACTATTTAATTTTGCGTGAAATATATTTCTTTCTTTATATATTTAGTGACGTAAATTTATGCATCTAATGCAAGTCAAAGTGATATGGTCAATGTTTTAAAAATATACTTTTGTATATAATGAACTCGCGCGGCAAAATTAAAACATATTTTTACAGCACAGATAAGATGCACTATAAAAGATTTTGTCCACAGATTTATTATCTTAAGATTCAATATCCGCGACTTAAAAACTAGAAAAGAATTTATATATATTTATATTTATATATATGTACTAAAAACAGGAACATGAAAAATACTAATAAAACCAAAGGATCTTGTTTTTTTAAATAGTCATATAAATTGACATATATGTGCAATAAATAAATACAAAATATTTAAATATCATCTGTATTAAAATAATTTAGAAATTGAATTGCATTGAAATGATAATCTTAAGTATTATATATCTTTGTAGTAATATTACGTTATATCGAATAAACCCGTGATTATATGACATGATAAATTTAAGAGATAATACAATGAAATATGAGCTATCAGTTTTCTACGTAACTTGTAATCTATTAATTTTGCCGTTTTGGTTATAAAATACATTGCTAGAAATAACATTTTACTTTAAATTTGTTGTATTAAGGATGCAAAATCAATTATTCTAATGCGACTGTAATATAAATATTTATTTTTGTTATTATTTATATATACAAGATATGGAAAATAGATAAGTAACTGAAGTTGAAATTAGGTTTAAACAATAATACATATTAAATAAAAAAAGATTTTGTTCTTATTGATTCTTATTGATCTCCAATTAATTAGATGTTATGTGTATACATATAACAGGATAATAATTATTTTAAATGGATTTGAGAGCTTTGGTCAAATATATTCTAAATGATATTTTATATTTTTTTAATATAATTGCCAATATAACTGCAATATAATTGTTTTGCTATATATTAAATAAAAAACAACATATAATATTTGATTCCTTTTAAATTAATTTTCTAATTTCATTTCAGTCGGGATTGGTATGTAAAATTGATTTTGAAAAATATGTTAAGACTATTGCTAGGTACAATATAGCTGTCAATCAAAGTACAAAAAATAATAAATTTTTCAGATAACATTTCTTCTAATCTTTCTTAAAAATTAACAAAACATGAAATGTGGATAAAAATTTAAGATACATATCAACTGTATATTACTTCATTTTAGTTGTGAAAACGATATTAATTGATATAATGTAATAGAATATTAAAAAATCTATCCTTTTGAAAACACTAATTGTTTAAAATCTTTGAAATAATAGTAATCATAACAATATAAATGTTTTCTTATCAAATTGGAAACATGGAATATTCCAAAATACTTGGAAATTAAAATGTTTTTCAAGCAGAAAATAAAAGTTATATTTAACTTTACATTAGCAGTTTATATGCTTTGTATGATATGAAAATGGGGTTGTAGTTATATGGAACACTAAAGTTGACATTAATTCTATTTCATTATGCCATTTTGTGACAACTCTTTGATGCTGTTGAGAAGTTTAGATGTGTTACCAACAATCTTTTGCACTTAAGCTTATAGTACAATAGCTTTCAAACTGCAAATTAGATAACAAACACGATCAAACGTGCTTAATCTTGTTACACATATTTAATTTACAATGGTAAATATTTGGCTGTGTCACATTCATATTTATCATATTTTCTTGTGATTAAGTAAATGTTTAGTACAATGCATCTTGTACACAATGTACTATAAGATTTGTGAATACAACATATTGTCTAATATTAAATTTTTTACGCAATAAAGTATACGACCTATGCAATAATATTTGCATGTATGCAAATTACAATAACCATAGAAAAGCTTTAACACTGAAATATCAATTTCAGCGTTAATACAGAATCATTGTTATCAGTACAATTTATATGCATATGTAGACTAAATCATGGATCTGTACTTCATTTCTGAAAATTAAGTCTAACCAGAAAAAAGTGATATCCTTTTCATGGAATAGATTTGACATATCAAAGGTAAAGGGATAAAGACAGGAGACTATTTGCTTACTATACTTAGTATAAATCATATATGCATCAATAGTACCGATGAATTCATGTTTCTATATACAAACAAATAAAGACCTAACAAGAGCAGGAATCCTTTCCACCCTGTTGTTCATTAGATACACCTTGAAGATTAGTACGACCTGGTTGACTCGGATTATGTTGAACTCCAGATTCGGCAGCATTCAAGTCCAAACTATATGCAAATAAATTATAATATGAAAATTTTCAAAAGTACAAAATATGATCAACCACGTTATTTCAGCAATGTGTTAGGCAAAAAAAAAAAAAAATCGAATTTACTGACCGGCCATCTTGTATACTCTGGAATATCTTTTTTGCTGTTTCCAAAAAAGCCTCTTCAACATTGTGTCCTCTAATAAAAAAGTCATAAATTTAAATATTTTCTAATTATATAATTCGTCTATATATTTATACTTTAACTACATAATTTAAATTTAATGCCCTTATGTTCAAACTAATTGCCTAATTATTGACTTACGTTTTTGCACTAGCTTCTACAAACATAAGACCATTTTCATCAGCAAATTGTTTTGCTTCCTCATAAGTAACATCTCGTTGACCTTCCAGGTCACTTTTATTTCCGATTAAAAATATAACCTATAAATATAATATGTAAAATTGTTTGTTACATATATAATATAAACCCGTTATTTATAGAGTATGAGAAATACATCATTCAACAGTTCTGCATCAATGTAGTTACACTTTACAGACGTAAATACCATTATGTAAAATATCATATTTTGCATACAGTGCTTGGATTTGTTAAATTCCTTGTATCTGTAAGCCAGCTGCTAAGATGATTATAAGTTGAACGACGAGTTATATCATAGACCATTAATGCTCCAGCAGCACCTCGGTAATAAGATCTATAATGTACACATATGTATATATTATACAGCCTTTTTATTAAAAATGTTACAATTTAATTATTATAAAAGCATATACCTAGTAACTGCCCTAAAACGTTCTTGACCAGCAGTGTCCCATATTTGTAATTTTATTTTTTGTCCTGCAACTTCAATGATTCTTGTCCCAAATTCAACGCCAATAGTATGTGGACAATCTGCCATAACTACAGTAGAGGAAAATTTTCTATGTCATTTTATATATGATGATATGAATATAAAAAGCTTTTAAATAAAAAGATTTATTCTAAGTACAATAAAACTATATAATTCATTTGTTAAAGAAATTACAAATGTGCATACCCAAATCTAAATTGTTTATAAAGATTTGTTTTTACTATCTTACTTTTTTTACTTACATTTTTTTTCTGTAAATTGATGCAATAAACATGATTTTCCTACTCCCATATCTCCTATAATAATATATTTGAAGATATAAGAGTAATTATATGGTCCAGTTGACATTTTTTATCTGTAAATATATAATTTACAAACTTTTGATTTTTGTATCAATTTATATGAAATATACTTTATTTATTAATTTATTTATACAGAGATATTAAAGTATGACAAATATCAGATCCGCAATGAAGTTTATTGAACATCTGGCATAGCAAGAATGTATGATAACAAAACACATAAATAAGAATATAATACAAATTACAACAAATGATGTTACTATATATATAAATGACAAACACGACTATGTACATTATACCATAATAGGCATAGTTGTAGTATCAATATGTTTGATAAAAACCTATGCTAAAAAAAACATAACAAACTATAAATTATTATATTTTATTAAAACAAATTTATTATGATTATAAACTGCTAATAAATATTCAATTGGTGATAAATCAATGCATGGAAATATTACATATGTTAAGTAATACTATATTAAATATAATTATTCTAGTAAAATATCATTTTGTGGATACTTGTGTAAAAATAAAATATGATGTGAAGACAATAATGATTTTTACATGTTTATTCAGGTGTTTTTCAACAAAACATTAATGATAAAATAATACATAATTGCTTAAATGACAATTATCATTATTGGTTGAAAATGTTGGAAAAATTATAAATTGCCAAATAAAAAGATATGATAATACCAATTCTGAATTTATAAATATAAGCAATAAAATCTCAATTTCCTGATGACAACTGTTCACTAAAAAAAGTTTCTGATGTCAACAATGCATTGTCTACTCACCGTTTTGTAGTTCACTACTGTGGAATGTTTTCCCACAAACTGAATTACAAGGATTTCGTTAAAATGTTATTACTACATAAACAATAAATTCTCGTATTAGATGTACAGGTAACAACCGTAACACCGTAAATGTATTATAAATTACGATTCTTTATATCACGCGCAATATGGCAGATCACTGTCGCTAATAACGATGGCGGCGAATAAACGTCAAACCACCTGTCACTATTTTTTAACAATTCTAGTTATTAACCTACACTCGTTCGTTGTAACTTTAATTTTAATAGTGTTATTTAACTATTACGACGAATATAAGTAATATCTCTAGTTGTAACTGTAATGTTTCCGAATATATAATTTTGTTAAACCATAGAAAGATGAATAAAGATAGATATCATTTGACCATTATGGCAGTAATTCTATACATATATATGCATACATACAAATTCTAGTGTATTTCAAAATGTCATAGCATTATTAATCAAAATATTCTCCTTATTCTGTAAAACAATGTTTCAGAATGTCATATTAACACGAGTTCTATGTGCCAAATATAGAAGCATAATATTTCTATTACTCCCATTAAAGCTATGTATATAAACCAACCGCATACCAGTTCTTTTGAAACAAAGATATTGATTGGTATTTTGCTCTGTCTCAACATCAGTTAATTTTACCAAACAAATAATAAATGTCTATATATTTTAATAACAGAATATAATAACATCTTAAAATTAAAATCCTAATTTTCGAGATCATAACCCTAATTAGGCACATAATATTTGTCAAAGATAGTTTTGATATAATACAAAAATTATTGTTACAATAACTATTGTATTGAAGTACATATATATAACAGCATTATTTAAAATATTGAATCATCCTTTTATTTAAGTTTGATATATTTGTAAGTTCTTGGTACAATTTTATACAAATTACATTAAATGTAAAAATTAAAATATAATTTTCATATAAGTAACGCATTGTTAGTTACTGCATTTGGTTATTTTGTTTGTTTTAATCATAAATTATGTTAATTGATTGATAAGTTAATAAATTCATATAAATTCTAAAAATAAAAAATATTTTTTTTGAAAACATGAAACACAGAAACCAAAATTAGCAAATCAAAAGGATTATCGGAAAATTTTTGTTTGAGTATCAAGTACTATCCAACCATCGTAAAATTTTAATACATTTAAATACATAATAAATAATACGAATAAGCCTAATTGAGAAACCACCCAAATGTTAGTCGTTTGAACAGTATTGGGACTTGTAATGCAAATATGTTAATACTAGTTGTAGGTTGTAGTTAGAATATGCGCACTTTCGTAACTTGCAAATGTTGTGTTATGTACCTATTGTTTGGTGGTTGAAACTTATGTTTGAAATAATTCCGTATAAAATACCTTGCAAGTCTAAAAATCTTAACAGTGCTTAATACATCAGTTTGTTTGTTTGCTTCGTTACTCTTAATAATTATTAATAAAATATAAGAATATTTTTGGTTAAGAGTAGTATCGAAGAATTAAATTCCGTATATGTTAACAGGTGAGAGCTTCTAACTTAGTAAGATTTATTTAACAATAATTCTAAAATATAAGATTGACGAATAATAATTGATAACAAGATATCATAATAAGCGCTTGTCAATAATATTTATTAGGAATTTATTATATTTAGATTCGTTTTGTTGTTCATTTATTATATATATTATAAATATGTATGTATACATAAAAAATATATAATAAGTCCTTTTTTTGCTATTTGTGCATTATGCATTATGTATCAAAAAATGGTACATTGAAATTCTGAGAAATAATAATAAAGATCTTTTTCTAAATGTAAACAAAAAATATTTGTTAATTAAATTTCTGTAAGATTAATTACAAGTATTTTCTTTTACATAGCGTGCACATCAATTTAACATGTTTTAAAATCTCAATTATAAACGTTAAAAATATAAGTTAGTACAATTTTAGTTATTAAAAGATAATTGACTTTCGTCTTTTGTTGTAATGTAATTATATGTAACATATATATCTAAACATTATGTTATATATTTTTGGAATTTCAATATATGCCATATGCATTCACTAAATATGCATTACTATATCCAATAATTGTTGTTATGAAATATTAAGTTTATATATATATATATTAAATATTTATTAAATAAAATTTGTTTTAGAATAACATTACAGATGCCATACATTTTAGTACGTGGTAATCTTGCATCGTATGGTCATAGATACCCATGGAGAGTTTTAGTATCAGGTCTTAAAGGTACTATCTTTTATTTTAGAGCTTAAACATTTAATATACTTATATTTAATTTATTTATGTAATGGTAATTTATAAAATAAATGTTACTTTGTTGCTACTTAGTTGGTATTTTCTATATGTAGTTTTTGCTTCTTATAATACATGTGTAGCATGTTATATTAACAGAATACATGAGCACACTTATATACGTCACATATTTTTGTTTTATTTCATGATAATATGAATTATATACATTTATACTTAAAAAGGTAATATTTTAGAAAGTAAAATATGATATATTTAAAGATAAAATAAGTTGTTAATGGATTTACATATCCATTGATTTCTTATAAAAATGAAAGTTGAGTATTTGTATCTTTGTCTCCATCTTCTCTTTCTTCTTCTTCTTCCTCTACCTTATTTTTGTTATAATTGTTTATTAAATATTTTATTCTCTTCTATAAAATTTCTAATGTCTATTATGTTTTATAGAGTAAATAAATGTTCTTTTTTATGAAATACATAGTTATATCGTTACATAGTAATAATAATCATTTTTGTAAAATTAGTATTATTCAAGTTATGATAATATAAAAATCATACCATATTTGGCATTTATTAGAGAAAAAAGTTAAATAAAAACATTCTAAAAAATGAAAGATATAATATTCAAATATAAAGTGTCATAATAAAAAATATACATTTATATATTAAGACATTATTTCTTTCTCAATATGTATATTAATAAATTAATTCCATAATTAACTAATTACCATTTATACTAATATGTTTATTGAAATCTGAGTAAAGAAAGATGTGTAATATGAAATGATTGATAGAATATAAATGTATTAATACATTGATTACACAGTTTATAAAAACGTACTGGTTTACTTCAAATTGTTTTGTTTTAATTTGAAAAATTTGGAAACAAAAATGAATTTTTTATTTATATTGCTTCAAGTAAATTATGATGTTGCTTGTAAGTGAAATTGGTATTCCATAGTTTTGAGTAAAACGATACTCCTATCAACGCTACTTCGCGATAAATTGATAATAATTATCGCGTAGATAGACCACAAGTAAGATTAATTATATTACCTTTCAGCTGAGTTCGTATGACTGAGAACGTATGGTTTTTATAATTCTTAGTTTTTAAATATAATTTACGTAAAAGTTAGAACAAAATTACGTTGAAAACGTAAGATATTATTCACGTATGTTATAGCATCAGATATAGAACAACTGAGTCGTTTTGCTTCTGGGGGATATTGTGATGATTCGACAATAGTGTATTTGCAACATCCTTGTGTAATATTAACTGCTTTAGAAGTTCTTGGTTACAAAGTCGTAGCATCTTCAAGTACAAGTGTTAAACAAGATTATAACGAGTACATGTGGACTATGAGAAAAGATTTTTCTGAACCTGAACCTGAACCTGTTATTAAGACAGGTATGATTTTGTAGTGATTAATTTACTTTTATTAATAATTATGTGATAACAAACATTTACAGTTTACTTGCATTAAAAAATTTAACTCTTCTTATTATTCTAAGAAACAGTATTTTTATCTTTCAAGATGAAAATTAAAAATATAAAGCGTAATTAAAAAATTATATGAATTTATAATTTTTATTTTTACATAAGTTTGGTGTATTACATAAGCTATAAATGCAAGAGGAAAGAAAATTATCAAATATATATGTATGTAAAGAATAATATCGTAACAATACTTATTATATATTACAGTAAATATTTCTTAATTTTTTTATAGATGAAATGTTATAATAGAATTTTCTTATATACAACATTTCTAGTCCCGTTAGAAAAATATGTAATTAAACATAAATGTGATGTATTAAAAAGTTTGTACGGATTGCACTTGATTACTAATTTGTGTATTTATTTTCGAATTTTTCTGTTATATTCTTTACTTTCAGAACGTTTCAATGTTTTGTTTATAGAAAATATTTTGTGCAAGTCTGATTATAGAATTATTGTGTTTAAATAAATTATATGGAATTTTTATATATATTTCATATATATAAATCACAACAAAAGAAAAAGAGAGAGAAATATAAGATTCAAGATATTCGTTATCTACTGTATTATTCTTATAAGGATGGCAACAAACACAAGTACGGTTCTTACGAAGGTTATGTGATTAGTGGCTGACGTTTAAATTTGATACTAGATATAGCATCAGATATGTTATAGATATTTTATCTAACAGTGGTATATATTGTTCGTCATTTAATGTGACATTCGCTTAAAACTTTCGCTCTTGCATAAGCTAACAACTTTCATCGACATTACGAATTTCTATTGATTTTTATTATGTGCGTGTGAAAGTTTTGTTGTATATAATTTTCTTCGGTAAATGATTAATAACAAAAAATGATTTTGAAAAATTACATTCAATTGCTTCTATGATATATAAAAGGTGTATAATCTTAGTAATTTATATGTATAGTATCTACCTGGATATTAGAAAGAACAATGTGTACATCTATTAATTTTTTAAACAAGCACCATATTTTGTAAATTTTATAAAATTGTTAGAATCTTAATTTTAAACTTTTGATGCTGTGCTAATAGTATACTTTTGTGTATAACATTTAACTATGTTGTAAATCAATATTTTCATCTTTAATTTTTACACTTATTTCCTTATGCGAACATTATGTATTTTAGTTTTGATTCCGTATAAAAAAAAATTAATAAAATAATATATAAATGATGTTTTATACAAAAATTTTATATTTTTATTACATTAAACCACAATCAACTATTTATGTTGAAAACTAAAAGTTTTATAAATATAAAATAAATAAAACATATGTAGTTAAAGAGAAAGTACGTTGTAAAACTTAAAAAAGAAACGATGGTTAAAAAACGAGGAATTGTGTGGAATTACTATAATAAAAAAATGTTAGGATCTCAAGTGATTGCATTTTGTAAGTTTTGTAATCAATCATACATTCAAAATGCTACTCGTATGGAACGACATATGGAAAAATGTCCAAAGTGTCCAGAAGATGTCAGACAACAATTTATACAAGTAGCTCATAACAAGAGGCATAAAGCTAATAATCTTGACAATAAAATGAACGATGGATGGCCAAAACAAGAATCTTCGGTAGATCAGAACATTACAGATACAGAATTGGAAGATTTAGATGATTGGAATTATAAGAATCAGTCATATTTAGTTGATACATCTAATGCAATACAGCAAAATATGGATTTAGTAATGCATAATAATGAACAAAATTGGGTAAATCAGGATAATGCGGTTAAAAATCATGATACAAATACAAGATTAGTTAGTAGGAATTGGGAAACAAGTGAAAATGATACAGAAACAATTGCAGCTGGTAATTTGAAGAAAAAGGATATTTATGAAACATTTAAGCTATAATCTTACTTTGGTGTTATTATTAGATTGGATAAAATTATACAACTAATTCTCAAATAATTATTTAGAACTGATTTTTTAAATGTTTTTAAAAATTTTGTGTAGCTGGATCTCAAGAACGATCGAGTTCAGTTCACCAAAGAAAGTCATATAATCCTAGAAGGATATCAGCTGCTTCTTCTGTACAAACATCAGATTGTTTACCTTTACAAAATAAAATATATCAAGAACAGTTATTAGAAAGACGTGCCTTAAGAAGAGCTGCAGAATTAGAAGTACAGCGTAAAGCCTTGGAACTAGAAAGATTTCAATGGGAATATGAGAGAGATAAACTTCAAACTGAAATTCGTTGGGCTCATGAAACTCGTATTATGCAACTTAAAGAAGAACGGGAAAGGCATTTGACTGAACAGAGTAGAATAAAGACAGTTTCACATATAGTCTAACTGTAAATAATGAATTTTACCTATTGATAATGAATAATACCATTATATTCTTGCATAATAATCTAAAACGTTTTTATGCTCAAGATTATTCTTAATCAAATATGAATGGATGATAAAGAGAATGTAAAATAATATATTATCCATTTAGAATGAAATATAATTCCTTTTTATATTTGTAGAAGGAAGTATTTTGTGTATATTTTATATAATATTTTCAAGCAGTATATTAAACAGGATATTTAATTCCAACAAAATGTGGAAACTCACAAATAGCATCATAAAGAGTTATTGAGTATATATTTAAAAAATATAAAAATTTTCAATTCCATATACATTTGAGCATAACTATTTAGATTTTGTAATTCAAATTTTAATTACTATAAATTACATATATATAATAACTTGTTTTTTCTTCTGGTATATTACATTTTTTATTAAATAATTTATTTCTATCTTTTTATTCATTTAAATTCAATATCACTTTATTACAACATACTGATTAATATTATTTAAACAAATTTGAAATAAAACATTTTTATCGATATTTATGGAAAAAATTAGTTTCTTTTATTGTCTCAATTTAGCATAAATGAGTAGTAGAAAAATGTAAAAGTAGATATATTTTTGCCAAGATAAAAATATTGTTTCTTTTTGCTTATAAAATTAGATGTACTTGCACTGTATATAATATTATTTATATTATATTATATAAGACTTAATAGTTAAATAATAGGATTTTCTCTTAAAAGAGAAAATGAGGGAGTTACAAAATATGTTTATATTTTTCCCAACAGCATTCTAGAAGCAACATTTTTCTTTTGACAGTAAAAGACAACGAAGTTTAACAATCCTCTTTAGCTCAACAATGTCGCAATCAGTGAATACAAGTGTCGGAAAATTAGCCAATGAAATGAATGATGATGAGAATTACTATTACGTTGGCGTAAAAGCTTCGCCGTTTGCGAATGATTGTGTTGTCTTCGGTTTAAATTCGGATGAAATTTTGGCTCTTTCAAAGCGTTTTCCAAACTCTGGATCAGAGGTGGTCAACGGCACTATGATCAAAGGTTACCATCAACCATTTTCAAAAAATTTTTTTTACAGAATAACTGTATTTTTACGCATTTAATTAAACTTTTTACCGAAAATCTGTCTTTTTGTAGCAGAATTTGCGAAAATATAGTATATAAGTCCTATACGTGAAAATTGTCTCGGTTAAAACAAATGCTATGTTTAATTTTTTAATTATATCTACATTTTATATATCTCTGCAAGTTAATAATAAAAATAATGATATTTTATATATTGATAAAAATAGATTTATAATTTAGATTTCCTTGTTTGTCATATTAACTATATATTTAGTAATTGGAATTACTTTGGGTTTCCGATAAAAAAACAGTATATCTGTAACATGTTATACATTAAATTTACAAATAACATTGATATATTATTGTCGAAAAAAAGATGTTATATTGAAATATTTTATAGAAATTCAGGATTGGTATGTCTTATTGCATCGTATATCTGTAAATCATAGAATATTTTTCTTAATTTGTGCAATAAAATTTATTGCAGGACCACCTTTTTCCATCATTAACGCCCTGGCAGAATTAGGATATCGAGTTATCTGTAGCACAGGAGAAGCTGAAATACTTTGGACACTGCAAAGGGAATTATAAAATCAACAATTATTCTCAGGACTACGATTTATAAGAAAAAAATACTACTTATGTATTTAAAGTATGCGTGCATGTTTAATAACGTGCACGCCAATTAAGAAACCAGTATGAATGAAGTATTATTTAATTATATAAAAAGTTTGTATACAAGGAACACACGTAGATATAAGAGGTGGTGTGTTCACTTTCGTTATAAAATTTTTATCAATATTTTTTAACTTGCTTTAGGGATGTATATTTTGTATCGAACATATTTGTACCAATAGAGTTTCACGAGGAATTTTAGCAAGTTTCGTACATTACATTCGTAAAAGGCATTTAATAGGTTAAAACTACAATCTTACATCGTTTTATACATAAATCTATATATAATTTTTGCAACTTTGAATCGAATTAAACGGAAAATGTCTTCAATTTGTTTTAATATGAATTTACGATAACAATTATGACACTAATAGGACTGTACGAAATCAAGTTTCCAATTTCTATACTTTGCCGATTAGATCAATATTTTTTTGGAACAATTATTTTATTATTTACCATAAAAAATTAGATACATTCACGCATAAAATTGTAAGAAGTTGCAAAAATGATAACAATACCAACGCTTATCTTATTCGTTATTTTTAATCCATGCAGTATCAATATTAAGTCATTTCGTGCAATAGAGGGACAATTTTTCTATTGTTTTTCTATTTTATATTATCTGCAATATAATTTTTAATAAAATTGTATTGTTATATTTTTATGTATATTTATAACGCTATGATACAATACACGGAATCAAAACTAGCGTTAATATTATGTAATGCTGTAAAAGAATTTGCACTGTACTCAGTATTTATTGAATTCATTTATGAAACGATAAGGCAATATTTCTTAGCACAGCATCATGCTTCAAAACGAAAAGAAAATGGGTAGCATTTGTCGAAGTACTATATTACAAAATAATTGAAACATAATATTATAATATATATTATAATATATATATAGAGGTCGATTTTGTATGCCGCGCCTTATTTTCATATACGAATTCGATATATGTACATATATATTATAAAATGACATATATGTGAACTATGTGAAACACATTTTTGCATATTGTGAATGAAAATTCATTGAAGAATATACGATTAGTATGACTTAAAACTATTTTTTTATGTACTTCTTCACAACCATTTATAATTTACGAAATATTAAAATTTATTTTCATATGTAATGACATAATACTTATTTTTATCACCAAAAAATATTTCAGTACAATTTTTATTCTTTTTCTTTTTCAATGACATGATAGGTAAATTATCGCGACGCTAATTAAGCGTACCTATCACAAACATGGAGCACAGTCATAACTGTAACGATCATAATACATGCTGCAATATAAGTAATAATATCGGAGTTAGTCAGTCTCTTATGGAAATGGAATTTGAACGCGGTATATGGTACGCCGGTAAATAATTAAATTTATTTCATTTTTATTGTATTATTATTTTTTTTTTTTTTTTTAAATATCGTTAATAATATTTATGCCATTTTCAGCACAGTATAATGACTTGGATCGTGTAAAGATATTACTGAAGAAAGGTGTTTCACCAGATGCAGAAGATTCTGCGGGATATACAGCGTTACATTACGCAGCTCGAAATGGACACTATAAAATTTGTAATATTTTATTAGAAAATGGTGCAGCAGTGAATGCACAGACACGTTGTGGACATGCTACTGCTTTGCATAGAGCAGCTATGCAGAGTCATTCTGAGATCGTTGAACTATTGTTGAGATTTGATGCAAACCCTAATTTAAAAGACGTCGATGGCTACACCGCTTTGCATAGAGCACTCACGGCACGCTCCACACCTGTTTGCAAACTACTAATACCATGCACTGATCTATCATTACTGAATAGCAACATACAGAGTTTAGAACAATTAGTAAAAGAAAAATGTCCTGACATTTTACCATTTTTATTAACATATATGAATAAGTAAATGATTAATAAAAATAATTAAAATCTCCTAGACTTTTTAAATTTTCTATATCAACACACGAATAATAAAAGTATGGTACTATAAAAATATTTATTTTATGAATAATTGTCAGAAGAAAACAGTATTTGGTAGATAAAAGAACCTTGATGATCTTAATAGATTTATAAAATGTGATTTTCAAAAGTACCGGATATCGTATCTTTTATAACTGTTTTCTAATTTATTAATAATTAAGTTGCAACTATATACAAAGTGTACAAGTATATTTCTAATGTTAATAAACTGATCTATGTAATCCTCTCGCTTATATTGTTGGTATTTTAACATTAAAGATACGGCTTGATATTTAAAAACAATGTGCAGTTTTGTTAACTGGATCGTAAATTTTATATATACTGTGTAGGTGTTAAAAAGTAATAATAATATAAATAAAGGTTTTATTTTATACTACATGAATATATTAATAGTTAGTAAATTACATTAGGCATGAAATTTTATTTTATATTTTATATAACAACTTAATGTCATACAGATAAACATTCTTAAAAGCAAATCTAAGGAAATATGGACTATAAAGACGATTCTATCGAATGATAAAGGAATAAATGTATAGATAAAATTGATAGACATGTATCATTATTGGTGGCGATCGTTCCATGTGCTTGTCAGAACGGAGAGGGTCGTGCACTTGATATTGAATCGTTCGCGCGCGACCGTAAATATTCGGGTTGGATCGGGGGTTATCGTTAGAATTCGACGGTGCTCGATGAGTTGCGGAGCGTAATCTGTACGGCCGCCGGAGCCCCCTCGCGATAAACGGTGGTGCCATCTAGCGGAACACCTCCCGTCTCTCTGTACTGTACGACTGCAATCGTTGCATGGAGTCAGTCGTTTCACGAATACCGCGGGTGATTTGCGCGAAGGCTCGCCGCCGCCTTTAGCCGTTGCGCGACGGATCGTCCGTCGTTTCGCGGTCCGAGGTTCGTCCGCGTGTCTTCGACCACCTTTCCCGCCTGGATTCTTGTGCGGTTTTACTCGTCGATTTGAGTGACAATCGCGAGCGATGTAATCGTGCCCTGACGTCACACGGCTAATCAAGTGCACACACGAACGCAACACAGGCGCGCGCGCGCCTGCTACTTCGTATACACGGATGGTCTACGTAGCTGCTCACGGTATACTACATACAACACGTATACAGCCGTGCACACGGCTAAACTGATAGAGAGAACGAAGGAAAGGGAAACAGTGTGCAAGATCGTAAAAGACAGAGGAGAAAGAACGGAAACGGAGAGATAAGAAAGAAAGGGAAATATATATATATGCGTATCTACATATATATGTATATGTTGCGTAGCAAGAGAACGGTATTAGAGAAAAGGGGTGAGGCGTAAGACGTATAGACGGAGGACAATTCACACTTGCATACGTCTATGTAGGCTTGTACGAACCTTTCGCCTTTATAAAACATTATGCGTAGATATTACAGCGAAAAACACGAGACGGTAAGAAGCCCGAAATTCTTTCTCCGGTTGATATATTCAAGCATCGATTTTTCTCGAACGACTTGTTTTTGTAACTCTCGCAATGTATTTCGCGTTTTCGACACGTGCAAAACAAGGCTATGAAATAGAATAAAGAAGAACCAGACGAAAGCGCGAGAGAGAAGTGTCTACATCTCGTGGCGCCCCGTTGTGTTTTTCTACGGAAAACTGTGCTCGGAACCTGCGTGAACTTTCAGAGTGGAAGAAAACGTTTAACAAACGGAAGAGAAAAATTTTTCTGTACGTATATCATAAAAAATTTGTACGTATATCATCTGATCTAATCAGTGAAACTCAGTGAGAAACCAAACGAAGAAGTTTGAACTGGAACGACAAACTTCAATGGACAAAACAAGTTTTATCCCAATCGAACCGGTCAGTGAGTGTAATATAATTTTTGTGTGTTATCTCTTGTTGAAGCCTTTTTTCTTGCTGTTATGTGAATTTTTATCATGAATATAGAAGTGTGTACGTGCGACACGATTGCGGGTGTACCTTGTTCGTGCAATAATAAGAAAGTGGGGTCTGTACGTTCCGTTTTTATTAACTTGTCGGACGGTCCACTGCTTTGAGAGTCAAGTTCGTCGCGCTTCGCTGTACGCGCCGTGTCTGGTGCGCACATATTTCCTCGCGCTTTCGGTTGCGCTCCGCGACAAGCTTTCTATTCCAAGTGAGATGAAATATATCCTCTCCGTCATATCGAGAACTATCGGTAAGGGTAATTGCGAATTACGCGGCAGTTACGTGCTTTACACTTGCATTTCTTTCGTAATTTCGTTGAACGTACTTTCGTTTCGCATTTCCTATCGTTATTAACTTCATAGCTTTTCAACCCTTTCATGGACATAATCTATATTTTTATCAAAAACCAAAAATTTTAATCGAGAATGTATATCAAATAGAACTTATATTTATTTCAGTAAACCAGTTTTGTGCGTTATCTCTTGTTGGAGCCATATTGGATATATGTTATTAAATTAACGTTTAATAAAATTTAATTTTCATTTTCTAAGATTGTCTACGGTCTACGTATATAATATATGTATGTGTGGTAATAGAAATGGAAATACATTTTTATTTTGCCCTTACATATGACCCTATTTAACGGGGAAAATAGTTTTCATTGTTTATGAAAGGGTTAAATTTGATTTCCAAAGTTTCTGCTGTAGTAATTAGTCGCTGACAGAGACCAATATGATAAATTGGATATTTATGAACGAATTTTATTATAAATTTCAAATGCAAATAAGCTTCGCTTTAATCATTAATAAAGTTGTTTAAAATTATAAAATCATTAATAAATTATCATACTGCGAATGAAATAAAATGTTGCAAAGATTATTGTTTCAAGGAATATTAATTTATAGTCGAAGAAATTTTATATCAATTTTTTCGTTTAAACAAGAAAATATGTACTTTGTCAGAAATGCATTTTCTCGCGTTTATCTCGAGCTGTCAGGTCGGTTGATGAATCTTAGAAAACATTCCAAAGAATTCCAGCGAAAAAGTAGTGCCCGTGGGTAGAGAACGTAAGCGTCGACGACAATATCGATCAACTTTTCCTAAACGTGCCTCGGTCTACATATGTTTGGAAGCAGAATGGGGTGTGGACATGCGCATATACAGACCATTGTATTAGTAGTGCGTTGTCAAGTGCGCCATGTGATGCGTGAGATTGTGATGCAGTAACAAGTATTCTTCGTTTCACAAAAAATATGTTTTAATTAAAATTATTATGTAGACCGAATGTTTTTACTATTTAACAGCAATAGATTCGTATAACATATAATTATAAAAAAAATTAACCGTATTTATCAAATTTCGTAGTACATATCTTGTTCATATCTATTAATTGATAATTATAAAATTAGCATTCTTTGTTATATATCGTAATTATAGTATTTCGGGGATCTATAAACGACCTAAATTATCTTAATTATTTTGAAATGAATGTGATAATGATAAATGAGTAGTTTATGGAGGTGCTGCGGCGTTAGAGTTTCACAAGTACTATATTTATGTTTTATTGCATCGGTTTCACTTTCTGCTTTGCTTGTACCACTTACTTGACGCAAAGGATCTTGGGTAAAATTTGCATCGAAACATGGCATCAAAAGTTTCTTTATTTATTTATTTTTTTTTTTTTTTTGAATATCTTAGCTAATTTTCTTTGGTAATGACGCAGTTTAGTGACTTTTCTCTATTTTGACTATTTGGTTCCACTCTTTTCTTTTTTTCAGAAAGTAAGGAGAAATTTAAAAGTTCCAAGCTCTCTTAATAAAATAGTAAAAAGTATATTAGTTTCCTGAACTCTCATGATTGAGATTTCTGATTTTAGTGATAAAATAGAGCTTTCAAAGAAAAGAGTCAAGAAGCCAAAAACTCACTAAACTGATTAATTATCTTTCCTTTTTCTTACATTTATTATTTATAACGAAGCAAATCGTTCGATCCACTTTTTTCAACCATTATTCTTCTCCATTGACAGGATTGGCAAAGATTACGAAGATCTCTAAAAGCTGCAGTGCGAGGAAACCTCATCGAGGAGGATGAAAGAATCTTTGACAGCTCAATCACGACAAGACGATTCCTAAAAGAAATAATTATTCTCAGGCGTTCGCACCTGAAATATTCTCTCGTTGGTGTCTTTGTGAGAATTGCTTATTGAATATTTATAGGAGATTGCTCGCATAGGAAAGCAGACAGAGAACCGTTCCTGGTCAGTGATAACAGTCGAGTTCGAAAAACAGGAACGTCTAAGTTTTCTATTCTTCGTCGATAGATCACGCATACGATAATACGCGGTTAACGATGGAAGGAAAATCTGCGAATATCTCGACGTGCACGTGAGCGAGCGAGAAAGTCGACGTGTCGAAAAGTGAAGTCGATATTCGAGGGCGAAAAGGAAACGATGTGACGGTGCTGCTCGGTCGATAAGGAGAGTCATATCGTGTAAAGTGCCAAGAAGACCAGAGAAAAAGAAAGTGTACTTAATATCAGTTATTTTTGTTTTACGTTCGCGACAGTGATCTTGTGTTATTAGTGACGTGACAAGATTCTTGGGTAAAAGAGACGCCGAATGTCGGTAAACGAAGAGGAAGCGCACGATAGGACGATGCGATTAAGAACGCATGTTCGACCAGTGAGTTTCGGTCGTGGAAAGGAAACTATTCGTCTTCGTTGATTTTTCGTTGTTCTCATCAACACGGGACGAAACGAGAAGTGACCGAGAGTGAAACGAATTATTACGTTTCTTCGTTCGTTGTTTTTACGGACTCGCGAGCCACTAGGTACTCGATTCGTGGTTTCGGACTCGACGGAGGAGAAGCGGCAATTTTCTCCGCGAAAACGAGATAAAAAAAGAAAGGATTCCACGAATTTGACAAATTGGAAAAGTGTTGGTGGTGATTAATAGTGGTGCATTCGTTGATTGTTGGTGGTGATATCCGCGTTATTGGTTGTGCGAGGGTGTGGTGAAAAAAAAAAGAAAAAAACGGGGTGGTGTGGTGGTGGCACGTTGTGTAAAAAGAGAACACTCGACTGTGACTCTTAACTCATTACCACGGATCTCCCCCGGCAGTTTGACGCCACAGCCATCCTCGATGAGAGGAGGCACATGTCCATTGCTGCCGCTGAAAATGCAGGGTAAGTCCTTTTTCCATTTCTTCTCTTTTCTTCTTTCTCTTTCTTTTTATTTTAATCTTACGTCGTTTATCCAACGAACGGGAAACTTGTTCTCGCTCAACGTTCAATTTACATTATGCGGTATTGTTTATTTACTTAGGCGATTCAGAGATCACCGTTTTGTTATCTCGATACCGTCGCTGCAGCGTGTCTCGCGCATATACAGGATCTGCACATGTTGCATATATTGCTCTCGGTTAAGATATACAGTAAATGGAACTGTTACTGTAGTTGCTTAGCGCAATTAACCTCTTGAGCGAAGAATTACGCGGACGAAAGTATTATACGCGTTTCCTCTCTATGTCTCTATGTTATCTAGTGTCTCTATGTTGCCGGTTTCTGTTTATTTCGAAACTTTTTAGATTCCCCTGTATTTTGTAATTGTATTATTTTTTATTTCATTGGTGAATTATTTTAACTATATATATAAGTACTAAAAAAGTAAAATTTTTATATCTATACCGGTTACATTAAAAATTTCTATTATTTTTATTATTTTTCGGCTGAAAACTTTAATAGGCAAATATATTCTCTTTGAAAAAGTGAAAAGTTTTTTCTTTTATTGAAAGATGATTATTCATTTAATCTATCTTTTTATCGTATTGCGTCTAATTGAATTTTAGATAACATAATAGACGTAGACGAAAGATAGCCGATAGCTGATGTTCAATATGGGTCATTTAACGAGAAGTATACTTGTAATGTTTTAGTTGTGTTAGGATGATATCTAGCGGGATTGGGTTAACAGAGAGGGCAACAGGGTTTCTCAGGTCATAAGGGTCTCACATAGAATCCGATCGCAAAATAAAAATGGTTTATACATTCCTTACATGTGTCACTTAAAACTAATGAACAGTCCCAAAAGATATTCAGCGTTCCATTTGGTCTGAAGTTGTACATCTGAATAAATAAAAAAAGAAAACGATATGAAATAATATTTTTATTGCGTCACGTTGAGCATCTATCTTATTGTATAGGATGCAATAGACTAAACTGTCTAAAGACAGAGATTTTCCTGGTTTGTTATTTACAGAATATTCTAGAATGTATTTTATATAATATTAAAAACTGTTCATAACGATGAAGCCACAGTAGAAATTTATAATTTGGTGTAGACTTTCCCAGTTTAACTAGAAATAACATCGTTATTGCTTGGCTGTCCTTTTGCATTGGAGATGCATTCGCGAGCATATATTAGTCATTTGATATTCGACATAAACATATTCCTGTGTAATCCTTCGAATAGCATCGTGTCCCCGTTCGCGTGCACGGAAATACACAAAATCTTCTCACGCAAAATGAGCGAAGAAGAAAGGGATGGTGTGTATCATCCGTCGTTATGTTTGAGTTAAAAAATTTAAGAGCTCTCTCTCTCCCTTTGAAGGCTTGAATTGTGCCGACACCTGCTGCTCTTTTTTTCTTCTCTTTTTTTCCTCGTGTTTTCTTTCCCTTTCTCTCTCATTTTGTTTTCTTTAAAGGAAACCTTTTGCGTCCAGCTTCTTCCAGTTTCTACTGAACCTATCTCGAGGCCCGTCTACCTGAGATACCTACTTCTTCTTGTTCTTGTTCTTGTTCTTCGTATCCCAAAAGGTCCCTGCCGTTATACACGCTTAGGTACACGCTGCCTAAAACTATCTCGCTGTTTGTCTGTTATTCCTCGTAGCTCTATCAATATTAACACTTTCGCTAGAGGCGCGACTAGCTCGTTTTCGTGTAATGGTAGGTTTTATATCGTAGGATCTTGTGGTATTTTTTGATAGTCTAGGATTTCGTAAATAGGCTTGCTAGTATTTTTTTCTTCATCGTGAGCTAGATGCTCGATACTTGGTAAGTTTGATAATTCGATTTTGGTTGTGAAAGAGGAAATTATAATAGTTTACAATTCTTTGTTTTTGTCTGAAATTCAGTAACTGATAATTGCTGCAATAAATTGATTATTTGCTATCGAGTATAGGAGTATAGTAATAAAATGTAACGATATAGTGATTGATAAATAAGATAACATTTAAAATTATAGGTACCTGGATATTTGCAACTCGTGTGTCATGTCAAGTTATTCAATATTATACTCGATATTTCTCACTTTTTTACATTTAAGTTAGTAGTAAATTAGTTATAAATACGGTATTACAAAATATAAATTATTGAATTAGGAGGTAAAGTGTGATCCATTATCTCAAGTTGTTATTCTCAATTTTTATGTGACGAAACTTGTCCAGGCCTGTAGAATACTAGTAGAATTTGAAAGCAAATTAAATTAATCAATCGTGACTAATTAAGGGATATTGAAATTCGATTGAAAATAAAATTTAACGTATAATCGTAAGATATGTATCTTTAAATATGTATACAGACTATAGTTCATTTTTATACGGTGATATTATCGGTCGAACGATATAAGGAAGATACTGCTTTTCATAAAGGTAAACACGGTTTATTCGGCAAATATCAATGGGGAAAGACAAGTAGGTATCGCGGAAAATGTCGGTCAGTTGTTAGGTTAGAACTTGGTCATTTGAAATTCCAAACTTACGCTCGTATATACATACAATTGCTCGATTTCAACGTTGTAGATAGTTCCAAGGTAATAAACCAGTTCGTTCAACGTTATACATTTTATGACATAAGGAACGATTTTCCGGTTACATAGACGTGTAGGAGAAATAACTCGTAAGCGACGAATAATCGCTCATAAGACCGATATTATTGTTGACGAATATACGAGTCACGGGGAAGAAGACTGTTGCTATCGTATGCAATGGAAACGATAGTAACATTTTTAGACACTATTAAACAACTCGTTCGATAAGAAGTTGCGTAATGATGCATATTCCCTTGCTTTGTACTGGCAATCGATACACAGCACGCATATATACATACTTGCATAACAACCAATGGACTTAATTCGAAACAGATGACACGAAACTTGAATGTGTTCTCACGTAACAGAGCCGTTGAGGCTATATTCTATTGTATCGAAAAGAAAGATTCACAATCTGAGTTTCGAACTCGGGTAATATCGATGAAAACGAGCTTTTCCTCCTTTTTTCCTATTTCTTCTTTCATAAAATTACGATAACTTTGTTATACACACACATATATATATGTATATATAAATACATATATATATATATATCTCGTTCAGTGAACAACCACTGAGTACCCTTTATTCTATTGAGTTTGCTCGGGATTCGCGTTCTCGCAAACAACTTCTCGTTCGAAGACCAGTACAATGAAATACAGTGGGAAAAGATGAATTTTTGCGTCATTAAAATGTAGAACGGAGAGCTTCTGAGCTTACAGGAGCGAGGACGGAATGAATAAAACGAAGTAGTTATCAAGTTGCTTCTTAACGATATCTATCGTTCCGCGATACGATTTGAATACGATTTCCATAAGATTCTCCTGCCTTTTGTGTTTTAAACAAGGCGGGTACTATGATGTAAATATTAAGGGCCATAATTTCCGAGGAAACACGTTTTCGCGTTGTATAAGGACACTTTTAAGTAATACATAGCTCGTAATCGGGATCCGACGATATGTTTTATTAGATCGTAAATAAGACCTTAGAAACTCTTCTCTGTACCATGCTGAAGTACACGGTACATTCGAAAATAACAGCCTCCAGAACGAATTCCTTGACTTGCTTTCAGGCTCGCCGAACGAAGGATAAACGACACGGCAGGCAACCTCACTCGCGTGTCTTCTACGTATCAATTCTGTCGTATTAAACGAGATGCAATAGCGTATCGAAAAACAAGACGTATCCACAGGTCGTCGCCGAGGAAATTGTAGAGGCACACGAAACATAAGATAGAAGGCGACAAGCGTGCGCCGCGTCTCTCCATCCGACGGAGCTCGACTGATTCGCGGAGAATAAAGAGAGAGAGAGTCGCGTAGTGCCAGCCACATGTAGCAAAATAGAAACTTGGCTCTCTTTAGCGTAGGCGTATAGTTCGCGACTATATAACTGATTCATCGTCAACGACGACAGTGTATTTATCGCGAGGCATTACACTCTATATGAGCGGGTCAGAGTAATTAAAACTACGTCGTTCATCAGCGGCGCGGTCGTGTCCGAGCCGCGAGACTAGAGTCCGTGGGGTTAGAATAGAAGCGATAGTTAATCGCGTCATTGTTCGTCGCCCGTGTCACGATCATCGTTCGTACATGTATATCTGCCTACGTTCCGTCCGGGCGATGTAACTGTACGACGGAGCGCGGCGGAACGCGGAAACACAGCGAATGCGCCTCGCTAAACGCATCGATCGAGGTGACGATCGATAAGGTTAGATTCCTAGATACAAACTGGTGATAGCAGAGAACCAAAAGACCCCGGAGGAAGTGTAAAAAGGTCGAGAGGAGAAGGAGAGGATAGAAAAAAGCAGGCAAAATCGGCCCGATGTCCGTCGAATAGCGAGTAGCGTGTAGTAAGTCACGTGGTCGATTCCGAGCGCAACCGAGAGGCGAGCCGAGTGGAACCGAGCCGCGCCGAACCGTGCCATGCCATGCCGTGCCGCGCCACGCCACTCTGCGCCAGCTCGGGATATAGATCCTCCGGTGTACGATGCGACGTTGCCAAGTCATTGCTGTTAAGCCGGCCGGCTGCTCGACCGGCCGACTCCGTTCGTTCGTCCGCTTGCTCGCCTGTATGCCTGCTTGGTTGCTTGCCTTTCTGTCTGTCTGTCCTGTCCATCCGTCCGCTACTTCGTTTGTTCATTCCTTCGTTCGTTCGCGTACGTCCAACCATTCGTCCGTCTCTACGGGAAAAATAGCGTTGCCTTGGCTTTCTTTCCTTGCCTTGTCTGACTCACTCCCTGACCGCGTTTCCTTTCGCGAAAACACCTTTAATTTTCAATCACTATGTCGAATGGTTTTTTCTCTCGCTTTCTCGCGGAACGAGGCACGTTGTCGTCCCATGCGTCTGCCGATGATGTAATTCCTTTGTTTCTGCTCGGTTCCATCGTTTCCTTTTATCGAAACTGTCCATACGCATCCATTCGATTATTTATTAAAGCGCAAACTTTCTAATCTGTACTTACATCGATTATCGCATCTTTTTGAAAATAACGAAAATCATCGAACATGGCAAATTTTTCGATATCTTTTTTCCAATTTATCTTTCTCCGTTTTCAAACTTTTAGCAATCTGTTTTGAAAAACCATTACAAGCGGGATACGTTAGAAGCGGAAAAGGAAGATCTGGCAACGTATATTTTTCTAAGCGCAAGGCAAAAATAACACGGCGTAAAATGCACCGTTATGTATCCTGTATATATTTATTATGCGTAAACTTACACAACGCATCATTAGTACACGCAATCATTTGTTGCATAACGCATAATGAATTAGTAATCATTCCCAGAGGAAAGACATTTTACGCTATGTGTAATCTGTATAAATGGCAGGTACCGTTTTCTCGGATAACACGGTATCAATTAATTTTAGACTTGCGGAGGGTATCTCTGACCTCGGCTTCGGCACTTCGAATATTTTTACGTAATTTCGTTTTCGAATCTCATGGCCGGTATTTAGAACGCACCGTTATCACGAACAGTGCCTGTTTGTTTCTCGGAGTCCTTCTGGATTCCGATTTACGCAGCATTTTTCCTCAACAGTACCGCAAAGGATGCCAATTGTCTTGGCGGCAAATTTGTTTCAAACAGGGTCGATCAGTATAGGCGCGTATTTTGAAATTTCGTATATTTTAATTATATATTTCATTTTTATCTTTGTATCATCGATTTCTTTTCGTCACTGTCGCGTCGAAATTGTTGATTAAAAATACAGAGTAATTACGAGTAATTACGTAAAAATAATGAATTATACGTAATTATACGTAATTCATCATTGAAAAGCATTTGTTGATTCAAAATACGAATAAAACGATAGAACTGGAAAATGAAAGTTGTTATTAAAAATATAGCGTAAATTTGTTACGTTTCTAAACACTGAAAGACATTTCTTAATCGTTTGTGTGAATAAACAATTGGGAATGTTTTATTGTAAAACGTTAATTTTACTGCAAGATAATTGGTGAAAGCGTATGATTAATCGTAGGTGTAATATTCAAGCCAAGGACTGCACAATGCTTGTTTAAGGCCGCTTGTAAATATAAATAATTTCTGCGATACACTGACTAGATTTTCAATTTAATTTTACATACACTTTTCAAACATTCCATTATATAAACGTTAATCGCGAAGATTTAATACTTTCCTTTTTTTAAAGTCATATTTAGCCTAATAATACTTTCGAATGAATAATCGCTGAAAAATGTGACTTGCTACAGGACTTGGAGGTTAAATCTACGATATAGTATAAGAATTTTTAGCAAGGGATATTATTTAATCCTTAAATAGGCAGAGAGAGATATATCTCTTATATTAAATTTACGATTTAAAAGAAATTAATAATTTGCAGAAATCATGTCACCATTTTCAGCATAGTAATCTTAGTGTTATTAAAAGTAGGACGATATTTATCGTCAGTCATTATAATCGCTTCACTTTATGTATGGATGTGTGCTTGGTAAAGCATTCTTATCAAAACTTTCATTAGAAATTTCTAGTCTGGTCCACTGAAGTGAAAACACCAGCTGCTTTAACTTCAGAGTGAGGTTCTGACTTTGCCTCGTTTTTACCTTTTTTCGTTCGGTTTTATTGGATTGCTATTTTAATTGGTCGAAATGCTTTCTTATTCATATGTAAATACCGCGGATACACGGTGTACCACAGCGTGTATGCCGAAGTTACGAGATTATGCGAGTTTCTTCACGTGGAAAACTCTCAAATCGTCGCTGTTGTCGGCAGAGTGTGACACGGAATTGCGGCGTTGCCAATGTTGCAGCCACTCAAGGGCAGTTCACACCGTGTCACTGTTACCTGAACGAGTAATCGCATTAATCTTGTCATGCGCAGTATTGACGCTGCGAGCTTCTTTATGTATTAAAAACAATTACCAACGCGTTTATATCTGATACAGATCATTTAAGCTTTTTAAATCGCGAAATTAAATAACCTTCCCTGATTCGAAGTCGATGAAAATTATTCGTCGATCATCGCGTCGACGTAGGCTCTCGAAATCTAGTAACTTTTTCCTAGTTTGATATTTCGCGCTTTCAATTCTACAAGCATAAAACCGAGTACAAAATTGAATTTTATCAAGAATTTTGTCGACAGAATCTTAAAGCCTAGAGAATTTACCGAGATCGGGATAGGACTATCCGAAGAAGAAGCTTTTTGAACGAAATTAATCTAAAATTAGAGCTGATTTATGCACGTTGGATATGAATCATTTAGGATGGATTTAGGACTTTAGGATCGAGGACCGACGTACACGGAGATCTAATTTGTAATCTTCTTCCTCGCTTCTGAAAATAGTAATATCATATGGAAAAGCCTAAGACAGTCGAGAGAATCGTAGTCTGTAATTCAGCTGGACGGTAGTCTTGATTCAACTCGAATCGACTTCGAGATATCATTAAATCCTCGTAGTCGCATATGTTCACGTGCTTCTCGTTTCATCGTATACCAACCATGGGACATCGATGTTGACTTGTTAAGCATTGTATTTTGCACCAGGTTTTGGTACGAAACTTGATATAATAGTTGCACACGATATCGATTTTCTTTTATTTTCTATATAGAGTTTCAAGCATCCGGATTATAGCGTATCAAATTTAGTTTCGATTTTTTGTCACGTGGACACAAATTTGAGATTTTAATCTGGTGCCACGTAGTATTTTAGGTAATCGTCTGTTCGATGCGTTAAAATGGCTAAAATATTAATTGTTCTGTAAATCATAATATAGTTATGTTATGTAATAACAAAGTTATGTATATGTATATTATGTTCCTACATATAATATAAAATATAAATTTATGATCTTGACGACTATATGTGTTTTTTCTCTAATTGTGCATAAATTTCTCTGAATAGGTTACGTAATACATAATAAAATAAACTCGTAACGAGATTTCGATTTATTCATAAATTTGAACAAACTATTATTTCCTAGTAACATCGAACGAGTAACATTCTTTGTAAAATGTATTACATCGATCGGTTTAATAATTCAATGAATATACAACTAAATTTTGTAAATTTCACAAATTCAAATTGCAGAATTAGGTACTAAAGTATATTTAAGTAAAATCTAAAATTTTGCATTTCCAAGGATGCAGGATATAAAGCAATAAACGATCGAGATACATTGTAATAAAAGAAACGAAAGTAAAAAAAGTAAATTCGTTCGAAACATATTGGCAGGCTTGAGACGATATTACCAGTGACGAGTCTCGTAAACTGTGAATTTATTATTTTGTTCGACACGAGAAATCTCAGTCCGTTTTAAAGTATTCGAAATTTTTAGAAACGGAGGTCAGTCGCTTCTCGTGAAATATGTGCGAATCCTTAATTTCTCCGGCGATCGGTTTATTCTTCGCGCTTGATCGCGAAAATTGACAAGAACCTCTTCGTCCCTCTTTCTTTCCTCTGTTCACGCCTACGTAACAGTTTCATATGACCAGCATCTTCCGTTTTGCTGGACTTCTGGTTACGTTTCACACCCATGAATTTCGGTTATTCCAGCGGACAAAAGCGACACTCGAATCTCGGATTATCGCTTTCTCTCGCTGTAGGCTGTAATGGATGTTGCCAATTAACGTCGAGATGAGTAAAAGAAGAGCAACGGACATGACGACTGTACGTGGATCGAGTTTGTAACGGCGCACAGACTTGTTATATAGGGTGACACGAAAATAAGCGTCCGACTTTGGTATCATATCCGATTCCTTCTAATCCTATCGCGTCTCACGTTGCGTATAGACAAGATCGTCCTTATATTCGTATTTACAAGAAATTTACAAATACAGAAACAAATTTAGGAACGAAACTTTGGTTGCCAAAGATTTCGCTACAAAAGTTCGCTGGAATTAGCGGTTGCTCGCGTTGGAACAATAAACGAATATTTTTCAAGCGCAAGGGGTTAAATATTTGCACGAGAGTTTGCAAAAGAAGGAACAATCGGCTCCATTTTCATATTATCATTTTCCACCTTTAACAAAGCCAGCAACTTTTAGCAACCACCGTGTATAACGCGGACGATGTATAACGCTCGAGGAGAAAGTGGAATAATTTAGGTAACCTTATTATTGTTTTTATTGTTGTATAACAAGCGTAACCTGTGCTTGGGAATGGTCCATTAACAGGACGTGTGGCATTGAAAAATAATTACGCCGCGCGTTCCAACGATCGGGAAAATTTGCTCCCCATATTTCCGTTTTATGCCTTTCCACTTTTTGCTCGTGACGACCGCTGCTTCTGGCTTAGATAGTCGCGCCGCGCCACGCCACACCATCGCGCGACACGCAGCGATCTCACTTCGCTCTTCGAACTACGTTGCGCGTTTCGAATTAATTCGTATCACTTTCCTGCGCCAGCGAAGCTTCTCTGCTACTCGAATTGCCCGTATACGGTGCCCGTTACAGAAGCTGCCGGTCTTGCAACCGGATTAGACACCAAATTTACCTGTGATGAATTTTTATCTCTTTTCATTCTCGAGAACAGCCAACGTTCGATGGTAGATCGACAAAGTGGAATCAAACCTCGTGATAGCTGTTTTCGCGATTGATCCATCGAGGACCAATGTATTTCGATGGTACGACGCTTTATTCGCAAGTTTATTCAGTCAATTTACATCATCGAATTCTATTTCTTCGATATCGTGAATCGTGGTTGTGAAAGCGAGCGATTCGCTTAATCCTCGATATATGTGTTTAACCATTAGTTGTTTCGAAATTTCATTCTTGACGATGTTCGTACTAGATACAATTCCGGAAACGATCTTTTCCCATGGACGACGAGATGTAAAATTGCTATGACCATCGCTGCGTAATTGTATTTCGTGTAATACACAAAATTATTTAAATCGATCGTTACGACGTTGACTTTTATCGTTTAAAATCATACGAAATAAAAGAAGCGCGGTTTTTGCTTCAAGTACACGAATGACTCATATCGGTAAGATTTCATCGGACGTACATATATTTACGTATACGCGTTCATAGCTTGTAACGATGAATTTTATGTGCAGTTAAAGAGCGAAGCAATTAATATTTCAGAATATTTTAATCTTTTACCTTAAAACAACGATTTTATATATTTTCTAGTCACGAAAGAATAAAACAAATCGTCGATAGTTAGCAGCTATATAATATATAAGAATATATAATGCGTATAATAGTTGTGGTTGTAGTTATAATTTTCCAGTTTGGTGAAATCATTCAACGCATAGAAATTGTTTCCTTTCGGTCGATGTGGCCATGTGGCCGTGCGGCAGAAATAGGGTAAAAGATTACGTAACAGCAAGAAAGCGAGCAAAGTAATAATTGGTACTTGCCGTCGACCGAGGGAACGCGGTGCCAAGAATTAAACGTTCGCTCATTATGAGTTCGTACACGGCAAAACGAAAGGAAAGTGACACTGGATACCAGTCGCCTTTGCGCATAAGTGCATCATCTCTTTATATGTCGCTTGTATTGCTCGTAAAAGCATGAAAGGTATAAAAGTTTCACTCTTCCTTTTCTTTGGTTTCTTTCAAAACCGAGCTTTCGACATCGACGAACACGATTTCTATAAACGTTTGCAAATATAAATATATGCACGAGTATATAACTCGAACGTAACGTGGATACTCTAAAAAATTGGTAACAGAGACAATTCTCGTACTACGCGATTATACTACAAAGTGAACGGTAATAAATTCATTCTGAAGCTCGTTGAAAACTTGCAAACGCATAAATTCATATTCTTTCTCATTCGACTAAAACAAATTCGCATCGTTAATCTCTCAATTCGCTTCGGTCATGTTCGCTGGCTAGCCTACGATTACCGGACAAATTATATCACACGCGGTGTACTTAATATACAAGTTACACGTTTACTGCACTTGAGATATCTAGTCGTTTTGTCGTTTTCAGCTGGGTAGTGACTGTCGTTCGAGCTGCTAACTAATCAGATATCTCTTATCTGCCACGGGGTATCTACGAATAGTAATTAATGCCGAGAGATCGTATCAAAAATCGGGTCGTGGGCACACAATGGCACGACAACGTGGTCGTAGACAAGCTATCCACGATTCAGTTTCCACGTTTTTGTCGTCAACAGGTCTGACTAGGTGGAAAGTTCGACTGTACATCTCTTTTCTTACTTTCTCGTGGAATATTGTTTGGAAAACCGAGAGAAAAACACGAACGAGCGAGATACAAGGCCGTGCAAAGGGAAAACCGAGAAAAATGTACGACGTTTGGACAAATGGCCCTTAGAATTATACGCGACGACTACGAAAGTAGTCTAATGATAGATCAGAAATCCGGAGAAACTGGGATTATCATCTACACGCAATTTGTGTCATATCGATTTACGCTAAAGTAACGTGGACGTATTTTTGTAAAGCAGTTGTACATTTTGTTGTTTACGAAGTTTTCTTAGTTACTATTTAATTGTATAGTATTTAATATCGATAAATTAAGGTAGTTAGGAGTAATCAAACAGATTTCAGTTCGCGTGAATTTTCATACCGAGTCGTTTGTTATCTAGAAGTAATAATTTTCTTATTCTTTATATTGGATATTTTAGCACTGCTGTTATTCTTTGTAAATTTTTGATACTCTCGTCTTAATTTTTGTTTGTTTGTTAATTACCTTCCAATTGTTCCGCTGCCTGAAGATTTCACAAGAGACAATGAATTATTAACGCGTAATTGCTTTAGCTAATTATGTTTATGCTACAAATGCTTCCTTGGTACGTAATCCTTGTTGTAGTTACGCTTATAATATAAATATCTCATTTTATTTGTTTGTAAAATTATTCCCTGCATCGAGACTTAAATCTTCGTTAATTGGACCGTTGTTTTGTCAAACGTGTTACCTGCAGACAATTGCGGTATCGCGGTATCACGTTATCGTTCACCACATTGTATCCGAGCCTTAAAATAGTTTAAAATGCCTATTCTTAACTGAGCACCGCAAGAGCGTAAGAAATGCAATTCTTCTATCGTATGCGAACGTTTATTTATTCGTCGCATCTGCTTTCGGCTGTTTTATAGCGTGAATCGTCATAGAGGTTCTCAGTTGCGAGCGAGCAACTTTGAAAATTATATTAAAATACAAGAAAATTAATTAACAGCTGTCGCGAATAGAACCTCTTCGCCCCTAGAACAGATAGTTGAATTACACTGGTCGAGTGGTCGGTAATCTTTCCAAGGTTATCCGATTTTATTTTTATCGTGTAAGGTTATCGTGTAAGAAAAGTGAAAGTAGATAAAGAGAAAGAAAGAAATTCGTACGGCATATACGTAGGTATGTAACTCTAGAATACCAGAGAATTCTCCGATATTCCTCTAAAAACGTACGTTTTTTGTTCATTGTTACGAAAGTAACTTTGTAATATGACACGTTTTATCTTTGATCAATGATCTAACATATTTTTTTTTTTACCAAAGCTATTCGTTGGTTTTGTAAGCGTTACCAACATTCTTAGGATTAGATGTAGATAGATACGAAACAAATAAGCACGAGACAAGTTTTTTTCGGGATATCGTTCTAACTGTAATTCATTTTGAATATGTAATCGTGTCATTGATAATAAAAAAACTGCGTAATTTGAAGAACTGGCCGAAGAAAACATATTTTCTGCGTAACTGATTAATCAGCACGGAGCGAGCGATTACGAATAAAGAGAAATAATGGTACTCGTAATATTTCTCGTAAGTAGAAGATTTTTTTACTTACTCCGCGGTAATTTCGTCGGAGTCAAAATTCGGTTGACATTTCGTCATTATTCATTTTCAGTGACGTATACACGGAGCAATTTCAATTGAGAAATTCCTCGCTCGGAAAGCTGAGGAATTCGTGGAATACAAATATGTATGTCGCAATAAATTTAGCCAAAGGTTGTCGTCTATTCCTTTGGACATCTATTGTTCGAAAAACTTTTGCATCGAACGTATTTTCAAAATAATCATATCCATCGAAACGTTAAGAACAATGGGCGAATAATTTGCAGTTTTTCTTTCAGTGTTATAGTCGTTCCTTTCCAGTCGTTACCTTGTAACACTTAATCCTATAGAAAGTACATATTTTCGTTGACAGGAACTTCTAATCTTAAGTAGCATTTATACATATCGCAATTTTATCGGTTATTTATCAATTTAGCGAAAATTCAATTTTCACGTAACTGATCTCTGGCCATCGATATCACGATATATCTCTGATAGCTTTAGTAATTTCGTTTGATTTGAATCTTTTAACGCAACTATATATTTGAAAAAAGACCTGCAAGAATATATTCTTTAAACAATTCCCGAGACAAAATTTCTATACAGAAACGATCTACCATTTTACGTGCTTTTCTATAGAAATTTTTTTAAAAATTGTGACTAGAAATTACGAAGCTCGTTTATCGCGCAACAACGACTCTTCTACATTTTCCTGGAACTTGAGAAAATTTGCAACGGCAGAAAAGCAAAATTAGGTAGAAAATGATCCAACGAACACAGTGCGGTTAGATTAAAACGAGACGACCATGACTCGAACGTAGCCTCCTCCTGCTGGCTCGTCCAGCCGATAAATGGCCACGTCGACCACGTCGAATGGCGAACAATAAAACCAGTAAGAGAATATAGAACGGCAGGATGACGCACGGTGGCCGATCCCTAGGCTTATCTGGTGCCGGCAATAATTAGGGCCCGCGTTGCATTTACGATTACGACGAAAGGGGACCGCGCACGGGCGTAAGTTTCGTTGCGGCCCACGATAACGAGAAATAGCTGTCGTTATTGATTGGTGCACGCGTTTAAGGCTCGATGTAGATCAGCTATACGACGTCGTCATTTCCGAGACGTAAACTCGACAGAGAGAAGAAAGCTTTAAGTGGAAAAAAAAGCAGAACGCACCACGCCTTTTCTCGACGTTCTCTGCCTTTTTCTCCTACGCTCGTTGTTAGTTGTTGCAATTATCGACGCGGTCAACGCCAAACAGTTTGTCAACATCAATTCGATATAAGACGATACAACAATGTAACGAGTATTTGTTCGATTGGTCGCTCGTAGCGTTAGCAGAAACGTCTCGTTCGTGTACTTTTCATTGGCTTCTCAGTGGATTGTATGGACAATCGCTCCTCTGTTTTTGTTTTGGTATAGGAAAACAACTATACTTTTTTTCTTGTTCATCGCCTATAGATACACGTATTATGATTGTTTTGTTGGTTTGGGACGAGCGAGGCAACTACGGATTAAGTGGGGTAGGATTAAAAGTGTTTTGCTGCGAGTATTGGTTCAATGTTATTGGTAAAAACTTGGTAGTCGTGGCTGATTAGTTCTATCTTTGGTTCGTCGTTGAACTTTGATGCAAGAGGCGTAGTTGGACTTCTAGTAATAACCAGTTTAACTTATTATCTATTAGCAACTTTTCATACTTTCAAATAGCTCCTTAACGAGATAATGCTTATGTTAATTGCAGACATATATCGTATAATTTCGTTACTAGAACAACGTGTATATTAAAGTAGCTCTTTTTTCGTTGTTTAAGTCGAAGTTAAATATTCCGAAGCTCGACAATTAGTTTTACGGAGAAAAAAACAAACAAACAAAAATAGTCGCATTTAACTAGTTTCTTTGTTATTAATAACGTAAAATAATATCGAACGTCGAGCGTTCGGTTTGCATACACACTCGTTCCATTATTTTGCAACAAACTATTTCTGGCGAAATATCAGGAATAACGAACGAGTGGCAAGTTATCTCTCGCTGATAAAGAAAGTACCCGGTCGTTGGGAGCGAATCACGAAAGACAAAGTATTTTTCTTGCTTTTCTTTGCTCTCCACGTCATCGACGTGTTTGCATTCAACATTTTCTTGAAATTCCATATAAGAAACGAAAAGAAAGGAAAAGGAAGAACGTCGTCTCGTTTTAGTAACCAGTCTTATCGGTTCGTACTTGATGCTCGAATTACGTTGGCGGTAAACGGCTGAAAAGAAAACGAACGACAGACTGAAAGACAGGATTCTAGAAACGGCGTTGTATCGCCATTTGAATTCGATCAGGGCGAGTGCGCAGATTGCCGAAAGAATAATGTCTTTGCAGAAGGGGCGCGTTGTTCTTCGACCCCTTAGCTGAAACCTCGTGCAAGAAGATGCCGACCAGTTTGTAAATATCGAGGGTTAGATTCGTATTTTATAGCCTAAGCGTTCGTTGCATTGTGCAAACGAAAGTATAAAATCGCGTGACTGTTACCAAAGACCGAACGTGAATACACAGCGAGAACAACGTCAAGTATCGTTCGCAATTTATCGTCGAACGCGTAATTTATAAATTTCTTTGGTACTCGTTGCTCCCTTTTTGGCCAACTCAACATTCAAAAACAATCGATATTGGTCACGAGGTAAACCGCTTAAAAATTCCAGTTAAATTTACGATACATCTCCTCTTACAATCCCTCGAAACGTACTTCGAATAAACTCCTAATCGCATCACGTCACGCCTGACGAGATTAGTAGAAACTTCTGGAGAAGTCACCCCTTAAAAAGGGTGAAAGGGACGCATCCTGTTCTTAACACGATCGATGTCTCATGCGTTCATGTCGTTTTTCAATACGCGTCTTTGTTAGTCGCGTTAACATTCGGACGCTGGTGCGCTCGAGATCGTAGAAACGAGACGTGGAAACGAGACGTGGAAACGAGACGTAGAAACGAGACGTAGAAACGGCGGTGAACTACGACCAGTTTGCAAATGTCGACGGTTGCCATCGTATTTTACATGCTTATAAGCACGCGTGATTTCGCGCTCGGATTCCCAGAGACGAGGCAGTTTGATCGTAAACGAAACGAATCGAAGCCATGAATTTCAAAGCAGCACTAATACGATTTATTATTGTTTCTAGCCTGTTTACATTTATCCGAAAACGTTTAACGGAACGTAAACGTTTCATCTCTTTCAGCGACAACGATGTACGAATGATCGACGGACGAAAAGACCGATTTTCTCGAAATATCGATCGACAGGTTTCTACCGTTTTGGAATATACGGCTTCGATTATCGTTTCTATGCGCGTTCCTTTGGCCGATTCGCGATTATATGGCCGCGAAACGCTGCAGACTTTCACTTCGACCATTAATTAACTCCGTTCGTTTTGTAGAAGTCGCGGGGCACACGCCGATACTCGATCGTCCCGCGATTTTCTCGCACGAAAGTAAAAGGCATTGCGATCGAAAAAAATACCGTGATTCAGCGGGGCAGGCTTTTTGCTGGCTTCTTCGTTGTTTCTTCTTAATAATTCTTCTCGATAATTTTTTTTTCTACATCTGTAATTACGCTAGTTAAAGCGCATAGTTCTTGCCATTAGACCTTTTCATCCTCTTTTTGTCGCTCTCTTGTCGCGTATCTATGAAATAAACAACATTTAGTTGCGCAGTCGGTTCGTGCATCGTAAATATGTCTTTATTCGATTCGTGTTTACCTCGGCTTATTTGTAGCTTATACTTAGCCGGAAAAATTTCTAATAATTAAGAGATCGTATCTAAGAAAGATGAGAGACGATTAATTTGGAAGAAGCGTTAATCAGAGAGGATGCGGTTTTAGGTGCATGCGATGTTCGTTAAGAAACGCGAAGAATGCCCGATTCATTTAGATATGAATTTATCAAGGCTACTAGAAGAAGATAAATTAAACTTTATTCTTCCGAGAAACGTACATGCATACGTGTTGCGTTAGTTGCTTAGTTGCATGCATAGTTAAGTTAACTATTCTTAAAGAGATTTCATATATTCATAGAGATACTTGCGATATATTTGCATTCGAGTAAAACCGAACGTACGCGTACAAGCGAGAATAGCGCGGCGGTAACAACGAAATTTTACTCCCGTACGTACGTATGTTGGTTTTCAAAGCCACGTTGTTCTAATATTTCTTATTTGTTTATGGAAGCTGCGCACGTTCCTACAATCTCGAATCGTTTCTTATCGACGTGTAATTACAAGCGGCATTCCGTGCTGGCTGAAATTTTTCGTATTCTCGTTATTAACAGCGGCGTTGCGCAGTTCAGAATCAGATACCGTTTCGCGATAAACCGTACGTTGCTCGCGATTAGTTTCACGCAATCAAGTAATTCGTAAATTGTTTTCTCGTTGAAGAATGTCGCGGAGCTCGCGTGTTTTACTTATCCGCTCTTCCATTACCTCTATTAGCGAAAGCTTGGAAAACCAATTACGCCGTTGCTCACCTATTTCATTCGCCTGGCCCTCCTGTCTATCCCTCCTAGCTAAATATATTGCAACGTAATCGAGATTCGTCTCGTTAGACTTGCCAACCACGCACCGACATTTTTCGTCCGACGTTCAACGACATATCGTTAACCAAACGTTTTGTAACCGCGACGAGTGACCATTCGCGTTGCTCGTGGAATATCTTGATATTTCTCGCGGCATATACTCTTTCAAGGAATATTTTCGAATTATGCACGCGTATTTCAAACCTCTGTTTATCTCTCATCTTCGAAATTTGTCAAGTTCGATCGAATATCTTCGATGTGGTTTTCGTTACATTGACGCTCGCCGTTGGCATCGCTTAAAAAATTGCGTTTGGTTACAATCGCTGTTGATCGATATAAAACAGAGAGATATCTCGTAAACGTTTTCCAATGGTAGAAAAAGCGCCTAATTCGCGATGTAATTAAGAAATTTCAACGCGGAGAAAATACGTTGTAAATACGCGAAATAAATGGTTCGGGTATCGCGGAATAAACGAGTTATCGATTGCCATTTAACTAATGCTAATTTTATACTAATGCAAGACGATTATCATCGGATATATCATCGAGCAATTAAATTTTCTTCCTTGTTAATGGAAATGACACGCTTTATTTATAACCTTGCTATCGAGTACAATTTTATGACACTGGCTCCTGTAATTCTTCGTTAGTCGACGATCAGAATTTGAACCGCTAACATCGTAACTTTCTACGAAAAGTTCATTTCTCGATGAATCTGATAAAATTGCTGTAACTCGCGGATTTCGCGTCTATCGATACGTGGCGACGCGAATGACCATCGATCGTATGACACGTAATTTCTTATGTAACGGTCGATAGACTTTGTCAAAAATGTTTATCCGAGTTCCGTTATCTTCTTATCTGTTCGCGATCCAAACTTATAAATTAATAAGCGTCCCGATCCAACACGATTCGTTCGTTTCGATCGTTCCACCAAACGTCCGATCGCGTTTTGTTTATTCCGGTACGAACTATCGATGGACGGTGGATTCGTTTGAGCATTCGAATTTTCATACGGTACGATCAAATATTGTATATGTAGAATATTCGTGCACAAAGATTCGCAACTTGGTTCTTCGAACGTTCAACGCTACGAGTAATTTATTTGTTTAATACGCCGAAGTTGCCTAAATGTTTCGAATAGATGGAACTCGTTGCGAGTATTCGAACGTTCGCATTGGCTTTAATATTTAAGCCCATTTAAGTGCAACTCGTTTTTCCCCAGGTACTCGGACAACTCTAATAAGCGGTATGACGTTTGTAGTAATACAGCTGTAAGAAAAATGCGGTGCAACGTTGAATCACGAATTATACGTTACGCGTAATTCTACAGTCCTAGTCTGTATTCAGCGAATCGTTCACTGTTGCACGTTGAATATTATATGTATATGCGTGTACAAACTTAAATGTAAAGTATTCGACGGTGGACGTTACGACGCTTGTCCGATTCTTTCGGTAAACTAACTACGTATTCTCTTTATACCAAAAGTTATTCCTTTTCTCTTTTTCTTTTCTTTTTATTTATTCGTTGAAAACACACGGATCGTCGATCTATCGCTGATGCAAGGTTACGCGTAAAATACATTTGTAAAATACAATAACAATAAATAAATAAAATACAATAACATTTTTCTTGAATATCCGATATAGCATCGTTAACAGTCGATAAACCAATTCTAGCGAGTAATCCAGTGATTTGTTGGATTAATTTAAGCACCAGCTTCTTACGTTTCCATCGAAATCATTTAATTACGATTAAAATATTACGCTCGGACTTGGCACGCGGTTGTTTCGCTTCTTTGATTTTTCTCTAACACGTATAATGCAATACGTTTAAAAAAATCGCTAAAAATACATCGTCCCAACGTATAGTACAGCAGAGACTATTTATAATTATTCCGTCTATTCTCCAGAATCTTCGAGCGGATACGATCCCCCGAGTGTCTTGCCGCGTATTGCATAAAATAATTATTCCCCGGTTGTTTGCATGTAAATGACGGCTCGATACGAACAATAAAGCAACACTGTTGTGTCGTGGAGAACGAAAGGGGGATCGAAGGTAGAAAGAGACGGAGGCGGCAGCGGTAGCGGCATCGTCGTCGTTGTAGGGGGGTGATATCAATAAGTGTCGTAAATACGTTATTTTTAGTAGCTGCTGCGTTTAACCGCGGTTACTATACTACACGGAGATATCTTTAATCGTTGTGTCTCTGTTTGCGATTCGTGACATTGATGTACAATTTATACGAGCCACCGTCGATGTATCACGGATGGAAGATTTCCACGACTCGGCAAATGCGACGATGCTCGATTTCACTTGTCCGTTAATAACATCGATTTTTCGGGTTAACGAGAATCTTGGACGATCTTTCGCGAACAATTTTCTCAGGAATTCGTCGGGTTGCGAATTTTGTCGTTGCCCAGCGCGCGAACGGACGCTTCGCGTATAGACAAACAATTGCGAATTTGACGAGTACGCGATAAATGGTTCGTCAAAGATATTAAAAACGGCTCGGTTTTATCGTGTGGTTGGTCGACGAGAACGGTAGAGCGAACGTTGTCATCGGTTAGTTAACGGCGCGGTTTACCAGAGAGTAGTTTTCGTGATTACGAAGCCTCCCGAGTGGTTTTAGATGGCGAGACCACCGTTATATCGTGTGTCGTCCCGGGTTCCTGGTGAAGCGAATAATTCCGAGGGTTAACAGAAGGCAAGCAGCCAGGGAAGCGGGTGGATACGCGAGCTGGACGAGCATACACGTTTTCGTATCCCTCCTTGGCTAGCTGGCTGGCTGGCTGGCTGCCTCTGAACCCGCCTACCACTCGACTGCTTGCTCGCCTGCCTGTTTGTCGGTTTCTGTCCGATCTGCTCCTATACCTAGCGATGGCATCCGATACACTTCGAATTAGTTTGAGTCCGTAGACGTAGCAAAAAGTTCGAGTCGCTTCGACCGTGTCGAAAGTTTTCACGGGTTTACACGCATCGCAAAATGGAACGTATCATTAGCGTACGATGTCGAAGAAAATTTCGATATGAAGAAGCGTTTCCTACTTTTTCCTATTCCTATTCCTAGATTTCCGTATGTTTCATACGTGCGTAGAACGCGTACGATATGAACGTTAAAGTTGTTCGCGATATGTGCTCGAATAGTTTCGCGAACGTACGCAATAGAAATTCGCAGCGATTCGAAGCGTTTCAGATCCCATCGCTAGTTGTGGTCAGCCAGTCAGGGATGCATCATCTTCCTGGGTTCCAGACACTCGAGGCAATTGGAACAACCAGCCAAGCCAGAGTATCCCAAAACGAATCGCGAACCGGCTTTTTCTAAACATCATCCTCTCCGAGGCTCGTCATCTGCGCGTGATTTTGATGTTGCTGGCCTCGACTTTGCTCGCCTCGAGGAACAATTACAGCTGCTGCGCGTTTCTTTGCCCCGTTGCAAGATCGAAAATTTGCACACTAGACCTTGGATGGACGGTAGCTTTCGAATAAATCGAATAAGGCGACTGCGATTCTCGCGAGATTCTCGTTCCGAGCGTTCGAAAACCGACTGGAACCGAATCTCCGAGTGTTTTGCTTAAAGAACGTACAAACCGGATCCTTTTCCTCGAATACCGAGCCGGTGATTCCTCGCTACCTATGCCACCATATTAACCGGTAATCGCGTAAAAGCCGCATAACGATCCTCTCATTTCTCTCGTTCGTTTTCCAACGACGTTCAACGTGCCAAAAGAACAGAAGATACGAATTGTCGATCGGTTGTACCGTTTAGTACGTCGCGACGTATGGGATCGAACAGCACGGTGACGCTGCGATTTCCTTTCAAGTCTGTGTACGCTGATTTTTGTTAAATAACAGTCCGTTCTATCGGGCTATGATATCCGTTGCAAAGTATATCGGTTTAAAACGGTTTATGGCTGTTTGCTAAAGTCTATAATCATCTTGTTCCAGCAAAAAACTCGAATCCTAGTCGAATCTTCTTTCAGTTTCAAAATTAACCGTTTCTTTTATTACTCGGTAGGTTTTTCTGGTGCCTCTCTACTTGGCTAACTTTTTTTATTAGTTTTTATCAATTAACTTTTTACTACTTTTTTTTTTTATCTATGTCTATACGCGAAAGAAAACTTGCATAAAATCGTCTGTGTATTCGTTAGCTCTTATTAAATACGTCCAACGTATCATTGTATACGCGTAACGTAATTTTTAGAGAAAGATGCAAACTCGTCGTTCCGTACTCGTCGTTGCTGTTACGAAGAACGACGAGATATCGAAAGAGCTAGAATTTTAGCGAAAGGAATCAAAAGGACTAAAAACGATATATAATAGCCAATCCGTTTGGTCGAATTGCGCAAGACATCTTTGACGATATTCGAGCAACAGAGGTGGATGTAAGCCGGAGGATCGTTATCGTTCGGTTTTACGTCCGCTGTTGAGGAAATTGGTGTCACTGGAGGGACGAGTAGCAGCTGACGAGGATTAACTGGCCTCTAACCTGAAACCACGAAAATTGATCCGTCTGAAGTTTCTAATAGGTCGACGTGGTTAGACGTCGTCAGTTTTCAACGTGATTCTGTTGGAATCCTAGTATTTTGCAGATGTTAAACATTTCTACTACATAAAGATCATTTTTGTCGAGAAAACGTTCGAATAATTCGTCGTATTCCTATTCGTCGTTGAAATATCTCAACGTGACTCGCAGCTAAACGTTCGAAACAACCATCCGTGAATATTCACGGAAGAATTTCTTCGTTGCTCCTTTACACGCTTCTTCGAGTAGACATTTTTCCAAACGATTATCGCGTCTGCCAGACACTTGGATCCGAATTGTCAAGTTTATTGAAATCGAGACATCGGATGGATCTAAGAGGCTCCTAATAGAATCCAACGAGCCATCCGCGCTAAAGTGTGTTTGCGTGTAGGTTCGTACCGTTCAAGCAGTTTTTGGCAAACAAGTTCCTGAACGACCGGTGTTACAGCATTGGTAAATAGTATTTCGTGAAGCTCGTGCGGCTTGAAAGCGTATTTGAAGCACATTATGTAAATCGTGCGAGGATGTAGTGTTTGGGGAGGTCGGAACATCAAGGCAAAATGTACTTTAAAGGCCGAGTATTCGTTCCACTTTGCCGCCTGTGTATGGTTATTACCTTCTAACTAACGGTGTCCTGACTATTGCGACACTTTGTCCCGTGATTTAGTATCTAATTAATTCCTAATGTTGCTTCGTTCTCTAGATTCACTTCCATCGATGTACGATAAGCACTGTACTTTTATCGATGTATCGTCCATCTTCGCTCGATCGAGAAAAGCAACTGTGAAAAAGGTCGAATCGTCGACGTTTAACAGGTTAGAAGGCGTACATGGAGCAAGCGACATACCAAATGGAAATCGAATCAATTTTCGAAACGTGATATATATTGGCCCGTTCAGAATCCAAATTGATCAATGCGTTTCGTTTTTAATTAACTTTCATAGGTTTATTGAAATTAATGGAAAAACTTTCCTATCGCGGCAGCTCCTTTGATCGCATCTCGCGCTTCGTCTTATATTATATTTCTGTGATCTTTGATTTTGTACGTAGAGTCGCACGGTTCTCGACGAAAATCGAAAGAAGAATAACGTGTCCCGAAGAGAGGAAACGAGAAAGAGGCAAGAACGCGTGTTGCGGCAATTAAATTCTCGTTAACTGTTCGTTGATCGCTTCGACGAGCGATCTACTAGAAAAAGCCTACGATGCAACGTAACAACTTAACTTACCTGTTATATACGTGACGTAACCCACAAATTTAACCAAGATCAAAGAAATCCTTCTATACCTGGAAAATGGTAGTTTCAGCGAGGGTTTGAGTCGCGAGATTCGAGTCGATCGAAAGTCGTGGAACAGGGAACGAAGGGGGCGTCGTGGGACAAAAAGAGGGAAGGAAAGGAGGTAAAAGGAAGAAGAGGATCCGCGAAGTCGAAAGTGGCCGAGCCCGCGCCGTGGCGCCGTTCACATTTCATTAAGTGTGATGCTCGAGGAAACTACCTGTGTACGAGCTTTAACGCTTCTCCCTGAAGAAGGCAGAACGAAACAGGGCGAAAAGATGGAACGAGAGAGCGAACTCTCGGCCAAGACAAATGCGATAGAAGAGGGAGAGAGAGAGAGAGAGACACGTGTTTAGGAGAAAGAACGAGACGGGTAGAGGGAACAGAAGCTTCTCACGGAACGAGTTGGAACGAAACATGGAGCGACTGTACGATCCGTTGTTAACCCTTTGTTTTATGGATTTTTCGAAAGTTACGCTCGTGGCATTGTCCTGAATTTCAAACGCGTTTTCAGAAGACGAATAGAGGTTTGCTCGCGTGGCAGCCCGGATGATACACGCGGAATATCCGCGTTTTCATTCTCGTGAACGGTACGTTGCACGATATTCCACGGTGGCGACAGCGTGCAATTCACACGATCTTCGTGATTCTGTTGCAAACAATTACAATTTATGAACTCGGTTTAATCATTTTTTATTGCGATACGAGAAGGCCATGAAAAACAGTCGACGTCTATTTTACCGTATCTAGCAATGAAATATTAATCGGTGATGAAATTTACGATAAAATTTGATGCAGCTTTACGAACGAATTAATCGAGCTACATATACATATGTATGCAGGTAGTTGCGTTTGCCAGTTAGCGGTATAAAGCTCTCGCCGCTAATGAGTACTCTCGTCCCTCTGTTCAAAATTATTATCACTAATTCAGATGTTTAGCGACGAAAGCAATAAAACGCGTCTATTATATGTAATCAAAGCTAATTCTATATTAATTTCGTTCTATTAAATCCAAATTCTATTAAGTCGAACGAGCTATAAAGTCTAATCGAAACAGAAAGTCTCGTTAGGAGAAAGAATTGCTCGACGACGACCACGTAATGACGCGAGGCTACGGTTGGGACAGTATAGTGACACGCAAAGAAGATAGGATTTATAAATATAGATGCGCGTATAGCTATGCATTTTCCGTTTCATAGAATTACGTACGGTTGAGTTGAAATTGTTATTACCGATCTATTTTAAAACTTGCTCGAATACCATATCTTTTTCTTCCCTTTTTTCTTTTGAAAGTACGTTTTTCAAACTGCCTGGCGTCCGATCTCATACGCGTAGTACGATCGATGTTTATGAATACGTTAATCGAGGACTTGTCGCGGCTCGTAAAAGTCCACTTGAGCGACAGAAGAGTAGTTCATGCAGTAAATTTAACGAGATGAGTTCCTATGTTCTTGCGTTTAATATCTCATAAGCGTCATTACGATGGCAGAGTTTGCGAATCGTGACTGGAAATCGATAATGATTAAGCGTTATTCTTCCACAGTGTATATTTATACGAGAGCTTTTAAATATCCTTTAAACGTGCTTACCCTTTTCCCTCTCTTTTCTCCTACGTTTCTCCTTTTGCTTCCTTTTCTCTTTCCTTTTTTATTCGATCGTTCGTCGAGGAACATTGTTAAATCGGACTAAGAACCGCAACGTAGCGTCATCAGTATTCTATTAGATGCGAGCCGTTGTTCCAGTTCAGTAGTAGGACGTCTTAAAATAGTCGCGTCCGATAAAAGTATCGAAAACGGAAAGCGAAATTTTCTTTTTTCTTTTTTTTTTTTTTTAATATTTCAGTACATTGCCAAAGTTGAACGTGCTCGGCTATTTTTATTCTCTTCGGTAATCCCCCTTAAAATCGAGAATATCACTTTCGCAAGGATGATACGAGCGAGTTCACGATTACAGAGAATCTTGCTCGTAAAATCTGTACGTGGAAAGAAGGTCGGGAAATCGTAGTCTTTTACAAGACATTTGCAAATACCAATGTCGCGTTTAAGTTAGATAAATACCAACGCGCAGAAGAAAGAAAGGGGAGAAGAGAAACAGAGAAATAATCGTTTCTTCGTTGATGCGAAATCTTCGTTTCATGACAAAGATTACATCTACGTGAGCGTAGAATTCGATGTTGTATCGTCGATTAATCGTAAATTTTCTTTTTTTAGAAGGACGCCGATAAAGGGAATATTAGATGGAAATCGGTCTTAGGCACACTGTTCGACCGCCACGTATCGTGGATGGCACGGATTCGAATCAGAAACTCTAGATATCCGCCTTGGCTTCTATCCAATCCCTTTGCCGCCATCAATTTACTGTTTGTCGCGGACGTGCGTTAGCTACTCGTTTCGGAACATTGCGTTCTTTATTATTTTCCAGCTCGTAGCACCCAACCGTTTCGTTTCCTCGCCAAATTTGGGGAAAAGAAACTTTACGACGTTGTAACAGCACTCTGTTTTTTCATTCCTACGCGTTGTCGCTAAGTTTATGGCACATGTGTCACCAGTGAAAGCAGCCAATTCGGCGATCGCATAAAAATCTCTCGGAAGATCCCGCGGAAATCATCGACCAGATCGGCCGAAAGTCGGACGTGCCTCGACGCGATCTTCGAAAGGAATTATCGCCATAGATCGTCTCCGTGAAGATCGAAGACAAAAGTCTCATCCTCTTGACGAGCAATAGAATCTACGTTTCGGTAGAACTCGATAAAATAATTTTGTTTCCTATATCTATTATTTTATATGTAAAAGTATCTCGTCATATCGGTTCGTACTTCCTCGACTGGAACGTTAGGGTGTCAACAATTTTACAAGATGATCGACGACGTTGATTTTTTAAATTTTATAAGATGGGAACGCAATCATATAGTGGCTCATCTATAACGAGCTAAAAAATAAAAAAAAAAAAGAATCGAATCTGTTCGAGAAATTTAAATGCTCCAAATGCACGATGACGTTGCTTTGCACAACGGATGGTACGTGTGAAGTGGCATTAATGAAATATAATAATAATATAATTTTATTCTCGAGCGAATAAATTATGCAATCGCGTTACGACATTCTTTAAGACCTCGATATGTGATCGTTCTAAAAAGCAATGAACAACTGGATTACGCTGTAGTTTTATTTGACCTAGCGAGACAATCGATCTAGAATATTGTTCTATTTATTTCTGAGCTCGAGAGACATCTTTTACGGAATTTTAACAGTACCTAAACAATTTCTATGACTTTGAACGCTATGTGGTAATTAGCACGGGACTTTTAAAAACGCAAACCTTCCGCTTTATCTTAATACGCGCTTTATTTTATTTTATACACCAACGTTCTTTACAGTCGTCTTGTGAAGATAATCACCGTTTCTAAGGTCCCGAACCGAAACGCATCGATACCCTGGAAACGAGTCGCTTACGACTGTCGAATAGTCGTCACATTATGTACCAGGAAGGAAACAAAAGGTCTCGTCCGAATACCGAGGACAGATGTACCACGAACAAATTGTACCATTCTTTTTATTTTATCGTCGTGTTAGTCACGTCTCGATACACGTACATATCGTACACGAGGGAACACGCATCAACGCGACGGTTGTTCCGTTTTATCGATCCGTCCCGTATGATAACAGGGCAGCAGGTACTTGTAAATTTTCAGGTTGAAACGAAGGAGGGTCGTGGCGAAGTTTGCGTCTCGTCGATCGAACAGAATCGGCCGTGGTCGTGGGTAGTTTTGTTTAGAAAGTTACGTGACGACGAATGGCCATGGAAGCGACGACGTGACACAAGCTGCGGCTCGAACCTGGCCAGCTTTACATCACTACGTGCTCGATAGCAACGAGACACGTATATTTCTCTCGCACGCGATATCGATACGAGTGCGAAGAAAGTGACCATTCTTCGAAAGCGCGTATCGAGCTATCGAGCATAGACGTAAATACGTCTCTTGTTTTATGGGTGGAGAGAATTAGCCGCGGTTCATCGGTACAATACCCTGTTTCGTTTTCGTTTCGTTAATTTCCATCCTGACGATGATTACGATTTATAATAGCGCGGTAATGGAGAAGAGCGTTAAAAAAATGAAATTACGTAATAATGCTAATGTAATCGCTGTTAGAACGACCATCGTTCTAAGAGCGCTCAACACTGCTTATGTTACTAGGCCGAGCGAGATAAACATTCGATGGAAGATCATAAAAATGCAATCACGTTATTAATGACAAAATAGCTCGGAACGATTCGATGCTCGATTCGGTAATTTAGAGAAACGGTTGTACTACGAATAAATCAAAGAGATAAGACGTTTATACTGCCATAAATTTTATTATATGTAGGCATTATCGGAGATAGACAGTAGGTTTGTTACATCTTCTTTATTCGTTTGTTACGTTGCTTCGAATAATTAGATTCTGGCGTGAAACAACTTTATTAATGTATTCGTATAGTTGGAAAGCTGTAACGTATCGGTATAGTTGAATGGACGCAACATGCTAATGCGTTGTTAGTCATTCTGGATAAATATTGCCGTTTTAAACTGGCAGTGTTTCTTTCGTGTCTGTTATATTTCGTTTACTCTTTAAAATTGTTCGGATGTGTAGCCTCTTAATTGTCGTGTACATAGAAGACCGGGCAAACGTAAAAAGCACAGATTCTTTTGCCAAGTGGTATTTGACAATTTTTTTGTAACGCAGATAGCAAACTAAACTGGCAGAAATAAAATTAGAGAAATTTCAAACGGAAACTCGTTACTTGCAAAGGAAATTTTTTATCTGGCGATTATTTATTTTTTTTCCATTTTTTAATCGTTAACACACGAGAGAATTTACGCGACTCTGCTATTTCAGAGACTGTGATATACAGATATAAAATGAACGATATATCGAAGCAAAATATATTCATATTCGAATATATAATTTAACGATCAAAGTATTTAATTCGTATAATTTATTACGTATTAATTCGGTATGATATCTTGTTTATTTATTGGAAACCAGCGTTGCGCAATATTTAACGCAATTAACGACTACCGACTACAATTGAAATATTACATTATTAATCGAGATTAACCATTACATTTTTATTCAGCCGACATGTAATCATAGCTAATAATCAGAGTACGTATTTAATTCTGAAATGTCGGAGCAGCGAATAAATCAATTATTTAATCCGTAATTAGATCGAATAATAAATTAATCCGTAATGGAAATTCAGTTCGTCGAGAAATTAATATTTGAATTTAATCTTAAATCTAATATCAATCAGGCTTAATTGTTAATGGTATTTACATAACGTGTAGTACACGTTCGTACTGACAGCAGTTACACCTGTACCTAAAGTAGAACCTTAAATTTTGATTAAACTTACGTATTAAATAGGACTTTTAATCAATGACGATAGTTTGCAGTTAATCCAGGCAATGCAACGTTGATTCGTTTAATGTAAACGAAATTATAAAACCATGCGACGCGATCTAATTAATTTGATACGAATCCTATACGTAGCAGCAGCCAGCCGCTTGTTTTCAAACGTTTTCAACGTTTAGCTGGATCGCGAGTTTAATCTTTCAAACGTCGATCGATTCGATTCGTCGTTCGTTCTAGTTGATTGCATATAAAAAATGATATATAGAGAACCGTCTGTCAGCGCGCGTTCTCCTCGAGCTCGATTTTTTCACGATTCAATCCAGTGGGAGGACAGGATACACAGTGGTTTTTGATGGACGTGCTATCGTGGCGCGAACTCGTGACGCGAGGACGATATTTTTATAAGTTTCGTGGCATCGATCCAACCGCACATCGGACCACCCTCGATCGATCCCATTTTCAAAATAAAAAATAAAAAATAAAAAATAAAAAAAAAAGGAGAAGAAAGAGAAAGGTCCGATACACACGACCGAATCGAATTGGTCGTTTACAAACCTGATTTCTTGCACGTATCTTTGCAAGACAAAAAATCGACTATCTCAGCGACTACTTTTTTCGTTTTCATCGTTCAAATAATTTGACCATTTGCATTGTTACGAGAATTCGCTAATCTCGCAAAAGACTCGCTTTTCCACGATATCGGTGAGAAACGACTTGCACGACATTGACCATCGTAAAAATTGTTCCTTTTATTTTTATCATTGAAGGAATCTTGTTTTCAAATTCTTGTTGTCAAATTGTTACAAAAATTACGTCGATGCGCATTTGTAGATATACGCGATTATATCGAGGGACCTGTTTGATTCGCAAAGGTTATTTCATTCCTGGTTTGTTTGACTTTGAGAAATTCACAAACAAATCCGATTATTTCTATTGTATGATTATTGATTCTTATGTTTGTCAACCTTTCGAAAGGACTTTTATGACGCTGTCCAATAACGTTTGGAGCAGAGGAGGGCGAAATAGATTAAATTTCAAATAAAAACAAAGTGACGTTGGTTTGAGAAACATTACGAGAAAATCCAAGCATATGTAGGCTAAATGAAAACTATCGGATGAAAAAGGTAAATGGCAGATACCGGCCAGAATCGTTGAGTGGTAAATCAGTTGGCTTTTTACTAAGATTTCTAACGTTACGTCGTTACTTTCCATTTATACGAGCATCAGGTCGAAATCACCGAAGAAAGACAAGTGACTCGCATTTTGAGAATAGAATTCACGAAAGCCAGAGGACAAGAGCGATCTTGTCTTCCGAGAAGACCCCTGTATTTGTTGGCTAATCTGGCCGCGATTTAAAATTCAAAAATACCGTCTGCATTTCTTCCAAACCACTGCTACTGTGTATAGATTGTCATACGCGATAAAAGGATAATAGAATTTCGCTGTATTCATCCGAATCTTTGAAAAGTTTGGACAGCGTGCAAAACATTTAGATAGTAATTCTATCGCTCTGCTATCACTCTACTATAGTATAACTAGTCGATGTTTTCGATGATCGAACATTCGCGACGCAGCGGTTAAAGAATCTTCTCGTCTATCTTTCTCTTTCTTTCTTTCTTTTCTCTCGATTACGTAACGATCGATTATTATCTACCGAACATCGCATTTTTAATCCTCTTTCCTTCTACACACAGGCGAAAAATCGCGACATCCTCGTCGACAGTTGGTACAGTTAGGATCTATGCGGTTCTAAAACCGTCTATACGCGGGCTGTGACGTTGGATTTTTCCAAATTTCTTAAAACTCTTTTCTCTGTTTCTCGTAATTTTTGAAATTTGCTCGTACCATCCGATAACCCAAAGTTGGAGAACTTTTATCGAATTTCTCGCTAAGCGAGGGAAGAGGAAAAAAGAGAAAGAAAGAGAGAGGGCGAGGAGAAAACAGACGCATCCACGCGGACATTGTGGGTCAAGGTTCGCGGCGATAGTCGTTTCGGCGAATCGCTTTGCCGGTAGATACGTCGAATGTACGACGAATTAGGTAGCAGCGTTGCCGAGCCGGCGAATCGTCGTATATACGACGTTCTACGGACGACTTTGCTCGTGAACCTTCGCTTTGTCCCAAAGCCGGACCGGATGTTCGATAGAAACCACGTTGCGGTTCCATTTGCGGATCGCGTTTTCTAGAAACTAAGTTAATACGCGACCGATCGTTTTTTGTAAAACGTGTTGTCGGACTTTTTTCTTACCGACAACTGGATTTCGGGATGAAACACGTACTTCTCTTCCTTTTTCTTTCTTTGTCCTTGCAGCGTGAATTATAATGTCGTCCGAGTATTTATTTTTAAGATCCACGGTGGATCCACTGCTATGCGAATTAACGGGGAGACACGATCGTTCGGATAAGGAAACTTTCGGATACAAGCTCGCTCGCGTGTTTCTTCGTAGCGATTATTAGGTAGCCTTTAAATTATGTTTATGCTTTGTACTTTTTTGAACTTTTTTTTTCCCCCGGCGAGGAAATAGAGAATCCAAATAGAGACACGTACCGAACAGCGAACGTTACGAGGAATATTTTACTTGGACTCTTTTGCCTGTCTCTATGTACATATTACCTCTGTGCGTTAATAATATACGATGTAAATTTTCTGTGGAAATATCGAGGAAAATGCAGTTCGAATAATAGAATAAGTGGATAGTTATTGGTATTTATATTAAAGTTGTTTGACGTTAACTCGATACGATTGGTAGTAATTAAAGCGTCGAGTTTGGTTTTATAATAGAGGAATTCTTTTTGAAGTTGCACGCCAAGGCTGGATATTTTTAGTCTGAGGGCGTTGTCTGGTTTCGAATTATAATTGTCTCGTTAACTTGTACTTTAGACGGACTATTCTTTCTTTTTTTTCTTTTTTTCTTTTTTTACTGCGCAGATTAGATTATGCCGTTGGATTTCCTTGTTAAGAATTAGCCTTTAAGACCGATGGTTCTTCTAGACGATATCGTTCGGCTTAACGCTAACTCTTATTTATCATTATGTGCCAAGTCGTTAGTTCTTTTATTAATAACGATCTGGAACTTGAGAATATTTATAAATACTCGCCCGAATTGGCGTTATTCGTGTTAACGTATAGGAAATATTTTCAAACGATGTTTTATAAATGATATCGTAGAACAAAGTTGGCTATCGAAGGATACTCACTCGTTTTTTATTTCATTAATTTATCATATCACTCTGCTATTTTCGTAAAATCATACTAGAAACTATTTTTCGAAAAAGTCTGTCAGTTTCGCATTTACGACAAGAGGTTGAACGTATAAAACCCAACTATGTATATATATATAAATATATAATTTTGTTTATTAATAATTTGAAATTACTTTGGAAAACATTTGCTTGGAACTCGTTCACCTATTCATCTCCGAAGCATTCGCTCGTTTACTGCCAATTATTTTAACGAGATTGCCCAATTTCGAATTACGATTAAAGCCTGATAATGTGTTTGTTTTGCAACAAAACGCGATATTAATTTGCAATTAGCGCGTAATTTGCGTTTAACCAGACGATACGCCGCGTGGTTACGTAATATCGAATAAAACTCAGACGTTTTGCGCTGTTGATTTTTTGTGTAAAATAGCAAAGTCCGCAATGGTCTTTGTGTTAATTATTTTCGCGATGAAATACGCGAGTTGAAAAACCGATCTTCTGCTTGGAACTCGGACGAGAAGCGACCGGTTAACCGGCGAAACCGATGTAATTATTACGAACGTTCTAACAATGACTACTAAGAAGGAAACATAGAAACGTGGACGTGATTGTGGGCTCTAATTATTAACGCATAGGGGAACATTTCTATTTCGTCATATGCTGCCAGTTACGCAACGTCTACCATTCGTGTTAGTAAAATCCTCTTCCATAAAGGTACATTTACGCGGAGCGCCCAGTCTGTGTTTTCACCGACCTCTCGCTCCTTTCTCGTGTATTAAGAAGCAATTGGCGCGATCGGACCACGATTTAAATAATAAATAATAATAAAGCAACGACGCGGCGTGGACGTGAAACCTCGTTTTTCACTGTTCACGATGAATAAATAACCACGATTGACGCGTTCGTTTGTTCTAGCTATTTATTCAACAACGATTATCGTCTATTTGCGCGCAAATGCGGACGTTTCTTCAAACGCGGAATCCCGAGACGTTAATCGCGCGATCGAACGAACGATCCTCGACGTCGTTGTTTAGAACTGGCGTATCAACGACGCTGCTCTTAAACGCGTCATAAATTTTGCGTCGATAAGTCGATGCGTTTGCTCGCAACCGGTCCTATCTTCTTCTCTTCCTTCGCGGTTTCTTTCCTGTACGCCACGTTAAAACTTCCTCGGTGTGTCCTCCCCACGGTGCGGCGGGCCGCAGCATCGACGAAACCTCGGCAAAGTTAACGAGCTTCCTGAGACGCGGCGCGGTTCTACGCGTGCGTTCCTCCGGGCGCCAGTGTCCAAGAATTTAATTAGTGGCATCCTCCTTCGTTCCGAAAGTAGAGTCGGCAGCTTTATTCACCTCGGCTGCTGGTTTTCAACCGTGCCACGAGCCGATGATAACCGCCACCAGCATACCACGAACGTGCACGAGAGAAAAATTTCACCAACCGCCTGCGACCAACGACGAACGACAGAATCCTTTCCCTTCTTCGCGATTCCTCTCGTATTAATATGCCGCCGAATTATAAACGCGACAGACGTCACGCGAACCGTTTCCAGAAAGGAAATTCCCTTTCGTTGCCGGCTCCAAGCGCGTATTTCAAGTATACTTTGTTTCTCGTAGCCTGGCGAAACAAAGACGAACAGATAATACGGGGACAACGATCGGCGTGGTTTCGCTCATCACGCAGCGAGATCGTAAATTACTTTTTTAACTTTTTTCAAATTTTCTAACTAGCCGTTTCCTCGATATCGATTCCTCGGTAATTTATAGCTTCCTGTTTCGTTAATTTTACGATCTTGCTCAATTTTACGACCATCGTCGCGTAAGAAAATTTCTCACCGATAAGCTGGCAATTTGGAAAATTTTGTTGATAAAAACATTCATTAGCTCGTTCGAGCGACAGACTCTGAGAGTAATTGATCAAATATTCGATAGAAATCAAAGTCTATGCATATTCGACCGTTTCTTTATTTATATATTTTTGATTTATTGCGCGTTTCCGAATACACGATTTTTCTTAAATTAGAAAATCGAAGTGTAACAATTTATTCAAATTAATGCGAATGTATGTAAAATACTTAAGTGCCCCGGATGTTCACGATATCGATGTAATTGCTGCATTAATATTTATTCTCACTTGCCATTCATTAGGTATTGCCACGACCGTGTTGCGAAATTCTATTCGCGGTAATCTCGAGTTGTAAGAAGAAAAGGGTGAGTACACACCTTCCTCGCCATTGTAGTCGACTGTAACGATAATCAGGATTTTGCGAGGTTATTTCGTTTTGTTAGCGTAACATTCGCGTTTCCTATTGTTCTCGCAGCGATGATAAATTCAAATCGAATGGAACGATAATTTAACTCAATTTAATATAGCCTGCGCTCGTTCCAGCGTCCCATTTACATAATTTCTGTAAAAAAGAAATCCTACACGGTCTATGATAATAAGCATCCTTTTCTTGCCAGATTTTAATTGCTTTGCCTCGTCTTCGATTTATACTTTTAACATCTATTCTTCATTCGCTGTCAAACGAACTTTGGCGACCGGTAAATGTGCGAATCGCCACGGTTCGTATCGAATTTATCGAATTTGGATTCTGAACTATGGCATTGCCGACTGCTAACCCCGCTATATACGATAGTACGCTAAACGTATACTTGTTATTCTATATCTTACACAGCTTGTAAAAGGAATAAGAATGAAATTTGTAACGGGGCGCGTTAAAATCAAATCTACGCAGATCAATCTGTCTTCGATTGTATCTAAGAAGATTTACCCGTCCCTTTTATTCAAATTTTAACATTTTGATACACCCTGTATTTTATATCTCGTAAGTACATTTAAAAAAAAACATTTATTGACACAACTATAAAAGCAAGATTTTAATCGTTATTTAATTCGTCAAGGGATAATTTTCATTGGATCAAACCCTAAATTATTAATTTGAGAGGAACTGGACGAGCGAGATTCGGGACGATGCGTGGAGTCGCCCGACGAAATTCCGGGAAGAAAATTGTAGCGATCGAATGGAAGAACGCGAATCAGTTACGGTGAACGAAAGAAACATTTCATTTATCTTGTATTCACGCGTGCGTATAGAAGCCGGTTTGTATACGCGTGTTATATGCACGTGATAATATATCGCTCGTGTGATGTCACGTTATTGCTCGCAGGCAGGTTCCGCACGACGATCGTGGAAATGTTGGCAATAGTTTTAACTCTGAAATCTCGAGAATTTTGTTTGTAGACCGACCGATCGACTCGCAACGTGTCCTAATGATTTATCGGTTTGTGGGAGCGGACGCCGAATAAGATTGATTCTGTGTGACGCCTTTTCGTTGATCGATCAATTGACCAAAAAATTACGGAATATAAATATGAATGATTCCATCCTTTTCATGGTTGTCGTCGATGAAATCGTTTCGTCGCGATATAACGTCTTTGGATCGTCTTTAAATCAATCGTGCACTTCCCTAAAGTATTTCTTAAATTTGCAATGATTATATGCAATGATTTTTCGTTTTAATCGTCTACCGAACTTTCCCGTAAAATATTAAAATTCAGTTTTTGTCTATCGAAACAAGAAGGACGATAAAGTAGAAAAATGTGAGAATCATGGCAGAGTCGAATAACCAAAAGCTACAAGGCAAGACTATAAGATAGTTTAATGATAAAATAAAGGCAACTTTTGGTAGCAAGAGTGGACTCGTCCCCCGTTTCAAAGTCATAAGTTATTTAAAATACGACGTAGCGATTAAGAATTTATAAAGTGTATAATATGAAACAGTAGGTGTGATGCGCGATTAAACTTCGTGCAACTATAATTTTTATTTATGATCTCATCATCGTATATTCTTGAAAGTTTCGACGTCTCGAAATTTTCTCCATTACTCACCGCTTTTTTATCTTACGTGGGCTTGTTCGAACAACAGGCTGCACGGGCATGTCCAGTCAATTTTCTCGGAAAGCGAACATGTCTAAATTAATTGGTGAATAATTATCTCTTTATCCTCGAGATTATCTTCGTTTGTGGTATCAGGCGGAGAAAAATACGCCTCAACTTGTTATGGAAAATTAATAATTGCCCTACGTATGATGACAATCGAGATACATAATTTATAGCAATATATTTAATATCAAAAGGGGAGCCTTTCGCGAGTGCCCGAGTGTAATGATGCTATTTGTACGATTGTGATACAAACGATGTAACCAGCGATCTTTCTCGCTCGGTCGTTTTCGCATTCCACTTCTTCATCGTTTAGCGTGCCAATGGCACTTTGTCTCTTTCTCTCGCTGCTGTCTAGGAAGATTTTTTTTCAAACGATCGCGACCACGATTCCGTGCCTGCGACGAGGCTGAATAAAGCGCCAAGCAACGTTGTGCAGCTCGTCAAAGACTAAACCGTTGGTAGGACGTCCATTCTTCTCGGTTAATGCAGATACACGCTGAAGCCGTTCCTACGAGCGTTGCGTCATTGCCAATAGAACAGAGGGGTGTGCTATGCTACGAACCCATTCAACGGACGCGAGCCTTGAGAACATTTTGTTCTCTACGTTCCTAGCGCTAGGAAAAAGCTCAATAGTACGGTCGCGATTAAAGTCACAATTCCATTATACGGTCCCTTCTCGCTCTCCTTCGCCGTCTCTGGTAGCTGCCTTCATTGTTCTACCCTGATTTATGACATCGCGCTCGTTCGCTTTCCATCACCCTCAGCTCCTTTCCACGTGGATTCTTCGCGCGGTGCACCGAACTGGCGAAAATTGTTCGCTATTTACGTTTCGCCTAACAGAGTTAGGAGAATTAAAAGCCTCATCGCGCGTCAAATTACCGAAAAGAAGCAAAACGATCGGGAACAAAATTATCTGATTGAAAAACAAGTAACAAGTTGACCGTACGGTCGTAGAAGACACAGACGCGCTTAATAATTTCGAGGAACGCGTGTATACAGCCTGAGAGGTAACTACGTACAACGACACGCACTCGCTATATAACGTGGAGATTACGTAACGCGGTAACAACGACGATACCCTTTAAGGGTTTAATCGATTCTCGGACCCGCGTTAACGAGGATACTCGATTATTCGACGGACGTTCCCCGGGTCTTTCTCTCTCGTTTGCTCCGCACAGCCGTAATCGCGTAAAAAGCGTGGGCCTGCTTTGATCCGTGGCGGCTTTCGGGGTAGACGAGGACGCGCGTACAGAAAGAGAAGGACAGAAAATAAAAAGTGTTCATACGTGGCGCCGCCGACGCCGACGCCGACGCCGACGCCCGGCGTCGTTGTTGGGTGACGGAGGCAGGCGTGGTACATTCGGCGACCTTGACCCCCGTCCTCAACCGGCGCTGGTTCGCAGTCTGGTCGATATGTGCCGCTCCTCATCCCCCTCGATACACACCCCTGCCCTCTGCCAACTGATCCTCGTCCGACGCTACCTTGCCCTGCCCAAGCTCGCGTCGACGTCGATGTTCTTCGCGACGATGTTTTGTCCGATGTGGCGCAAGATCAGTTTTCCATCCAGTCGTCTAGCCTGTCGGTGAATCCGTGGAAGCTTAACCACTCGGCCTTCGTTTCTTCGAAGACGATGCCGTGGTTGTCGAACGAAACGACTCAATTTCTACAATATACAATGTCCATTTGTACGGAATAGTAATGAACGTGTAGCTTTGGAGAGAAATTTTTGAACGGTTACAAAGAAAATCGGAGACAATTTCACCCTTAAAATAATTCGTATCTGTTCTTTTCTCTTTATCGAAAAAAAGTTTCAAATAATTGGCTAGACTCGAAAACAATTATGTAACGCGATAGAAACTTTTATAGGAACATCGTGGAATTTTTTTCAGATCGTCCGAACGTGCAGGATAAGAAGAAAATCAGACTCGAACGTAAAATCGCGTTTCCATCGTTGTACTTATTTTTACTTCGGCCAAAGATCCTTTCTCTCAAACCAATTTCTTACGATACATCTTTTTCGTTATCTCCAATAGCGTTCAATTGTCTGGTTGCTCGATCGTGTAAAATTGCTACTTTACGCGTACCTCTTTGCTTCGTAAATTCATATTGTACGGCGATCTCTAAATATTGCCAGAAACTTTGCACCCGCGTAACGACGCCATCTACGCGATTAAACGTATTTAACGACGAAACTACTTTACGCGTACCTGTTTGTTTTACAGATGCACGTTACGAGTTAATATCCACTAATTTGTTCCATAAAATTCGTGAACCGAGTCCATGCAACGACGCTATTTAGATTATTAACGCGTCAGTCAGCATGGACTCGGTTCGTAGCAGCTAGTCGTCGTCGACGACGACGACGACGCAGTACCTTAACGCGTTGGTGCGCGCGTTGTATCGATTTCAGCGAAGCCGTCCCAGGCTAGCCACGTTTCATGACGAACTTTGAAAAAGATGGTGGTATATCTATGGTTGCGACCCGATGGGTCGACGGCTGGCCGAAATTTTATCGAGTTTGTCCGAGATATTTACACGGGCAACGTCGGTCACGTTTAAGCGCCTGATATATGACGCAGTTTTGTAAACGTGGCATTTGAGATTCGGGTCGTGACACATAGTCTTTGTTTGGAAAATTTTTTATATATAGTACCGTGCGTATAGAGACAAAAAAATTGGAGAATATTCGTTCGAAGGTACTGTAATGTTGGCAATGTATGTAGTCGCGGAATGGCGGAAACTCGTGAAACACGGGCAGAACTTTCGTATCTGTTCTTTTCGTCTTTTTACGATGTACGGTAGGACGGACCCGAAGGGACGTAATTTCGTTCTGTAAATTAAAAAATACCGATCTGAGAAACGGAAACGGTAGGGCCGAAGAGGAATCGGACGGGAAACGGTCCGAAAAATACGTCGCCCTCGGTCCCAGTCGAGCCAGGAAATTCTCAGCGTGGTCGGTCTGGACGAATCAGGCGGCGTCATTGGACCGGTGAATGACGTGATTTGTGTGGCCACGAATGCGTGCGGGGGCCGGAAGGTCGTTCTCGCGGCATCTGCTTGCGAATCCGGCTTGATACGGCGACGCTGTTAGCGGTGGCAGTGGCGTTCTGCCGCAAAACCGAGCCAGCCAGTTACTTTCGAACATTTACTGTAAGTACAGCGCAGTGGCTCGCCTTCGTCGCCGATCCGCCTTTATCGTTGTCGTCCTCGCGGTACGCCTTTGTACGTAGAAATCCGTGCTTGCAGCTGATTTCGAGCCAGATCAACGTCGCGAGAACCGTGTTTTTCCCATAGATAAGAACGATTATAGATCTCGATCTGTCTACTCTGTTTCTACTATCAACTCCGTTTTCAAATTACCACGTCAACGTCCATTTATCTTTATTGCGAGTACACATTGCGTAATCTATAGACGGCGGTATAACCGAGATTCACCTGGCATATAGCCGATGAAAATCGATACGAGGTGAAATCATTCGAATTCTTTGTATTTCCACCGTCATCCCTAACGTGTCCTACACCCAACTTCTCTCGTCATCGTTTTTGTTACGGCTGTCGTTGCGATCGTTATCTCCATAGTTATCGGTATTGTAATCTGCGTCTTCGGTGTTACGTATTCCCTTCGTTGCGTTCATCTTCGTCGTTCCACTGTCGTCGTAACAGCCTTTCACGTCGTTTCGACGTTCCTCGTCCTCGTTATTCCCCGTAACCATCGCTATTGTTCTAATCGTTACTCCTCTACTCGAGTCTTTATTATAATCCGTTATCATCCTCCATGCCTATGCGCTCTCGTCGTGCGAGTTAATCTCGTCTTCGTACCACTAAGTAATCGATTCTATCTAGATCGTACTTTCACAAAATATTTGTACAAAATAATATTTTTACGAACGCGATCGAGGAAATAGGAGTTAAACCGCATTTGGTTTTGGTTGGTTGATTATTACATGGAGTACGAGCCGTCCGGAACCGTCGGTCGTATCCAACGGTGACGTCGTGTGCGGTGGTCGTGATCGCCAATCGGTTTTCAGACATCGGATAGCTTCATGGCGTGTTTGCACGCACTTTAGTTGGAGTGGATTTTAGGGTAGGTCAGTTGGACTCCTCTGACACGTTTACGGTCGAGATATCGGCGTACTTAGGCTGTTGTTCGGGTTGTTCGTACCCCGACCGTTGACAATTCCCTGTTTCAAGCCACCCCTCGAGGTCTTTCTAGGGTAGGACCCCAATTGGTCGGCTTAGAACGCAATGTGTTTTCCTAGGGTGGCAGTATACGGATTTCTAATGACATATGTAAAATATCAAGTACCGACGGTATAATAGAGTCGGTAATTTTGAAAATATAAATTGTCAAAATTATTTCTGTCGACGGTTCGATAATAGAACACGCTGATTAACTGTGCTCGTGATACCGCGTTTGTCTTACTATTAACGACAACTATGGTATCCGTTAAGGTACAAACATCCGGCAATTTTCAAAATATGTACGATTCTAGTTATTTGTAATAACAGGTTCCTGGTTAAAGAATACCCGTTAAGAAACGTTGTATTTGTGCCACTAATGATTCGCGTAAAATATTACAGGAAATTTAAAGCCGGTAATTTCAAAAATATAAATAAATGGTCAAAGTTAGGTGTCTTGACATCTCAACGATAGAGCGCACGAATTGCTCTTCTAATTAAAAGTAATTTGTACGTGTACTATTGCGTTCGTACACCTTTTTCCTAAGAACCGAAGTGTTTTTAACGTCTCTGTCGCATTGCAACGTGATTGTATTACGTACGACGCCAGTCATATTTTATCGCTACGATCGCGACGCTCGTGTCTTGATATATATATTTACACGGCGTATAATATATTCGTAAAACGCGTGTACAAGCGTTGAAATACTCCAGCGAGCCTGTGTATCACTGTTCTTAATGCGTTTAGGCGCCCGCCTATTTCAGCCAATGCAATCGAATACAGCGCGCACACGTGCTCCTCTATGGGAACTCTAAAACTTTCGCCATCGTCCAGACCTCTGTTTCTCCCCGGTTCTCTCCTCCTCTTCCCTAGACCTCTCCTCCTTTACCTTGGCCTCCCTCTTCCTTCTTCCTATGCTCGGCTATGAAACACGTAGGGTCAGAGAAGCTCGTATACCGGTTTCGCATTTTAGCCGAGTAGAACGTCGCCGTGCAACCCTCGAAAACGTGATCTTCCGAAGAAACCGTCGCCGAGTATACGCGCGAGCGCGCGCGCGCACGTTTCACGCACGTTGGCCATACTTGATTTTGAGGCAGGTCAGACCAGCCTATTGGTTCGTCCGTGGTCTGCCGTTCCACAGTCGAATCTCCTGTTTCTCTGCTCGGTACAGTCTACTGCGTATCTACCGGAGAGGCTGAGTTCGAGGTTACTCGCGTAACAGCGAACAAGGCTTTCGTTCTGACTTCGTCGAGTTTGTGGTACGAGACGACGCGACATTTTTCGCTTCGTATCCGATTCGTAAGATTACGAACGCGACCAGACCACGCGCTTCTCCGCTGGCTTCGACGAGCATCGGTGGCTACGTATCGTCTATCCGACCGGCGAATCCGATGGAATCGCGAGATGCAGGTGTACAGGTACGTGTGTCGCTAGCGAGTTCGCGTCTTGCGACTCGTCGCGGTGGTCGCTCGATAACGCTTTGCCTCGCTGCTCGGAACAACAGCCGTCTCGTTGCGAAAGATATTTACTACGACCATCTGTCGTGATTAGAATATGCTACTAAGAGGTTTGCAACGTAGAATCCGATTGTTCTCGATGAAACTAGAGTTACCGGCTCGTGGAGAAGTTAGCGTGCAATTGTAAAATGATGCTTTTCTAGGTTGTTTAATTGTTTTTGAACCGTGGACGAGCAAACAGCGGCGATTAAATTTTAAATCGTAAGGCACGATACGTATCTGCCGAGAGAATAAGAGTGAAACTCGAATCCGTAAGACGAGCAATTTGAATTTAAATTTGGAATGCGTGGAAAATGCGTGCTCGGTGGTTCGGTAAAAAACATGTGAAAAACACGTTGAATAAATGTTGTTATTGTGAATTGTGCGCGATACGATACCGTGGATTTAATTTAACGTACACGAATAAGTTTGATGCGATTCTTAACACGCAACCTTGATGCGTGCGTGACTTACAAGATAATATTACCGCGATGCCGTAATATAGAGTTTGTAATATGTAAGTATAATTTTAAGATTAAACAATTTCAGATTTTCGGAGTTTCAAACGTTCCAAATCTTCGAACGTCTATATCCCTAAATTCTGAAATCTTCGATCCCGCGAACTTTCCCGTGGCTTATAAACCTTCAAACTTTCGAACGTTCGAAGGATGTTTCGAAATTTCGAACATCGAAACGACGGAACCTTCGAATTTTCTAACCTTCCGAGCCTTAAACCTCCAGGCATTTAAATTTTCAAATTACGAATCTTTCAAACTCGTTAACCAAAGCGTACCGCCAACCTTACTTATTCTTCCCTCCATCGAGTTTATCGCAAAATCCCCGGAAGCTCTTTCAATTTTAACGTATCGTCCGATTCGAGCCTCGCGAACCTCCCGCGATTTTCTATCAACGCGTATGGTAATTTTTGAATTTCATTTACAGAAAATCTCGGACAGCCTTGTAATTCGTATATGGCGACTTTTCTCTTACGTATTCTGGTAATTAGTCGCTTTTCTGCTTCTACTAAACTATTTTACTGGCTGACAATTTTCGAATCTTCGAAATATCTATCGTATAATTCGATACCGTTGGAATTTTTGAAGCGCGTTACGCGAACGCTTATGCTTCATCGTGCGCATCCTTCAATTTTAACGCGTCGTTCGATGCGAGCCTTCGAAACTATGCGATATTTCGCGCTTGACAGTTTACTCTGCAGCGAATCGAATTATCAATGAAAACTTCGTTCGAGGAAACACTCGTCGCAGACAATAGACGCGAGTCTGTCGCGTTGCGTTCTATGCAGAATCGCATACGAATGGGTTCGAAATTCCATCGCATCGTGCGGCGACTAAGCTTGATCGGTGCGACGCGACGCTCAGTTGCAAACTATGAATTACCACGTCGGTCGATGAGAACACGCGCGACGATATACGTGTAACCATTTGAGACCGTGTTAACTCGCGCTGCTCTCGCCATCTACCTACATACGCCGATGGTCGTGCAGAGAAACTAGTTCAGAAATCCATTATTTCGCATCGTAATTATATCGGTCCGTTGTTAATTGCAACCACGAACCGCGAGACGCGTCCGTGGGATGAATTTGCGTCGTTGTTCTCTGAAAATCGTGCCAAATTGCGCGCCAATTCGCTTCAACGAGAATTCGTTGTTCGGCATAGTCGACTTTGCTCGTGCGTCGCTCGCTTATAAGCTTATTCGCGTGTTTTCGTTTTCGCGTGGAAACTGCGAGTTTTGGCAGAATCGCGCGGCTCCTCGAAAATACTCGATAATTTGGCCAATTAAGAAACGATCGTTATAAAGCGATCTTAAGCAACGCGAGACACATCGCGTTTCATAGTACGCGAAAATCATAGAAACATTGCGAACAAACGTATCTTTTGTTACATCGCAGTAACGATAAAAAGGTTGGATCGTTAAAAAAAGGTTGACGAAATACGCGTAAAAGTTAGAAGGAAGCTTTTAATCGTAGTGAAACCACAGTGACGTCATTTCCTTTTTTAAACCGAGTCTCAATTTTCCTTTGTTCGTTTAACGAAACCTTTGTCTTGCGATAACGATTACGAATCATCGATGATGCGCGCAACGTTGAACGCATCGACAACAGCCTTACCGTTACGCTCGGATAAGCACGCATTTCACGTTACGTTTTATGGTTACATACTTTTCTCGAGAAGAACGAACCGTTCGAACGTTATCTTCGGTTCTATCGTAACGCCGAACGAGGAGTCGTCATTGATCTCACGATGAAACATCTCTATTTGATATGTTTTCGGATATGTGGCGCGGGGCCACGCAATATTATCTTGAATTCCATCGCGTCTCTTAATGAGCTCGTTAATACATTTTTAGTATTCCGCGTGCCGTGTATTCTCTCCGACGTATTTCACATTTGCGTTTAAAGTTCGAAGGACTTTGATGCATTCACTGTCACGTGAAACGTACGGTTTTCGCTGGAATCGCGAAAATTGGTCGATAAGTCGCTAATACGTATTTGGTTACGAACAAATTTTTCATTTGAAACAGTTTGATCTGGTTTAACGCGAAAAGGTAAAGCCACTTTCTTGGGGGAAAACAGTCTGGTCGATTTAAGATTTTTCGTCTTTTTGATACGTCTAAGAGGTCGACGACGTAAATGTTTTCGTAGTAAATTTTGTTGGAATATCATTTTCGCAGAGTTCTAAGAATTCTTTTAATTTGATTCGCGTCGAAGAGCGTAACGCAACTTTTCTTTCGTACATGCAATTATTCTCTTATCTTTAACGAATTGTAATTTATTTTCGTTCCGATTAAAATATCGTTCGCGCAAAATCTTAGACATCGAATTCTAAAAATATATCAAAAGCTTACGTTTTATTATATATATATATATAACCGCGTTGAATTATTTATTCGTAATTCTTTTATTTTGCCTTTATTTTAACATTCGATACCGAAACGCGGTTATTCTTCGATTCATTTTTATTAACTATGCAACAACAGTGGCTATATACGTGCATGTACATATATGGATTAATAATATCGTTATTCAGCAGGAAACAAAAAGTACGAAATAATGCGGCCCTGTTTTAAAACATTGAGCAACGAGAGACGTGAAGTAACCAACGCAAATGTTCGATACTTGTAAGATATCGACGTTGATCGCGAATAATTCGAGTCGTTATTCGAACGAGGTAAATTCTCGTAAGGATTATGAACCGAATGATAAAATAAATTTTACCTCAAGTAGAATCAAGATCGGACGATTGGTAATTTATAAAATTTGCTCGAGCATTTGTATTTATTTTATTACCAAACTTGTTACCGCGAACAAGAAAGTTTTCATTGCTGGTAATAACCAACCGGTGATTCGTCATTCGTAAAATTTCGTCAACGATTTAATTATACAAGAGGATCTTCCGTTAATTCGTAAAAATCAGAGTGTCCGATCTCATCGGCAACTTGGACGAATCTCATTTCGTTAAAAGTAATAACACCAAGAGCCGAATTAGCGTCGTTTAGAATTTTATCAGCGCGTGCATCCTACGCAAAAAATTACTTTTTCCCATATTACTTCCACTTGTTCCGATTACACGCTTACAGGCTCGTACGCGGTATCTCGATCTTTAATTGAGCGATTTCAAAACTATGTCGACAGGTTCGTCTTAACGTCGAGGAATCTCCTACTGAATTTTACGTCTCCTCGGTGACGACTTAATTAAAAGTCCGAGTCGTTGGACGAGCTATTTCTATTCGCACTGGGTATACTTGTCAAAAAATCCAATTAAGATTCTTCTTAAATTTCTCCACTTCGAAGGATCGATCAACGAGGCAATCGATTTAACCAACGTTGATATATTTTTATTAAATCCTGACGTAAAGTTCAACGATTATGGAAATTCTAGTTAAAAGAGAAGCCGGTTAACGGAATAATTTAAGCCCGATTTTTTCGCTAGTCGTAAAATCGCGTCTCGGTGCCCTCTTTTACGCGCCAAACACGAGAATTCTCGAACGTCTGCCTTCTTCGCAACTTATCGTCGTTCGAACGAACGTAACGCCACTGTTATTTCCCGATGACGAATAACGATCAACGCAAACCACGACGGCTCCTCGAGAGATCCGATTGGGTTAATTGACGGTCGCGTTGGCTTACTTGCTCAGGTGCGTTTCGCTCGGCTTCTCTGTTTTTGCATTCCGCTATGGTTGCGCAGCTGCGTCGAATACGCCGAATCGCATCGAGCGGAATTACGTATCACTTAGATCGTGGAGGTCATCGTTTGCATCGACCAGGTTCGACCGTTTGGAACACCTCGATAACTCGCTGTGTTTCATAATCAGGAACTGTGAAAAATACCAAGGAAGAGAGAGAGAGAGAGGAAGACGAGAGAGAAGAATATCCGTTTTTTCTCTTTTCCGTTTTTCCTTTTTTTTTCCCTCTTTTCTTTTTTGGTCGGGTCGTTCCGCTCGAAATCTGGAGCATTTGGCTCGGAGCATCGGGCTTTTTCGTTAATCACGGTTTTTAGGCTAATTAGAAAGACGCGCGGAACATTGGATTTGCCGATGAATAAAAAGCGCGAAAAACGCGTCCGTTGGACGACTAGATTCGCACGGAGACGAACGGTTCGAAGGGAAGAGTCAACGGAATTTCTTCGAATTATTCGGCAAGAGCTGATCTATTGAAAAATCGTTCTGGTCTTAACTTTAAATCGGGCGGCGCGTACTTTCGAAAGTTCCAAATGATAAAATTAGCTTGTTACACTCGACGGATTGCATAAGAGCAGGAAATTCTTTATTGTCGCGTTCGAGAATCTACGTTATCTGTAAACTTGGACGCTCGTGTTAAGCGCGCTAATCCCTCGGCTAGGGCAGGCGTTATCTTTATCACGAATATTGCAAATACTCTTTAACTGCGCTAATCGGCCAGTTTATTCGATATTTCCGTTGCCAAGACGAGTCTTCCGCGCTTCGTTGCTCTTTGGTCGAGAAAGAACGCCAGCTATCGTTCCGAACGACTTAATTATCTTTTTATCTCGCAGGAAAAGTTACGCGTTTCTTAGTTTCGTAGCCGGTCGTTCAATTCCCGAAATCAAAAATTGCGAATCCACTGCGAATCACAAAGGTATCGACACGCAACAAATGTCGAAACATTTTACCAATAACGTTTCACGTTTGTACCGATCTTTTGCGAAATATCTCGTAGCCTCTACGCATCTTTTCAGATTTTATCGATATAATCGTAAGTGTCGGATCGCAGGTTTTAACCAAGCTTCGAAACGCTTTACGTAACGCGTGTCGTATAACCAACAACGATTCCCTGATCAACGTTCAAGTACTTTCGTAAATTATCAAGAAATCTTCCTGCCAGATAGTTGTCGAATTACTAAATTCCGCAACGCTGTTTCGCGTCTCCTGCAATAACCGATCTTTAAGCGTGGCGACACTTTTACGCCCGCGAGGTTAGATAATTATGCGAAAGGAACGATTTGTACGGGAAAACGGTGCAAATTATACCCGCACTCGCGGCACTATCGTTACTACAAGCGCGCGTTATTGCCTTCTATTTGGTTGTCGCCGTGGCATTAAGATAGTTGCGATAATTTAGAGCGCATGTAAAAACGGCCATGGCTCGCACGTTTTAATTACTCGCATCGATCGATCGCATCTCGTAAAGTATATTCGGAACGTAAACGCGAACAAGGCGTCGTTTAATAAATTTTGAGAAACTCGTTGAATACAAAGAGGCATTTCGTGGAATTTCAACGAGTTCTCGAGGTTCAGCCGGTTATACCGCCGGACCTTGAAGCGAACAGTTTCAAACTCGATTTTCTAGAGAAACGAAACCGGCAACGCGATTTTCTTATTTCTGGCTTTCCTCTCGTTTTCTATAGAACATCTTCCATAGAATCTTTCTCGTCCCAATCGTATCTCTCGAATCACCTACGGATCACCCTGTATATAAATTTTATACGAAAGCAACGACACGTTCGCATATATTTTTCTTAGGCCACGGATGACCCCAGTTGCTTACGGACGGTTGAGCCGTCGAAAACGTCGTCGAGCGTGCGACGAAAAATTGAAATTTCCTTTTGTTCGTGTTCGCGCGAGATGCGCGACGCGGATTAGACCGAGAAGAGTCGGTTGGAAAAGTTATCAGAGTTTCGATAACTCGAGCATCCGATTCTCTCGCGTGTTCGTTAATTCGACCAAGTTACCGGCGTAATTAGATGACGAAAAAGGCCTGATCTAATTCTGATTTAGCTGCAACTACGTGCTACCTTAATTGCAACGACGAATCTCTGTAACGAAGGGATTCGAGTAACGATTGCCACGTAATACGTTCTTGTTAACATCGCTGGTTGGTTTCATTACGCAAGAGGGATCGACAACTTGTATCATTAATTAAAAAGTTCTTTCGTCTCGCCAAAATTTTATATCGTCTGTCCATCTCGTTTTATATTGCGAGCGAGAGGAACGTATCTCTGTCTAGTGAAATACGATCGAAGATTATTAACGCGTACGATTATTAAACTATCGAAACGTTTCGAGTCGTACAACTTCGGCTCAGAATTGCCCGAAGACGTGTGTCTGAAATTCCGCGAACAACTTTGTAGCTCTTGTAAACATCTTCCGCGGTTTTTAATTATTTTTCAAAGGTATTTTTCAAACGTAAGTGTAAAATATCCTTTCAAGGAAAAGTGGCTTCGTAATCGTCGTCTCTTTCGCGAATCAGACGGACCTCCTTTTCCGTTGAATTCCGCGATGCTTCGTCGACGAAATCGCTGTCGTGTTTGTACGTTTTCGAGCAAATGAAATTACTAAATCGCTTTTGTAACGACACGCCTCGAAGTACGATCGAATCAAACGGTGTTACACGATGCGCGTCGGGAGAGCAGAAAAAGAATCGTCGGTCTGCTTGCGAATTAGATAGTAAAAAGAAAGAAAAAAGAAAGAAAAAAGAGAAAAAGAAGAAGAGTTAACGTTTGGTCATTGTTCAGCGAACAATGGTTGAATAGGTAGCTTAGAATATGCAGGAGGAAGAAAATCGTGTTCGGTTAGAAGAATCCGACGTAGCTATCGCCAGCGTAGCCACGTTCTATCTATTTTCGACTTATATACGGTATATATCGCGTAGTAGAATTAATTAATCACTGCAACGATTCTTTTTTTTCCTTTTTTTTTTTTAAAGTCTGCTCTTCATTTTCACGAACATTTCGATCTTTGATTTGGCCAATTTTCGCTCCCGATAACGATAAAATATCGAAGTTTTCGTTGAACCGACGTCAAAGTAATTAAATTTAATTCGTCGATTGTCCATTAAATTCTATTTACATCCAAAGTTCGCTACGCTTTGTCTCTCTTCCTTCCTATTCCGCGTTTATACGCGCACGCATGCGCCGCGGAAAATGAAGCAGAAATAGATGATTGTCGAAGGGAGGGTTATTCGTCGGATGAACAGTTCCATCGAATCCTGAATTACCTTCAATTACCATCGACCATACACGTCCGTAAATCTTGATCGACGCGGTGAAAATTTATCGACCGTTCAAACAATTTTACGGCCTCTGCAAAATACATATTACGTACTTGCAGCAAATACGTTGCTGCTTCTATGCAAATTTTCCAGATTCCTTTCGAGCTTTGCCAATGCTATTACGTTGATACCGAGACCAGTTACAGCGACAATGAAATTTCTAAATGTCTCTACCGCTGCTTCCTCGAATCGTTGCGTATAATTGGCCCTGGAACTTCCCAAAACATCGTCGTACGTCGACGACGTTCCACTTCGTCAAATGGCGAAACGATTAGGCGCGTTTCTAGGAAGAAGTAGAAGCAACGGCGTGGGTCGAACGAACGGAAGTAGCTCGGGCCGAGCTCGGAGCAGAGAGGACGGAGGAAAAATTCGAGAGCGGCTGGTTCCTCGAGCCGCTTCGGTTACCTTGGCTACCAGCAACGCGTAGCGAAGCGGAGCAGAGCGGAGCCGAGTAAAGCGGCAAGATGGATCCTTTTCGGAATCCGAGGGATCTTCTGACCGGTCGGTTGGCTCCGTGAAATCGCCGGCTCTCCTCGCCAAGAGGACAGCCGACCAGATTTTAATTTTAACGTCGCGTCGCGTCGTCAGGAGCGGACGACGACGTTCGGGGAACTGGTGCATATCCCTTCTCTTCTTCCTCTTCCTCGTAGAGAACCTCTGCTGCTCTTCCTTCGTCCGCTTCTTTCCTCCTTAGTCCCTCGTTTCTTTCTTCTCGAGCTCGGCCTGCTTACCCCCTTTTTCTTCCATAGCGCGCAGCGTTCTTGCTCCCTCGAGCCCTGTGCGCTCTCTCGGTTACACAGGCAAAAGGAGAAGAGGCGGCGTTGGCGGCGGAGGAGGCGGTGGGAAGGCGCCCCTCTTCGAAGGCGCGAGTTTCTCCGGTATCGATCCGTGGCCTCGGCTACTCGTCAAATGCGTATATCCCTTGCTGTCGATTTTCTCGAGACAATACACATACACACACACACACACTCTCTGTCTACTTCTACGATATTCGGGATAAAAGTAGTTTCGAATAAACAGACGATCGTATTTTTATTCGACCAGCGTGAAACGAGTCAAAATATACGTTATTTCTTCCTTTTTTGATCGGAGTTTGGTGCGTAAACGTTCCTGTTGTACCAATTTATCGAGTAATTTGGTTAGACAGTGGTTTCTGAAGCGGTTCTTATCGTATATTCTAATACTTAGGCTCGAAGCGTCTAGCATCAGTGTCACGAAACGACATCGAACAAACCTTTCCAACTTGTAACTCGTCTAATTAATTTCACACCTCTTGGATCGTTGTGAACGCGCAACGGCAACTTTTCGCTGGTTCGGTTGGAAACGTGGAAAGCGAGAAGCGATCGGTTCGGCTCGACCTGGACGACGATAACGAAACTCAGGCGAACAAGATTGGAGAGAGGAAAGGAGAAGCCTGGAACCGAATTATCGATTCGCGAGTCGCCAGCGCGGTAATTACAGAAGATCAGAGAAACTCGAATGCGCGCTAGCTGCAACGTGCATTCGTAATTATTCCGTAACCGTGTTGGCGATCGCTCGCGCGAGTTTCAGCGAGTGGCACTCGCCTCGCCGCTTTTACCTCGTAGTTACGCTCGTTAATGGGCGCAGCAGCCGCTTTCGCGTACGTCTTCTCCCGTTCCTTTCTTTCGTTCGTTCCTTTTCCTTCTCGTTTCCTTCGAGAGTTTGCGATTGGCGCAACGAAAGTGGATCGCGAATTCACTGGCCGTTGCGTAATCGGTCGTCTTACGCGTTTCATGAGAATTCAACGTTGGTGAATGACTTAACCGGTGTTCGCGTTTGACACGGAGAATCGAGAGTTAGTTGTAGGCGACTGGCCGCATCGGTTGACGTTGATTCGTAACAAGAACGCGCCGCGTCCCAGAAAATACAAAACTATAATACGATCGATCGCAAATTACGCGTAAAATGTATAAAATTCAAATCTACGAAATTGTAAACTTCGTCGAAAATCGCGTTTGGATACTCGTCGCGTCGATTTCCGCATCCCTCTTCTCTCTTCCTCTCTCTGCAAGTCGCCGTGTTTGATTTTAAACGAAGGAGGAACTCGCTCGTAACTCGCGACTCTTCTTTTTTTCGTTGGTCCAAAGTGGGTCCACGAGAGAAAGTATTGCTGCATTCTTACGCGCGCAGCTCGTAATGTCTTCTTCGTAACGGGATTTAAAGAGCGATGCATGCCACGGCGAGCGATCGAAACCTTGAATCCCCGTGCACCGAAAGCCAGCAAACTCGATCGCGCGTATCCTTGAATTCGCGTTCGCGAAAAATCATGTTCCTTTCTATGACGAACGGAAACATCGACATTCGCTTTTCCGCGCTTTCGTACTCGAACTCGGAATAGATCGGACCAACCTCGTCTTCCACGGATATCGAACCTTCGCGAAAGCAAAGCGCGTTCGGTGTGGATTTACTCGAGATCCAATTGTGATATTCGATTCTTCTGTCGTAGAGAATAAAATTACGAAAAATGATCATTCTCCGACTTTCTCTTTCATCCACGCGAAATCCGCTTTTTGACTTGGAACTTTCGCGGCTGGACGTCGACAATCAGCCGGATACCGTTGGTCGGGCCAGGATGGAAAAAGTCCACGCGTGCACGAGCAACGCGGCTGGATCCGCGAGAGCAAACAATGCCGTCTTTAGGAGCGATCAGCTCTCGCGGTGGATGCTTCCACCTACGCAAATATTGATACAGACGAGTGCGTGCTCGTGTCCCGACGCCTCGTTAAGTCGTCTAACAATTATCGTGGCAGTCGAGTTAAGTGCTCCCCACGCGAATATCCTGGCTATCCCTTCGTTTGTTCATCGTCTTCGTCCTGCCGATCGAAGCTGGCGTTTGAGATCTTCGTTCTAGCTAATTATTTCGTTCCCTCGTTGATCGCTGATACGATCGACCGACCTTATTGTATTAGCCTTATTGTATTGTATTTACCGACACTCGTCCATGACTTTTCTTTCGTTCTTCGCCATTTTATTAATACGCACGATCACCGTGGGTTTCATCTTTTCCGACTGATAATGACAGATAAATCCGCGATATTATCGCGGCAGAAATTACTAAAAATTTCAGCTTTACGGAGCAACGGAGATTTACCACAGAGCTAAGGCGGATACACGTGTTTAACATTGACTTTTCTCGTTTTAATTAAACCAGCTATCGCTCCAACTTCCCGTTGCGTTTACGAGTTTACGGGCATTCGGCGAGTAATAATTTTTCTTTCGCGTTCGCACACCTGCCATATCTGTCCCTCTATATCCAGATTTCCCAACTTTTTTATATTAAAATACAGCTTTAGCACGGAGAAGTAAAAGCGTTCTTCAAAGTCTACGAAATTGCGTTATATTACACGCTGTTTGCACGTCGCTCCGTATAAAATAAGAATCGCAGCAATCGAAAGACACGAGCGTTCGTTTCGACGAATATTAAATTTAGAAAACGCACGGTTGGAGAGGTATCGTTCGATCTTCTTGACTCGCGACGCTGCCGGAGTCTACTAACGCGGCCGATCGTCCATATCGATGTCGATGGAAACGACGACACAACGGTCGTCGCTGTTTTTCAACAGCGGCTGAGAGAACGAGCGCGTTTTCCAGCTGCGAGTTTCGTAAGCGGACGTAATCTACATCGCCCTTTGCGGTTTTATCAAGGGGCCCGGGAACGCGAGAGAGCCGCGCTTTCGTTACGTCTCTTTTACCGGCAGTTTGCTCGCGGAAGGAAAGTTGGTGCTCGCCAATCCGTGAATTATGTCGGCCTCTCGTGGAAATTAACTCGGTTAAGGGCGCGCTTGAATCTGCAAAACAAACAACACGCAGCACGACAAAGTGAAACTGCAGCGAACGGAAACTGGCTCGTACGAATAATTTTAAAGTCCGGCAACGCGTCCGACACTTTCAAATCTTCGGTTTTATTATGCGTGTTGCACGAGCGAGAGATATTCGACGAAGATAGCGCTCCTATTACAATGTAAACGATTTTTCTCCTTCTTTACGTAACGTTTTAGATCTTTATTCGATTCGATATTCCAGCCACTCGCAATCTACGTTGATCAACTACAAAGTTGGAAAGCGAAGAAGAGTACAGTAATTCGATCAACGACGAAACGAACGCGATTTTGAATCTTCGCTTTCCTTGTCTCAAATCGTTCGACTATCCTTGCGATACGAGCGAAATCTTTCTCTTCCGAACGCGGATGCCGATGTCGTCGACCTCTGGGATGGACCGCGTCGTGACAAACGTAACCGTCGAACGTAATCTTCTTTGGAAAAACGAAAAGCGCAATCGTCAGGTTTCGTTTCGTAGTTGCACGGACGAAAGGGTGGCCGAGTTCTCGACACGGGGACACGGTCGCGTGAGTCGTCGCGGTTTCTTTCCGGTGATCGCGCGAAAAGCGCGCGATCGATACGTAGAGATCTTGATGTTCGTTACGTAACGCATCCCTGCCCTACAAGTAGAAGTGCTCGGTTGGTGTTGGGTGTACGCCTAAACCACTCCCTCCTGCCATCGCCTACACCCTCGTTACCCCCGTTGTGACGCAAAGACGCAAAGTTACGTCATCATGGCAACAGAACGTCGCGTCGCGTCGCGGCGTCGCGTCGCGTCGTGTTGGTCGACATGGCAACGCCGTTTCTCCCTTCCCACGTTACGTCTGCATCGTGTTTACCATTAGCATCTCATCTAGCCGTTCCACCTATTAAATATCAGTGTTCGTACATTCTTTTACCCTTTCGCTAAGTCGCTACACGCGAAATATCCTCGTTTCTTGCGAGTTCGAATTTCCCGCGCCAGTACCATCCATCGAACGCTGCTCTCTCGTTGATCGTCAACCGGAATCGTCTATTAGCGTTTGGACAGCTACCCGAGCGATCTTCCGAAGCGTTCGCATCGTTTTAAAGAAATTTATAGATGGGACGATTACAAAGCGGCAAAGAGCGACCGTGTTACGAACACCGTTCAAGCGTTCTTCAACAGCAAATAAATTAATGGGTGTAAATTATTTGTTTGGAAAAAAATCGAGAACGTCGATCGTGCGTGTAGCCAGAGGCAATGAAATGGAGAGCTTTACGAAAAATAGAGTCGATCGATCTGGCTTGCGAGAGATTCGATTTTTACGTCCGGTGCTCGTCCAACGATGTTCGACGCGATCGACGTACGGACGTCGATCGTGAAATCGAACCTGGTGGTCGGCGAGTTTCGGAGTAAAGTTTCGAGGAGCAAAGCCTCCGTCGATCGTCGTCTCTGACCGAAACCTTGAGACTGGCGGTATAGGCGGGGGAGTTTCGGGGGACGTTGCCGGAGCCCGGGCTTGGCGAGTTTCGTCGAGCTACGAAACAACGCGACGTGCAGCTACTACCGGCAAATAGTATGCACCGACACGCGGTTCGACTTGAAAACCTCGTGTCTCGGCTCGTGTTTTGGTCGCCGGATGGCGAAGATCGTACAGAGATAGGGAAAGAATGTAGAGAAGTTGGTCGTTTCGACTCTCGATGCATGTATTTTGATCGATGATGCGGTTGTCACGGGATTGCGATCGCCTTTTTGGTAAAAGGAGGACGCGCCGGTTGAGTTATGCGAAATAGCTGAATACGTTGACAGTTTCGAGTCCAGTTACTAACTATTCGCAACATGTAGTTTGACGCTGATAGCGAACTTGTCGAGACAGAGAGAGGGAGAGAGAAAGAATCAAAAGATTTTACTTGACGCGTGAGAATCCTATACTACGAAAAGTGAGCTGTTGATCAAAGATTAAAGGCTAATTAAAAAGCAACTAAAAACAACGCAAAGAAAACGTCCCGACTAATTAAGAAAATAAAGCACGTAATTAGAAAGCGATATAATTTTGACAGGTAAGAAGCGATGCATCTTGGGAGCAGGTTAATGAAAAACGATAGAATTTACCAAACGATCTGATATAAAAGTTGCTACGTTTTTCCATGCTGGAACGTTATCTAATAACTGAAATTGAGTTGTTAAATGGTTTATAAGATGGTGTTTTCATTAAACGTAATTAAAATTTTTCTGTAATATTTACTTTGTTGCTACGACCAGAGAGATATTAATTCCCGAATGGATTTCTCGGAGCTGCGTGCTGGAACGAAAACGAAGCGTCGGGAATAACTGTAATTATCGGTCTACATTTAAGACGTTGTGATTTATGCGCCGGGAATATAGTGTGTAAGGGGGATTTTTCGCGGCGAACCGGAAACCGTTAAAAAATGTAGAAACGTTGCTGATAGCAGTTGCAGCCGCTGTCTCCTCTTGCGCACAAAGTATACTCAACTTTTACACATTGAAACGCGTGATACTTCGTTTGAAATTAAAGAACGCAGGACCGGTTTGCTGAGTCTAACTATACTTCTAACAGAACGGTGACTCACGTATTGAACGTATAAAATGCTAAAATCAAAGCTCTTCTTCTCTTCGTACTCGAACATTCTCATTTGTATTCTAATTGGCAATGACACGCGCACACACACGCGCAAACGAACAAGGTTGCATTTATCAATGCGAAAATTTCATATTTTACTCGATAGCTTCTTTCTTTTTAATCGTAATTGTTTGTATACTCCGACTCGGTAATATTTGTATAATTATAAATTAACAGAAAAACTAAAAGGAAAGTACTGCGCGAATTTTTATCTTTTAATTTAGTTCTCCTTCTTATCGTACGTTTCTTCCATCTTTTTCATTACGCATTTTTGAAATATTCCCCACTTACATCACCGTGTGTATTATATTGGAACAGAGAGAAATGCGAGGGGCGTAAACGATATAAAGTTCTTTGCTTTAAATTGCATTCCCTTCACGCAAAATTCTCATATTTCTATTTCTGCTTTATTAAATTTCCTACGTTTATATCGTTCGAGTTCTTTCTCCTCGATTCTTGCTCACGCCCTTTTCGCGATCCTCTTTTCTCAAATCTCTCTCTCATTTTCTCCCTTTTATCCCCCTCTCTTTCAAACTATCGATAAATGTTAATATATTCTTCCCACTTCCGAAATTTCATTTCTTCTTATTTTAATTTTATTATCTAGCTCGTTACAAGCATCCTTCATTTTTGTGACTTGAAACGCTTTTCAAAAACTGCGAGATGTTGCTCAAAACCGCGTAAGACGTCAACTACACTCGTTCTAACATTTAGCAGACGCAGACAAATCGCTATCGAAATTTCATTTCGTTGTTTGCATCGTATAAAGATACGAATTTACTCGCGAACGAAAGAAACTGCAGCTACAATAGGCTAAACGTAATTTCAAACGACATTGGCATTTTATCGATTTTATGCTCGAGTTTTTCTTAAAACGGAGAGATCCTTTTACTCGTAAAAACAATTCGAGGTACGCGTTGCAGTTAATCAGCCTGTAAAAAATTCGCGCAAAACAAATTTTCTCTCATTCTCGTGAAATTATTGTCGCAACGCGCGCATAACCGCGGCGAAACGAGTTCTACGAAGAACACGGTGACGTACGTTTACGGCACAGCAAAGCGCGGTGAGACACGTTTCCGAGGCGTTCTCGTTCCCGGACGCGCCATATCTTTTTGCTTTGCTCGATCTACATATGCGCGAACATTGTGCGCTACTCTAACATTAACTCTCAATTAAACGCCTCTGCTGCAAGACCCCCGTGATACCTATGGGCGTCGTATCATCCACGAAACGACGGTTACCGCGCGTAACTGCTTGCTGGACCGCGCTGCTCAGATCGCATAAATTGCTTTTACGCGTATTCCTCTCTGTTAACGCGAAACCCTTGCTTTCGAACAGTACCTTTCAACGAGCGATCGGGTTTCAACGTTAACGAGAGTGTTTCCCCACTTGGGATATTAATATCAATAGGTTCGCTGATTCGTGTATACTTAGCCGCGTTATGGTTGATACGAATGACCATTTTTTCTTTCCTTTTTCTTTTTCTTTTTTTTTTTTTCAAGTAAATTATTCCATACGATGTTAGAAATCGTAAGAAGATGAAGACAGAAAAATGATCACAAGTACGTTTTCGTTGATTCTCTCGTATGGATGTCGCTTGCCACAACGTGTAACGTACGTCGACCGATACGTTCTACTGAAAAATGTTGTCCTCGTCGACGACGATTTGTCTCGAGTGTCAAAACAGCAAATCGAAAAATCCGATGAAAGATTTCCGTGAGTTTACATCGTGGCGTGTCTGCTTGTGGGCGCGCGACCGTTCGTTCCGGTTGCATAATGGTCGGCCCGATTTATCGGCCGAGCTTTTCGATGCAGAGGGTAGACGCGACCCGAATTCGTAAAAGGGCCGAAGGAAAGGTAAAGGGGCGCTTTGTCGCGATACACGACGAAGGAAGTGGGCTCGCGTGCGGACGTTTTCGAAACTCCAACCTACCCGGCCAAGAGTTCGGTTAGGTTTCGGTCGGGTCTGCTGGTTGAGCGCACACGCGGCCCTGAAACACTTCCAGCTTAGGCCTGAATTTGGCCAGCGTGTCACGTTCACTACTGGGACACATCGCTGGCTTTCACTCGTCGCGTCGGCTGGATTCACTTTCAAAATTATCGAAGAGCCCCGCTGCCTCCGACGTCGAATTCGCTCGATTCCCAAGGAAATGCGTTTAACTCTGCCACGCTCTTTGAATTTTTATGCCCTCACCTTGGTCTCGTTTCGATATGCAAAATAGCTTCTCACGGTTTCGGCGAAACTTTAATATCAAATTCCAGCGAGAAATTAGGAACGTCGATTACTCGATCCGAACTTCTGCGTCAAAGTTCTGCTAAATGTAAAACCGATCTTTCAACCTTTCCCCGTAATTGCAGTTTCGCGGTAAAGAGCGATATTTCGTACTTTTTCTATTAAACGAAGAAAGTCTTACGCGAAATACGCGATAGAAGGTCTTAATCGAACGATACCGATCGAACCTTTTCAAAGGCTGTGTTTAATCGCGCGATAGATTTACGCTTTGTTCGCGAATAACGAACACGTGGACACGAATTTTACGCAATTTTACACGAGCAAACGAAAATAACGAAGTTGTAGTTTCTATAAGTTTCAGCTTAGGTCGAGGCACTTTGATGATTCGATGGATCGCGTAACTTAGCTGTCCGAAAAATGTGCCATTCTAAGTATCAAAACATATCAATCATTTTCTCGATCTTCGTTTGCCGAACGATCGAAATTTAATATCGATATATTTGATTTATAACAAGAGCGATGGTTATCCGAACGTTATTCCTGCCTCAGTTTTAGTTCGATTATGGGGCTCAGCGGGTTTATTGTATAAATTTCCCAACTAAACCGAAAGGCCCGGTTGTCTTTCGTATAAAGATAAATGGTCGAGTCTAATTTTCAATGAGATTAAGCGTTACCGTTTCACGGTGTTCATAGAAACGTTAGTGTCGTTTCTCTGATGGATTTATTAACTGGTTCTTAACGCGTTTCTTGTTAAGCCGCGGTAGCGTTTTGCGCCGCTTGTAACGTTATTAATGAACAGGTTTGCTTAATGGCGAGGGTCGCGCGCTCAGCAACGCTTAAAACGCATCCGCTCGCCGGCAGATCTTTTTTATTTTTTTAATTAGCTTGTAAGCGATCATACGTGTCAGACTCTATGGGACCGAGCGAAATTACGCGGACTAACCAAGTTTTCAAACTGGCTCGGTCGTAAATTAAGCCACTTCGTGATAATCGAGCAAGACGCGAGAAATGTTTCAAAACGACACTTTGCTCGGCGATCGATAAAATGTTTGTTGATCGAACGCTGTACAAAAGCTACGAACAGCGTGTCGTCGGCGTCGTAACAGCAGAATGACTGTTTTTCCTATTGCAACGTACACGATAATAGGAATATTATTCGAAACGTATCAAAGCCACTCTCGAGGCTAGGTAATTCCAAAGACGAAGAAGACGAAAAGAAATGCGGTTTTCCCGTGTGCTGTTCGTATCAAAACGACATAAACTAGTCCAACGATCAAGTTCATTTTCAAAAGTGAAAGTATCGTTCCACATTCAGCTTGGCTGTCCGATTGATAATTATGCGTATACAATGCAAGAGCCTCGTCTGGCAGATCAAAAGGATCAATTTACAAAAGTCATATATCGATTTTCGTAAGCTTGCTCTCGTCGTACAGGTGTGATATATACGATGGACGTAAATACGTTGCGAGATAAATTGAAAAACATAATACTCGTTGTAATATCCTCGCTTCTCTCTTCTACTTTCTAATTTATGAAGTTGATCGCTATAATCTTGCGAACGATTCGCATAACCCGGCTGAAACAAAAATCGCTACAAAAAAGAAATTGAATTCGTTTCGATATATCTTGCAATATATCGTTTCTTAGCGAAACGAACGTGTCTCTATAAATCTTGCGATTTTTTTAGACCCGTCTTTCGTTTTCCATAAATTAGCGCGTAAATCATTGGATTTTCATTCCCGCGGGATGACAATATATAATTACGTCAGCGAGAGTTACGCAAACAGCGTTACGACGAACTAAAACGCAGGCAGCAGCGTTATCGTCGATTAAAGCGAGGTAAACGCTGATTCAAAGTTGACGCCGGTCCTGTTCGTTCCACCATCCGGCAAGATTTTCAAACACGGTAAAAATACAAAAGAGAGCGTGATATCGGCTGACTCGTCAGCGTTCGACTAAGAGCGAAACGCGCGATAAAAGATATCGGCCGACGAAGAAGACGCCGCAAAAAGTGGCAAGTAATTTTGATCCCGAGCGATCGACTTCGATCGACGGAATTTCACTTCCTACTGTCAATTGCAACTCGAATTAAGGCCGAGTACGCGTTCATTCTCTCTCTTCGACCTCGTCCGATTGCTTCACTCGGGTGAAAGTATGCTAATAAGCTTGCCATAATTTTATGGTTGAAATTGATAGTCCAGCTCGGTCGTTCGTAATTATTATCACTTTTGTACACCTCAACAGGAATTATCGAAGAATACATCGAACAGGAATTATACTCTTTCGTTTCTTTTCTCTTCCCAAGTCGGATACCGTTTGCCGTAAGTATTCGTGGAAAATTATGGAAAATTTCAAAGTATCATCAGGGTGGTGCCGCACAATTTGACCGATATCGTTAATGGAATCTTACGAGTCACGATTCACGCTTCGCAGGCTACGAGCGCCAGTAAACTCTCTCTCGTAACAAGTTTGATATTAAAAGAAGGGATAAAGTTCCATAACGTTATTATCAAGAACGAACAACGTTACGTTCATATTGAAATTGAATTAATTCGCAGGATAAATATAGAAGAAGTCGTAGCCGTGATCCAACTACGATCGAACGCGACGTCGATAAAAAGCAGGACACGCGTTATAAAATCGCGTTGGCGCGTTGTTTACGCATGAAACGAACGATTGTCGAATTACAGATTACACGTTACACGCGAACCATTTTACGGACCAAAGCACCTAATGAATCATATTGGAAGCTCGTCGTAATTATCGGCTAATTACGACGAACGTTTCGATCGTGTACCTTTAACGTTATATAACAAGCAGAGGATGAGCGTTTCGCGTGTGACATCGTTAGGCCGACGATATAAATGAAAACTCGTTTCATTGGGTCGATTCATCGGCGCGGCGGGCCGAAAGGAGCGGAACCCGGTTGTACATATATCGTTGAATTATCCACGCTCTGTCCGCTCGAGAGAGGCTAATCTGAAATTCCTCTTACCTTGCTAATTAACATCCAGCCCCGATACCTGTGTGTATATGCGTTGTATCATCGAAACGGAATCTGCTTAATTTGCGATTCGGATTGTACAGCTCCGAGTCTATGATGAAAGAACCGATGTGTCGGCGGTTTTCACTGGAAGAAAAAGCGTCTCCGTTTCTACGCCGATGATAATTTGCCTTATGAGATGCGATCTTCGCGATATCGTTGCACCGTTGCTTCTTCCAGTTTATCTCGCAGAATGCTCGAATTTCAGCATAAGCGGATTTCAAACTTGAAAATTTCTATTTCTTGTTACAACGTTTCGTCCTAATCTTCCCTGTCTCTTTCCTCCATGCGCGTATTCACGAATAATTCATTTCCTTTTTATCGCGCGTTGCGCAATCTGTCCATTCCTCTATCACCAGCGAATAAATCAAGCTCGTCGTATACGTCCCGGCGAGAAGATGCAAAGTCGGATTTTACGCCAAAAGTATCGATTCGCTGTTTCTCCGTTGCGATCGAGAGCCATTAAAGACTTTCTTTTTTAAGCATTCTATATATTTAACGATTACAATTACCATAAAAGCGTCAAATAGGTGATAAACGGACTGCGAAATGAACAGCCAGAGAGAAGTCGGCAGAAGCGTCTTCATTGATAAACGAACTTTACATCGATCCGATTTCCTTGTCCATCTGTTTCACCTTTCCAAGAGCGTCGATAACAGCGATAGAGCCTCGAAAATTCACCGTACTTTGATGAGAAAATGGAAATTCTGTTCCCTTCGACGTTTCAAAATTAGAATTTTGTAGTTTCTTTTTTTTTTTTTATCTTCGATCAAATTTTAGCTAATGTTTCGACGCGCTTGCGCGGTATTTAATATAGCAGCCAGTTAACGAGTTCCAGGATAAATGGTGAAAACTTTGATAAGACAGAGAAAATGTCGATCGAGTGCTGATGGGACTCGTGGTAATTAAAAATTTTGCCCTTTACGAACCGAGTTTGGACAAAGCCACGCGATAATCGCTAGAAATATGGAGATAGGAAAATTAACAAGAAACGCCGGCCAAGTCGAACGGAGGCTCATTTATTAAAACTGCCACGCTGTTAGAAGTTTCGAGCGATCTTGTACGCGAATAATTATGCAAAACGAGCGAGGATCGACGAAGGATGTTTCAATACGAGAATATTGGCGAGATAGGATCTCTCGTTGTTCGTCGATGAAAAAAAAAAAAAAATACTAGTTTAACCGAAATAATCGAAAATTCGCATCGAAAGTCGACGATTGGCCCGGCAGATAACCAACGTAATTAGCCAGGTGGCAACGAGGAAACGTTGCTTAAATTTGTCAGTAATCTCGAATACAATAGACGATATTAACCATCGAAATAATTTCATCGAGATCCACGAGGTGATACGCTTTTCTTCGATCGAATATCTCGTACGAAAGAATCATCGTTCGCAAGGATTTATCGCAATTGTTTGCAAATTGCGATTTAAGATACGAACTTCTTCGAGAAGGAACCGATCTTTCTCGTTATTTCTGATTTACTCGCCAGTTGAATCGATCGAATCTATCGAGTAGAAATTATTTGCTCCGTTGAAATTCCAGCGAGATTGAAATTCACGAGACGCGAAACGTTCGTGTGCCGCGCCAGAGTCGAGAAATTTTCAGAAAGTAAAAGCGATCGGTTTAGCTTCTCGCCGATTTATTTGCAATCGATAAAAACGACACGGATAATCGTTGGAACGTAAAAGCGCGATCTTCGTAACGTAGAGAGATCGCTATCTCGCGGATTCGTCGTATCGAATAATAAAAAGGCGATACGTGCAACTTGCGCCAGAAACGAATCGATGCACTGGCAAGAAAGTGGACGAGGAAATTTCACCGGTGGAAGAGAAAAATGATTCGTTTCCGATCGATAATAAGCGCGAAAGAAAGAACGCCGTACGAGTTACCTACAGTTAGTCACGTTTTGCGATAAAAGGTAACGAGCAAACGACAAAACCCGCATAATGTCTCCGAGTTTTTAACACGTCCAAATCGAATCATTCTTTACACCGATCAATACGTCTGTTTACGATACGATAATTATTCTACACAGTGATGTACGTGTTTTTAAAAGAATCGAAGATAAAAGCACGATAAAGTTAGGACAAAGTGACAAATATAAATAATCAAACGCATCCACGTCCACGTAGCTCGCGTGTATCGGTCAGGGGTTGACGTGGCTCAGTCGCATCGCGACGTCTTTCAAAACAGACCGGAATAGCGAAAAACTTATCCGATAACCTTTCGTAAATATTTACGCCCGTTGTAAAGATCCTAGCGTTGAATTTTATGTATAGACAAAAATCGTTTATTCGTATTCGATCGTGTAAAGTCTAAAAGAAAAAACCTTAACGTCGTGAAAAGTCTTTGGAGCTGGAAAAAGAAGGCTAAAGGGCGAAAGAGCGAAATGAGGAATACGGAAGAAATTCAAAGCTGAAATTGAAAAATTCCAGTACACGTGCTGCTCGGCATGGAACTGGAAAAATGGTTCTCGAGTTATTCAGCGGCACGCTTCCCCTATCGATAAGGGACGGGACACGTGTAGTATGAACCTGAACTCGACATGACGGCTGAGAACGGCGAAAGGATAGAAAGGGTATATAGTACATAGGTAGTAGAGGTGTATGCACGAGCCACGGGGAATTCTGGTCGATGGCCGTGGCGGAGAACGCAGAACAGTTTACAACTGCATATACGAGCTAGGGAAGTGTGTTACTACTGGAGCGCGCGTAACCGAGAGACCTCGACCAATTTAAATGCGCGATCGCCTTCTATGGATCATCATCGACTCGCTAGAATACCAACGGATTAGCGCTCGATGCTCTGGCAGCGGATGCTACTTTGGAATCGCCGCGTGAATCAGAAATCGATCTTCCCTCGTACGATATTTGTTTTCGCGAAACTTTTCAACGGGGTTCGACGCGAGACGGAGCAGCTTCTCCACCGTTCAACGATGCAACGCGCAAACGGCTGAATCGTTATTGACCTATATAGGGAGTTTGGAAAATTATATTAAGAAAGAACGAGTCGTTTTACGCAGACAAAGATTATTCCTTAATAAGTTAAAATTAGAACTCTCGCCAGTAAGAAAATAATTTCGCTAGTTTTCTTCTTACGGAAAATTTTGAATTTTCGTTTATCGGCAGATAATTCTTCCTTCTTTTTGTTTTCTTTACGTTAAGAAACAATCGTTTTTTGAAACGAAGCAATTACGCGTGCATACAAGGATAGGAATTCGTAGTTTCGAATTTTATTTAAAAAGGATGTTTATTTAATATTTTTGTAAAACGTAGAAAGTACATTTTCGATGTTTGAAATTTCTTCGAAGACCACCCATTTCTTTGAGTGGTAATCCTTTAACGCCGCTTTATTTCGCGGAATCTTCAAAGTTGGCGACTGAAATGCAAATTACGTTTCAGGCGCGCGTGTGCGTTGTTCGGGCAAAGTGGCGCTATTTAAATTTCGATCGAAATCGTGGCCTTATCGAATCGCGCAATTGCGACTGGAATTCAGTAGTACGTATCCCAGATTCGTAAGTTCATTTTCTCACGAACGGCAGCTCTCCAAGTTGCGTCAAACCGCGTTTAAATTTCATTTTTCCAAATTTCTTCGAGACGCACCGTATTTTATTAAAAGTTGCCCCGTTGAAAACGATAGATCGGCTCGATAACGATCGAGCGTTGATTTAAATTATTCGTTTGTAAAATACTTTGCGTTTGCCGAATTTTTCAACGATTATCGCACACGAATATCAAAATTGGCGCATTTCGGAAGCACATTCTTCGAACGCCAAATATTTCCAGAGGTGTTCTTTACACGAACCGTACAGGTGTGTTGGAATGATTTTGAAGATCGACGATCCCTCCTCGACCGTCGGCTCGATCGTCGAGAGGAACAGGTGTTTACCTCGTGAAAGTGTGAGTATCGCGGTGACAAGCGTTATTCGACGGAAGAGAACGTAGGCAGACCGAGGCGCGTGTAGGTAGAAGACGGATAACAGGCAATGGCGTAACGAATAGACGAGTAATAGAACCCGTTTGCCATTGATTTAAATTATCTCGTTGCTTCTTCCTAGCAGTTTGGCCGGAAAACCGCGATCTGTCGCTCGTCGATGAAATTTCCTGTCGCTTCGTACAGCGAAGTTTTGCCGAGGAAATGGAAAATTTGTTATCCACAACGCGATTAAGGAGAAATATGCGCGAAATGTTATTCGTTTTGGTCTCGAATTTCGCGTTTTCTTCTCTCCTTCGAACGACGTCTCGTCTCGGTGATCGTTCGAGTTTGAAACGCCGATCGAGCAACCAGTTTGGAATCCTTTTGTTGGGATCGGAAGCCAAGAAACTGCATGAAGTTGTCGCACCTAATTCAGACCGGGTATCAAATTCCGGCGTGTCCGTTTTCAGCGATAGAACTGACGTCATTATTCTCCGAATGCTATGAAATCATATTTTATGGCTGTTAAAGGATACGGCCGTCTGTAGTCGCGGGTTACTTTTTAACCCTTTCCAATTCCACCTTTCTTTCAACCACAAAGGATTACGATATATCGAGATTCCAAGTGGAACGAATTAAGCGTAATTTCGAAAATGGAACATACGGCAGGATGCGTTGAAAGTATTTTAACGTTTAAACGGCATCCCGATCGACTAGTATACGCGTGTTCGCTTTTGTCGCACAACGCAACGAGCGTACGATATTTAGGACGCTTCGTGATCAAAATCATTTACCACTGGGATCCCGTTTGCGTTGACTTTTTGTATAAAACCAAATGGAAGAACGTTGCTAAAAGATATTGGTCGATACTGTTTCACGATGTTGGAATAATCGCGCCGTTATATCGCGGACGAGAGGTCGGCGCGATTCCTTCGTCGCGGTGAAATTAGAATGGAAAAAAATACTTCTATCGTATCGTTGTTGCGGAAGAATCGCGTCTCGATCGTGTTCGACTTGAGATTGAAAATGTATCTCGATGGGATCGAAGATAAAATCAAAGAGACGTCTTTGTTGCGTTCAAATCAAAATCGATTGCCTACTTTTGGTTATCGCAATCTACCGCGATCTATGGAATAAACTACGTGTACGGAACGTAGTATAGTACGTACGAAGGAAAAAAGCGCGAATTACCAGACGACATTTGCGAGAGAGAACTGAAGAGAAACGATCGATGGAAGCGATTTCGACGCGCGTCGCGATGACACAAAAGATGTAATACAAAGTATTTGATACGCGTGTCGCGTCAGCCTTTTCCAGATTACCTAAAAATGTAATCCGAGCGTCGTTTCTGTATACACACGATCGCGTAAAATCGTTGTAACGAACGATAAAGAAAGGAAATAAAAAGTAAAACACAAAGTAAAACGAAGAGGAAGAAAGAGAGGAAGATACGTACGTTGGAGGTGGGAGCGACTCCGCGTGTCAATCGCATTTCCAGCGGCCAGATAAAGTTTCTCGCGAATATAGAAATCTCAGAGTGTAACGTATTTCGATCGCGGTCGACGACTCTTTTTTCTTCCTTTCTTTTTTTTTTTCGCAACGTTGCAAAATCGCGTGCCGGTCAATATCGAACCGACGCGGCGAATAGTATAGCACGGCGAACAATAAAATATTACGTCGGTGCATTAAAAATGTAGATACGGATCGATGTTGACACCGGTTGAAGTTCGTTTCGTTCTACTATTAGACGTGGCGCGATCGATCCGGGAACCTGCTAAAAACCAATACGCAGCGAATCGATCGCCGGGCAACTTTCTTTAGATAATCGCTTTTATCGATGATTTAATTTCGTTGCAATTTTATATGCGTGCTCGATAGGAATTTAATTAGGTCTTTGACGTTAATGCGGTGGATTCAAAGGGAATATATCTTTTCCCAGCTATAGAGGATACACGGACGCGAGGTCGAAAAGGGACGACGATAGCTGCGTATAACGAGCTAGATACGCAGACCACGTAGAAGCTAAGATTAATTCGCTAGATTGCTGACTTTTTAACGTTCGAGCTGCTGTGCGTGGATTAGCTATTGTGTAAGCGTATAATAATGGGAAAGACTACACGAACGAATAAACGAAACGATATCTTTGTTTCGCTTCTCTTTCTAACGCATCTTTGGATATAGAGTACTTTTAATATTACGTCTTACGTATATAAACATATTCAAACTTTTGAGGCGAAAGTATCAAAGTTAAAGACGATTTGCGACGGAGAAAAGTATGGAGAATACGCGTTTCTCGTCTTTGAATCGCCGCCATCCCCGTTTCACCTTTCATTTTTCTATATACTTCGACTCGATATCGTATACTTCGTATTTCAACCCGTGACACTTAAATTAAAACGAATATAAGCAATTAACCGTATTATTAACCTCTTAAGATAAGATAGATCAACAGCGGATAACAGATTAACGCGGCCAATAGCGAACGTTTGATTTAACCACCGATAACATCAAAATGAGAAAGCTTCTCAACCCTTTCCTACGCTCAAATTCCAAACGTATCGATATCTCGTACACGTAGATCGTCTTTTCGATCTATCGACATTTTTGACGTTCCTATCTATTTACGTTTCGACCTTAGCGTTCATTTTTTCCCCCACCACGAAATCGTAAAATTATTATTCAAAATTCGTAATTCTTACTTTTCTACCTATTTCTTTTTTATCTCTTACACCTTTTACACCAAACGATTTCTCTTTTATATAATTTTCTAGCTGTACTGTTCGTATCCAGTGCTCTAAACAATTTTTGTTTCGCGCAATAAGGTCGATCTATTATTATCATTACCGCTATCGTTATCATCTCGGTGGAGCAGACGCCGACCGGGCAGAGAGATCTTGGCAATTTTCGTATTCATCGAAACAGAGAGAAGGAGAAGACATTTGTCGGGGGATGGTTGGAGCTCGGAGAGCATTGTGTGGTAATAGGCACCATCGTGGCGACATTCGAATAGCCGCAATCGCATCGAACCGAGGCAGAAAGGGAAACACGGGAATTAGAAGCGAGTAAAATGAACGGAAAAAGGGAAACCGGCGCGGAGAGGCACGCGGCGAGGAAAGTACGCGATACGGGATCGCTGTTTCGTCGATTACGCTCTATACAGCACCGTAATTGCGTATGCAATTACGGCGTCTGAAAGCGAGCATCATCCAGCTCGCGCGACTCCTGCGTTCGCCGTTTTCTTCTGTAACTGTGAATCCGTAATCCGGTAATTTTACGGCAATACGTCGCTCTTCCTTTCGTTTATTTGCTTTCCGCTTATTTTTCCTCTTTCTGCTTCGTAGCTGTTACCGTGTATACATATATATATTTTTACAAGAGAGCGAATGAAAGTAACTAACAGGTGCCGTACGTGAAATGCTCTTGATAGTTTGGAAAATTATTTAACGACGATTGGTTACGATCGGGACTCGACGAAGCCGAGGAAGCGAGATTGAAATTATTCGACGAATATCAGAAGAGAAAATTTTAGCCGACGTTCTTGCCCGTTCGTCGGGTTAAAAATTGATTTCCACGTATGTTTCTTTGCGATTCGTTATGGAAAATTTGTATTCGAATTAAACAAAATTAAACTATTATACCTGGTAAATGGAATATTTCGAAAAAGGAACACGGTACACGGTCATCCCCGAAGATATTAATCAACCCGTTTAAACTATCGCTGAATTGCGTCAATCCACCCCCACCCCCGTACTCCAGATATCAAATCCCCCACCCACGTTACTCGCTACCGAAAATCTATCGTCTCCACAAAATCCCCAACAAGCAACACACCCACGACCGCACCGATGACCCACTTTCCCGAGCAGCTCGTCCGCATCCGACCGAAACCTCGAAATCTTCTCTACCGTCGTAAAGTTACCCTCTAAACGAAAATCTGTCGACCGAACGTTGCACACGACTGTAACTTACCCCGACGTTGCAAGCTGGACGCGTAACGTGTAAGTAACGTATTAATATACACGCGTAGCTGTCCGGCGATGAGACGGCAGGAACGAACGAGAAAGGAAGAAACAGGTGAGATGGGATCGGTCGGGTGCATTAAACGTGGCACGTAACGCGGCGGTCGACTCGGTCGTTCGGACGGTCGCGAAGGCAGGCAAGGCGGGCCACGGATGCGCGCAACGCCGCGCATGTCCGTGTTGCCATGATCGCCCTGGCCCACTGACCTATATTACACGCGGGTACAGGTCCCGCATATACGAGTCGACCCACGAGCGACCGATGCTCGGCCGTGGCGACTCGAACAGGCCACGCTCGCGTCGCTAGTTTCATCGCTAGCTGCAGCTAACCACCGTCGTCGCTGTTATCTCGATACGCGTCGTAGAGTAAATTTCGAGAAGCTCGACGTTGGTCGATCTCCGTCGAAATTTGCATATACGTAACTACCTGTCGTCACGATGCAACGACGTAGTTGCAACGGATCTATCGTAACCGCGATGAGCAGCTGATTTTGGAGGCCGTGGCTGGAACGTGGCGTCGGTACGCGTCGAATCGTCGATCAACGGCGCGTTGCGCCGTAGCTGAACGAACGCGATACGACGAATCAGTGCGGCAGTCAGTCGGTGAGTCGGTGCTGTCAGTAGACGCGCGTTCGCTGGCCAAGCGGGAATAAGCAGGCGGTTCGCAACGATTCTCGCGTATATAGTACCTACGTAGAAAAAGAGAGAGAGAGAGAGAGAGGGAGAGAGAGAGAGAGAGAGAGCGTGTGTGTCAGAGTATCCGTGCGAAGTTCGCTCGTTCAACTCTAAAACACGCGGCGAAGCAACCGAAGGCCGACGGTCGCGAGGAGCGCGCGCACACGCCGAGAAAGAGGAAACACGCGATGTATGCGCGATCGTCAGTGGCGGCAGTGGCGACGACGGCGACGGTGGTGAGCGATTGTTGCGCAAAGAGAGGCAAGCTCGAGTGAGTGCGCGCGCGGATAGTCGCTTCTGCGACTGCCGCTGAAAGAAAGGAGAGAATAGAAGAGAAGAGGAGCTACCTCGGGGAACAGCCAGGCAGCGCGCATCAGCTTCGAAGAGGGGAGTCGAGGAACGTTGCTGCGTGACAACTGGGTGACGGCTGCGTGGATACACGCCGCTAGTGATGCAAGGTGTTCTTCCTAGCGATAAGTGGTGACGTCGGCAGAAGCAGCGAGCGCCGGCTTCTTCTTGCCGCGGGTGTGCTCCTTTACGGTCACCTTCTTTTTCTCCCTTCTGCCTTCTTTCTCCTTTTTCTTCTTTTCTCCGACTTCCGTTTCCCTCCGTCTGCCTCCTTCGTCGATCGTAGCTCGATCCACCCGCGTAATCTTCCGCTCTCGCTCCTCGCCATCGCGTCTACTCAAAGTATCCGGTCTCCGCGGTGATCGGAGAACGCAAACGAGTTCGTTGGTGCGTGAAGTTCGCGTGTACGATGAAACGATTGGAAGTTGCGATGGATGTTTAGGAGTGGAACGGCGTGGAATGGAAACGAGGTCTCTGGGTGTCGACGTGTCTTGGAGTCTCTCGTGGCACCGTGAGGATGCTTCTTGGAGAAAAGTAAGATAGAAAATCCAACCGTAACTCTTTTACTATATGACGAATTATGTAAAACGTTTGTCAATCGACCGAGCAACGATCGATTCGGTGATACAGATCGTACCTTGGTCCACGTGACGAATATCAGGGATTTTTTTTAGCGTCGTGCTTCTCTCTCTCTTTTTTTTTTTTTTTTTTAATGATTCGAAAACTTAATCGAGATTAGTAAAACGGCGAATAGACGAGCGTATGCTATTTACTTAAACGCGGCCAGCTCTGGCAACGAGAATGGGAAGCATTCTCGCGCGCAAAAATTATTGATTACCCAGCAGCCGATTCGACGTAGATGGCTGACGTAGAATCAGGACGTTGGAAGGAACCACACGGCGCGCGTTGCGGCCGCGAAAATTTGTCGTTGCCTCGAGACGACGTAGTCGTCGACGTTGACGCGTCTCGCTCGCGCAGAACGGAAACAATCGTTTTTCTCGAGCTGATATCAAGGTCGAGTGCCTTCGATCCGCCGACGTTCTCCTCGGCCCTTGCCTCTTCCACACGCTCCTCGTGGAAACGTTACGATTTTCCCTCTTCTTTCTTTTTTCTTTCTCTTCTTTCACGGGTCTCTCGTCGCAAGATGTTGGCGTGCAACGAACGCTGTAACCTTTGTTTCCCATCGTTTCAAAATCCCTGGAAAACTCCGGCGAAAAGAAATTTTCCTGCGAAGGCAACAAGCGCTGCGATTCTATAAATATTTTTCTAAAAATCAACGTTCAAACGATACGTTTCTCGACTAAAGCGTATTTCTCGCTATTGATTAGTTACGCTTCGCGAATTCGCAAACGTTTACAAATTAACTTTACGCGATTTAACGACCGAACGATTACGTAAACGTTACAAAACGCATGGTGCATATAGATCGTATTTAACCTTAATTATGTATTTATTTGATATTGGTTGGCGAGTAACGTAATTTATAAACCAAAAGAAATCAGATCGAGTTAGACTAACTTAAGCAGTAGGATCCAGCAAGCGTTTCCAAAGGCCGAATAAGACGAGATTAAAAGAATCGAGTGAAATTCGTTTCGCGATATTTTTAATCGAAAATTGATTGTAATTTAACATCGAGGTCACAGTCAATTTTATAAATACATAGCCTTTTCGAAGTTATCGTGCTCTTATCTCTAGATACGTAAAAATTTCACTTATACTTGCTCCGCGTTTTTCGCCAAATACATCTTCGACTTTACAGCGTGCCCTTTGTACGTATTTAATTCTAACGGCTAACGAAAGCTGGATTAGAATGGACAATCGGACGAAATTATCGGTTGCTTGGCTGCGTCGATAGTTGGTCGAGAGATTAACAACGATTTGCCTGGTCGATCGCGATCGGAGAAGGTGGAAAATCGTGGTAATTTCAGCCGCGACCGCAGGCGACGGCGTTTTATTAATATTCGCGATATTCCTTCGTTTCTTCGTAAACGATACCGAACTTTTTTGCACGAGAGGAAGGCAAAGCGAACGAACACGCGTCGATCGACTTTCTGTCGAACACGCGATGCTTTTGTGCTCGAACTTGCTCTCGCAGTTCGACTTCTTTTTGTGTGTAACGCGAGGCAAATGCAAATTGAAAACTGAACCAGAGTCTTTGTGAGGCGAAAGAAACGAGAAACGATTAAATCTTCTGATAATGTAAAAAAAAGGAGAACGTATCCGAACCGAAACATGTTCCACGATGATCGAACCCTCGAGCACGGATTAATTTACATTTAGAAGGGTCTGTCACAATCTTCTAACCCGATAGCACTTTTTGTGTCAGCCGTGCTACTGATTTTACCAAAGAAACGTTCTCTCCAATGCTATTTGTTACTGAAATTTCACTGAAATTTCATGGAATAAATTTGTCGAGAAAGTAATTTCGTACGACGCTTTTTTCCTAATACGATGGCAACGATTTAAAATAATGGGTAAGAAAATATCGATATCGGGTATTCCGTCGTACGAGCGGAATTATTGCGTCGTTAAATATCAATTAACGACAGGTAAATAGGATTGAAAAGCGGTTGACGAGAATATTCACAGCCAGCTGGCAAACGTTGATCCGGCCTCATCGATCATTGTGTAATTTGCAAAATAGTTGTATGAAACGTACGAGTCGCGTTAACATCGGATCGATTAGTTATACGCGTTTTCCTTTTCTTTCTATTTTCCTCTTTCTTATCATTTCGCCTTTTTAGTCGATAGTTACGTCCGTTTCAGTTTTAGACGATTGAAACGATTCGGTGAACGCGAGGCCGTTAAGCGAACTGTCGTCGAGGCTTCTCGGCGCGCTTTTGCTTTCTTGCTCGTGCTGGCTGTCACTTGTTAAACAAATCACGAAGTAGAACATCTCGCGTTCCCCCGCTGCGCCGCTATTAGGAAAAATTTCACCTACGATTCTACTTTTTGCATTCCTCGATACGTTACGAATCAGCGTCCAGAAGAAACTTTATCGCGCTAGTTTTTTAAGAGTTAATTCAAAAGCAAAGGAACGACGTAGTTCTGAAAAGATTTTATTACCTTTATATCGCTTTTATATTGGTATTTTATCGTTCTTTCTTCTTTACGAGATTAGTTTCTCAAATTCTTACTTTTACGATGAATCTTAAATATTTTATCTCTGGTCATATATCGAATATTTCGAGTGGTTTTGCCGCTTCGTTTCTTTCCGATTAAATTTATTTGATCGATCGCCTCTCGTACCTTCGCGTGTCGCCTAAACGTCGAAACACGATCTCTTTCAACGAAAGAAAGAAAGAAGGAAACTCGCGATTAGAAACGAGAACAAGAGAAATTACCGATAAGTCGAAGAGAAGAGACTTTCGTCCTCGTTCGACCAAACTTACGATCGAGTGACAGGATAAATAGAACGACGATCGATGGAATCGGTTGGCCGGCCACGCTGAATTTCCTCCGAGGGCTCGTCCCTCCTGTAATTAACCTTTACTCGCGGCGTTTATCAATTAAGCCTGCCTGAATCTCGAACGTTTTTGCCCGAGGGCTATCTGCACGCGGAATCGCGCAATTTCAACGAATACCCGTAATCACAATTTTTCCGCAGTGTTTACGGCGTGGCTTTTATTCGGGGATATTTGAGCGCCGCCCGAGGAACGTTACCAGATAACTAGTCGGCGATCTCTCGATAGACAGCCTGTTGCCGCGCGTTCCGTCGGTTCGCTAGGGGAACCAACCGATAAAATAAAGCGGTGAAACGCGAAAATGCTCGGTGGAAGAGCGGAACGACGTTTGACGGTGTCCTTAAATTTAAATAAAGCCCTTAGAGAAAAAGCAACAGGCGGATATACTTTAACGAGGAAAGAAACAGGTCTGATAAAAAGAGCTGCTGGCCGTGTTACGTCGACGAGCGTAATTTTTCGTCGTTTATCGCGCTAACTTTCTACGCTTGCTCTGCCAAACGACACATACGTTCCATCGGTGGTATGTAACGTAAGCTTTACAGCAACGATTTGCTAGCTTCGTTGCACGCGTAGCGACAGTCGGTCTGCTAATAAAACAAACGCGATAACGACGCGCCTCGTGAAAACACGTTATTGTCTCGTTAAACAGAAACGGTGTAAGCGCGAACGACGTTTCATGAAAAACGCGATGCACTTGCGGAACTTTTAAATCCAGGTTAAACATGCGTCCACGGCGAAGATGATGCGTTGGAGGCGTCTTATAAATCTCTGGATATTACGCGCGTTAGGTTACATCGTGCCTCTTACATTTTGTTACATTTTCGTCTTGGCAAGCTTCGAGCAATTTTCTAAAATTAACCGCATTATGGTAATACGATAAGTAATACCTTTCTGTCGTCGAGTATATATATTTTTCCGTCAATGTATAATTATTACGAAACGTAGGAAATTTTTATTTTTCTAATGGAAAGTTATTTATTTCCTTCGATTTAAGAGCGAATTCACTTTATACGATTAACCGATCTTCGATGATACGATGCACCGTAACTTTCTGATCGCGCGATAGATTTTTCTCTATTGGAATTTTAGTTGAAAAATAAGTAATTACTTCGAATCCAAAGCAATATCTTCGATGCTATATCTACTCCCTCGAAAAGCGAAAATAAATATACCCAAGTGGAATTAATCGAGAATACTAAAAACACTTCCACGGTGTCAAGAAAAATTCGACAGTTAATAGGAAAACAAGTAATAACATTTCGTAATATTTTATGATAGCGAATGGATTGGCTAATCGGAATATCAATAATTACCACTTGTATATGTTGTATCGTATCTGTTTCGAAATATCTGTGCGCAATTCGTATAATTGCGATTTTCATTCGCCAATGCATATCTAGCTCTATTTTAAAAACCATTAGCGACCGATACCTCCGTTTTCTCCTCCAATTCGTCAATTATCTGTCTCTTAACCTTCTCGGTATATATCGAACATCGATCGACGGTCAGGAACTTTTTTTTATCCGACTTGTCTTATCAAATGTAACGGACGCTAATATTTAGAAATTATCGAGGAAACTTGTTCGAGTAACGTTAATATTCTCAGTTGTGATTATCATGATTCGGTAACCTATCGTAGGATTATTCGAATGGTTTTCTCGTTCTTGATATTTCCTTTTTCATCGTTTCGTTATTGTACTAAAGACCAACGCGTAACAATATACAACGAGTTTGATTATTCCGTGGAAATTTGAGGTAGACGCGGATTAAAAGAGGCGGCTTAAAGGGGCTTCTTCTTGCCTTCTCGTCGACGATTTATTTCGTTTCAAACCGCCCCCATTTTTCTATGAAGGGGATGACACGATTCGATAGTCCCGGCCGTCGCTGATTTTAATTCGGTCACGAGTTCAACTTTAGATCTTAAGACGTCGGAGCTCGACAGAGATTCGTCAACGATAGGAAAAATACGATCGGCTTGGAAACGATTCGCACAACGCTCTACAGTTAATATACAAAGTACAAAGTTTCCCTTGTACTGTTAGAGAAAATCATCGTCGTGTATTATATCTTGCTGTTCGATCGATTCGTTTTATTTCACGCACGGAACGCTGCGTCACCTCGACGCGGAACCAGAAGAGTCGAAGACAAAAGGAAGGAAGCATCGAGGAGGAATGAGTCGTATCGTAAGAACTGCTTTCAATTCCGCGCGCTGGACCGTGACGTTAAGGTCACGATTCACCAGGGCCGGGCAGCCAGCAGCCTGGTTTTATCCCGCGGGATGGTCCCACTTCCGAAAACAATGCGCGCCAATGCCAACTGGATTTCGTCCGGTTTTCTCGACTCGCTGTGTCGTATTATCGTAACGACATCAGGTTGGCAACTTAGTTGCGAACGTTGGCTAGCGTGGCGGAGGTGATTAGATGACGTGGAGTAGCAAATATGTCAAAATGCCTGACGAGGGATCAACGCACGTGTCTAATTTGCTCCTTTGTAACGCGCCCGTGTCCAACCGGCTATATTTGCGAGAGAAATTACCCGAGAATTTCTCGGGCCGCGCACCGTGTCAAATTGTCGCTGGCTCCGCCGTTTCCGAGAGACCGACGTGGACTCCGCTCGACGAGATCGAGGTTGGTCAGGTTTCACCACGTTTTCGATAATCCGTGAGTTTTTCGATCTTGCTTTTTAATTCAATTTGTCAATTGTTCGCTTGGTCGCTCGTCTGGTAAAATATTAAACGTCGGTCAACGATCGTGAACTGTTCTTCGTTTTTAATTTAGCTTTCTCTTGGTACCTGCTGTTACGTCATAAAACGACCGATCGAATTTTGGATCGATCGCAAGCTGCTTAATTTTACGACTCTCCGCTTTAATTCGCACTTTGTACTTTGCATAGGGATATGGATAACGTTTGTAGGATACAAATAGAATCGGGAATATCTCTGGATACTTTCACGAAACTAAATTACGCGAGTTTTCATTTCTAAAACGAAACTAAATGCAACGTAGATTTTAGATCGACCAGTCTCGTTCTACTTTGAAGATTCCACGTTATATATAATATGTGTAAAAAAGTACATTGGAAAGAAAATTCACGTAAATTGTTCGCAACTTGATCGATCGTCGCATTGCTACTGAATTTTTGAGCGAAACTTAATCTACAATCAGAATTTATTTTTAATCGACTATTGATTCAAGTATTCGTGATTAAAATGCAGTAGCCTGATTTCATCAAGGAAATTAATTAAACTTACTTTTAATTAACCCACTCGGTTTTAATCAATAACTTCAAACGAAGTTTTAATTAATTGAATTTTATCAGCTTTCAATTCTGTATCGAGTTACGTAATACGTAATAAACGTACTTCATTTTTACGTGTATCAGGTACGAAACTAGAACCAACTATCTCTCATACGCTAAACGATGGAAAATTTATTTTCGTGATAAATATTTCCCAATTTTTGTAAAACTATGCGCTCTAACGAGCCTATTAAATATCGATTAGTTTCGAATCGAATTCAAACGACGTCGCACAAAATTTAAGCTTCTCGATAAATCGTTGCATTAGGTCGATCAAAGCCAAGTATCGGCTATCAAGTTTCGTTCAATTTTTATCATCGGATCGACCTTTCCTGTCTTTCCTTCATTTTCTCTCTGTTTTTCTTCGTGTTTAATTTCGAACGAAAGAAATCCACGAAACGTTTCAGACAGACGTAACGCGTAATTCTGTCTGCGAATCTACGTATTAAAACGATACGACAAAATTTTTCTCGCGTTTTATAGCCCTCCAGGGTTTTTCGTATGATAAATAGAGGTACCGTTATCTCGTCCCTGAAAAGGATGGTTCCTCGTTTCTCTAAATTGAATGGTACATATATCATTGCATTTTTAGATAGCCACCGTTGGATCTGATAGCGTTCGCTCGAAATATTTCTTTTCTCTATCCTGCATACTCTGTGGTGAAAAAAATGTAAGAAATATTCAGGTAACTCTATCATTCTGGGAAAAGACTAAAAATAATTAATTCAAGCATATGTTATTTCTATATTATCCTTTTTAATATTCACGTGCTGTTTGACTAACTCGTCGAATAAAAGGAAATTTCGTTTCGATTAAAAATATTCTTTACACGCGAATCGATTCAACCGTTACCTTAAACAAATTTCTTCGTAATTTTTAACATGTAGCCCGTTGTACTCCGTTAAAGTATAAAGTAAAAATGTTGTTTATATAACGACATACAATTTATAAGACCGGTATATTTGAACATTTTCTTCCATTGAGTTACGCGTTATTTTTCTCTTATCGTTCCATCTCTTTTCGATACCTTTTCTGCCCGATCGTAAGATACGGAAATTATTAAACGTTCGTTCAAAGAAATCATGTTATTGCGACAACGCGCTGCCGGCCCGTGATATTCATCATTCGTTTTTTAATACAAAATTACAAAGTGACATTTAAAGTTATATTAAAATGCCTGCAGGTGAAAGTACGACATCGGAAATATCTCGATTCGTGTATCCAGTCAGAATTAATTGCTTAATTCTGATTGCGAAAAAGCCGTACCTACCGTAATCGTTGCATATTCGGTCATCCCGCGTCGTTTTACTCGAAATTCGACGTTCGGTGTACAATGTACCGTAAAAAAAAAAAAAAAAAAATGAATTTTAATCAGCGCTACAAACTCGTAACGCTAACGAAATCGATAATTTCTACGTAATTGCCGCTGGAAAATTTTAAAGTTAAAACGATTCCAACGAAAAACTATATAATTCAGGTATCCACCGTCTGTTTATTAAGACGCGTTATCGCTATATTTGAAACGATTGGACAGCAATCCGATAATAAATTATTATGTCGCTTTCAAAGCTCGAAATAGAAATAACTGAAAATAGAATTTGAAATGCAGAAACGTTGAAACGCGAGGATAATTCACTATCGGAACAAAAATTCTGGAAAGAAACGAAAAGTAAGAAGAAGAAAAAGGTCGTCAACATCGTTGCGAGATTCGAGACTGTCGTTGAACCGTGAGAATCCTCTGGTGATCCGACCCCGTGACTTTTATCGATATCGTGCATCGTGAGGCGTGGAGGAAAATTTTGCGTAGGTAGATCCGCGTACGCAACTAAGCGTGTAACGCGTACCTATCTGCGTTCTATCAGCCATACGTTTGCTCGTTTTGCAGCTGCCTTCCTCGGTTATTGCCTACTTACCGTTGGCTGACTAATATCTTCGGATCGTTTCGTTTCATCAAATGAAAAACAAATTATCGCCGCCCGTTAGAACCACGTTTTATAATTACTCATCGCGCTGATCGGCTATCAGCACGACTACGGTTACAATAATTACCGATTGTATGCAACTACCTTATTTTCCATCTGTTTAGAATTCTCTTCCTTTCCTTTCTTTCGGTTTCGCGATTTTTCAAAAAAACCGACGTTAAACGTTAGAACACGGGCAACTTGTATCTGATTCTACGTAGGATAAAAATTATTTTCCATGAAGAGAGTGGCCTGAAGATGATTATATATTTATTTGTTAACCCCGGAATGGCGTGGCGCGGGTCGAAACCGATGACAGCCGCGATATATTTTCTTCCACGCGATTTCTATCTTCCCCCCCCCCCTTTTTTTTAAGGAGCGATGCACTATTTTTCACTTCCTCTATGCGAATTATACGCTCATCGAATATCTCACATTCAGATCGAATAGGTTTTAAAAACAAATTCGGAAGAGAAGAAGAGAAGAAAAAAGGATTCCAGGAATATACCGGTGAATTATTTATCAAGCGTCCCGAGTGAAATATTGAAATAAGTGCACGCGACGATGAATTCGCGTTTTATGGACGGGTGCATCTGTTCGTTCGGGTTGCTCGTGTATCCTTGACCATAATTGTCCTGCGTCCCTTCGTACGCATCGCGAATTCCACCGGACATTACAATGCCACACGCGATAGGAGATGTCTCACGTGTCGATAAACGAACGCATAAAGTGCACGCACTGTACTCCGAACGTTGCTTGTTTTGCATCCTTCGCGATGAAAAAAGAAAGAGAAAAAATGTACAACAAAAGAGTTGGTCGAATGCGTCGACGTACGGTAATTACGGGTAGGAATATAGCGTGGCGAGCGAAATGTTGCGAAAATTGCCAGCTATTCGGCAATTACGCGGTCGCGCGGGACGGAGCTTGAAAAATTTCTCACGTACTTAATTACGTTTCTCGCAGTGCTCTAAGAATTGCTCGTTTTTGTAGATCTCTGGTGGCGCGCTTTCGCTGTCTGCTAACGTTTTAAGCTACGTTAGATTTCGCTATGTTAGGGAAATGGGCCATGGGTTGGAACGTAATTGAGGAATAATGGGCGCAATTAAGAGCGAGTTACTACGCCGCTTGTTTCACTTTGTAGAAGGATTCGATGAATTTTCAGTGGTTATCTCGGCAAACGAAATTTGAGAGATTTGCTAGAGATTTGCTAAGAGGATTCTCTTTTATTTCTTTCAACGGGGTATTTTGCCGTTACGTAATAAAAGATCGATAAAGATAGTTGCAGTGACCATTGCCGAGGTAAATTTGAATCATACGAAGTTGAAACACCGTTATCGAATAAACTTTCACGTCGGATCTCACTGATATAAATTGACAAATGGATGTAACAATAGGATACAAATGACGATATACACATAACAAATATGAAAGTATTTATTTCTTAATTAATTGCAAATAAACATAATATATTTACATACACTGTTCCGTAAGTTTGATCTAGCTACGATATTTCAATTTAATTATTATTTGTTACAGGCCTAGCCCGTGTGAACTACAGGACCCACTGTGGGTCAAAATGAGTGCGATTACTGGCAGCATCACCAAGAAAAGAAAGAAATCAGATGCCAAGCCTCAGTCGCAGATGTAAGTGCAACCTTGTCTTTGTTCAAACACGGTTTCCTATCAAATTTATCTAGTTTGATGCGAGAAATCGTTACGTGATTTAACGCATCTTGCGTAAGTCGTTCAGTCGAGAACATTAAAAAAAAAGAAAGAGAAGAAAAAAAATGAGTACGAGACGAACATGTTTCGCTACCGATATCATTTTACCATCAGGCCATCTAATGAGTCACAGCGACATATTTATACTAGCTCGTATACCGGGTAGATAGTAGTGCAGTCAAATTACTCAGACCGCGGCGAGTATATTGGGCTCCAGTAACCAAACTGCAAACAGGTACCTCTTTTCGAGTTACTAAGTTATCTCGTTCTCGCATTCTTGTTGCGTTAACCTCGAAAAATTCTTTTTATTACAGTATATCACGATCGTTACGTACATATATCCGAAAGTAAGATTAAAATTATCGTGCTAGGAATTTCTTAGATTATTTTCTTAAGTCGTCTTCTCTCAAACGCATTTTCTACAATTTTTGGGATTTTTTATTTACAATTAGAATTAACCGACAATTTTTTAATCGACCTAGTAGAATTATTAGAATTATTCGCGTTTAAATAGAAGAAATAGAATACCCTAATATCGTCGCTATATTCTCACGCGAATAATTATACCGTTTCTGCTAGAACAAATTGCGTAGCTTCTCTATAACAAAATACGACGCGCCTAAAGAAACGAGTCTTACAATAGAACGAACTTCTTGTGTCAGACTATTTTCAGCCAGCTCTGATCCGACAACACCAATCGAGTGTCAACAGTGGTAGATTAAGGAAGATGTTCACCTTATTGGACACACGATATTTCATCGCGTAACCCGTATTTCATTGATCGATTAGAAGAGCGTATTTGACACGATGTTGTACCGTCTTTTAGCATCGTGTCCTGTGTAGCTCGTAGCTGAAAGCTTTACGAGCTACCTACCTTTTTGTACCATTTTACTTCACCGTGTCGCGGAAACTAAAGCTTCCTACAAATTACTTAGGCGTGTTACGCGCAAACCCAAAGATATATATCGCTGGCTAACAGAAGCTATAGCAGAAGCTATCCATATGCGCGTTTAACGTCCAATATTTTCTTCCTCTTAGTCGTTTTAGCGTAGATCGCGCGAATCTGTAGATCGACTAGGCGAAGCATACGAAACCTATAATATATTATGATACCTTATTGTATGATGGCGTGAACAGCGATTCGATGCTATCTATGCGATGTGAAATGTATATACGTACGTAGGCGATTGGACATTGGACACGTATCATCGTCCTCAAGTATCTGGATACTTTGGCCGATTTGTAGTTCGCTAGCTTTTTACGAAATAAGCAGGCTATAAATTTCGATTTCCTCGTAAGAAACGTGTGATATATATTTAACTATTTATTATATAAAGCGCTATGTAGATTCGATATTCGAATATGGCTGATTACGTGAACGTTATAGCGTATTTCTATTAGTTTAGAAGAATCTTTCTCGCTTAATTTATGATACAGAGATTAAAGAATCCCAGGATGAAGAGTTTGTTAAGTAACGAAATAGTTGTGCAACAGTTGACTATTAGAAATTCAGTGTTTTCATTCTATATTGCCTTTCATAGATCGGACTAATCGGGTTATAGTATGTTATTACATAGCTACGATCGCTATAAATAATAATATTGCTTTGTAATTAAATTGCTATTTTGCCGAAAGTAAGCAGGTAATCGGATAGAATCTTCAACCACGGTATAATCGCGGTTTTACGCCGAGATACGATGAAAAATTTGGCATTACTCGAAGCGAGTTGATCATTTTGGTTTTTCTATCGTTCATACGCTGTTCCTAATTGGATCTCAACTACGGTAATCGAGAGGAAACATCCGGAATTCAATGGAAAAACTACATGGATGAAGAGCAGGTAGAAAATGTTGGGTCTCACTGTTAGTTGGAATATTCCATTCGTATTTACTGGATATAAAATAAATTCACGACCATCTAATCTGGTCGTTAGAAAACGTTTCGAGTAGAGAGCAATTGAATATTCTAGAGATTCTATAAACGAAAAGTAATTTCAGTTAAATCGTGTTTTATACGAGAAACGCTTGTACCAATAACATTTTATTTTTGTTCGTGGCTCTACAAAATTTATACGCAATACAGAAATATTATGATACATTACGGTTATTGTTTTGCTTTATAGATTGATAAATACTGCTAAATATCCAGAATCTTAAAGATTCTAACGCGTTGTAAATGTTAATTGTGAAAAAATAAGCAAAAGTCATGCGCGTACCTACACATCGTACCGATCTACTTACATATTTTCCTGGAGCAGCAAAAGCAGCATAGCTATGCTTCTTGCTAGCTATTAAATTCGTCTAATTGGTCGTAAACGAGTGCGTACGCTTCCGCGTTTTATTCCAGCCCTTTGCATATTCATCAGTCGCGTTATATACGTAAAAGCGGCCGTAATTATCGGGCTAAACGCGATAAGTAAAGTGAATGTTTAGCATGCAGCATGGGTCCATTTTAATTTGATACCTATCTAGTTCGTCGGGAAGTTAAATCATGCGTATCCGCTGCTCGTGTCAGTGTCGAACAGTGGTAGTTTTCGAATTCGTTGTAGTACGATTCCATAAGCGAATGAAAGTCATCAAAATGCACGAAAAATCCTTGTCATAATATAGCGATTAACCACACGGTAGACACGGAATTTACGATTAACAGACTGTGCATATTTATTCATTTATGGAAAGTTTATAATTTATGTTACACATATAATATGATATCCAAACATATATAAAATATTCAATGACACTCGTTCTGAAATACAATGTAACGTTGGATCAAGCAAATCTCTGCTTGAGTTTCTGTTTCTCTTCCTCTGTTTATAAAAATATAAATTTGCATAAACATTCGCTAAAAGCCTCGCTATTAAAGTCACATTATAATTACCGCTTATTAAAAAACAAAAAGAAAAAAAGAAAAAAAAAACAAAAAAAGAAGAAAAAGGGCAAGTTTAGCTGTACACCGACGGTTTACTAGAAAAGTAAAGTTTTTAGGAAATTCATTTCAAATAGAAAGTTTAAAGCAGATGATTAATTGTTCAGTTATTTAGCAACGAAGACATTCATTTTCTTTTACAAATTTACCAATAGTCTGGACTTTGAGGCGATAAAAATTTATTTACGCTATATTTTATTGTGCTATAAGAAATAAAATATAACCCAATCTTAATTAAATAGACAAACATAAATAATTAATTTTGAACAGTTGTCGAGAGAGAGAGAGAGAGAGAAAGAAACGATATTCGGTTGCATGATATTTTAATTAGTGTAACTTAATCGGTTATAAAAACTATAGCGAGTCGAGAAAAAAAGAACGATTGATAAAAGTGTAATTATAAAATACTCTGTTTATAAATTGTTAATTTTTTCCTCTTCACGGTTAGCACAAAATTGCATACTAACCTATTAAAACACGAACAAAAATATCGTTGCCGAGAGCGAGGAACAAATTTCAATTAATCCAGCAGACTTAAAAAAAAAAAAAAAAAAAAAAAAAAAGAGAAAGACCGACTGATATAAAACGTTTTTAAATTTCTCATTATCGAAAACAGATTTTTTTTGCTTTCGACGTTTTTTGTCCTGTACCTTTGTAACGTGGAACTGTTGCTATTCACGTTTTTCTTTAATAAATGTTTGAATATCCTTTATGCCAATTTCATTAAAAAAAAAGTAAGACACGCGCGCAATAGTATCCTTTTAGAAATTATCACGTTTCTAAAATAACCGTGGAATTCTTTCGAAAATTCCGTAGAAAAGTCTAGAAATTTGCTTAGACCTTTAATATTCGGGATTTCGCTATTCATCGATAACGTTATCGATAGCAGCAGTTCTACGAGGCTTTGCAAAGCGCCAGGACGGTGTATACACGGGCAACACGACCGATGAGGCAACTCGATCGCATGGAAATGCAGCCTTAACAAAGTGAGAGTCACTGTTCGGCGACGTGACGTCAGGCAAGGTCAACCGAACGTTTCAACGGGACTGAGCAGTTGATTCAGCATCTAACAATTTTCTTTCTATGAAATTCGCCGAGCGAATGCCGTTCGCGTTGATCCGTCCTAGAGAAGCTTATCCCGGAAACTTGCACGACCTTCGATGGCCCAATTTTCTTTTCCATAGTTTGCCAGCGTTTTTCTGCGAGTCCGTGTGGTCGCTCCTTCTGCCAGCGCTATATTCGTACTTTCGAAGGTTTCTTCGTCGATTGCTTGGTGTTTCATCACGGAGGGTTAATTGGTGGATTCGTGGGTTTGGTGATGGAGTCTGTGGTTAATGGCGGAGTTCCTATTGTTCGAGTTGATGAAGGGTTGTGGCGAATTTCGGGATAGTAGAGCAGCTAATTTTCTAGACGTTGATCCACTCAGACTGAGAAAAAAAGATCATGTAAATTATTCGCTCTTTGTATTCGATCGTTTATACCTTGAAGCTTTTCTTTAGGTTAGGCTCGAGCGAGTAGACCTCCTCATCGAGTTTTCTTAAATCGTTGCAGTTCTAATAACGCCATCTTTTCTGTTATTATTTCACGATTTTAATTAGCGAACGTATCAAATTAAACGAATACTTTGTACACGATACACATACTATCGGGTCGCTCGGAAAGTTCGTTCCGATTTTTGAGGAATTTCCTCGACGTAAAAAATAGTATCGAGAAGTTTCTCGCCGAAAAACCTGAGTGCTTCTGGAATATTGAAGTTGCGTGAAAGACGGAGAAAGGTTGTGCAACAAAATCCCACCTATATAACTCGATAAATGTATATCGAATCGAAATGTAAATCGGAACGAAATTTCCCAGCGACCCGATATATGTATTGGGTTGGAAACTAAGTGATTGCGGATTTTGTCATTAGATGGTATTGACTCAGTTGCCAACCCAATACTTATGTCATAGACCTTATTCATATTCAGTTTGTACGTGTGTAGTCCTCGTGTCTTTATTTGCGAGACAGCTCGTTACTTCAACATTGCACGAAACTGTACTGTAATGCGGAATATTTGCAATCCTCTGTATATATGTACATCTACGTAAGCACACATACCTCTCTCTTTATGCGGAAAAAGTAAAGCGTTATATTTTATTTTCCACGCGACAAATATTAGCGCCAACATCGTGGCCATCGTCATTTTTCAATTTTTTCATTAGCAGAGCCACTATTACGTTTAAAAGATTCATTTGGAATTACGTGATCATTAAGTTGGCAATAAAATCGTGGCAACGTGGTTTCACAGACGATCTAGACGAGATTGCAGATCGAGTAATAGCTGAAGATAATGTGACAAATAGAGCAGGTTTAATCGGAAGAATAAATCACCATTGAAATGACAATATCCACTTGTGGGAAATGGCAATTAAGCGCACGGGAAGTCTCCCGTGTATAACATAGTAATCAATGCCAGAGGCAATTTATTTGAATACCAAAGTATGTATAACTTATTCCGGTTTATCCTCTTATTTTCTACAGTTTTTCCTATTCTTTCTTTTTCGTCCCTTTTCTTTGTTCTGTTTTACAAAAAATTATGCCTTTATGGAAGTATAGGTTGCTTTGAAATTTAGATTCAAAGACAACATTTTATTTTCATAAAATTAATGTCTTATCCAACCGCGCATGGATTCGTTTCTTGTATCTTCGCGAGGCACTCTATATCCACTGTCAAAAACATTACCCAAACAATCTATTAGTCGATAAAACAATATTTCCTTGGTGGAGGATGAAAAGTTCTCTCGATAAATTGTCAGCTGACTGTGTATAGAGGCCCGTTAAGGTGTTCAGCACCGTGGAAAATTTTAGGCTTCCGGTAGAATCTTGAAAACGGGTCAAAAAGTCGCGCCGTAATATTCAATTACAGAACACGAACGATTTGCGTTAAACATCTCGAATCTTTGCTTTACTTTCCTCCCTTTTGTTCCCCTGTTTTATTACACTGGTGTAAAACGAGGCTTAAGTTGCTTCGATAATCGTACGCTCGTTCGATTAGATCAACGATACTCTACCGTAAAATCATCAAAGACCTGTGATTCTTAGAGAAAATAGCTAATATAAGTCGCAATCTCGCGCGAAAAAGAATGCGGCATTTAAAAGAATCCCCCTTTAGGAGGATTCGTCTCGCGGAAGAAATTTTTGCCCGCGATTGATTCGCAATCTGGCAATAGGCGTTTCAACGACGTGATTTATCGCCGTTTCGTCATAGTTCGTTTCTCCCCGGACCGTTTCTCGAACAAAAGTTCGGCATAACAGAGTCCCATTAGTGGCCGTGAAAAGATTAACGAGCCTGTACAGCGAGCAGCCAGCATCCGTGAGATCGATGCAAACGGTTTAACTGAACGATATCGCATCGATTGAAGTTGAGAATGAAAGTTGAACAGATTTCACGAAATAATAGGCTCTAATAGACGACGATGCACGCCAGCTATCGAAACTACGGAACATGCGTGTCGCTACGAATAAAAATTGAGTAAGAGGAATGAACGAATCGAGCGAAAAAGTTGTTTAATACTTGTTATCCTTAGATCGCGGATTTTCGTATAAATTCATATTTTTATATAAATATGAAACATATGTATATATATCTCTATGCTAATTTCTTACTCGAGGGAATCAAAGATCGTGTTAGGTCTTAAAAGAATCGCCTGTGAACATTTACTGATAAATATTCTGACAAGAAGTTACAATATAATTATTATAACAGCGCGGTTAGTCCTATCTTTTATGGTTACAAAACTGTCCAAGTTGTCGCAAAATGTACAATTTTATTTTCCGATAAATACGTATTTTTAGCTAATTATTGTAATATCGATTTCAACGCGGAAACGTATTACGTCCGTTTTATCGGAGAAGCTTATCGACGTCGTAGTGATAATTCGTTAAATTGTACTATAGCCATTACTGTAATACACCGTCGAAAATGACTACACGGTGACCCGACAAAATGACTTTATCGCTCGCCACGATATTTAATACGCCAAGAACTTGGCTCTACCACAATTCAGATATTAATTTAGATATTGGATAGTGAATGTTTGCTTCGTTTCAAACGATAGACTATAAATCGAGCCTTCCAATTAGACATTTGATAAAAATATTATCGCGTTAAATATATATATCTTTTTTTCTCTCTCCTATATACATGATTCTTGTAAGAATAAGAAAAGAAATGGGAAAGGATAAAGGTTAATTTAATTGGAAGTGTCTTCCATTTCGGAGAACAACTTATCGATAAGAATTATGAGCAACATGGTCGAACGATTCAATGATCTGTTCAATTTTGATTGTTTACAGTAACAAGTGCCTTAACGAAAAAAGACGACGGAACCAGGAGAACCTGTTTATCGACGAGCTTGCCGAGCTGATTTCCGCCACGGACATGAGCTCTGGCAAGACTGACAAATGCCAGATCCTTCAGAGAACCGTCGACCAGGTAAGAAGACAGATCTGTACGTTTCTGCCTTTCAAATGGCCGATCGATAAACTCAACAGCGAGTCCTTCGAGATTCGATCAAAGAACGTACTGTGTAATCGAGGGATTCGTTTTCTTTCTCCTCGCGAAAAAAAATAAAAAAATTCGCTTTTCAAATATTATATATATTCCATTACTTGCATTTAGATCTCTCTTTGTCGTTTCTTCTTTTTATCGTTTCTATCTTTTCTTTCGTTCGGGTTCGTTCTGCTCTTTGATTATTTTACCGGATTAAATTTTGTCGTACAAACCGATTTTTCGTTTGGTGGTTAAATTGCTATTTTATCTTCTTCTCTGATTGAGTACGTATCGATGTTATTTAAATTGTTACATTCTCCTTTGTGCAGTTATTTTTAATTATGATAAATCGTACATGTATTTTCAGTACGTTAGATTTTTATTTTATAAGCTATTTCAGCCGAACATATCCTGTTTTTATTTCTCTTTTTATTCGTTGCTTCGTTTAACACACTCTGAAGCTTAAAGCATAATTCGATCTTTCTTTTTGCTCCTTTGCAAAGGAGAAATAGTATCCCGTTTATAGAACATAGGTATTTGCGCTATCGATATAAGATTTCCTTTATTTTTTAAGTACATTGCATTGCATAAAATGAAATTGCAAATAAAAAGAAGAAGAATTTTCTATAAATTTCTATTATCATTCGAGAGCCAGTATTTCTTGCAGTTGTATCTACAAAAGTACCATTATGAGTAGCTTCTGAAAGCTTCGACCATTGTATGCAAATAACGTTATTTATCTATCGTTCGAGTTATTAACTTCGTTATACCGTGTTTTATTGTTCGATGTGAGAGAGAAACTTTTATCCGTTAACGGTATAATTCTATGTTAACTTCTGATTTAGAAATATTACAATATTTTTCAAAATAGCACGTTAACGGTGCTTTAACAAACAAAACGTTACCACAACGCTTATTACGTCAACGAGGTGTAATTCTCACACGTTTATGTCGTAATTCGTTCCTTCGCGACGTTGTTCGTTCGTAAGACGAAACACGAATGAAATAGATGCGAATTACTCGTTAGAACGAAGAAAAGAGGCGAACAGCAACGGTAGAGAACAGAAAATCGTTCATCGTCGAGTCACGCGTAGGGCAAAAGAAATCTTATCCAAATTCGATTCTACGTTGGATAAACGTTCAGATATCTGTTAATCTATTTAGTGCATTGATACAGCGATAGTGCACGGTTCACGGACTTAAGAAAGTTTCATTTTTCGATAAACTTCTCGTTTATATACTTTGAGTTGAAGTTGAACGGTAATTATGTTTCCAAGTAATGAAGTTAAAAAATTCATTAAAGCGGAGTTAATGGATTTGGATTAATCGGAAAGAACTGAAAAAAAAGATTGAATTACCAATAGGTTACCGATATTTTTCACCGTTTATTTCGCGTTTCTGCCTTCCTTTATTTAATCGCAATTTCCATCGTAGAATTTTTATTTTCTTTCCTTCTCGTTACTTTTAAACAGACATTAAAGGAAGGAGAAAGGAAGCGAAGGAGCGCGCGGCACGGAATTTATTCTTGCATTCGCATAAGCAAAGTCAAGCAGTTCTCGTAGTATGTTGCAAGCGTTCGTTCGATTTGATGTAAATTATACTTGAACGTGGCAAATCCTGACGTGTCGTACAGGACGCGTTTATGCAACCGTCTCCTAAGTGAGAATCGCGTTCGTTTCACTGAGAAAAGCGATTTTATAACGGGCCAGGCGATTCATCGAGCCCGTGAAAATCTCCACGTTATTTTCCCCGTTAAACCTCGTGATCGTCGCTTTTCCGGTTTAAAAGTTTCTGTTTGAAAGTTGGAAGAGCTATTTTTATGTCACAGGGAAATTATCGTGCAACATTTTACCGGAGTCTAGCGACTCTGCGCGTTATTCTTGAACCGGTCGATCGATAAGGTATTTACTCGTGTATCATTTAAGTGAAATAAAAATTTCAACGCATGCGTCAAATTTTACATTGATTTCTTGCCTGTCTAGCCAATATTCGCGTTTCATTTATATTCGATTGTTATATTCTTCTCTTATTCTCCTTTGTCCTCCATTTTCTTTCATTGCTTTTCGTTCTTTTTCTTCTTTCGTTGCTTTCGGTCCTTTCACAGAAATACGGACAATTTTTCGATTGCTCTCTGATCACGTTTCGCGGAAATTTTTCTTATTACTTTTAAAAGTGTGCACACTATTATCGTCTATATTTTCGATCGATTTGTATTTATAGTAACGGTATATGAATTTTACCAGTCGTACAAATTGACGATGAGTTATTAATTAGAAGCAACGTCGCATAGTAGGGGACTATTTAAATTACATTTTAAATGAAATTTTGCTGGAGTAATGCTCAACGCTGGTACAAGATGATCTTCGTGAAATACAAAATCGAATAGGTTGGACCGAGTCAAGGGCGTAAACGCTGAGAAATGATTCGAAGTTTGATTTACTCGAAAACGTAACGCAATATCTCGGAGATTAAATAGAGTAATCAGTTCTTCGTTCTCTACATTTTATGCAATACATCATTTTATCGCGATAAGTGTTTTATCAAAACAGAACTTTGTACTACATCTTTGGATCCATTTCCAACTTTATTTTTCCTCTCTTTTTCCTTGTAAACATGTATCTTGATAAACGAGGTGTCATTTCAGTATTATTCCTGCTAATTACTAATTTTCTCGTATTTGTTACAATTTTTCATATTCCCCGACATCGTTATATTATTTGATAACGATTTCCTAGTAATTTTGTCATTCAAACAAAATCACATTTCTCTTAAGTATTTTTTTTCTTTTCAATCGTTCTTATCATTCATTATCTTTGCACCACAATGTTTAATGTTTCGTGCAAGGTTTCGAGCAATCACGTTTATCGAATCACTTTATTGTTTGCACAGCTATACATATACAGTTGTATTATATCCATAATTAATTCTAAATTATGATAGAATCGAATAATTTTACGTGCATTTATGCGACAGTCAGATAATTCAAGTGAAAATGCACGATCATCCGCTAAATTTGAACGATCATGCGGCTTTTCCATTCTAGTTTGATAATATGCAGAGTCCAATTGTGAAATTCAAGAAATTAGAAATCTTCGTACTATGCAGATTAATTGTCCGTCGATGTTACGTGATGGAATCTTTTGTTGCAAATGCAAATGATTTTTCCTACACGTATAATTTAAAGATAGCGATAACATTTATTTGCAGGTTTATAAAAATATTTAATAACGATTTATTTTAAAATTGAAAGCTTCGCAAAACTTTATCGCGAGGTAATGTGCAGAGTAGTTTCATTTTCTCGTGAATCATTCGATTGTTTCGAGGATCGATAACGTCTTCGATGATCAATTATTTAGACTCGAAAAATCAGTCGACGATTTAACGTCATCGTTGACTGTTTCATAACGCTCGCTAAAACTGACCCCTTGAAACTCATTCCGCTAATATGCTCGGTCCATAGCAGGCGGCCGCTTCGTGATTTCGGATCTAGAAATCTTAGAACGTTGATAGTATATAACGTGGCGTAACTATGAGCCTAATAGCGAACGAAGATCCGAACTTGGCTGAAAGCAGGTTCGACCGGATTAGTAACGCGCCACCGACAAACTATGCTGTTCAACTTCTTGGAATAAATCGCAAATTTCTCAGTTTTTTTTTTCCTTTTTTTTTTACAACAATTCGATTATACGACGAATTGATTAGAACGACGAAGACAAGTCGAATTAGATTAACTAATTAGCTGTGACGTGTTCCAAAGTATACGTAATACGCCACGCGACATTTTAACGGGGCTTTCACTCGGACACGCTAAAATAAAATCGATAATTTCGAACGACGTCGTCGTAGAGAAAGGAGAGAGGCGCGTTTAGTTCGGTCGATTAAAAGCAATAAAAGCTGGAGAAGCATCGCGATGACGCGACGTTTCTTCGAGATCTTAAGAGTGGAGTGACTGCATTTACGAAAATAAACGCCGTCGTAAATCGCACGAGATCTCGATCCTATTATTCGAAACGAGACAACACGGACGTTTCCTCGTGCTTTCTGTAGATCGATAGATTTAAAAGATTCTTCCGCAACGCTTGTCACGATCGTCGAACTTTTCAACACTCGCGCGATTCTTCGTCTGGCTGACAAATCCGTTCGATTATCGACCGTGGCTGAAGATAGTTGGCAGGGTTAAACAACCCTGTTAGCTGCAAAATCGTTTGATTCATCGTACGGATACTCGGATTCGTTTCTTTCGTGTCGGCTCAGTTTCCAGGTCCTTTACCCGACACGTAGGTTAATGATAATCGAACCATAAGATCTGACGTTTTATTTTCGCACGCTGCGCGATTAAGATGTTCATTCATCGCATCAGGAATACGCGATGCGAAGTTGTTAGGTTTTTAAAAGATGTCGAGTCGTTTTGTTAGCTATCTTTCCAGCTCGAAAACTGGTTCCAAAAGATTCATCTGCAGTAGTCAATAAGAACGCGCCAAGATACAGAGACCGAGAGCGGCGATTCCATTGAAACGTTCCGACAGTTTCTCCTAGATACTGTTGCGAGATATCATTGAAAACGCGCATTGCGTCGCGGCCCGGACGTTCAAACGTTTGCTGTCGTGCGCGCGAAATGTAGTCGAAATCTCTCGATTCTTTTTCGCATAATTCAACCGTGTGTGACTGCAGGTTTCTTAGGAAATGAAATGTGGCTCGAAATAAAGAGATGAATCTCTGTTTCGTTCGGTTGGCCGGCTTAGATCCGCTGGAATAAATCAACGAAATTAGAGGATAAATTTTTCGTTTTGAAGAACGTTAAAAGACCAAGAAATAAGAAAAAGGAGAAAAATGAAAAACAGAATGGAAAGAGAACGAGGGAACAAAGCGAAGTCTCCTTCGAAGAAGTTAAATGTACTCTTTCTCCGGGCTCTCGAGAAATTTATTTCTGGAAGGAACGAAATATATCGATAAAATAACTTTCGCCAAGGGGCAGAGAAAAAAAAAAGGAGGACATGTCGTTCGAAAAGAAGACATTCTTATTCGCCCAATAACGCTTTATTCGCGTTGTCTTAACGAAACGTTTTTCTCCTGGACCGCATGGAAATGACTGATTGCGCTCGTCGCTATTTACAACAGGGCAACGATTCGTTTTTTGTCCTTGTTCCGTTCGGATCTGTCAACGAGGATAGCGCTACGTGGATAAATTCACGATAGACATCGTAACGCTCAAAGTCGAAAGGAACAGCTGAGCGCAGCAGTCTCGGGAACTGCGGAAACTGCCTGTCGAACCGTTCGAAACCACGCTATTCTACTTCCTTTCTTCCTTTCTTTCTTACTTAATCGAATGACAATACCTCGGTTTATCAAAACTATGATCAGCAAATCTGAAAATTTTAAAAAATATGTTAGTCATGCCTGTATATTCTTAATCGATATTCGCGTTTCAACCTGTGTGTGTATATGTGTGTGTGTGTGTGTGTGTGTGTGTACGTGTTTCCAGGTCGCGGTTACACGGCTAATGTTTTACGTCCCTCGATATTGGTGTAGTATCGTTTGTTTCAGAAGCAAGACGCAGGCTCGATTAGTAGCCTGAAATAGATTCGCGTTGCTGAGTTTAACTTTTGATTGATTTCGTGTCAAACGGGAGTAAAGTGTTCGAATGTCATTGACGCTTTTACTCAATTTTATTCAATTACATTTTATTCAAAATACATTTTTATATTTCCAGAAAAATCAATTCCACCTTAGTCTTTCGTTATTTTATTACGCTGTATGACATTAATTTATTAGACGCGCGTTACCTTATTTATAGCTTGTTACTTTAACGTTAGATTACGAGAATATGAGAATAATAGCATTAACTTCGTTAAACGAAGGTGTAAAAGAAAATATTTGAAATTAATCGCGTTACATTGTGACGAGGTAGTCGCGAAAGTAGCCACATGTATATTAGATTGGTTGAAAACACACAAAACGATAATGGTCCGAACCGACGTCTGATTGTAAGCTATGTGTCTATATACATTATTATACATACTTATAGAACTATAGAGAGTAAGAGAGAGAGAGAGAGAGAGAGAGAGAGAGAGAGAGAGAGAGAGAGAGCAGGCATGGAAGGGGTTCGAACTTCCCGTCTGTTCTTCTGCATGTTAGTTTTGCGGTTCACGAACGAGCACATGTCGATTCTTCGCGCCAGGCTCGCAATATTCGGCTCGTTCGCCTTCTTCTTTTGCGAGACATATTGCGATTACGTTTTGGAAAGGAAATTCACGACCCTCGACGAGCACGAAACTTTCTTCTGCGACGTGCTCGGCGTGACACCTTCGCAAATGAATTCCATAGATACATGAAGAATCGTTAAAAAAGTACTTCTTGAGAGTTTGTCACGTGACCTTGAATGACGTCACCGAGGCCAATAGGAAACCTTCCAAACGGCGTTATAACCCGAGCTACCGGAGCAAGAGTTCGTGTGACGTCATCTGCGCAGTAGAGTCGCGCGCATCCTGTGTCCAACGACGTGACCGAGGTAGAATCAATTGTAAATTTGCAGTAAAAGTCTCTTTCGTTTCAATTTTCCCATCGTTACGGCAATAATGATTTTTCGATTTATCATTGAAAGTCCGTTTCGAATGTACGTTTGTCAATGTAGGGTAATCAGGAAGGAGGTTGATACATTCCCATCCCCGTGATTTCCTAGTTCTCGCCTTTCCGTAACATTTGCGTTATTCGATTATATATTCTACTTTGATGAACGATGTTCTCGATCAGGTAGAAACATCAATGATGATTCTAAAAGCGACCGAGGAAGAATTTATCGCGTGTGTCGTGTGACGGAACGGGAGAAATATATACGTTTTATAGCAGAGGCTAGCGGCAACGTCGCAAACCGTTTGTCGGACTCAGCCGCCGAGTCACCGACTTTTCGAGGCCACGGTACGTTGTATACCCGTGTGCTTAAATTCATTCCGATTACGAGCGCGATCTATCGGTGCTGGGAAATATGAGCTCAAGGACGAGCTTTTCCCGCACGCTTGTTCCCAAATCCCAGCCGGTAACGCAGAGATTTACTTTCCCTTCTTCGTTCGTGTTCTACTTACGGCTAACCTTGCGACTCTGAATGGCAGCGTTGCGGAGTTCACGCTTTTTCTTTTCTAACCGTTAACTGATTTTATACATCGTTCTAAGATTTATTATCGAACGATCTTTTACCAACTTCGGCTATATTTTCATTTTCAATATTTAAGTAGGACACGAGTGTCAAAATATTATTGTTAATCCCATAGTTCGCAGGAGAAAGTGACAGAGTATGTATTTTTAATTCATCTGGTGGCCTCCTTGAGAGTAACATTGTTAAAGCAGAAATGTTAAATTAATAATTTTATTGACTCTCGCTCTGACACTAACAAGTATATCTTGGTTTTACTTTACTTTATTTTTTCTTATATAAAAAACAAAATATTTTTGTTTGATTTACACAATTACTTTAGTCATGAAACAAACTACAATCACGGTCTTATGAACTGCTATAAAGAATAATAGTATGATTTCTTTCGAATAAATTTATTTTCCAGTTATCTACTTGAAAACATTGGATAAAGCGTTTCGTTGACTCTTCTATTTATCTCTCTTTTCTCATTAGTATTGTCAGTTATTTTTAGTTTTATTTGCATACACATTTTGTTCGAACGTTTTTTAAGGCAGAAAGTGTGTAGGAATTATGTAGAATTTGTAAATTCAATAAGAAATATTTGCATTACATTTAAACGTAAGTCTTTCTTTGCGATAATGTTTCAATTTTTCGATCCTAGAGCCTGTTTATAAATGAAACATTTAAATAAAGAAAACTTTCATAAATAATGATTGTACAATTATTTGAAAGCATATACATATTGCATTTGTATCTCGTATTGTATTTGTATTGTAACAAAAGATTCATGAGTAATTGTTTCAAACTTTTAATATATAGGATAGATACAACAGCTTGTTGTATTTAATTATCGCACAAGCAAGAGGAATGTGGTTTATCTGGTTAAATATTTACTGTGCGATGTCGATAATTGAGTAAGAATTAAGAACTTTTGTACGAATCACACGAAAATTGTGTACGGTAGAAAATCTTTCCATTAGTAATACGTATGTTCTATCCGTTATTAGGTAAATTTAATCATTTTCTCCGCTTATTTAAAAAATGTTTAAAATCACTGTTATTTGCGTGCTTTTATACTAAGAGCAGTTATTTCTATCGTATTACTCTTTTTCCATATTCCACAAGTTCATTTATCAAGTTTTACGATCGGAAATCAATTTTGAAATCAATCAATTTCGCCATGTGTAATTAATATATAAAAACTCGTTCGCAATGGAAATATAAAATTGTAACGCAATATGAAGTTTGCTGTTTATTTTCCGCTTCTAATTGCTCTATTTTAATAAATATTTTGCTTGCGTTCGATTTGGAAAAGTTCTCCATTCTCTATGTGTAAAGCTTGTTGAAAAACAGCCCCGTTCATTTTTATGGGTAATGCCATTGCATTTTTATCCGAATGTCTTGCGCAATGTTACCTTTGTGTTCGTTGCGGTATAAAGAAAGAATAATTTTTAATATTATTATGACGAATAAAAAATGCGGTCATTGTAAATTATTCATTACATTAAATTACGATATGTATGTATGCACCGTGCTATGTAATGTGAAATACAATATGCAATGCGACTTGCTCTGGTCAAACGAAGTAATACGGTTTTGCGTTATTATTTAACAACTTGATAAAAAAAAGATTCTTCGACTGTGATTCCAACAATATCGCGTTACATTATTATTAAATTTTTACATGGAGAATTTTAGAATGGAAAAAACGATAACTGAGGAAGAAAGCGTTTTTGTTTGTATTATTTTATAATAAACATATACGCCGAGAAAAGTAGAGTTTTATAATAAAATGAAAATTTATCTTAATCTTCTGTTAAATAAATTTTACTTAAAATAAGAAAGTGATGATTTAGAATAGTATTTCGTTTTGTCAATTGTAATATAAGTGTTGTTCAGAACGATACGACGTATCGGTTTATTTGAAGTAACAGCAATTTCAAATAATCGTGTCGTTTCATTATCTTTCTATTTCAGCTATTGATAAAAACAAGTCGCTAGCTTCTGGTCTCTTGTAATATATTCAGTCATTTTGGTTACAACAAAATAGTACTTGCTTAAATATCCCTTTCGTTTTGACTTATTTTTATGTAAAATAAATCGATTGTTTTTGTTAACGAAGCAGCCACCTAATAAAGTAATTTATCGTTTAGTATGTAATTTCTAAAAAGTAAAGATTAATATAGAAAGAACGAACGATGCATTTTGTAAAAATGAAAATTCAGTAAATCTCTTACAAAATTATTTACCGTTGTTTCTGGACAATTTTTCTTTTTCGGCCATTACTAGTAGATGCTATAGAGTGCAGTGTTGATTTAATCGGCATAGAAATGCAAACTATGTACATATGTAACGCGAAATCAGGGTTGTGCTGTTTCGTTATCTTGACACGTGGAACTTCGTGACACAGTTTACTGTTTTATTAAAATGAATTGGAATTTTTTTTCATATCATTATTTTGCCAATTTTTTTACATTTTTAATATATGCGACATATGCAACTGGGATAACAGGAAATTGGCTTTTTTGTTTGTATTTGTTATTTTCTGTTACCGTTTATGAAATATTCTAATTTTATTTTTCATTGTCCTCGCCTTCAGAATTAAAAACGTCCAAGAATTACTTTTAACATGATTCAACATGGATATTCACATTATTCTAAATGTATATATTTTTTATACATTTTTACAGCAATGCATCTATATGAAAATGCTTTTATAATATATTGTTTAAGATGATATATAATTTATCGACTTGATGATTTAAGTGTTATTAATACAGTTGATACTTTACAGTTGCTACAATTTACTTTATTTTTCACAGATTCGGCACATTAGGGAACAGGAAGGCTCGAATAGTCATGCGGTACAACAGGGAGAAGTGTCTTCTTCGAATCCTAACATACTGTCCAACGATCAAGTTGGTCCTATTTTACTCGAGGTACAACTCAATTTAAATCGAATCTCATCAATCCATTCTCTTCTTGTTACTTTAGTTCATTGATACGTATACGGCCGGACCATCCGCATGTTCTTTTTTATTCCTGTTTACTGACAATTTATAACTAGATAAACGAAGTTCTGCCTCGATAAATATCTGCTTTGTTAAAATTAATCAAATTTCCGGAATATAGAGATATATTAGAGATAGCGTATTATTGTAATCGATATATCGTTAACGTAACTTATAAATTAAGTTAAAAAGACGTTAGATCGAATATTATTCGAATAGAATGTAAAAAATTATTTCAACTTAAAATGACCTTTTAAACTTTATTTATCGTATGCTCGCTTATGATTTCGGACATTTATAGATCATCTACCGATATATACAAGATGAGAGATCTTATTTATACGAATAATCCAATCGTTCTAACAAGATCAAAAGTTAAATTCTAGAAATATTTTATAGAGTGGAAAAAAGAAATATGAATAATTCTTGAAACTCTCCAATATTGATTTTTATAAGAATCAAATACAAGATAATCTAATGATTAATTAAATTATCGCACTTTCACATAAAGTCGTTTATCTAATCACTGTAGACCATCAATATTATTTATATATATATTCACATGGAATACTGTTAAAATCTAATTTGCTCTGAAACTTTTGTCCAGGCGCTAGATGGCTTCCTTTTTGTTGTAAATACGGAGGGACGAGTGGAGTACGTAACAGATAACATAACTCAGTACATAAATTACACGAAGGACGATGTGCTCGGCAAGGATATTTATAATATTATTCATCATGGAGACCACAACACCTTCATGCCGAGCTTGTTGCCTATACCATTAGGTTAGTACGTCTTTCAAATACTACCTTGCTCTCATTTTTCATTTTAATTTCAGTTTCCATTTTTTTTTCTTGTCTTTTCTTTTATTTCGCCTTTTTTTTTCTTTGTTTTAACCAAAAGTGGAAGATATATGGAGATTAAGTTTTCTTTAGAGTAGAACGCGTTTCGTCCTCGACGAATACGCGACGAGTACACGATAAAACAATTATTTATGGTTGCTTTTCATATGCGTCAGGGATAGTTATGATAATGTAACTTTAGCATTTATTTACCGGTCGGTGTGCACGTGTACTTTTCAGTTTATCTTGCTTTGTTATGGAACTTCGGTAGCGGCGCATCGGAAAGATTTATCTTGTGTAATGGAAGGAGACAGCTTTGAAATTCTGTAGCGCAGCAGAAATGCGATGCCATCGACGGAGCGCGTTGCACTTCGACAAGTTTGCCTTTTCCTGCTAGCTGTCAGGACACGTGAAATTTTCTTCGCTCGATGCTTACGTTAGTTTACACACTTAAGCTACTTTTTACATCAAATGCATTGAACTTTTTGATGTTCGAATAAATCACATATTTTTAGTGAATTCTTAATACCACGCTCTTTGAAAGCTCTAATGACAGAAATATCTATAAAATATCCACTATATATATATATATTTTAATTATCATGTTCTTATTTAATCGAATAAGATATTCTAAAGAAATAATCGTAATAAATGTTTCAACCTTTCAATCGAAATCCACAATTTTTTTAGTTTTGTAATTTTTCAAAACTTCTTGTCACTTTATTTAAATTATACCCTTACAAATTTTATAGAAGATTAAACGCTTAAAAGAAAAATTTCAAAGAAAAATTTTGTCACATAAGCGAGTGCAGCTGATTTCCATCATTCCCGTCATTTTCATAAACAATAATTTACATTTTTAAATGTATTCGGTAAAGCTTAAATTACGATTAACTTTTATCGTTATATTATTCACGTTTTTTTATTTGCATAAAAGTAAAGTACAAGTATTCCACAAAGGTTGAAGAATCTCTTCGTTCTTTTTTTTTTCTTTTTATAAGAGTTACGATGAATTAAAATGATGTACGAGATAACTGATTTGTCACATTTAAAGACAAGTTTCGTTTGTGATTCAGCCTGGATGAACGAGCAGCCGCCCCAAAGGAACCGTACCTTCAATTGCCGCTTCTTGGTGAAGCCTCCCGATGATAAAGAAGAGACTATGGAGGAGAAGCAGCAACGAGTATCAAAATACGAGTCTATGCAAATCTGTTCAGCTCTTTTGCCAAATAATAGTGATCGTCTGGAGAGCGGTGACGTATCGTCTGAATCTTCAGACAACGGTCCTTGCGTAATGTGCGTGGCTCGCAGGATACCCCCAAACGAGAAGCCCATTGGTACGCCCATCGAACAGTTCACCGTTAAGTTGGACACTACGGGGAAGATTATCGCGGTTGATGTTATCTGGTTATCGTCTCCTTACTCTGAGTACCTAAGCAAGGTAAGGAGGATGCCAAAGATTTCCGATACATTTGCTTTGGAACTATTTTTATTTCTTTTAAATGCTAGACATTATGTCTACGTTATTCTCGAGGCTTACGAAGGAATGATTTTATAGTTATTTAATGTAGTTGAAGTCGAAGAATCTGGATATTTGTTCCTCTTTGGAGTTGTCGCTATTCGTTTGCTATTTTTTGAAAATATGGTAATCTTATATGATTTATGGTAAGGTGGGAAGATGGTACATTGATTATAATTATTTGTAACGTTTTATTGCAGGAGCTAATTGGCACGACGATAAAGGACCTGTGCCACCCTCATGATCTCAGTAAGCTAACTGCACATTTGAACGATACGCTTCAAGTCGGTGAGAGTACCAGTGGCGTGTACCGACTACGCGTTAGTCCTGATAAGTTCCTTAATATTCAAACAAAGTCAAAGCTTTTCAAAGCAAATGTGATGAACACACTTGTTGCCGACTTCATTATGGCCACCAATACCATCATTGGGTAAGTTGAACCATCTCACATGTATTCCCTTCTTATGTGTAACATACGTTTTAGTCGTAAAACATAGGCGCAATATATCTTCAAGACTAATTTTCTCAGATTAGTAGTTTTCGGATTAGCAGAATCGGATTGGTCATTGTCTTTATAAACGTTCTATCCTACGAATGTATTACTTTCGTAAATGGTTCTAAATTCCTTTTCTAAAATGTGACATCTCGTTAAATCTCCGTGAAATGAATATTTTAGATAACGATTAATCTGAGGTTCAACGTCTTATTACGTACATTGATTACCAAAGTATGAAAACCTAAAATCCAAAACACCTGGAAAATGGAGTTAAAATGCGTACAGATTGTTTTCATTCGATTACTTGAACAGAACTAAATACAATCTTATAAGTTGGAATGCTATGGTATTCAGTGATATCGAATTAAGGATAGTTGTACAACTATTAAACATCAGGATCGCGAGAAGATACCGAGAATAAACCAGTAGAATCTCGATTATTACAAATTACTAGATCGTGAATAACTCAGTTACGACCAGCAAAAAGCAACGAATAATTGTACGATCAGCCTATTTTCTATTACCCGATTGTTTGTTTAATCGTCGTATAATTAGACTCGTTAAAGCTTTTCAGTAATCGACGTTCTGCTGGATAATTAAGTTAACTTATTAGTCCCTCATATCGCTTTACTACTGTTCTATTGGAATACAGAGGCAAGGGTGACTATATCTACACGGCATATTCTACCTATGAACTTCCCGCTGCGTTAGGTTTCCGCTAATATATTCTATTTGCCTAACTTCTCCGTGTTTATCTTATGGCTATTGCTTCAATAACATTCTCGGGCTAATTCGAAGGCAAAGTCAGAAAAAAAGACGGATAAGAAAAAGAAGTACAAAAATTAAACAGAATTTGTCAGTACGTATTCCCACAAAATAACGCGATTCGTTTCAATTCGAAATTTATTATGGTTTTTTTTTTCCAAAAGTTTTCTACAGGTTTTTCGGTAGTGATTTTTTTTTTTAGGTTTTTATGAGAGTCTTGCATGTTTCGCAATACACGGGGTATTTTTTCTCGGTGTTGGAGATCTGGCCACTCTTGAAATTGAAAACAATTTATTCCCCTCCCCCATTGTGACGTTTCACGATTACGATTTCGTTTATCGCTTTTATATATCGCTTTCTAACACTTCGTTTGCTAACAACTACTATGTATCACACACGCTGGTCTTAATCGTTATCTCATCACTCACGAATCACTCTTCTTCGCAATGTTCGTCTCCACACAATCATATTCTTCATATATTGTCATCGGAGCGGGAATGGCAAAGGTTAGAAGTGATACGTTTATTGCTGAGATTGTGCAATTGAAAGTTTAAACAACTTCTCACACGATCCTTGCCATTTCATTCTCGATTTACGAATTTCGTGACGTTTTATATTTGTCGGGGCAAACGGTGATTGCAAGACATTCGCGATTAGTTGATCTTCTTGCTTCTTCGGTCGAGAAAATTCTATTTAAATTATTAAAAAGAAATAACGAAAGAATTTGATCAATATCTAAATATTTCGATTTTATTCGACGAAGAGAGCGTAGAGTATCGAGTTAAAAGAAAGAAAGAGATTGGAAACTCGGAGATTCGTAATTTCTTACTTATCGTATTACTTGGTAGTTTAGTTTCATCGAGAAAGATTATGGAAGTTGGTAAAGAGTTTTGCGCTCACCTAACGCGTTCAGGCTGCAAGTAGTTAGCGAAAGTAAGATTTACGATTATCATGGTAGAATGCGGCAAGTCTTACTTACGCTTATGCAACTTAAATTAGGGTATCAAGGTAGCACGATTGATGCTCAAGGTTTCTCGGTAAACAGTGCGCGTGACGCGAAGAACATCATTTTTACACGCTTAAAATCCTCTCCTCGAGTGCTACTTAACAACAATCCCTATCGGCTTAATACGATTTATCCATCATTTCAGTCTTCTCATTCGAAGGGATAAAGTGCATATCTGTTCGTTCTCTTTGAATCGCATTGACGTTGTTTCGGGAGCTTGAAACCGGTAAACGCAAGAGTTATTACCTGGCCGAGCACTGTTCACCGCGTTCAACGCAAACCGTTACATAGTACATAGTAATGCTTAGTGTTAGACTAAACCGAAAAAAAGTGTTTTTTATGGTAACTGCCAAATACATGTGTTGTTTTGTTTCTTGTCCATGATAGGGACAATGACTTAACGCCTATCGAGGGTGGTCAGCTTTCCAACAACAAAGTGTGCTCTGGACACTCTAGTAACCGTTGTGCGAATAATAGTAATAATAATAATGGTAACAATAACAATAACGTGGGTGGCCCGCTGATGTCCGTGGCGCATCTAAACGGTCAAGTGAGTGGTATCAGTAGTCGGGGGTTGGCGGGTACGTCGTCGCACACCGGTACCGCCGCGACATCGTCAAACTCGATAGTGTTTAGCGCGGCCGAGTCTTGCAACCCCCTGCCGTCGCTGAGTACCAGTAATCCGTTCAACCACTTTTCGGGGAACATGGACTTGGAATTCGAGCTCTTCCCCAGTTCCACATGGGACTTGGATAGTAACAGCGGGTGGGCAGATAGGCCCGAATCGAGAGCGAGCGGGCCACCAAATTCACGACCATCTTCCCAGCCAGCCCCGACATCTCCGAGTCCCCAGGGAACGTTCTCCTCTAACTCGGCGGTGGCGCCTCATTGCAGTCCCCTACGCGCGTTCAGCCCAACTTCAGGCAACGCAGCTCACACCTTCAGTAATTCGTTCCCCTTCAGTCCGCTTCAGGAATCACAGACGTCCTCCTTGACCAACAGCGCTACTAGTAGTGTTAGTGCCAACGGAGCCGCCGGATTGACGCCCAAGAGACAGGATGAAGGGAAGACCGGATGTTCGACGACCAACCAATCTGCCATGGAGGCGAGCAACGCGAGAAGCAACGCGACCTCCGTCACTGGAACCGCGGCCGTTGCAGCCGCTGCCGCAGCCGCAGCCGCGGCTGGCCAAACTGGCTCCACCGGGACCGTTATCGAAACTCAGAACAGTGTTGTGTCCACCGAGTCTGGTAGACTAAGAAACTTGTTGACCAAGGGGGCTAGTGCTAGTGAGGACAGTCAGGACAATGCGAATAACGATTCGGAGAGAGAAAATAAACATAGAATATTGAAGATCTTGTTGAATCAGCAAGACGAGGACGATTTTCATCCCGACCATAATAATAAAGTGCGCACGAGTCCTAGCAACATGCCGAAACCGAGCATGGAGCATTCGAAATCTTCGCTTGGAAATAATATGCTGCTACAGGTAAACAAGCTGATCATTGGCATCCAGAAATTCCAACTGGTATCGGACTGGTGCCAATCGGACTGCTTTCAACTGCTTCGCATTATCTTCTTTTTCTTCTTTCTCCTTTTTGTTTTTAAATTCCTTATCGTTTCCCTAGCTTTTGTAGTGGACGTGATCAACCAATATATCTATTTTCTTTTATAAGTAGCAATTCACTTCTTGCTAATTGAGTCATTAATATATTAAATAGTATTAGCAAATTGTCGATGGACGCTCTATTATATCTGTAATTTTATCGAAATGTTATAGTACACAGGGTGGGAGCTATTGGTTGATCGCAATATTCTATTGTATAGTAATCGTACTTTGTTTTGTATAACTATTTTATCTCGTGTAATCTCTTCTTTTGAAGCTATTGAACGAAAAGAATGACGATGAAGATGAAGAGGCTCGCATTGGCTTAAAGAAGAGGAACGAACTTCTGCAACAGCTTCTGAAAGACCAAGATGACGAGAGAAAAGTACAAGAACAACAGGTAGGTAGCGATAAGCTTAGCCTCGATATAGTTTGATACTATATAGATATATGTACAAGATTATTCCAACTTAAAATTATTCGATTTCATTCTATACGATATAATGGTGTTTTAGTTCTTGGTTCTTTTGTATGGAGTCTTTTTACATAAAAAATTTTAAAGTTTAAGATCGAGAAATTGATAATGCTGTGTCAGTTTGATTAATAAAAAGTAATTCGAATAGTGTAAGTCACAAACTCGGGAAGAGGATTCTCTGTTGCGAAGTCTTGGATTTCGGAACACGACGCCATCGCCGTCTCAATCAAGCGACAATGTCGGACACGGTGGTTCCACTCAAGTCGGTCAGAAGAGACCTGGCGAAGATGGTGACGTGAACATAGCCGCGAAACGACCCATGGATGGATCGCATCAAGTGTCTTCTTCTGGCACATCCACTAACGCGACCAGCAAGCTCTGGGAGAGGAACAAGATGTTGGCTTCGTTGTTGGCCAAACAACCTCCTCAGCCAACCACCATCCCACCAATACCTGCATCTGTGATATCGGCTACCCCGCAGGTAATTAAATATTTAATTATTTTCTAATTTTGTGAAGTGTCAGTTTTCTGATTATACTGATCGTGATAATTTTAGTAGGTTCGAAAGAATGAATTTTTTATTATACATTATTATATAATTTACTTAGTAAAATAGTTGTCTATCTAGAAAATGATCCAAGTCTGATATTAATTCGCCAATATTTTCAAACTTTTCCATTTCACAAAATTTTTATAAGTAGTTCTATCGTGCATTTAATCTTTGCGGTAATAGCGTTGAATAGTATGTAGTTACTTTTCTAAAAGTTGGAACAGTCAGTTCTTTTACTTTTTAAGTTTTAACGATTGGAATTGAACAAGACACTTGAATAATTTATTGATATTGTCATCTCTTATGTAAGGATAAGCTGCTTCGCATAGGGTTAAAATCCCAACAGCAACAGCAACAGCAACAGTCACAACAAACGCAATCCCAGCCACAACAACAACAACAACAGCAGCAACAGCAGCAGCAACAACAACAGCAGCAGCAGCAGCAGCAGCAACAACAACAACAGCAGCAGCAGCAGCAGCAGCCTTGGACAGGTGGCAGCTTGCAGTCGGTTGGTGGCAATAATACGATTACGACTACCGCTACTTCCGCACGTACTCCTCTCCAAAGCCAGTCGAGACAACTACCTCGCCAAACAACCAATACCTACCTCACTCATATGCTAAGTCAGGTAATATTCAGTTTCTTATAATATAAAGTTATTCGATCGTTTATTATACTCTTTTGTTAAAATATTGGTTTTTGTCTAATTACAGAATAATTGAATAAATAATTACGAGACTTGTTACCTGTTTATAGCAACAAAGACCTCAAATTGGTCAAATAGATTCGGAATTTACGGGCAGCGGGGAGTATCGGCAAACGAGCACCGATCCCAGTGGTTGGGATAACCAGTCATCAGATCCTGATCTTTCCGATATCTTAGATCAAGTTATCGAGTTCGTGCCGGATGAAGCTATCACAGGTATACAATTAATTATTACTGCCATTAAACGCATGAACCGTGTCTAATATATACTCGTCTTTCACTCCTTTATGTTTAATATATTTTAGATATATAACTGTATACCTTCGCTGTCACGGCATAATTATAAACCTTGTGATTTTGCTTTCTTTTAATGATGCTTCGTTCGTATCGAGAGATACTCGTTAGCAGCAAGCTAATATACTCACGGGGGTTATTTGTGCAATTTGTCCGCGTGTGACAGCGAAAGTAATTATCATTATAGATAATAATTTTTATTCAATAGATTCGTCTGCGATAGCAAATCTCCTAGATGCAATCGAAGCACCGCAAAACAACGCGTTGAACGAGAAGATGGCGATTAACGCGATACAGAAGTCGTTGATGTTATGCGAGACTGCCGTAAATCCAACGTCTTCCACCATAACAATTCCTGGCACGCCTCCAGCTTACTCTACAGCAGTAAGTTGATATCCTTTTCGCGCGTATTTTTATAACGCGTCTGCGATAATCGTAATATACGTTTAAATATGTGTACATATTACTTTTAATATCGACCGTTCTGGTAGCTCTATCGATATTACTTGTCGCGTGTATTCGTTACACGGTATTACATGGTCGTAATAATTAATATTTATGAACGATATAATTTTAGTTGGGTACCACCCCTGTAACGACGAGTCATAGTTACCAGCCACCACCGATATATCAACAACAGTCAAGGATGAGGTTTAATACGCAACCGGGCGTCAGGCAGACGACCGCTCAATTCACGCAACAACAGCAATTACAAATGCAACAGCAGCGGACGAAAATGATACAACAACAACAACAGCAACAGTTGAAGCAGAGGTTGCTGCAGCAACAGCAGCAACAGCAGTTACTCATTCCTTCCAATGCTACAGCTACGGACCAAATTACTACCGGAATTCACAATATCGATAACCTTTTGAACAATACTGTTGCGCCAAATGTATCGTTACAGGTAATTACAGAGTTAGTCTCGAGTTATTACATAAAATCACAAACTTGTTACACGTAATTGATAAATTATATTGTTCTCAGCGGTCGAGTGTTCCAGATTCACAAGTGTCTCCAGGTTATGGGGGATCCGTCCAGATGCCTTCCGGTCATCGACTTGCTCATTCGTATTCTCATCCTTCAACGTTACCACAACAGTAAGTTAATAATTAGTAAAATTAATAATTACTCTCCAAGTATCTGACATTCTTCATTTGTTTCTAGCCCTATTGTAAACAGTAATTTTAACAGTGGTCAACAAGTGTCTGTGGCAGCGCGACTCTCGCCGCACTCTCCGGCTGGTATTTTGTCATTTTCCCACCCTCAGCCGTTGTCGCCACGGGTGACGCAAGTACGTTTCAAGAGTCATTTAATTAGACAAGGCGTCCTAAATGCCTGTTGCGTAGTTTCATTTGTATTTTTAAGTTTTGTTTTTATTTTATCGAGAGGTGCGCGCGCGCGTCGTTTCTTAGAATAATTTCCATTGTTTACTTCGTGTCCCGTTTATATAATTTACATCCTTATTTACGTACGACACGAATATTTAATTTTTTTTTTTTACGTTTTGTGATTAAGGGCAACTATGGTAATACCCCGAGATTATTCACCGTTAACCAGGTGAGATCGCAGCAACAACCTACCGCGCAGCAGCAGTTGCAGCAACAGCAGAGATCAATGCCGTCGCCAGGGACTCCAGCATCTGCTCGGCAGTCTCCGTTTCCTGCGGAAACCTTTCCCCCACCTACGTCCCCCACAGCCAGCCAATTTCCACCTGGCCCTAATCCTGGTGCTCCAAATCCTTCGACCCAATATCGGTTGCAACGGACCACTTCTACACCTTCAGCTACGACTCAGTTGCCAGGTAGGTTGATATTCTGTTCTGAATTTTTCTTCATTGACGGTGTAATTATATATTACGAATATTTATAACGAGACTTTTTTTCGTTCGTTGCTACTGATCACGCAGTGGTGCATTTATTACGTTTAAATCGTGTATCTTCGATTCCATAGGTTGTGTGATTTTTTTTTAATGTGATCGTAATACGTAAAATTATATTGTTAGTATTTACGAATTGTACATTTAAAGAAGAAAGTTTGTAGGTACTTTTTAATGCGTAATTGCAAATGTATATATTAACTTGAACCCGCATTCTGTGCAAGACGTTGAAAGACTCTAAGACAGTGAGATCGCGGTTGTGATTTCGTTCGTCTTGTCGGTATCGTCAAAGATATTCAATACTCTATATTAGTGTGATTAATCTTAAGTATTTATGCGAATAAATATATATAATACGAATACGAAACAGAAGGTGTGATCTAAATATATGTATCTTGTCGACGCGTACATAGGTAAGTATAAAACCGATTCCAATATGTGTTTCTCTGTTGTATGTTCAGAAACGGAACAAGTACGTTTAGATTAGATAGATATGTGTATAGATAGTTATTAGACATTTTTTTTACATCAGTATTTTTCAACTTGTTCTAATTTTGGAAAGAAATAATATACATTTATTTTTTCGATATTATTTTCCATTGATTTTACAATATATATTATATATTATACATCAAAACATTCTCTTAAAACTAAAATGATATTACAAACAATTTTTTCTAGTATGTCTCCGATATAACCAACAATTTATGATTGTGAGAGAAAATATTGAAAAAAATTTAATCGAGTTTAAACATAATTCGATGGTAATCGAAACAAAAGAGGAAATAGTGCATATAAAGTGCAATAGTATAAAGTAACATGCATTTAATATCCGTATTGTTACATACGATTACATATTATAAAACGAAGAATACGAAGAACTTGACCAAAATTATATTATATTAGACGTATTGCAATCTCAAAGTGGAGCATGGAGGAAAGCTGGCTAGAAGCGCTATAAACGCTTTTGCTATGAGATTACAAGAAGCAAGGAGATAGACAAGCTTGATGTTGCAGGTGGGGTAGGTTCGCCCCGGCACTACGGCGGAGTGAGTAAGGAACAACCTCTTCTTTCACCTAGTCATCCACATTCGGGTTGCAACCCGGCAACACCGACTCACAATCAACACAACGTAACGAATACCCAACAACACTTCTCCAACCAACAACATTCTTCTATGATATACCACACGACCGCCAATACTATCAACACAGCTGACATGCAGAACAATCAGTTCTGTTACGATCGGACGTCTGTTCCACTCTATTCGTCAGGGCCTGGGGACACGCAGGATGCCAGGTCTTTGCCTCCCGGTAATCCTGTCAATCACCAATTGGGTGGTAAGTCATGTGACCACTTAATGTCATGTGACCATCACTTCGTCATCATCACACCCCCTTCCGTATACGCCCTTCTTTGTATCTAAAATACCTCGTGTCACGAGATCGGCTACAAAGGCATGAGACATATTGTGTTCTTTTTTTCTTTTTTTTTTTTATTTCGTTGATACGTGGGAAAGCACATCATTCTCTATTCACCATCCACCCATCGATGTATCTACCTAAGCAACTGTAAATACGACGATCATATAAGCTGCAGCATTTTTTCATGCGTTCAATGTACCCCTTCACTTTTTAGACGCCCTGTATATTTCCTCTTTTACGTCTCATATGGGAAGTGGTGCTTGCTGTGTGGCTAATCAGATGCCGTGAAATATCTTGTGATTTGATTAGAATCAATCGGATCATTTCATCTCGAATTCAACGACTGTTTTGCTCTCATGCATTTCCATTTGCCTTTATTCATCAAGATCATCGAGACATCATTCTTGCTTGTTAGATTGCAATTGGAACGATAGAGTTATGCCTGAACCACTGTCGTTTAATAGCATTCCTATGATTCTTGAGATTCGAAGGATTCTTTGTCTTTTTCAATTTTGGCTACTTCATGGTGTCTTGCTCGGTTACGAGCTTTTTCAAGCGATCAGTGAAACAGACCATCGTCATAATTCTTTTTCATGTCTCTTTTCTGACGATCATTCCTGTCGTGTATCTCATAAGAGATGCCAACGAAGAGTAGCGTATCCTATCGAAATAGCGTTAAATGTTGCATGGTGCTTTTGTTTATAGTTTGAGAGCCGACCATTTTCGTAATCATACCAATGGAATGTATTCTTCGTTTACATTGTAGTATGGATTTACGAATTAAAGAACACTCTAATCCTGTCCTTTTTCTGTTTCTTTAGTTTCACTTGAAAGATACGTATACGTTACTTGAGAAGAAGATCGTGATTTGTAAATCACAAGCTTCACAAAAATTTAATTTCTACGACTTACTTTATAGACATAAATATACGTACGCGTTAACTAATTTAATAATCGAGCATCTTTTTCATAGTTCAAAAGATGGATAGAAAGAGAATATTTTTTAATCGTTCGACTTTGTAACAACAGAAAGATGCGAAGAGTTTATTTTGTACTTACTCGATACTTATACTGTGTTAGAAGAAAATTCTTTTCAATTGGGTCCCGGTATTTGTGCTTGAAGATAAAAGATTAAATATTCGTATGAGTGACGTATTCGAATTTTTTCAAGACAATGTGATAAGGGAAACAGCTACCATTTATAACTGTAAACTAACTTCAACGATACCATGTTTTCATTAGATGATCCTTTCATTCTGTGAATAACAATCCATATGTGATCCTAACGACACAAAATAGTTAGACTTTTCCATACCAAGGACTTTGTTAAATGTTTGTCTGTCGAAACACGTACATTTTGTAAAAACGTGACAAAATGCCTCGTGTCTCTGGGGTAAATCGATTCATCTGTATTTTACGAGAATCGTGATGTAACATAGTATATATTCATCCCCGTTTACGTGATACACCCCTTCTCACACTAATTTCAGCGATACAAACATAATGTTCGATTCTGCACTCTACTTCTTTTTAGCGATATAGAGACTACACTTTCCTGTGGTGATTGTAGACACTGATGTACTTATATGTAATGACATAGTAGATAAGTCAGTAGGAAAGACTACCCTTTGTATCATATCTTTTTAGGTACCTTTCGTATGGCTCGTATGCGTTAAAATCACCGTACTGTTTAAGGTGGACCGGAAACGGAAGCGGGCAAACCATGTACAAGTTACGATATTCTGGATGTTATCTAAAAAATGATGATCATAGCGAAAGAGACAGCTAATAAAAATATAGTAAATGATAGAAACGGTAGTTCTAATTTTATTTTACATAAAATTGATTTAATAATCAATTCTAACGAATTATGGTTTAATTTGATTAAAATGGAATACAATTTTTATGAAATAAAACCGGTGTTACGACTCCTGTTGTCTCATATAGCATTTCGAATCGTATTGTCTTGTTCATTGTTCTGAAACATATATATATCTTTTATTATTTATATAAAAATGTCATTTTTCCCCCTTTAAATACATAGAAGTATTATTTGGCACGATTAAATGAAAATGATTCTTTAAAAAAAAGATCAGAAAACGACGTTTAGCCAGGATTAAAAGAGCGATTGAAAATGGCTCTTTGAGTGCTGATTTGCCCATTTCCGGTTCAGAACGTATTTACACTATGTATTTAGTGACTACCTCCGGCACTTCCGGACCACGTAAAGTAGCGTCACTATCACTTGCACCACATATATGAATTTTGTGTTACAAACTAATATATTATCATATTAATATATTAAACATATTATTATCTTCCTATCGTAAGAGTGAATATTTTGTATCAATGAAATTAGAAAAGAAAACAATGATAATATGTAAAAGCGAATTGCTTGCGAGTTTCCTTTGCTTTTTCTTTTTTTTATTAAAAACCTAGTTTAGCGTTAAAAGTACTGTTTTCATGAATTTTCGACATTAGTTGAAATTCGAATGTAAAATTTCATTATCGTTTAGTCTATAAATTTTAATTAAGATTGTGAAAGTATTTCACTGTGGAAGCATACATTGAAGTGAATTAATTTTGCATATATCGGTGTAATTTATACTGACTCGAGAAAATCATTATTCATAATTCTCAACTGTCTACATTTAATTTTGTATGCTTGTTATGTCATGCTGTTTCGTTTCTCTTCTGTTTATGTTCTTCATCGATCTTCGATCCATTCGTGATTTTTATTCATGCGTATCAATTATTTTTATATGTTTGTAGCATTCGTTATATGTTTGCGTTATTTTACAATTGGAGCATGATCAATGCAGACGATTCTTTCCTTTGCTTTGGTTCGATATAGTCCATTTTGTTCTCAGTTCCGATCGATATTAACAAATTTTTCTATTCTATGATTTGAATTATTTCATAATTTACCAGTATACCTACATGTTGATGCATTATTAATTTTTATTTGACCTTTTTTTATAATCTTAGTAGTCTTATCGTTAGTCTTAAAAGTAATCTTTTAGGATTATAATCAGATGTACCAATTGTTAATAGTACTATTACAAAATGTTAATATCATCGATAAGCTTAAGCTCGTTTGATATTTTTATCAAATTGCGCGCGAATGAAATGTACGAAAAACTGAAGCACTTGGTCGCTTTAATCATTCTCCAATTTCCACTGAACTTTCATTCGTACGGTACAATAAAAAAAAAGAAAAAAAAAAAAAAATTGTGTGAATCCACGGTTTTCAGAACCGTACGTATATCTTAACAACGAAACTAAGAAGATATTACTAACAACGACGCATTCTCATGTACAGTACATCGAGCTTTTGTGATTAATCATTGTCACTAAACGCAGTGTTACTAAGCATCGTCGAGTATAATTTACGTTAAATGTTTTTCGAAGCTCTATTTTATACGTGTGATCTTAAAACAAAAACCAAAAAGAAAACAAAAAAAAAAAAAAAGAAAAGAAAAGAAAGAGGAGAAGAAGACAGAAAAAAAGGAACACTCAAAGCTTTTTGTACGGCGCTCCTGTAGCGAACGAAGCTTCGTCTCCTAGCACTTTTATTTATTATTTTTTTTTTCTCTTTTTACTATCTCTTCTTCCACCAACAACATCCTTATGCTTGAAATATCATGATAAATATCCACGAAAGGATGGGCCAGGTATCGATATGTTTCAGAATAAGTCATTTATCCGAACTTATATCAACGGAATATTGTAAATACCGCATTTTGTAATAAAGCAATCATCCTGTACCTTTGACTAACTTTTACGTTATTGCTTGCACAATAATACACGATCTATGAGTAACTACTTATGATATAATTAAGACTATAATTATTGAGTTGTCAGTTTACATGAGAAAAAGGAAAAGAGAAAGAAAGAAGATAAGACGAAATAAAAAGAAAAGGAAGATCGTGGTTCGTGTTTAGCGTGTCCATATTTAAAAGTCTAACGAATCCTGTTTCGTTTTGTCACAGGAAATGCTAGCAGCACTTCGGAGTTCGTAAGGCAAGAACTGAGAGCGATCGTTGGCGCGCGAACGCAGCAACAGCAACAACAAAGGATACCTAACAATATTCAGAACAACCTTTCTGGTCAAGTATCTCAGGATGATCTCGAAGCACTCGGTCTGACGTTTGAAATGTCTTCTGCAGGTACGTCTGTCGGAAGAAGAGATACGTTTTCTCTTTCGAAAGTCGTGTGTTAGTCAAGAGGCTTAGTCGAACAGCTTGTAACAAAAGGAACGGAAAAGAAATTAGTTCTCCAGCTGATTTCTTTTTCTTTCGGAAACTTTTGATTTTTTCGAAAACTGGGGGAATTATATTAATTGCTAATGATGTTCATTGGTTTCTAGATGTATTAACAAAATTGATAAAAAGTTGGATTTCGCGTTCCGCTACGGAGTATATTCATTGATCTTTGATCGTTATAATTATTTCTGTACGTTGTAAATAGCGGGTGTAATGTGCTGGAAGCTGTGAAAAAGTATTACAGGGATCCTACATATATTCACATAAAGTTTCGCTTCATTTATATCACGTTTCATTCAATTACACTTTTTAACAACTTTCTTAATAGTCGTTCGTTTAATTTTTTTCACGTATTCCCGATATTGTTGTAAAAATTGAATAACTCGTTCTCGTATCATCTCTGTATTAATAGCTGCCATTAAATAAAAAGTATTAGGAAAACGTATAGATATAATGTTAAAAATTGTAGGGCCGAAGAAATTACGATTCAGCAGTAAATGGTACCAATAGAACTGCTTTTTCGTCCAGAGTTTCGCGTTTAATTAACCTTCTCTATCGTTCTCAGTTTCTTCTTAATTATATTTTCTATAAATCCAATGTTTTTATTGCAAAACTTGAAAAAAGAATTTTTCTCTGAAAATCCTGAACTGACGTTCATCAAATTTCACGGTGTATAAATTCTTGCGTAAAATTCTATAAGAAACAAATCGCGTAATACTATCCGCGAGAATCTTTTCTGAAATCTATTCGCGAACAAGTGGAAAAGTATATTCCGAGACACGGCGATTCAACGTCATACAAATTTCATCTGTTGTATCTATCATATCTCATCATCAGTATCACGATCGAGACGCGAATCTATCAATCGCTATCGGACAATGGGTACCGGCTTTCACTTTCGATACAATTGTCCCTTTCGACTAAACGAAGAATCGATTCTTTTCTTTCGCAAACGATCCGAAAAAATCGGGGAAAAATCGAACGATAGTTGTTTTAATAGCTCGTGTCTGTCGTATGCGTGAGGACAATATAGTTACGTGCCTATTACATATAAATATGTAGAGGATCGAAAGTTGTGTCCGACACACGAATACGAATACGTCCGCTTCTTGTAAGAAAACGCATTATTTCTAATGAAAGACTGGTGGTAACGCCTACTGTTACAATGTCCTAACTAGGTGAGGCTGTGGTTAGCGATGGCCCTGCCAAGAGCTGGGCCATTGGGAGTGCCGGAAGTGCCCCCTCATCCTCCAGGGTAAGACCCTTCCGACAATTACTTTTACGTATACATTTATATATTTATTATATACATACATATATACTTATTTATTTATCTCTCTCTTTATACATACAATTTTTTTTAATTTATTTCCCATTTGATTTTGTATGCTATGTCTTCCCTTCTTCGCTTGGCTTCAGAACTTATGTGCACGACATGTTTAACGAGTACTTTTTTTTTTTAATTTCTCTACGCACTGAGCGTAAAACTTGTAGGGGGTATTTTAGCGCTCTCTTTTTGCATGCGTCACTTTGAACGTTATTTACATTTATTTACATATTTCACTGTAGTAGTCGTAAATACGTTCGTAACGTTAGGATAACGTCTGCATATTTGTACAGATCGTTGACGCGCTCACCAGCTACGCAGTATATAGCGAGATTTATCTTTTGCATCGCGAAACAGTATTTTTCAGGGTAGCGTTCGCGTCTCTACGCCTTTTCTTCTTTTTTTTCTTTTCAAGTTGTTTTGACATTTTTACTTTCTACCAAGTTCCGACGAAACCAGAGCGGATATCTTATGTTTCGTTGAACAGACTCTTTGTTTTCCATTGTTCGCGCGCATACACCGTTATATCGACTTTGTACGATTGACAATTGCGTGGACGTACAAAGGGTACACCGAGCCAGCTTGTTCGTCTTGTCACACGGTGATCATCCGCGTTTTATAACTTCCTTTTTATAGTTTCGTTTAATTATTCTTTATTCCGTTATCACTGTATCTAAAGACGCAGGGTTAATCGAGGCATGCGTTAATTGGATAATTAGAGGAAAATTGGTATTTCATATTTCTTTGTATATACATTTCTTCCGCCTATACTTTAGTCAGAGTTGAATATCTGTTTGTAATATTTCAATTGAATTCGAATGAAATTATATTACGTACTAGCGAGCATCGAAAGTCGAAAAACATACGTTTGTTATTTGTCAAGAGTTCTTACAATTTTTAGTCGTCTTATCGTAATCAATTGTATCTAATGATATAGATGTACACGTAAGAAACAAGGTTAATTAATTTCTAGATAGGAAAATAATAAGAATAACGAGCGATTATTTACGCTAACGAGATATCAAAAATTAACAAGCGTCTGTGCAGAAGGATTAATAAATTAGAGTATCGATAGTTATTAATCACGACGAGCCTGGTATATCGTTTTCCTGTCCACGTTCGAAAGACAGCAAAATATCGCTTTATCCGCGTTATTCATTGGCGCATCTTGTTTCAAGTTTTACACTCAGTGACAATTTACGAGACCAGGAAATGCGACATTTACTTCTTTGCATAACTCTGTCAGTTTGACTAATATCGTCGTTGTAAAACGAGAGAATTAGTTTTGACAAACGACTGGAAATTTTTGAATCAAACGCGTTAACGTTTCTTACGATCAAACGTCGTATAATTTTTATGCACAGAACTAATGTTTATTCTGTTAAATCGTATTAATTGCAAGTAACCACGCAAACATTTCTCGTTGTTCGCGACTGACTAACGCAACGCAAAAATATGAAGATATCAAATTCAAATAATCGCGAAGATTCGTTTAATTTCCGACAGCGACTATTCGATAAATTCTTTGTAAATTATATTTCTCCTTTTCAAAATTTTAGGGCCTTTTCAAATTTTCTTACGATCAAAGGAAACGTAAATTGTTTCATATTTTGGGGAAAGGAATATTTTACAACTGTTTGAAAAATAAATTCATGTAATAGAAAAATGTGCTATTGTATATATTTAGAATAATAATAGAATGTTTTATGGTCATCGTCGTTTTCTAAAATTGGGAACCTGGAATACCTTCGCTTGATATCTTTATCTCGTTATAAAGACACGACTTGGAGCATATACAGGAGAAGAAAAGAAAAGAAAAGGAAAGAAAAAAGAAAATTGTAAGCAAAAAGCAAATATTTTTTGAACGATCCTTTTTTTCATAATTTATTTAACAAGTGACGTCTCTTTAACCATAATACCATTTTCTATCAATTTATTACGAAATTCTGTTGCGATATCTAGAAAAATGGGTTGATTTTTAACAAAAAAAAAAAAAAAAAAATATCGTTATAGAGAGGAAGCTTTACGAAAATGCCTTCAATTAAAATATTTGTCCAAACGAAACGAAATGCAAAAAAGACGAGTAAGATAACCTAAAGTAAAATAAATTGAAGTAACAAAAAATATTTGTCGCATTGTATTTATGTATATGCCTGATGTGACATTTTTTTTTTTTTTTTAAGGCTGCTGTATCTTAGTTCGTTAAGAAAGAAAAGCTGTAGTTGTTTGTTTGTTGATGTTTCAAGCATAAATACGATGGGTGCTGAGACACGTTGTTTCCTCTTCATTCTACAGGGTGATGGTGCCGTAAGCTTTAGCTCATTCGAAGTAATCAATATTAATCACACTGCCATTGTTGTATCGTGTAACGTACATTTAGTATTGTAATGCTTTTTCACAGTGAGCCAAATGGATATCTAAACGCGTAGCTCCTTATTACATACCTACTATTTTTCTCTCATATGCTGATTGCTCTCGTTGCATGAAGCAAAACTATTCTCGCGGTAAGTTTTACGCCGACAAATCGATGGAAACGCGGAAGGAAGCCTGCGAAGGCCAATCGCGAATACTAATTTCCTCGATTAAATTGTTAATTAATGCGAAATAGTTGCGGTTCGTCGAATTTTCCTTCGAAATTTCGTTCCAGTTAATGGCAAATCGTTCTGATGGCTTAGCCGTAGATTAACGTGTTCAATACGACAGTAATATTGACGTAATTTTTGCGAAGTTTCGCTCCTGTAAATTTCAATTTGAACTTTGTTCGATGAAATACAAAAAGTTGCTGCAATCATTGAGGGGTTTTGAGGAAAAGTGGAATAAGTGCACTTCTTCTACGGATAACATAAATAGTTACTGGAGATATTTTTTTTTTTTTTTGTGAATTTCCAAGTTCTTATAATTAGCCACGTGTAGCAAGATATTGTTATCTTTGGACGAGCGTAAATTTCTGTACATAAATTTACCTATACCTTCCACGAATTACGTTTTATCGCTTGCAACACTCTTCTTCCGAGCCTCTGAATTGTTATTCTTTCGCGCGTTTATAACTACGTTTGTAAAGTAAATTTTCAAGCAAATTTCGAGTACAGGATAAAATGGAAAGAAATTGTATAAATTTCTCGTCTTGATATAACTTGTTGAAATCATTGTTGCATTCGTGGTGATAAAATTTAAATTATTCGTGCAGATTGTTTCTTAGCATAAATGATCTACTGCCAGTTGAACGCGTTAATACTATTCGATGATTGACAATTAATTTAAACATCGGTCTTATCGTGCTCGCGATCAAACATTGATCGACTAATCGATCTATTCGATTATCTGCGTTTCGGTTGAAAGATCGGGTGTGCAGAAGCAAGTTTAGTAATCTTTCGACATTTTACGATACACCCTTAACGTAGCTTCTTTAACGTTTCGCAAAATAACTGCTTCTTATAAATAGAAAAAGAAAGAGAAAACGCCGTTTCTCTCCTTATTCTTTACGAACATCGTTAATTCGCGCCCGGCCAAAGCGAATCTTTCTTCCTCTCCCTTGTTTATTTTTTATTTTATTTTACTTTTTTTTTTTACGTTATTAAACTAGCGGCCTTTGGTGTGCATTGGATCTTTGGATGTGTAGCGAACATATGTGGCTTCAGTACAGTTTTCTTTTGAGTTTTGACTTTGCGTTTGCCTCCGCAGGAGCGTTTTACAATTCAGAGACCACGTCGATCGATTCCATGTCGAGAACTTGTCGAGATTCTTCTTTTTTTTTTTTTTATTTATTTATTTTATGCTTTTTAGAAGAAGCGAAGAGCTGGTGTGAGTACTCAAAAAGTTCGAGATACAATACGGTTTTTTATTTACTCTGATCAAAGTTAGAAACGTTCGATCCAAATTTGGAAATTTTCGGAAAAGAGCGATAGCGTTGGAATCGCTAACGATGACGTTAGTTCAATTTCTAAGGCAAAGTAAGCGAATGTATTTAAAATTTGTACTCAAAAAAAAAGAAAAAAAATTGCTGATTTAGTACGATTTAGCGGTAAACAAATTCATTGATCTTATACGAGTCTTTGATTTTAGTCGCAAAAATTTTGAGTACTCGCAAACACTAAAACAGAAACGCATTAGTTTTGTTACGTAGTGTCACGATCACGGGTTTTTATAAATATTCAGGATGTAGGTGCTTTTGGACAGATCACTTAATTTATTCTCCTCCTTTGTTATTATTACTCTGTTTTAGAATAATTTCATGCCGGTTAACTTACAATAGTTTAATTATCAGATTTTGTATTACAGCTTTAAGGATTTTCAAAAATTTACACCGGTCTTTTACCGAGACAATTATACTTTTAGACGCTTGCTTTCCTTCATTTCATATTAGATTTGCTAATAGCAATTTCTTGCCTATATCCAAAAGGATTTACTCTTAAAGTAATGTCTTTTTAACTTCAAAAGGTGTTCCATTATGCAACGCACATAATTTCATAAAAACAAATTTTCCCCAACGCAGAGTAAAATAACTATTTTATATCTTATATCCTACCATAGCACACGTAAAACGAGCTTGCATTATGCAACAGGATTACATAACTCACATAATTCAATAGGACGTCATTCTCATAATTTTCGTCACGTAGTACTCTGTCCAATTTTTTCTACATTCTGAATCGAACGACGGCAACCTTCTAAAAAAAAAAAAAAAAGAAAAAAAGAAATAAAATAAAAATAAAAAAAGGAAAAGAAAGGACTGGTTGCCGGTATCTTGACCACCTTATTACAAAAGCCCGTAGAACGAAGCATATCAAACTAATCAAATGGAATTCATTTTGCAGACTTCTATGGAGGAAGTAGCTCGAGGTGATCCGAAGGTGAACCAGTCGTCCCTGTTACAGAAACTGTTGTCCGAGTGACTGCCGGCCAACGCTCTGCACAGTAAAGGGATCTATGTAATATACGTTTGAACGCGAAATCAGAGACAGGAAGAAGCAGAAGAGGGAAATACGGAAAGGGATACGAGAACGGGAAACGAAAGGGAAACAAGAGAACGAGAGAAAAGAAATTGGATGGAAATCGATGATACATACACGCATGTACATCATATACGTAATGGATACTAATTGTATTATATGTAAACGCTGCAACACACGAAGTCAGTATTCAGATACGTATCACCAAATACAATTTCGAAAGAAGAATTAAAGAAAAGAAATGTTAGACCGCTGCGCCGTGCTCTCCGTGGCCTCTTTGCGCTTCGAACAGTTCGAACTCGCGGAACAAGATGTCAGGGAACGTCGACCGAGTGCATCGACGTTAAACTCGCTCGAACTCCAAGAACGAAAAAGTTTCCGTTTTTCGTTTGGCTGTGTCGAGATCTTTTCCATGATTCTGCTAGGTCGTCCTTGACCTCGTTGACGTTGAGACGGATGATCTTAGTTTTCGTGAGGAATAACCGGCAAGATGGATTAGTGTTGATGAACGATCGAAGGAACAGCAATTGGTGGATCGAAATCTGTGAATCGAAACCGAAGAAAAGGTGTGAGAACGTGGATCTCGCGATTCGACGATGTTAGGGGATGAGAGAAGGTTTGGGCACGGGGAGCACGTGGCACGATAGTGCGATGTTCTTATTTTATATATATACATGGATATATAAAAAAGAAAGAAAGAAAGAAAGCCTTTCTCGGGGCAACCCAGCTTCGGACGATATTTGAGTATATATAAATAGATAAATATAAATAAATAAATATAAATATATATATATACATACATACATATATATATATATATATATATACATATGATTACAAATATAATACCGACACGATGAACTGACGGCCGTGTAACTCTGTATTCAGGGTTGCTACGCATTGCCGTCAGTATTGTATTTGGTATCACTGAAAGAAACTACGTAGGTACCTCAAAGGTATACTTTATTATACCACTGGCTGTTGAACATAGAACTATTTATAGGTTTAATTATTGTACACAAGAGTGATGAAGTAAGAGTATGGTAAACAAGGCGGTGGAGAAGCTGAAAAAAAAGAAAGCAAATAGAGCACTATTTCACGTATTCTCTTAATTTAACGATCCGTTTTGACTATTACATTTATGAATAATATATTTGTGATTGTAAGAATCCGCAACCAAAATGTGACAAAGAATACTTGTTGTTGTTAATATGATTATAACTATTATTATTATATAATAATTATTATTATTTTATTTTATTTTATTTTATTATTATTATTATTATTATTATTATTATTATTATTATTATTAATATTATTATTATTATTATTATTATTATTATTATTATTATTATTATTATTATTGACATCATGATTATTGCTATTACCAATATTCTTATTGCAATTACTATATTATTACAATATTAAGGATTATTATTATTATTATTATTATTATTTTATTATTGTAATAATAATTATTATTATATCAATATTGATATTATTGAACACTTGGAATATGCATATTTCTATTCAATAGTAAGAGTACCTTTATATATACATATATATATATATTGTATAAATGTATATGTATATATATGTATAGGGATTTATATATCGTGTTATATATACATATGATTCGTTCGTTTATTTATATATAATCGGTATATAAATTTACGTATATTTATATATGTATGTATACGTGTGGAGAGGATGAAGAAGATGAAATGAAAAAAATGGAGATCGATCCTTCTATTTTGCATAGCTCGGTAATTCTCTTTCGAGTCTTTAGAGATGCACACTAAATTACTTCTCGAACGACATCCGTTGTTGCATTGATCGTGATTGAGAAAAAAAAAAAAGAAAAGAGGAAAAGAAAAAATGTATCGAAGAGAAATTAAGGGAAACGAAAAAGAAACAAAGGAAAAAAGTGGAAAATACGTCTAATTCACGTTCATTGTATATATATATACACACGCCGCGCGACACAAAACAATCGGTGTGTATATATATATATCATACATGCATATGAAAGAAATCTCACGCAAGTGTCTTATTTTTCCAGGATGTTCACCGATTATTAAACGAAAAGAAAGATTGAAAAACAGAGTTAAAAAATAAAAAAATGATAAATGTAAAAAACAGCGGAAGAAGTAAGTTGGAAGAAATTGCCACGAGGTAGACACTCGCGAATTTTGGTGATAGCGTGCTTCGTTTTTGACGGAGGTCGCTATTCACCGTCATGACCAGAAGTCTGCGCCAGAATGCGTTAAAAGTTTGGTTTTTCTCTCACTTTTTTAATGCGAGGATAGTGTCCCTTAGCGTAGCTGTTTTAATGCGATATACATATATATATATATAACATGTATTTTTTTAATCCAAATTGTTCGTCGTCGAGATTTTTTATTATTCTCCCCAGCATTCGTTCTTTTGTTAATATATTCTGTTTTTTTTTAGGTTCGATTTTAAGGCACGTATTCGTAGAAAAGGTGCAAAGGTATGCGGGGAGATTGTTGATCAAGTTTAACGTGATTGTCTGTTTGAGTGTCTCTTATGTTAGGCGTATAGATGAGGAATTCGTTCTTTTTTCTCCTTTTTCTTTTAGGCACAATTTTATCGAGCGTTTGTAGTTTTTAATGATTTTATTGATAAAAGGGATGTTACCGTTCTGGAGGTTATGTTTAGATCGTAAGAATCGATGATCGATGGGCAAAGCAAAATGTGGTAACCGAAAAAGATAAAAGAACGTACTATTTAAACGAATATGGAAGAAGAATATGAAACCGTACTTGTAAAAAGCATAAAAGGTCTGTGTAGAAGAAAACAAAGAGAAACGATTTCGAAGGACGAAGATCGATATTTAACGAGTATAATTAATTGCTGTGATGACACTGGCCTGCTCATCTCTGTTGCACTTTCTTCCAATTATTCGGGCAGTTACAAAGAGTTGCGTAAAATAAAAAACAAAACGACAAAAAAAAAAAAGAAAAACGAAGAAGACAAAGATATGAAAACCCTATAAAACACATTCGTGAGGTACTCTGAATATGTACACGTGCATACATAGACATGTATACTCGTTTCGTTAGTCGCGCGTCGCCGTTCACACAGCGGTTATTTTGTGTGTGTGTGTGTGTGTGGCGCACACGCGCGCCCACGTACATGTGTATGTATGCCCGCGCGTGTGTGTATGTGTGTGCTTACGCCTGCGTGCGCGACGAAGAATGAATGGTATTTCACGGTGTGCGTGCGGCTCTGCGTGTTTTTTTCTCTTTGTGCGTGCGTGCGCTCGTAGGCATGCTTGTACGCGTGTGTGCGTAGTGAATTACGTCATATAGATAGATCATATGTGCTTTCTAATGATGAATAATTTTATAAATATAAATATAATATCGATCTCTCACGTGTACATTTATTTTGGAAATTCGCGCCTGGTCCGCGCGGGTTTGATCATTAAACTGTAATTAGTTTTCATGTGCTTTATTTTCCTTTGGATATCGCGTTTAGCGATATCTTTGATTGTCCTTCTACAAAAACAAAAAAAAAAAAAAAAACACCATCCATCTACTTTGACACTTTGAATCTTTCGGATCCATTCGATGGCTAAAGGTTCAAGTTGCTCGTTCTCCATTCAACTCGATCATTTCGAGTAAATACACCGATTTGAATAATTACTTAATACATTTTATTACTTAAAATAACGATACATATAATATATAAATATAAAATTAGGGTAATCTTACTATTACACGCAATAGTTTCCTTCGTTATATTTATTTTTTACGATTTTCTATAATATGCATCAAGCATAAAATTGACATTACGCGATCATTATTAATCAATTCTCTCTATACCTACGTGATTTTTAAATAGCGATGCTACGATAGTAGTTATAGTTCTTACGCATGGCAAGTATCGCGCCGATTACCGCTTTTCATTTTAATTATTAACGTTTTTGGCACAATTTAAATAAACAGAGAAGATAATATTTTCTTAACGGTTGAAGAGTCAAATTTTTATCTTACGAAATATCTATTTTATACTATTGATACACGTTAATAGGAAGATCTGCTCTCTTTCGTATACGCATCTTCGAATACCCGAGTTGACAGAACAATTTTAATTACCCACCAATTGACAAAGTGAACAAATGTAAGTTAAAATCGGCTGGAATTAAACTAAGAAAATTAATCAAAAAATTTGTCACGATCAATGAAATTTCAAATTGATCCTTAATCAAAGTAAACCAATTAGAAGATTAGAAGATTAGTAAGATTAGATCGATGAATTCATTTTATACAAATATATACCGTAAAAAAAAAAAAAAAAACATTTCACGTTCGCTGTCAAGCATTTCGAAATCGCGATCACGAAAGAGACCATTGAACACAAAAATCGCGACGTGCCGCTGCATAAAAATCATCAGGCTGTTTCAGCGTCCGGTAGCTTCTATAAAACTGTTTTATTCGACTCAATGTAAATACATAGGCAAGTAAATGTTACAGAATAAAATAGCGATACATATGATACACTGGATTGTTAATTTAAAATTCGATTGTTTACGCGAGTTTGATCAGCGTCCGTGGTGGCAGCGGATGCCGTCGATTGGCAGTTTTTGGCCGAAGACGTTCGTCTCCGTATCATATTTTTTGGCATTAAAAACGCCCGACGAATGGCCTATTCGCATTGTGAATGCTCCTTTATATTCCTTCGTTACACCATACGGAACGGACGCGATAACTTAACTAACAGATTCGAACATCTCCTTATATATACACACAGACTTGCTGTTTCTAGCGATGGGATTTGAAACGCTACAAATCGTTTGGAACCTGTATGAACGACGAAAAATTCGAATCACTTGGAACATGATCCAAAGTTTGCAACTCTCGACAAATCTTGGATGTCTTGAGAAATTTCTAAATGTTCGATGTTTCACTATCATTCTCGATACGTGTTTCTGTTTCCAAACGATACGTTAACATAAAGCGTTAACGACAGTGTCCGAAAGAGTAGCGCGAATGTTGGTGTCCAGACGCTAGTAGAAGAAAAGGATCTTCGAAACTTTCAAGACGTATCGAGATTTTAGATTTACGTGTAGCTTAAGAATTTTAAACTTCGGGTCATGTTCAAAGTGCTTCGAATCTTCTTCTATAATCTTGGAAACCGTCGAATGGCTTTCGAGATAAGATTCAAACACCCATTACTAGTTGTTCGTTCGCACGATTACGTCCGTGCCATCGCATCGATCGTTGTTTAAGCCGCGTTCGGTGATTCTGTCGTTCGTTCCGGTTTACGTAGTCTGCCTCTTCTTCGATAGTGATACGGAACGCGTCTATTCGGATCTCTGGTTTTGCTTATAGGCGGTTTTTTGTGATATTGGTAGTTTGGATAGTATGAATGCGGCGGTGGATACTGAATGTTGCCGACTTGGTCTCTCTGGCCGTTCGGCGTGAAAGGTCTCGGCGTTCTGGCATGTTGGTCTTCCGTAACGCGACGTCGAATGCACACCGCGCAACGACTTACTCGCGATGTGTGATCGGCTTTCAACGTCTGTGGTATAGGCCTGCGGAACATCTCGTACTCTTTGACGATGGTCAACCAGTAGGATATGGCAGTGGAGTAATAGTTGCACGCGCCAAAGCCATGACACTCGATGAACGGTCTCGTGCGGAATTCTTCCAAACAGGAACCAGGGGACACCAAGGACTGACCGTACCCGCGTCCGCCTGCGTCTCGATGCTGAAAAGTTTTCGTTGTTGCAGCTTTCAGATTATTTCAGAATCGCTGGATTTTGGTTAAATATTAATTAATTAATTTTGTAATTGAAACGCGTCTCGTTAGAAATAAGCCAACGACCGGATACTCGTAGGCGAGAGCGTAAAGCGAAGAAAGTTATACTCACCATGAGGAAACTGTATCCGATCCAAAGTTCTTCCCAACCACCGGGACACTCTGGTATAGCCATGGATTGACTGTGCACCGCGATCACTCGAGTTGGAGCCTCGCAAACGGAACATCTGGACAGATACCTTCCGACTTCCGGTGCCGGTATAGACGCCATGGACATAGGCATAGGTTCTGTCGTGCTCAACCAATAGCTGTAGTCGTTCTTATTGGCGTAGTCGCATACGTTTTGCAAATTGCACATCGTGAAAGGCATGGTGGAGAATTTTTGAAGGCAGCTTCCAGCGGTACCTGAAACGAGATATAATGTCGATCACGCGTTCCATTCTTAGGAAGGAGAACAGCCGAGTTAATCAAGAAATTTAATATTTATTTCCATTAGTCGTTTTTAAACGTTCTTACCAAGATCCTGTCCGACAGAATATCCTTCGCCCATTATGTGCAAAAACGAGAAACCGTCCCAAAGTTTCACTGTATTTCTTGGACACACTGGTATCATTTCGGATTGCGAGTGTCGAGCAAAGAAGAAACCTCTGTTTCGGGCACCTGGTGCCGGTGGTGCCGGATTTCCCCGTATTCCAGGGGCTCCTACGAATTAATTTGCATTGTTTTACATTTCTAACGTATCGTAACTGTTGGATCATAGCTTTTTATTCGCAAATAGGCGAAGATCACCGATTAGTCAAATTTTGTATTTTTTGTACAGGGACAGTTTTAAAGTTCAACGCATTGTCAATCTATCTCGTGTCATTGAAATGTTTCTGGAGCTAAACATCGGTATTTCATCCTTTTCAGAATTCTAATAACATCGTTCGTCACGATATCAAAATGTTGCTTGTATCTCGTTAATAAGTGATTTATTACCTGGAGGACCTTGTCGGCCAATTGCACCGCGAGGACCAGGATAACCAGGAGAACCACTAACGCCCTCTGGTCCTGGAAGACCGGGAAGTCCTTCCATTCCTGGTTCTCCTTTTCTTCCGGGAATTCCGTCTTCTCCTTGTTCGCCTATCATGCCCTGAAGTCCAGGGAAACCTACGCAAATGTAAATATATAATATATATATATTAGATGTTCTTTCAAATTATAAATTATTGATCCATTTTGAAATTCTTTTGCTTGTTATAGTACCTGGCAGTCCTGGAAGTCCTACGTCACCGGGTAAACCTTTTCTTGGGAAAGGCGAGAATGGGTTAATGCCATTATCTCCTTTCGGTCCCTGCGAAGCGTACAAAAATTTATATAAATTTTCTGGAAATATTATTCACGACAATATATTAATTAAATTACTCAAGTTCTTTTAGATTCTTTACCAATCTAAACGTGTTAATTGTATCTCGTTACGGCGATACCGAAACTTCAAAGTATTTCGTATAATACACGTGATACGTTTACGAAAGTTGTTTAAATTGACAGGAGTTTCTTACTTTTATACAACAAAATTTGTATATTCTTTAAACTCTTCGATATAGTTACTTATAAATAAATTTCCCAAATATTGAAATAAATATAATAAATATATAAAAAAATAAATATTGAAATAATTAATATTCTATGACTAATAGGGCGTCGAATATGTAAGATAATTGAAATAACTAACTTTTGGTCCCGGAAGTCCCATCGCACCGGATAAACCTTCGTCTCCGTCGTCACCGCGTTGTCCTTTTCGTCCAAATAGTCCTTCGCGTCCAGGAGCGCCCGTATCACCAATTTCTCCTTTTATTCCTTTTCTACCGTTAAATCCAGGCAATCCTGGTTCTCCCTGTCTTCCTTTACTGGCGAATATAGGCAGTCCACGGTCGCCAGGTTCACCTTTTGGTCCTTGTAGACCAGGCACGCCTTCTAACCCCACTAATCCTGGAGCTCCAGGGAAACCCCTGAAACCTTCTGGACCTACACACGAAGATGAAATATGAAAACTTGTTTGCGATTCGCGATAAACAGTGATCCTGTCGATAGTGTAGATTTTTATAAATATTCATTTAATTTAAATCAATTTTTAGACAACTTCTTTTTTAGCCAAATTTTTAAACAAATTTAAAGATTATAGACATTGATTATAGAAGGGGCATAAAATACATGGAATACGCATAAAATGTGAAAATATATAAAATATGAAAAATATAGAGTTGTTGCATCTACTAAATATCATAGAAAACGGTGTATGTAATATTTTTTTTATTTTAAATAAAAATATATTTTAGCCTATTACCAGCACTTTTTTCAAATTTCTGACGAGAAGCATAAATATATACGCAATGTAAATCGCAATTAAGAAATTCATTCGTACTATGAGAAGAGAGTAATACCTCGATCTCCTGGAAGTCCCTTTGGACCACGCGTGCTGAAACCAACGTCTCCCATAATTCCTTTAGGTCCATTATATCCGTATTCTCCGGGTGCACCCTTTTGACCCGGAATTCCTGGAGTTCCGGGTAGTCCATCTAGTCCAGGTAATCCGTCCTCGGATGGTTCGGCCAACTCACCGGGTAATCCTAGATAACGAGTATAATATAGTTATACGCATTTATACAACGAATATCTTACCGGTGATGATACTGTTTTAACGCGAAGCTTGTAAATTGACTAGCTTCAAATTTGTTGCCTTTGATATTGCTAAAGATATGTAGGCATTTCTGAGAAAATTAGCGTTGAATTTTCCTAAGACCCAAATTCGACCCAAATTCCAAGACCCGATGGTACACTAGCTCGAGAAAGTACAATTCGAACGCTTTCCACAGAATATTTTTATGTTCGTGTCGTGTAAAACGTTTTGAAATTTATCTAATGTTTTCATGAGCCTCTGTATATATTTATATTCTATCTCTTTATTTATAATTTTCTATATCTGACACATTTAAGTACAGATCAATGGTTGGTAAATATAGTGCTGTATAGAAACGTGATAGATTGGTGTTTACCTGGGAAACCTTGAGGTCCTCGATCGCCAGGAAGACCAGGGAAACCTGGCACACCTGGGAATCCATCTGGTCCAGGGAATCCAATGTCACCTTTCATACCCTGAAATTGTTAAATTATCATTAATTGTTCTTTAATCGAACGCTTAAAATTGCTAAAAACAAGCAAATTCGAGGGCTAATTTTTTATATTCGTTATTTATGTACCTTTCGTCCGTGCAATCCTATGAAACCTTGTTCACCGCGTATTCCTTTTTCACCTTGCAAGCCTTCGAGGCCAGGAGTACCGAAATCACCCCTCTCTGATTCACCATACGATGGAGGACCTGGTTCACCTACCATTCCTTTGGGTCCTGGTGCACCCATTAAACCAGGTAATCCTCTAGGACCCGGATCACCAGGCATTCCTGAATAAAATTTACACATTGTACGATATTTATCGTTTTTCTTGTTCTCTAGCGTCATATTGTAAATTATTAATATTTTGACGATTCCTTCGCGGGGTTGGTTTAATAAAAAAAAGTAGATTTTAATTTTTAGTCTTCTTTTATAATTTACAGATAAGAGCAGTAAGATAATTTACAACGTAATTGCGAAACCCACCTGGCAAACCCATTTGACCTGGATCTCCATCCAATCCTCGTTTACCTTTAGGTCCGCTGTAACCAGGTGGACCTATCGGACCTCGTTCACCCTTCACACCAGGTAAACCGTGAATACCGTATGCTCCAGGCGTTCCCTTTAAACCCCAAGTTCCTCTTGGCCCTTTCAAACCATCCGGTCCCATATCACCCACCTCTCCCTATACGAAACAGATGAACGAGGAGCTCTTATTATCGTATTGTTTATTCCCGTTATTAATATTATTAATCGAAATATTATATCGCTATCGTCATTTAGTATTCTTTGATACAAGCACGTAATGTTGATGTGTAACGTACGGTTATAATATTTTTAGGTTGTTTGGAATATTCATAGGGAAAGTTAAGAATATCTTAATTGGAATTAAACCTTTTTCCATCTATAACTTCACCAGTCTTCCGTCGAAGACATTTTTGACAAAATACGAGAAAATTCATTAATTTAGATGTGAAAATAAGCACAAGTGGTTGGTAGAAAAATTGTAAAGTTAATTCTATATATTATATTTCTGCGATTGAATTTTTCATTTTACATGGAAATTTTCCTATTCGAATCATTGCACTGTTTAATCATTTCCTCTAGATTCTATTCTAACGTAATTTTCGGACAAATAACGATGCCCTGAATGTGTGCACCGAATAAACTTGTAGAACCAATTAGTTTCTACTGTATTTTTAAACATCGTCGTCGCTAAGAGACTTACTTTTGGTCCAGGTAGTCCATTAAGTCCGTCAAAGCCAGTGTCACCTTCGATTCCCTTCAGACCAGGGGAGCCATTGCGACCTATTCCTGGTTCACCAGGTGGACCATGTCGTCCATCCATACCAGGGAATCCAGGAGGTCCGACTTCTCCCATGAAACCAGGCTCACCCACTTCACCTTGGGGTCCACTGAACGCGCTTTCACCCGGAAGTCCGTCCAAACCATCCGGTCCTACGTCTCCGGAAATACCTTTTGGACCAGGTAATCCTATAATTCCTATAATACCTTCGGGTCCAGTGTCACCCGGTTGTCCTTTAGCTCCAATTATTCCAGGCATTCCGTCGGGACCAGGCCAACCAGGAGGACCAGGTTCGCCAGTTTCACCATCGGCACCGTCTGGTCCAGGAGGACCCGGTTGACCCGGTGCACCATCCCTTCCTGAGTAACCCATCGGTCCAGCATCACCGTCGTCACCTCTGCGTCCGATGAAACCGATTTCTCCTTTCAGACCCTTCATTCCATCGAATCCAGGTGTTCCGTAGGGACCTATTTTCAGCCATTTTATTAGCGATTTATTATTAGTAAACTGCAGATTTTTATGCATTTGTGGGAAATTTAAAAGCTCATAAATCCATAGAACGCGGGTAATGCGCAAAAGTATCTAAAATATTTGAAGTTATAATATTTAATACATAAAACGATCCGCTAGATAGATAGATTTCATTTTTTTGTTCGTAAAAGCATATAACATAATTTGCTTAAATATCCGCGATTTAAATACCAAGTTTCCGCGTAATTCTGTTGCATTCTACTCGCTCTTTCGTTCCAATATACCATCGATGTTTGATAATTGGACTGCAGTTGAAATATCCGATTCCGTGTGTACCATTCAAAGCATGTAAAACAGGCTGTTCGCAGTTTAAATATCATCGTTATACAGAATTTTGTAAAGTTTGGATTTCCCTGGCCTTTTCCAGTGGGAATGTACATATCGAGCGAGGCGTGTTCGTCTCTCGTTTATTGCGTTCATGCGTTACGGTTAATCCTTGTTTATAGTTACCTAACAATTCCCATGAATCGTCGCAACTGTTTCGAAAGGACCATTCTCTCTAGAGAGTCGGTCGATACGCCAGATTTTCTCGTGCATTTAAAAACTAATCGGATGCCAATTGCGTTGATTAACATTTCCGATGTAATGACTGTAAATACTTGAAATTCTGCCTTGCAGAGTGAAACGTTTGTGAAAAACAAGCGCGATAAATTTCATATCATCGATATTTAACTCGAATTAAATAAAATCTCAAGCAACAACGAATAATATTGAAAACTAATTGATACAAGTTTTAGTTGAAACAATGGACTTCTTTGCAAATCAACGAGGTCTGGAAAGAGTACAAGCGACACAACTATCCGATCAATTTAATATCGCGAGTAATCAAAAATATTACGTGTCGGCTATGTGGCGATTGAATTACTCTTCTTAATTGCGTATGGTCACGATCCGCGAGAAATTGCACTTTGCTGCATACAGAATAACGTTACACAACACAGATCAAATATGTATCAATACACAGATCAATAGATAGATCAAAAAGTTGATCTATTTGGTCAATCTTTTATGTATCAAAGGATTCGTTTCGCAAATAAAAAGATAATGATAAATTTCTGATGTTCGAATTGAATTAATAAAAATTACAATTTAAAAACCAGCTTACCTGTAATACCGACTTCTCCCATTCTTCCGGGCATTCCAGGTTGTCCAGCCATTCCAGGGAAGCCCCTAGGTCCCTGAGTGCTGTAACCTCGTTGACCTTTGGCTCCCTGTTGATCGATTTTTCCCGTTAAATCTCAAGGATCAAATATCAGACGTCTATCGCCTTTGCTGTCTAATTTTACCTGTAGTCCGGGTAATCCTTCTTGACCAGGTGCACCTTTGCTACCTTTTGTACCTTTCACACCATCCAATCCGGGTCTACCTTGTAAACCTCTAGGACCAGGATCACCAACGTCTCCTTTCTTACCAAACCAACCCATTAATCCATAATCGCCATACGTCTGATTTGATCCAGGTTCTCCGCGATCTCCTTTGTTACCCAAGCGTCCCTAAACATCCGATCAAGAGAAAACAAGTTTATTTCACCTGTATTACGCGATAGTTGTATAAAAATTCAACATCGTGAAAGAAAAGAGACAAAAAGAGAAAAGAGATTCGATCTCTTTGTTCATATGCCTACCGTGAAACCCATTGGTCCTTGTGATCCTGGTGTACCCGATGTTCCGCGAGGTCCTTGATCTCCTGGCATACCGGGATATCCTTTTAATCCTATAGGACCCTGACGCGATATACCAGGTGATCCAGAAATTCCCGGCAATCCCGGAAATCCTTCGTCACCAGGCCATCCTTCGAGACCTTTCGCACCGTCCTCTCCTATAGAAATTTCATCGCACGTTTACTATCAAATAATGACAATCGCTACTTTTTTAAGATCTTTCTTAAGATTGTTAGTACAGTATATGTAGTACATATGTAGTATAATAATTGATAGGAGAAAAATTCAGAGAATAAATGTTGTCTCTTTAACTTCTTACCTATATCACCTCGTCCTCCTTTGTATCCTTTCTCTCCTTTCAGATTTATAACCGGTGGTGGATAAGATTCTCCGGGTTCACCTTTTCCTCCTTTGTCACCCATTGGACCTTTGGTCCCCGGAATGCCCGGGAAACCCGGCTCACCTCGAAGAAATTCTTTTGGTATCGATGCGTTGTCACCCGGAACACCCGGAATACCATCCAGTCCGGCGAAACCATCGCGTCCTGGAAACCCTGGAGGACCAAAATCACCCTGAAAACAAAGGAGCGCCGTTCGTTGCCTATGTTTTCACGAAAAATTGATTAGCTCTCGCGAAAATACATAATCACAGAAGACGTAATTCAACAATTATAACAATAATTATAAACATAAATAACAATTGTTCTTCAAATAGTTTCTTAAACGGCCAAGTCTCTCAGATGCCGTTTGTCATTCAGATAAAAAATATTCTTACCTTTTCTCCCTTAGGTCCTTGAATTCCAGAGTCACCACGACTACCAGGTTGACCTCGCGGGCCTCTTGGTCCTTCGACACCAGGGAAACCCTTGTCACCGATATCACCAGGCATTCTAGTTAGTTTGTCTGGCCATGTCAGTTTTCCCATTTCTCCTTTAGGACCTTGAGGACCAGCGATTCCTGGTCTTCCACTGTCTCCTTCCAATCCTCTGGGTCCCATAATACCCCGTTTACCCTGTACGCCTTTGAATCCACGAAGACCGGACAATCCCGGGTATCCTGGCGTCCCAGGATATCCGTCCAGGCCGGAATCACCAGGTTCACCCTTTCTACCGGGTAGACCTGTTTTGGGAAGTAGTACGTTTCAGTATACTACGTGTATTGTATAGTAATCGATCGGAATTTACATTTACATCTTTACATTTAGGTAAAGTAGAAAAATACATTGATACTCCATAAAATTTTCTCTAATTGTTTAAATATTTTTATGAGTGTCTATTTTTTGATCGATGATAATCAAGTAGAGGTAATCGAAACGTAGAATTTGATTCAAGAGTGGCAAAGAAATCATTCTGCAAATAATTACCGATGAAAACTTTTTTATTTTAGATGAACCATTCAACTAAATTCCTCTTTACCCATTAACTACCGAATATGTAATTTTCCCGCCTTCCCCTCTATGTAATTAAAATTCTCACGTATTATCTAAAGTAGGTGGTAGAGATTACCCTCTTTTAACAGATTCGTTTCAATTGCGTTTAATCATTCACGATCCAAATTCTCGTAGAACACGAAAACATAAAAATAGAGAGGACATCGTAGTAAACGATATTACGAAGCTTTCAAATAATTTTTTAATGGAACATTCAAAACCTCAGCGTAGGCTTATAAGCATGTAAGTAAGTGAATAAGTACACGATGCTATCAGATGCGATAACGTTGTAATCCTATTGCGAATTCAAGATACAGCAATAACTGTCCAACGTTCTTATCTCAAGATGTCATCATCATTAGTCACGCTAGTAAACTGATATTGTCTCGACAGTAGCAAACAGAGCGGAGCCATAGTATAATATACTATTAAAGCACAGATTTTCGATACGACGTTCAAATAGAATATTAAAGTTCAACGTCCATAGATATTAAAATGAGAAATAGTTTTTATTCTTTTTTAATTTACCAATATAACGTACCTGGCGTACAAACACCACAGTCGTCTCCTTTAAGACCTTTTACACCTTTGAAGCCTGGGGCACCTGGAAATCCATCTGGTCCAGGAAGTCCTGGAAGTCCTGGTAAACCACGTTCACCCGGAGGGCCTCCGATCCTGCTTCCTTTCCCAGGGAAACCTTTTGGACCTGATCGATCGAAACGTTAATTAGTATCGCTGCAGGAAATTGTACAGGATACCAAATTTCCATTACAGCATATCGATGAAGATTTTTGCTTATAATTAAGAATAATGAACACGAACGAATAATTGTCGAATATGAACGATTTCTTCGTTGCTCACGAAATATCTGTGTTTTTAAACCAGAAGCATTAGAAAATTTTTGTCTAGTTGTTTATTTTTATTAATTTTTGTTACAAGACACCGTTTCCTCATTTTTTCATTTAATCAGCAATTTTTTATTAATATTCCGACAATTAATCAATCGCTTTGTTAATCGGTGTTCTGACAATCAACGTCCTAAAATAATATAGACGTATATACAATTATGAAACTACGAATGTAGATGTATAAATATAAATTATAAAATAGACGTATATGCAATTTATCAAACGAAAGAAAAGGTACCTTGGGGGCCATGGTCACCACGATCTCCCGGTAATCCAGGAATACCGGGGTATCCAGGTTTTCCATCTAAGCCTGGTGGGCCGTGTATCGATATTCCAGGAAAACCTTTTGGACCGTCGAGGCCGGGTATACCTGGTGCACCTGGTGGACCTTGTAATCCCATTTCTCCGGTAAGACCTTGAAAGGAGAAATGTAACGAAGTATGTTTCAGTCGGTTCAACACGTTCTTCGATGGACATTGAATCGTTAGATACAAACCATCTTGCCCTGGCTCTCCTTTGATGGAAGATCCTTTCAGTCCTGCCGATCCAGGAGGACCGAGCGGTCCAGGAGGACCAGGTGGCCCGATATAACCTACTTTACCAGGTAAACCTGGTATTCCTGGTTCTCCTGGATTGCCAGGCGGACCTACATAGAAAGAAGCAGTTGTTACATCAAGATCTTTTTTCGTTTTATTTTTAGAAATAGGTACTGGATAAAAACAAACCTAGATCTCCTTGAATTCCAATATTTCCTTGAATTATTTCGTCCAGTTCCGGTATGTATTGTCCAGGTTCTCCCGCAGCTCCTTGTTTACCAGGTGGTCCTTGGTTTCCGGGCTCTCCCAACTCTCCCTGAATTCAAAATACAGAGCTACATCTTTCCAAGTCAATTATCAAAAAGTCATCTAGTTTGCTATCGTTATCCTATTGAAAGATAATTCTTATTCAAATCGATTATCAAATTAGATATTTTCGTATCAATTGCAGTAAAATGCTAAAACATAATCATAAATTTGGTTCAATAAATAAGTCTGCAAAATTAATAAAATCTCAAGGTGTATATGTACGTAAAAGGTGATCAATTCATTTTAAACCAAGCACGAACAGCGTACAATTTGAATAAAATACGCGATGGAATTATTTTATTAAGTTTCTTTGACCAAAAATGAAACAGTAGAGTGGTCTTACGTCTAATCCATCGGGTCCCGGTTGTCCTGCATAGCCTGGAGCCCCTTTCTCTCCCTTTTCTCCCGAAGGTCCTGGCGGACCTATTGCACCCTGTTTGCCTCTAGGTCCATCGTTACCTTGCTCTCCCTTCATACCTTTAGTACCAGCAAATCCTGGGCGACCCTGCGTGGAAATGTCACGTATATACAACACGAATACGACGATCCACGGAGACTACCTCTTAATTTCGCAGTTTTTCGGATTTACGTGGCCGTGTTCGCTTCACCGAGAGAGACTTTCTCTCGCCGCTCATGCTTTAAATCGAATCAACACTAACGTGACGAAATCCTTTTGAAATATCAGGAGATTCGTTCTATCGACGATTATTAATTTTAGAAGATTACAAATAGAGAAGGATACGGAGTGCTGCTACATCGAACTGTTCTAAAGCGTATTCGCTTCTGAGCGTATTCGACGTTTTAAATGTTAAATTCATCGTTTTGAAATAATTTCATACGATGCAATTTTTCTTCGTTTCTGGAAGAAACTACTTAAAGACTACTTAAACCTTGCTATTTCCTTTTCCATTTGCAACGTACAATTTTATGGAATTTGTAACAACTTAAAGTACATAATGTTACTCACGTGAGGACCTTTGATGCCAGGTTCTCCCTTTCTTCCATAACCACCTTTATCTCCTCGCATCCCCTTCTCGCCCCTACTGCCTTTCACCGGATAGTACATGGTGTCTGTTTTCTTGTATTCATCTTTACTCGGGGGGCCAGGCTCTCCTCTGTCTCCTTGTTCACCTACCGTACCTTTCGCGCCATATACAGTTTCACCCACTTCACCTTGCATGCCTGGTAACCCCATGGGTCCGCGGTAACCCTAAAGGATGATTCAATCGTTCGTTATATATCTGTCATAAATAAGTAATCTGATACGATATCACTTCGTTTCGTTCTTCGTATTATCGTATAGAATATACGAAAATTACATTAACACCGTATGATTTTATACGCTCCATACTGTATTGCGTGTGTTATTAAAAAGTTTAGTTTTAGAAGGGTTAAATCTACGAGTATGATCTAGGTGGAAAGTATTACGGACTCAAACAGTTCTGAAAAGTCTCGTAAAACGAAATTGCATTACAAGCTAGATCACGTTAGATCATGGTTGGATCTAACCGCGTTACCGGAACGAAATTATATCCAATTTCTCATCTTTTACACGACAGAGTAAGAAGGCAACATGCACGCGTGCACGGTGGCCAGTTTACAGAAGGGCGAATGCAGCTAACAGAGGTTTCGAGTTTCTCGGAAGTTGCCGATCGGCCGCAGTGGAATCTTCTTCCGAGGGTAGACGGCTCGTATTATCAGTGGCTGTCGTGTCAGCAGATAACAGGCTCTTGAAACGCGAAGTTTCAGATTTCAGCGGATTCTGCCCTGTTTAGAGATTAACATGTAGCTCCGTTGCTTCAGCGACTGATCGTCGCCTCTTATCCAGCTAGTTTCATCCGCGTATTTCTATATTTGCTTACCATATTTTCTCGTTATTTTATCAACGACGAAATATCATTTGAACGTCACAGAATAACGACATATAGTAAATCGCAGAAGTATTTGAACAATTATTATAAAAACTTTGACTCGTATATCTTACGTTGTATGAAACAGCGAGCAATTTTATTCGCACGACGAGATACCATCGTCGCGATTATCAAATTCGAAATCGATCTGTGTTCACCGCTTCGTCTTATCGTTAATTCCATTTTACACAGCGTTCGCCGGTCGAAACTGATTTTTATCGTAGCACGCGAGTTCGAGGGGGCAAGGACAAAAGGTAGTTACACGATCGTACAGCGGTGATTTTTACGATGCTGCATGTAAGAGGATTCCATCGCGAGCACGTTATCAAGACGCGATATCGCGCGGCCCATGAATTCCTTTAAATTCCAAGTCGCATCTCGTTCGCCTCCGCATTTCTTATTTCCGGCGTGTCCGTTAAATATTACCGGCCAACACTTAGTCAGCCAGACGATATTTCATGCGAGCAGGTGGCGTTTCGCAAAAAGGAACGAAACACGTCCAAAGACTGGACCGCCTCTCCCTTTCCTCGTCTTTTTCATTTTCTTCGTCGCTTCTCTCTTTCTCTGGTAGCTTCGTGGCTTGGCGAACGAATGGCACGACCTAAACGTTCGTAAGAGGTTCACGAACCCTCCGGTTCGCCCGATCGGTCGTTACGGTACCCGAAGCGCGATACCAACGGATAAGTCGCGATCTTGTACTCACCATGTCTCCCCTCTCTCCTGGGTAGCCCATTTCGCCAGGGATTCCATACGATCCTTGAAAACCCTGGGCAGAAAATTGTTAATTTACCAATTATCACGGTGTATGGTTTCTGTGATCAATCGACGATTTTCTAGTCGACGAGGATGTAAATTACGCACAGAATACTACGAAGTAGCGTGTAAGTCGTGAAACGACTTTACTTTAGCTTTTAGGGCTACTGCGATGACTGTAATCACGAGTGCCAATTATAATATGGATAATAGTTAATTTAACGCGTCTTTTGCTATTCTTTTTCACTCTAAATAGAGGACAGTGGTAATAAATTTTGAAAGTCTATAGCCATCGTTTGAAGGATAAACGACGTAGGTGTCAAACTCGATAAAAATGTTTCTTTTTATTTCTATTCAAGATCATCGACTCTGGTACTTAAGTCGTTTACCATTTCAATTCTTCGATTATACTTTCTTAGTTTTTTTAGTTTTCAACGGGTCGTGGAACCTGTAAAGTTCGTTACCTCGAATCCGTCGATGCCTGGATTTCCTCGAACACCTTTCACGCCCACGGAATTGATACCTCCGTCACCAGGCTCGCCAACGATCCCTGGATCTCCTTCTGGCCCTGGTTGACCACGTTCACCATGCATACCAGGCAATCCTGGTGCACCGGCACGTCCATCGGTCCCGTTGCATCCATCCAGACCGTCTGGTCCCATTACACCTTCTGGACCGGGATTACCCTACGGCCAAGCATTTAATTATTCCAGATTTCTCTGATTCGTTCCGTTTTATTTTTACTCGGGTAAATCTCGACTAGGAGAAACACGAAAGGTCGCTTTGCTCCGCGAAGCTTCCTGGGAATTTTTCTTGGATAAAGTTTTAGGAACGCGTCAAGAAAATATTTTTCTAACACGGTTAAAGATCTGAAGAATTCCTTTGATAAATACGTAGACATAATAAATTTCGTACGTATTTTCATTAAAAATATACATACGGTTGTCGGAAAAGTTTCTTTCGTTTTATAAGGAAATAATGGATGCACGACATTTTCTGTTTTATGTTATTTTGTCGAATTACGTATGATCCATTTTGTTCATGTTTGTATAAAGATGCGTCTGTATAAAGGTGCGGAAAATACGAATATTTGGATCATTCAACGAAAGTAAAAATTCATTCTATATCTTTGAGAAATTATCCGTATTTCAGAATAGTGTACCTAACGTTACGTGTTGTTTGAGCAAAAAAAAAAAAAAAAATATTTCCGTAGTATTTATAAAATTTAGGTTCAACAGCGAAAAGATGTAGGAAGAATTCAAGTATTAAAAAGCCACGAACCGAATGTTCGTCGATGAGAATTCTTGTATATTTGATTTAACGAGCACGATCTTATAGCCATCGCTACTCGTTGCACAAGTTTCGGTCTATTTTTGTTTCTTCCCGTAAATAATATTTTTTTCCTGATAAAAGACAATTTTTTATCTTTCCCGTAAAATGGGACGAAAATAACAACTCTACGAAAGTTCACGCAGATACGTAGCAGTGAAGCTTCATCGATTTATTTACAGCTAAAGCGATCGGATCATAAAGTTGGCTTCTGGAAGAAAATTTCGAAACGTAATTATCACTGACAATGAGAGTTTCAGATTTTGTACGTGTGCGATAGCTTAAAAAGGCCAATATTATCTTCTCGCGCGATTGAATTAGTACGTGTTAATGAAATCTAATAATAAAGAGACAAATTCATTGTCAAGAACTGGTAAGAGGCAAAGAATTAATGGGAAATTTTGCGGGAAAATGCAGCTTGTTGAGCATGATTAAAAAAAGATGTCTACAAATTGGTTGGGATATTTAAATTCATAGCTTGTGCAACGTAGATAACATCTGGCGAGCAAATTTGGAAATTCAGGCGAGCCTTGAATGTAAAAATTGAAACTCGACAAACAAACTTTTAATGGAATGGAGATTTTTACGAACCGGTACTCCTGGAGCTCCGGGGAATCCTCGTATACCTTCGTCACCCTGAAAAGAAAATAGAGATCAGATTCGTTGAACGAGTATCTCGTTGCAATTGTAACTTCTGCCACGATCTTTTGCGACGAATATTTCATATTTTTATTTTCAGCGAAAAGATCGTGCAAGAAGTTTATAAGTTCATGGAAAGATAAAATACGGTTTTTCATTGGTTTTATAGTTGGGAAATTTCAACAGGCTTACAGATTATAAATTACAAATCGCAATTATCAAACGCATATATCCTTTCTTCAACGACCGCAACAATAATCAGCATATTCGAGGAGACATCGGATGTAGTATTACCAGACCCATCAAGGATATCACACCCACTCCTCCTTTCCTATAAAAATAAATTTCACAATTATGCGTACACCGCCTACTACATATTTCTTTAAATACGTTACATCGTACATGATTCGTCGCAATTGCGAAAGTACGATTATTGCATCGCACAATTGATTCGCTGGAAGGCCATCTAATCAGTGGTGCAACTGCGACCATTTCAAATGTGTACTTCCTGATCCGGAGGTGCTTGTAAAAGTGCACGATCGTTCGTGGCTGATAACGCAATTCCGTTCTGTGTGAAATAAAATGCGTCGTTAACAATTGCTAATGTACTTTCGCGAGCCATTGTCTGTTACCCTGTTTGTAATTCTTCATTATATTTATTTAAGTATTAATAGAAAAAAGTATGGTATTTGTTGTTGAATAGCATTGATAAGCTCGTCATGGTATCAGAGCGTTTAATCGTAGTACGAACGAAATCATACTAGAACATTTTTAAAGTAAACGTAAAACTGCGATTGTTTTAGTAAAATTAATCCGATTGTCGTGTTTTACGTTTTGTAAAAGTCGTAAAAATTGATAGCGGTGTACTATCCTATTTTGCTTTTTCTAACAATAGGAAATTTCGTTTCCATTGCAAACGACAATAGCGAAATAGATAAACTTTTTACAAACTGCGGTACGGATGTGTTGTACGTCGAACAGGTATCAGAAAAAATAGAAATATCCTTTTGCATCGTAATATCGTGTGCCGCTTTGATCGTAATACTAATTGAATTTTTGTTTTGTAAATGTTGTTCATAATACGAGATAGTAGATGGCGAAGGAAAATAAATAAACTGTTTTTTATACAAATTAGCAACGAACCTAGCAACTAGTAATTTCTATGCGGATGTTTACGCAGTTTCATATTTTTCCGAATGTAATGTAATAAATAAGATAGAGATTCGTTTTATCCACTAGATATCATCACGAAGCTCTAGCTCTGCTAATTTCGTTTACCATAAAGTGTACGTTGAACGCTGATGAATTATAAAACATAATAAATCATAGTCGGCTACTTAACATCATCATTATGACGTGTTTCCACATAAACATTTTTCACACCCTCCTAAGAACCACTTTACACACCACCGTCATGCTATACCATAATAATCCGTCGTGCCTGAAGCGTAACAACGAGGAGGAAGGAAAGGAACAGAGTCCACCGCAACGAAGACAATTACTCCATATAAACCACCGTACGGGACAAACAATGTGCATGCATACAGCATTTCACGTCGAAAAAGGAGTATCCCGCGGAAAGTAGTCCCCCGGGCAAGCAACACGCGGTAATTTGCACACTCGCAATTCCGCCACCGTTTCTCTACCTACGAAACTCGAATTACTCGCATAATTAGGATGTACGGCTCGTGGTTGTGGTTAATTAACCGACGAACGTTAAATCGAGAATAAAAATAGTAAAGAGAAAGAAATTGAGAGATAAGTTTTTCAGTAGCAAGATAAAACGACAGAAACGTAGATCGAAGGTACGAGCAACGAAGATAGATCTCAGTTTGGAAACAAATTTTACGAAATTTAGTTTATGTTACTCGAAAATATACGAGAAAATATACGAGAGGCGTTAGAATCGAATTACTTTTGGTGGAGAAGAAAATAGCAAAAATGTAGATGGAAGTGGAAAGAGGTTTTGGAAGGAAGAAGAAGCGAACGAAGAGATAAAACCGAAAACTGCTTTCTTACGGGTAAAGCTTTTTTGTGTTAATTCTCGTGACAAGGGGTGGAACGAGGGCAAAAGGAATTTACGAGACGCGTCGCAAGCTTACCCGTGGCTTTTCACGCAACATTTACGCTCGCTCGTCTCTGGTGAATGCGTGGCAATCACGGAACGAGTGGTTATTTGTACCCTCCTCTACTTTGCTACTACCCCCGGCGGATCTGCTTTGATCCTAACGCGTGTCTGATGAGTGCTCGACCGACTACAGATTATTTGTGTGCTTATCTTTGACATACAACGATGTGGTTATTACATCTACGCAGCTTCACATCTTTATCAATGTAACTAAAGAAACAGAATCTGAATAGACATTTGTTCCTTCTATTAAATGTCGTAACCAGCCTCTTAATTTGGATATTTTATATTACTACGTGGATTCTTTGTAAATTTTTACATTTACAAATACATAAACATTTCCAATTTAACGATTACAAAAAATCGTTAAGTTTCAATCTTATTTATTGATTTATTAATCTAGATTATAATATACGAGAAAATAAAGAAGAGAGAACGAATAAAGAGAAAAGATAGATAAAGGAAAGATAATCTTAGTTAAATCGTACGCATGTATAACAGCATATAGAAGTTAGAAAATCGATGGCAATAATATTATTCTCGCCTTTATCTTTGTCTATGCAGCATTAAAATATAAACTATTTTGCTTGTTTTTCAAGTATTCCTGGAAACTGTAATTACATTGGGAAATTTCATTATGCATTAAAAATGCGTATGTTGCGTTAAGTACGAATTGCGTCTTGACGCAATCCTCGAATTAGCTTGAATTTTTATTTGTAGTGGAAAATTCTTAGCTTCGTCAGATCTTCCGTCGACCATTAACGCACTTATCTTGCGTGATTACGGTTTTAAGAAACGGTAAAAAAAAAAGAAAGAAGAAACAGCTTTATCAGTTAACCTGTTGCACAACTGTCAAGAAGCATGCCTGATTGAGAATGCTGTAACACAAGACTGTAAACTAATTATATATTACTTCACTCCCTGCTGAAATTTTTCATGAAACGCGATTTTACAACGATATTTCGATGACTATTTTTGTAAATTCCTCGTAAACTATTATGCATTCCATCTGAATTACTTTAGCATTGTTTCATGAAAAGCAATTGGAATTTTAATATCTGCACGATCAATCGTACGATATACAAAGACTTGATAAAGTTTCGTGCTACTGCTCGATACGAATCGGTCGCTGTCGTGGACCAGAATGGTCCTCCTGACCAAGACAAGCGTCCCGTTGCTACGCCAATCGGACCAACTTCCTTTGTCCATTGTTTTATTCGTGGTATCCACGTGCATGTTTCCACGTGGCGTACCACCATATCTCGCATTTAGAAATCTTTGGTGAACTCGTAAACTTATTAGCCGATACGGACAGCAGAGTGGCTCGTGGACTCTCGGAATTGCTTTACCCTGACTCATTTGCAATGTTATACATTTTATATTGGTAAAGTATGATTAATAAGAAATTCGTATTGAAAATAATAATTTGAATACTGTACACGTTTTTCATTTATCAGACCGAATACATTTATGAATCATCGATGTGTGATATATATGGAACGGTTATTTAAAATTTCCAACAAAGGGATGCGCGGTGAATAGAAGATTCACTGCCATTCGCCTGGAACGTAGAGAGCCGGGACTGAATCGTTTCGTGAAACAGGCGTAAAACGGATATATATCATTCGTGTTAACGATCCTGTATTTCACACTTTAATTATACGTATCGGACATCCGAAATTGATGAACTATGCCCGATGTAGCGTCGACCTATTGCGGGACTCGCTTGTTCAGCGGAACGTTAATCACACCTCTTATTTACAATCGTTAAAGTGAAAAGTTATAAAGCGGCCCACCGATTCGCGGAATTATTTATGCGTTCGCGGCGATTTATCTTAATTATTTATCTTAATTGAGCGCGTCCGAGGAGGCCCTCGCGCTGTTACATTTCGAAGTTGTCGCAAGGAAAGCGAAACGCGAATGTGTGCGCGCCGGCCGACTAAATTAATATGGAAACGCGGCTGATTCGTATTCGGGTCAGATAACAGCGGATTCGACAGCTACCCATGAAATACTCATGGGAATCGGCCCGCGTGCGTCGCGTCTCCTCGCATGAAAGTCCGCTCTTATCATCGCGGCTCCGCGTTTCGAAACTTTTAACGACTCGATAACCGAGGCTCGTAATTTTTGCCCGTGCGCGAAACGTTCGTCGTGTATGGCAAAGTATAATACGTATAAAACCACGTATAAAATAGACAAAGTATTTGTTATAATATTTAGTGAGCGAAGCATATGTTTGTTTTATGTTCTCTTCATTTCATAAAAATACGAATATTTGATATGAATAATGAAAATTGTATAAAAAGTCACGGTTTATTGATTAAATGGTGATTTTAGAGAAATAAAAATATATTGTTCAATTATTTCTATAGATACGCGCGTATTTAGACAGCTAGATGTGCAAGCGAACAAATAAATAGTAGAACAGATGCATAGTGGAATTAATAGCCAGACAACTAGCTACGTAGAGACAAGGATAGAAGGATATGTATGGAATAGAGAAGAAAGGGAGGCTGAAAGTAGGCCGGGTATAAACCGGACAATAATTGTTCTTGATAAATTCATATGACCACAAATCGTTTGTAATTGCTCAATATTTCAACGGCCTCCATGGAAGCTGCGTGTGCTTTACTAATTATGATTGGGAAAACGCATGCCGCTGAAATATCACCGAGCAGGTACCGAGTCGAATATTTCTATATTTCGCTGGTGAATCGATTTTTCCACGCTACCTATCGCCATGCGTTTTGCCGGGCAGTTAAATCGAGAGACCAGCAAAGACTGCTCAGTGCGTGAGAAACAAATTTTATCGTCTTCTTTCGTCTTAAAGTAATCTTTAAGGTACCTAGAAGTAATTAGGAAGGAATCTTTAAAAGCTATGTTTCGTGAACATAAGTAGAGGAACAGGGCATTGGGTAAATATCGTTTTATTTGGAATATTTTATTAAAAAAAGATCTTCGATTAAAATTACAATAATGGCAATGAACAGGCGACGCGATTTATTTAAATTGACGGATCAGTAGATATATATCGATCGATATGTTATACGACGATAGTATAATATTTATCGAAATTCGGTGACGTTTGGAATAAATTGAAAATAAGGGGCAGGAAGGTTGTTCACCTTTGGAAAACATGAATTTACGGTGCAAGTACCAGAGAGTATAGTTGGTAGAGGGTACCGGCGTCTACCAAATATGGTCAGACTCGATACAAATTGACACACTTCCTTTTAAGGGCTTGCACTGATTGGTCTGGTGTGAACTCAGGGAAAGGGTTAAATCTAGGATGACGAGTCATAAATCCTCTCCTTAAACGGAAACCGGCGAATCCAAGATGAAAGTGTGCACGATTGAAATGTAATTTCGATGTAGAAAATGATAAATTTTCTAAAGGAATTTTCATAAAAGAAATCGATCGGTTCAAAAATATTTTAAAAAACATATACATGATATTAAGAAGAAATCTTTGTTCTATAACAGAATCTGTTTATTCTTACATTATTCTATATTTCTATATTAATATTTGATTCGTATATCTATATTAATACCCTACCATATAATGAAACTCGTCATTGTTAAAACACGTATTGACGTATATACAGACGTATTTCAACGTTGTAACATTTTGTTCAATTTCGTTCGTAATTGGCCTCTCCTTTAAATTTCATGCTACGCGTGACCATCATTGACCATCAATTTTATAATTCACGTTTCACAGAATGTCGAAATATCAACATCAAGCTGATCAAAGTTGCGTATGTAGAAGCGAGCCTTCACAGACCGAATAACGAACGAACAAACAATTTTGTCAATATCGCGGTACTTAGGTTCGTATTTTTCAATCTCGTTCGAACGATGGCCCACGTTTGTCGAAATATCGTACAATTTGACAGATAAAACACGTTTACGGTTCTCAATTAGCAGAGTTGGCTAGCCGATGACAGGACCAACCGAGAGACGATTAACTTCATCGTTTTGCGCGAATAAAAAAGTTCTGATCGATTAATCGTCTCGTTGACAATGTACGTGGATTAATTGTCGTGTTTGATACGAGATCAAAAGAACTTCTAATAAGCTGACCACGGAACAACTAATGTTAAAAGCCAGAATAAAGGCTCTATTCAATGTATCATTTTGTGTCGTGGATTCTTTTTTCTAGAAAACTCCTCAATTCCTTTTTTTTTTTTATCTTCTTTTGTTCACAGATAAACTATTCGCTGAAATTCTGTGAAACGTTAAGGAAGGAAGGGTAGGCAGAGCGTATCTGGTTATGAGATCATTCGACATCCGGTTTCACACTGCTGGAAGCATAGAATGATCTGTCAATGGGAAGTGCGTTATCGCAATACGCGTGGTATGTCATCCTCCCTTTTTCGTTCTTTTCTCTCTCTCTCTCTCTCTTCTTCTGTCTTTCGGTCGGTTCGCGCTTTTAATGGGACGACCTAATTTCGTGAAAATCTTACGCGAAGAAAGACGATTCAAATCGCCCGCTAGATTAGAGCAATCAGCGAGAACGCGAACATTGCGAAATTGCATGGTATAAGTGTGGGACAAATATCAGTGGATAAAGAATGTAGGAACAGATTTCCGAGAATAGAGTCTAGTTTTGGTAACTTCAGATGACGTTGGTGTTAAAAGTAATATTATACTGGGTGATGATATTCCATTATGTGGTTGTGGCTGTGTATTTCAGGCGGAGTAACACATTCGTTGTATCGATACGTGGAAAAAGTTTTATTTTATTATATACTTTATCATCTCCAATTTTCGTTTTCGAGTATTAAACTTTGCTGGTCGGTAATCGAATTCAACTGAACAACGGTCAATCTTCAATTTTCGCAAACACGTTTTCTACGAATTAATTAATTTTATTAATTTACACTGAATGATGAATCGACGATAAGAAGGTCGGTTTTTCCATAAGCGAAATCTCGTAGATTTTATCGAATTCGATATTCGTCGGATTTTTCGCGGTAAAAGCGTTGCCAGTAACTGCGAGGTGTTAGATTCACGCGATATGTAGATGATTGCGGAACGGAAATGCTTCTCACCCCCACATTTTGCGATATGAGAAGACGAGCGAACGCGTAGGACTTCGCTGCGTGTATCCGTTCTATGGCTGTTATCACCTTTCGGTATCCGTTATCGCTGCATGAAATGTACCGGCAAATCAACAATGGGTCGAATGTGAATTGAAAGAGATTACTCCGATTTTCAATAAATCTTCCTATCAGACCGGTGCGCCCATGCTTTATGGCGTGTTTTTTGACAAACGAATTTTACGTGCAACAGGTAGTTATAAAATATCTCTCGCTATATCGATAATTTAATTTCTAAATCGATAATTTTAAGCCTCGGACAATAACAATACACAGCCAATATAGCTCACAGAATTCCTCGTAAATGGAAAAGTAGGAAAATTAGAATATATGAAAGATGAAATTGATCAGTTTGGTTAACATATCTTTTGCAACAGGTTGAGGCTGATATCGAATTCAGCGAAATTGATGCGATGATTTCCAACCTAACTATTACGTCGGCAAATACGTGTATCCTTGCAAGTTTAAAGTGTGTATCAGCAAATCACGCACTATCGTAGAGTTCAAATGAAACATAAATGACGAAACTCGAGCAATCGATGCCCCATGATTGCTACGAGTAATCGAGTATTTTTCGACCCAATTGCAAGAATATAGCCGTTATCGAGGAGGATTGAACGATTAATAAATTTCATAATACATGCTGCTTTTTTAATAAGCCTGTTCTATCTCGATCTAATTTGAGCACATGTTTTTATCGTATAATATACTTTCAAACATAAATACGACAATATTATTTCCCACAGAAACGAAGCGATGCATTAGAAGATAGAAGATCCGTAAATAAGGCAACTTCGTATTTAAAAGATCGACTTAATTCCAGCGACTTATTTGCTTCGGTTAACAGGTTAAACGATCACCGAGAATTCACACGTATAAAAACGAATGTCACGTAAATTTGTCCGGCTATCGACGATGGGGTGGTACAAAGTGCGAATGTCACGAGGGGTTAATGGCACGTAGGTTCAGTATCAAAGGAGGATAGCCGCATGGCAGAGAGAGGCGTATCGTCGGTGAAACGGAGATTTCTTTATCGGCGCTTAGATACCCTACTTCGTTCAAGCGAAACAAAACAGGGGTTACACGTGCTCGTCCCAGCCTCGTCAACGTCGCCGTCTCTTTTACCGCGTGGGCGTGCACTTCTGTTTCCTTTTTTCCTACCTCGTGTATTTTCTTGTCGCCTTTTAGTTTGCTCTTTGATCAGCTTGACGATACCCACATGGACGAGCTTAGATTTTTCTAATCGTTTACCGTGTAAGAAATCTTCGTCGGTTATTAATAGATTTGGTCCAGCCTATTTTCTTTTTCATCTCTTCCAACTTTACTAAAATCTACCACAGCACGCAATACCGATTATCAAAAAGCTACGAACTTCCCAAGGAACCTACGCGATGTTACAATTTTACTTTTTCTCTCGAAATTGACTATTTCTTTTTTTATATGTGTCACTCGTCTATCAAACCGACGCGTCGCGACAACTAACGCTACGAAAAGCGCGAGGAAGCAGGAATCGAGTAATCTCGGGGCGGAACTGCAATAGGAAAGGCCCGCGTTTCTGTTAATTCGTGTCAATCCTGATAACGAGACAACGACGTAGACGACGATTTCATCGGCCGTACAAAATAGTCGTGGCACGTGGGTATGCTTGTAATATGTAATATCTGGGTAATCGTTACGTAGATAGGGATCAATGCCAAACGCGAGGAAGGCGTGATGCTGCAATTTATCATTAACGCCTACGTCCTGAACCGTCGGGCCGAATTGTTAACCCAAAGCGCAGAATTGTGCCATTCCCACCACTTCGGTGGTAATTTCGGAACGAGGTCTGCAGCTTTTGTTCGCCTCTGGCGATACCACTGCACCGAATAATTTTTCAATTGAGTTATTTTTTACAAGCTGCATCGAGTTTATTTCGATCGGTTTTGCGATCGTGTCGCTTTTACATGGGTTTTGAACGTAGGGGCAAAGCTCATGCGTGCTTTCAAAATTTCTCACGTCAGTTTTGATCTTCCGCAGTTTTGATCTTGGCGCAATTCGATATTTTCGTATTTTATTACGCGAGTTAGAGATATATTCTATTTTTTTAATTCTATCTCGCTTCTCGAACTGTTTATGGTTTAACGTCGTTTTAAAAAAGACTTTGAATGAAATTTTTTCTGCTAGTACTTTTTGCTTTTTGTAGTACAAACGAAACATCATACACATCGGTAACGATTCTTTCATATTCTTCTCAAATTTGAGAAATTTTCGGAATATGTTCTCTAAGCGGAAACGATATTTGTAACGACGCATATATGTATGAAAGATATTTTAACTGCATGATTTTTCCGTTAATAGAATTCACAATCAAGGACTGTTAATCGCGTAACATTTTTTACCGGTATAACTTTAAAGCTTACACGAAACGATGTATCGAAAAAGTCTCGATATTACACAGAAGAAAGTATATCCCTTGATTGGTAGAAATATTTTATCAACGTGCAGAAATATTCTTATTCGACGAAGCCACTCTATACGACATCGGGCGAGCAGAAATCTTCTTTCAAGTGGAGTGGTATCGCGAAATAACCACGGAGAGGAATGTTTATTTTTTCACTTGTTGCTTGGTAAAGTGTCGCGTCAGTGCGGTACCATCGAACACAGCATCCGTTCTCCAGAAAGGACCATGACGTCAGCGTGTTCTCGCGCGCGCGTTCCTTTTACGACACGTTTCGTGAGAATCTACCAGCGAGAGAAAAAGATTCTCAAAGCTGCAGTTCGTTTGAATTGAACTCGATACGCGGCTAGGAAATTAGAGAAACTGGCAACATCGTTACACGAAGGTTAACTACAAACACCAGCGACGTCGAAACAACGATCGGGTTAATCGAGTGCGTCAGCCTCGACTTTATGGTCGCCATGGCGAATGGTACCGGAAGATTTACGATCGTCAGGCAAACGATGAGCCCGATGAAATTTACATACGACCGCTCGAGATTTCTACTTTGCTCTTACGGCCAGATATTTAACGAATATTTTTGAATAAATGAAAAAATTATGCGTATCCTTCGTTTTATTGTCGCGACCAACTTTTATTGTCCAACCCACGTTTCTAGAAGTTGCGTGGAAATATATGAGATCGTTATTCCTCCTACATCTAGCTGCAAATCGATGTTTTTAGACAGTAATGACGCACGGTTATCGAATGGATATTGAATAATTCTGTGAAAAAATAACATCGTCTTATGAAGAAACATCGCGTTATTGGAAGAAATGTCATTACGATTCATTGTGAATTCATTGTCGTTGGCGGTTATTACCGTCTTGGAATTTTCTGATTTAATGATTAATCCGATATCGATCGTTGTGTCGTTCATGGGAAAGTTTATTGTCAAGTTGGAAGAACTTAACATTTCTTGTAATTTGCTATCGGTTTATTTAAATGTCTTCTTTAAGTAAAGCATTTAACTGCGTAAAATTTAATTTATCTTGTGAACGGTGAAATAATTCAATTTTACTGGAGGAAAACGTACCATTTTCGACTGGTTCCTACTTTAATGCATTTTGCTATAATTTGTAATTCTTGTAATTGTCAATTGATTTTACCTTGGTAATATAAAATGTAAGATAAGAGACAACGCTAATTATGATACTTAGTTAGATAGGATCCACTCCTAGCTTAAATTTATAACATCTACTGCGGTCAATTTTCTACGACCGAAAGTATTCTACAAATTTATATTTACGCTGTATTATTATAATTTGTTGCAAAATGAACGGTCAACCTCGAAGTGATCTTCTAAATATTCTGACACCGACGATTTAGTAGATTAGTTACCTAGAAGAATTATTATCATCATAAAGTTCAATAAAATTATCATTTGTTCCGTTTACGGCATCTTTTTAAGCCGCGTAAAAAAGGTCAGAAGCGACGAAGAAAATCGGGGATACTGGCAACGTTGCAGCGGTCGAAAAGGTCGCTCTCGATGCAGTGGTACCAGAAAGGGCCATGACGTCATCCAGATGACTCGTTTGGAGCCGCCGGCGTCCCGATGTAAAAGATGCAATCCGTATGTGTCGTAAAAAAGAGAAAAATGTGCTCGTAAAGCCTTATCTTGCCGCAAACTGATAGATGTTCATTAAGGAGTCGACTGCGCAACCGTGAAGTACCATTCTCTTAACATGGTTCCGCAATATTTCGCATCGTTCTGATAAAGGTCCTTATCACCTCGTTGCCGCATCCTCTATTCTTCTTGTGACCTGATTTTTTTATGTAACTTCGTAACTCGCATAATCATACGACATCTTTGCTTATTACGCGTATTTTGAGCATTAGCCCACTTTCAAATTTCCCATAAATCCATAAAAATCCACAGTTTAGTATATCATTTAGTATATTTAATATATTTTATTCTATCGTGTTTCTCTAAAATTTCACCAAGTTTTGAAAGATCGGAGAACCAGCGAAAAAAGTGAACTGAAAAAACAAATATCACATCAATATCAAATTCAACTATTTGCCATCGAACTTTACAAACCATACTCGATCAAATTTCATCGACTCCCACCCGAAAACTCGTTCAACCCTCGACCGCAATGATCGACAATCGTTGATTACGATGACGGGCGACATCATTGATCGTGAGACAGCGTGATTGGATACGGTTCGCAACGTACGAACTCTTCTTATTTTCTTTGTCTCGTCCCGAGTCAGCTCTTCGTCGAAGACGAATCATTTCTGTTTCTCGTCACGGTGTAATGTTCCATCATATTGTATCGGGTTCGGGTTGCGAAAGAATGGATTCGCGGTACTTCTGTGCAAGAGGATCGAGTGCGGGCGGACTTTGTGGGAGTTCCGCGGTAATTCCTTCTCGTTCTCCGCATTTGGAAACGCTCCGTTTCTGGCGGCTGACGCCATGCCGCTCTTTTTTAATCCCCCTTTTGAACGCGTACACGCGTACTCAGCAACAATTTCATCGAAAATCGAACCGAAAAAAGCGGCCCTGGTATCCTCGTTAGCTCAACAAATGGAGAGAATACGATAATCCCGCTATGCGATTTCGATTGTGTTCCTTCCGCGTATTCGGTTTATGCAGTTTTAGCAAAAGAGAAGTGGATCTAGATTTTTCATTTTTAGACGTACAGTTATGTTCGATCTTGATATTCTTCTATTTCTTTTACACGTATACGCATTATTTATTCGTGTCATTTTTAAGCGTTTAATTTTTAACTGTGATACGTTACGTATTACTAGGTTGTCCGAAAAGTTTCTTTCGTTTTATAAGGAAATAATGGATGCACAATATTTTTCGTTTTAGATTATTTTATCGAATTACGTATGATCCATTTTGTTCTATCAAGATACAGATTACAACGTTCCACGGATTATGTTTCGCGTTTGTATAAAGATGAGTCGTTGCAAAAGACGTGCCTGCAAAAGAAAGATACTTTTCGGACAATCTAATAGTATTCGTACATGAAATTTTCTTTTTAAAAATTTCGAAGATTACAATTTCAGAATACAATTATTGCGGAATTATTGGATACTTTTGAAATTATTAGCCATGCGTTGAATCGAGTTTGAAGAATTTTTTAATTAAAATATGGTAATGTAGAATTAAAGTGATCGATGTAACAAGTACCGTATTTTTAATCATGGCTGCTCATGAAGGAATAAATATTTCGCCCAATTCTGGAGGACCAATTTAGGCACTTCTCGACGGTTACGGACTGCGGAAGCAATTAAGAAGCAGCTGCGATACTACGGATTCACATAATTTCCCCGTATTTTATTTTCTGCTAATACACCCACGATGTTGAGTTTGACTCATGGTGATAAAAAAAAAAAAAAAAAAAAAAGAAAAAGATAAAACATAGAAAGATGAAAAAGACGAGGCATCTGTAGCCCTCATTAAGTATTTTACGATGTAATTGCGTCAGTTACTAAAAATTCTGCCTCTATCAAAATTGTTTAAGCAATTGTACATTTCGGTTCAACGTAATACGATACGATTTTTCTCGATTTACAATATACGCGATATAACTCAGCCCTTTAACAACCAAACTGATCGATATTATTTTTCATGGAACTTAACTTATGGGATTTGCCAACTTTTCGGTTTTCCAGCGACTCGAATATCATCAACCAGATTTATGTTTGAATTATTCACACGTTATATGAATAAGAATTGAAATAAAGATATTTTTCTTGTATATATTTTGAAATTATTGATTATGGATATATGCGGTTGAATAATTGTAAAATTGATTAATACTCATAAACCTATTTAATCATGCAATTGTCAACGTGAATAATATCCTGAGATATGACTGTCCGCTTACCCTGTAGCCCTTTTCTCCTGTACCACCATATTCTCCAGCAGCACCTTTTTCACCTTTTGGACCAGGTGGCCCATCTGGTCCGATGTCACCAGGAAGTCCTTCTGGTCCCTGAGGTCCAGTAATACCAGGGAAACCTGGTGTACCTTTTATCCCCTTGCAATCGCATTTGTATGAATCTCTGCAGATCTGTAACAACATATTACTAATTACTTTAGTTGTTGTTTAATTATTGCTAATTATTTTACATATTATTAACCGAGTAAACGATAAACCCTTGAGCAAACTTGGCTTGATATTTCAGTGTCCATTTTTTACAGAAACATCAACATACAAGGTACATTTTTGTTATTAATGGTTATTAAAATTACATCTTCCTCTGCGTCTAGATAAAATTTGGCCCCGAAAGATTTAAGTTTATGTCTCTAAAATTCCCTCACGATTTCGTCGAGACAACACCAGCTTACGGATGTTAATTTGCGAATAACATACGCCACCGCATCTCGAAGGACCGTATCTGTTTGAGTAACGTGAAAGAGGAGAAAAATGTAATCGCACGCGTTTGTTTCGGAGGATGAAAGCTGTTCTGCTTATGTCAACGAGACTTTAAGAACGACCAACGTCCAGCTTTCGAAGAAACCCCGGTACGATGTGTGTACATACATACAAGACACGTGTTCCTTTCTTCGCCATTTTTTCATCGTTCTACAACATTATCTTGGCCCGTGCACGAATAAATAATGTAATGTGCGTACGAATAATAACGTCCGCACGTGCGAGACACGGACCCATTGCAGCGGATCTTTTATATCGAAAAATGGAGCGGCCACGTTTGTGTTTCTTCGGCTATTCGCCTAGTGGTTGGTTATTCAGGTGCTCCGATGTTTGTTGGAATAGTCGAATTTAGAAATTTCGAGCGTTCACCTTACCGGCTTGTTAGAATATCCTAGTTTGTGGCTCGCAGCAACTATACGTTACTTTAAGCGTGATAAACAAGCTTCTCGCTTAAGAATTCCAAAGTTATTTTGAACTCGTGTAATCATATCTTGCGTTCTGCGTTATTTAAGCAAAGAAAAATGAGTTTCGGGGAACTTTTTATCCTTTCTTGTACTACGGTGTTCTCAGAGAATGAATTTGAACGTTTTTCTTTATTTTTAACATTCCACGATATTCGCAAAACGTGTAATATCCCAACGCGTTAAAATAATGTTCTGTACAGCGAAACTGTATTATGTCGTTGAGAGAAATACAACTTCCGTTAATTCAATCGCACTAAATCTGTTGATATATACAAAAAGAAGAGGAAAGGAAATGGTTAATTCATTACGCGATACATCAAAGCTTTTTCTCTACTTTTATTGACATTTCTGTATGGCTTCGATACTACCAGGAATCGTTCGAACAGTTTGCAAAAATATTTACGAGTTCAAATCCAGTCCACGGGCGAACTGTTTATCGAAAAAGACTGCGGGCAGTTACTTTTTTAAATAGAATCCGGTAATTCGAGCCGGATCGCTGGAATATTTTAATGACAAGGATTTATGTAACAGAAGAAAAAGTGAATCTGCACTTCAGTTACCACCCACGATCGCAAAGACTGCGCGAAATCAAGGTCACTGTTGCATTAATGCATCAGTTTAATGCCACCTACGTGATTGGTTGTGACAAGTCACCTTGTTTTTAATCATGTGTCAAGGTATCCCCGTGGCTTTGGAGTTTTGCGAGGACCGTATTTACCGCAACATGCGGTCGATGATGAACTTTCGATTATTTGATCGGTGGATCGTAAATTTCTTAATCTCGTTCTAAGAATTGATCGTTGATAATGATGTACGTAAATGGGACAGAATCGCATTTTTTTCAAGAGTTATTACGAAATAATAAGCGCGAAGGAAGAAGTTTCGAAGAAATTTGAGTCTGACTATCATAGTCTTGCGGATAAGATTAAATAGTAGTTTCCTTCGAATCTTGGAATTCCGAATTACCGAAATCCAAGAAAAGTATATCTCAAATTACATCAATATATCGGCAGAGTAAAATATTCTTTGACGATAATCTGGTACAAAATTGAATAAATGAATTTTTGGAAACAGTTAACTATTATTACACTAAGAAAAGTTAATCAGGTACATTTCTCACAGATGTCCATCAGATACATAGTAAAAATAAATATCAGCAAACGAAAATTTGTCATAACATTAAAACGAGCGATCATGCGTATCATCAACGATTCTTTCGTACATCTCTCAAGTTAAAACATCTAAGAAGTTATTCAACGATAGAAAAATACGATCGATTAAAAAATAATCGAAAAGCAACGACTAAAATTTCGATTTTACACTTTGTCTATACATTTTAAGAATGAATTACTGGTATCGGTAATTGCCAGGCAACTCCATACAAGTTTCCAGTGAAAAAAATAAACGGTATGTTTTTTAAGAAAGTAGGTGAGCTTGTACGAAATGACTCGGCACAGGGGTCCTACATAAAACGAGACCGTAACTCTTTGCGGATTTCGATCTTCGAGCTGTCTTATCTGTCGCGATGTTCATTTTTGTATGATGACCTCGTCGCGAAACGATCTTCCAAATATGTAATGCTCGCGGCGTGTCTGCTTGCTCTTAGCCATCGGCATGACGTAATATTCCAGCTTGGACAAGAGTCGCGTTCGCATGTGACATAATTTCGCGATTACGCATGAGGACGATCTATCGCGAATTACGTCCTGCCCCGTCTCACGAATTTCAACAGTGGAAAAATTCTTCGTTGAATCCATTCATTGAAATACATATAAATTTGTATCAACTTCTTTCAGTTATTTCTGTATCAATCGCGATACTTTATGGTTAAAAAATTATGTTATGTTATCTTATGTTCGAGGAAAATTTAAAGAGATCATCGCTAATACGCGTGATCTAACGTTCGAATTTCACGCGAAAGCTTTTTGCAATTATCAAATGCCGTTTTGTTCGACACAAAAATTCGAAGAGTAGCAACATTTTTCTTTTCAGGACTTTTCAAGAAAGAATCGGATAATTTGATTTTTGTTCTTATTCATTTCCTTAAATCAGTCGTCCTCGCGTCCCCAAAATTGCAAATACACAATGCAAATATGAAAATTATTACTTCGAACGAAGGAAATAATATTAGACGTTACATCGTGCAAAATAGAATTTCAGAGCTGTACAGGTAATGTTAGATGACTAGCTTCCTGTTAGACTTTAGTCAATAAAGCTAGGCGGAAGCGTTCGCTTTAGCAATTATTTTCTGAAGTACTATTCGTCTCTGTATTGATTTTTCCTTTTAACCTACATACTTAGTACCCAAAACGTAAATTTCAGTGAAATATTCTTAAACCTCCTACTACTTACTATCATTAAAGTATTTTACTTTCGAACATTTCACCCTTCGAGTTTGTATAAATTTACCTGAGAATTTTTCTTATGCCTTAAACCGATCTCAATCGATTTTTGCTTAAACATCCGCAACAAAAATAAATCGAGATATTAATCAGATTATCATTGTGCGTAAGTCGCTTGTTTAACACTTTGTATATTAGGTATAGACAGGAGAATATATTGCTCTCGTATATTCCGTCAATGGTAAAGGACGCGTTAAACGACACAACAGAACACATACTGTGTTACGCGTTTTAACTGATAATCTACAATACATGGTGAACGAAGTGCACCACTTAGGCCGAGAAGACTGTCCTTGTCGGCAAGTTTATGCGTTATGAATATGTATCCACGCCAATGGAATCGCTGTTTAAATATTGAACGCGATATCTAAGAAATTAATTGTCCTACTTCTTCCCTTAATGTCACTCTATTTCACGTTACGTGTGTCAACTTTAATACGACGTAAAGATAAAATTTGTCGTGAATTTTATACTTGTTAATCCTAATCGTTCGAGAATTTCATTTGCTCTCTTAATTGTTCACAACTCTAGATAATCTGGTTTTTAATAATTTGCGTTAGAAGTAACGATGATTTGTTGAGTATTTTCTTTTACTTGAATTTTACAATTTCTTAATCTTTCGAAATATGCTTAATCGTGATTTTAAATTGCACTATTATTGTATATTTTGATAGTTGTAAATTATTGAAATAAAGTTAGAAATTTTGTACATTCTCTGTAATATTAATTTCACGTACAAATAACTTATACTTATCTTCTTACATGATTTCTTAAGTTATGCACATTAAAACATTTCTATCCTTTCTCGGTCTACCGGCAGTAGAACTGCAGAACTAGAAGCGCATAAGTAAAAAGGTGATAAAGTATCTTTGAGATGTCTTCTGTATTTCGGAACTTTTGAAATGACGGCGTTAACATAATCGCGAAGAGCATGTTCCAGCATATGCCACCAGTTCCCAGTTTTCACTGAATAGCGGACGTTTACGAGATCCGTTGGTCCAAATATTTATATTATACCGTTTAGGTTCCTGGATCTATGATGTCACATTTACCATAAAACCTTCTAAACAGTTCCTTTTTTCTTGGATCGTCGCTTTACTAACTAAATCGTTCCAAGTTTTCCGCATCTTATAACATATCATTCTTATATGAGCAAAGTAACAGACTTCGTAATTCTGTGACTTTTCATGCTAGCGTGGAATAAAGGAAACGAAAGGAGATAATTTCAAAATTTCACGACTTTTTACACAAAATAAGAAAAACACTAAGAATAAGATCAGTTTCTCCTTCCTCGTATATGGGAAATATAAAATTTTCCTATGGCAGATATTTTATGAACCATCGTAGATGATCAAAAATAAAGTATGCCAATAATAACTCTAATAATTAGCCAATTCTTTTAGAATGATACATCTTGTCGCGTTAATAGGATAGAAACGCGAATTCATTAGATCGCTTCAATTTCACCTTAATCCAATCGGTCGATTACTGCGATATCTCGTTTCAGTGGCACGAAATTTTAAGCACTGATCCTTTTCCGATCGAAATACGAAGATAATTGAATTTGAATTTTCTCCGTTCTCAGAATACGGTACACGATCGACAAAATTTTTCAATTATCTCTCTCCGTCGTATTTGCTCCTTCTATCCGGCTGATTTTTAAACCGTTCGTCGCGTGTTTCTATTTTAAAGACGGCAACGCTCGACTTTGCCCGTTTATCGAACGGAAAGAGAAGCCTCTCTCGAGCAAATTACACCCGGCGGGTTTAACGCGCCACTTTAATTTTCCCCCATCCCTTCGTCGTTCTGTGAACAGGGCACCACCCAACTGATTACGATTGCGATGCCGGACATTCGACCGATAAATGCACGCCAACAATGGCCGGTGTACGGCGACGTGGAATTAACGTATTGTTAAACAAGTTCTACTCGGGCAGGTAACGCGCGTATTCATGGCGAGATCGCGGTACAGCTCTTATCGAACATACGGCGTTATGCCATGGGGTTCATGTTCCATAGAGAACGCACGATCCCGTATCCGGCGATACAATGAATTCGATACTTGGAATTTTCCTGCGATTCAATTGCAGGGGATTTCTGCAGTCTCGAAGAGAAGGAATCGTTTCAAGCTTATTTTTCCAGTCGTTAAGTATTCTAATTGTTATCTTGCTAGTTGCGTGGTAAACGGATTATTTATATAAAGTTCGAGGATAATATTAGGTTATATCGTTTGCTCATTTTTAGCGATTTTATCTGGGAGATATTTCAAAATATTTTTGATTTTGAAATACTCGGAGCAAAATCGTGAATGTGAAACATTCGGAGCAAAATGTTTCACTTCGATGCGAGTATACACGGGAATTTCGGTATTCCTACCGTTGTGAATATTTTCACTGATCCGACCGATCTGTGCGTTTATGATCACCGCGATTCGCGTAAAGTAAAGAGACGTGGCTCGACTTACGCAAACGAGTCTATCGGGGAATCACCCTTTGCGTTGTAAGCAGGAAATCTGAGAGACGATAAAGCTATTCGCGGGTAATCGTTGTTGGCTAGGGCTAGGGAGGGCTCGATTCGTTGCGCGTTGCCTCCGGTGAAAAGCAACGTGACGCTTAGTTAGGCGTTTCACCGCGATAACGATAACCAACATTGCTTCTCGTCGACAATAATCCAACTTGACTGTGTTCCGTGCTGGATATACGAGTACATATCTGCTATTGTGGTCGGTCGATATGCGCTCTTACTGGTTTATTCTTTAATTGCAAACACTACGGTATTTATAGGTTAATGAACGTTTGGAACGAGTTTTGGATTATTCAAGAGGGGTATTAAAAAGTGGTGCTGAAATTTCTTGATAACGTAGCTTCCGGCATTTCGCAGATAAGAGATTTTGCGAACGGTGCGTGTAAAACGTATCGCAAGCGATACAGATATCGGTTGAACATCATATCGGTAACACGGCTGGGCCAATGATAAATTATTAAATACTTTCCCTTTGAACCAGAATTTCGTAAAGATATGTCAAACGATGACTGATTATATCCGTGAACATATTTTATAAAAAGAATAATTCATACTTCAGACAGTCACGTAACGCGAATGATACGCCGAGTTAAACTTTCCAGTACTCCTTTAAGGAGTGGTACAAAAAAAATATGAGGAACCTTTATACGCACGATTAATTGCGATACCGCGAGGCAGACGTCGTCCCCTGTTGCTTTATGCAATCCGATTTTCAGTGCAGATTGGCCCGAACCGGTCCAATTCGTTCTGAGACCGGTATCGGTGTAGCGCCGAACTCGTCGAACTTTCCCAGCGAAATTATCAACATTAACCCATTTATAGCCATGACTACGCGAACAAAATTTTTATCGATGATTAAATATATTAAATCGATATAAACGACGTCGGTGCTTTTTGTAACTTTCTGTCAGCAAAATCAATCAGGTGATTTTACTTCGATGATTAAATCGTAAAAATTCATGAAATCCCTGCGATGGTATAACGAAAAGGAAAGGACGGCCAGAAGTTTCTTCTGAAACCTATACGATTCGAGAGTCGGGAACGCTAAAGGCTAATGTGGCGCATAACAAAAATTCTTCCCTGTTCCGCGAACCCTCCCGTTCTTCTAGCATCTCTAACTGGCCGAGGCTTCCACGCGAGCAAAAGGACGAATCAAACAGGCAGACAAAGAGAAAAGATGGGAATTAGCATCCAGGGGATCCCAGAGATCCTTCTAACGACGAAACGTCGTGTACGATGCTCGTTTGAAAAGTTTCTAAGAATTGAATTTGTCTTTCTTCAAGCCGGCACAATTTGCAAAATAGTAATCTTCGTACAAAATGGTTTTCGCCTGTTTAAAACTCTTCTATCCTAGAAACTCGACGAGGCAGAAGCTTCGTAATTCGAAGATTTTTATCCTTCCCTTGAGTTTGAGTCACGCCATGGCTTCGACTCTGCATACATTGTCATTTCAAGGTATTCGTTGGAACGTTAGTTGGTGAAAAAACGCATCCACTCTAACCATAGTCTAACTGATGCAGCATGCGAAGTAGTCCGCCATCGTTTGTTCGCCGTGCACGCAGCGAGATACCGACGAGAGAAGCGAGCAGGTAGGGGGTGAAACAAGCTCGAACAGCAGAAGAAGAGAGGGCGAAGAGGAGGCACACGGTGTACGGAATCTGCATAATGTGCAGTAATATTAAGCGTCCTCAGCTCTTGGCCGGATGACGCTGGCCGAGCGAAATCGTGGCCAGACACACTGTCGATACGTATATACGTATAGGGATGTGTTGTACCGCTTGACTCATTTCTCCGTCTCTTTTTCTCTGGCTACGAGATTCTCGTCAGTGTTCGTTCTCAGCGTCCTTTTCTTCGGCTACCTCGCCGTTTCGTTCTCTTTTTATTTCTGTTGCATCGATCTCCGACCGGCATCTTTTGCCACGTCGCGTTCTCTCCTGCTGTCGCGTTTCGTTTCCAGACGAATCGAGGAGTCATCGTCCAAAGGTAAAGGACGATACTTAGAAAATAACGCGTAAAAAAGTCGATCTGTTACCGACCTCTCTCTCGTATCGCGATTGAATTTCATGCTTACAATAGCGTATAATTTTAACGAGATCTATCTTAATTATAAAATTACGGATAAATCGAACTGCAATGGTTTTATTCCTTATAATCATAAACCTACCTACGATAGAATATTATTGCGCGGTTCAAATTTCTAAAGTCTACGTGCGATAATGAAACTGATTTACTTAATCAGTCAAACCTATAGAACTACTTCGTTACTCGACAAGTAAAGACTAACATTATGTTACACTTTAACCAGAATTTTTCTAAAAGGACTAACAAAAATATATTATCGCTATGTCTTCGAGTTGGTAATTTACCGTTATAGCCTGGCGATTCCACAAAAAGACGATAAGTGGTGATTCCAATTATTAATTTGCAATTAACTCGTGCACTTTCGCAAAATTCACATATTGCCATTACGACCAATCGATTCGATCGATTCAATCAGTGTTCGAATATCTTTTAAGCAGTGGGTAATGTACATACACCGTTTGGTCGATTACATAAGCATCAGCGGCATGGCATCGTGAATTTATCCTCTTGTTCTTCCTTTTTACTTTCTTCGTCGCGTTCATTTCGAAGTTCTTCTGATTTTTCTTCTCTTTTTTAGAGGCTCTTTTTTCTCTTGCGCGCTCCTTTTTTAATTCCTGTAGTACCGCGAGGCGGTATATGCCGCCTCGAACTCATTTTTTTAATTCTGCCTGGATCATCCTCGTTACGCGCGTGTTAACTTCTCTTTTCTTTCGCATGCTCGGTTACAACGACCTTCCCCTCTTGCATCTTGCGCGCATGGACCGACCATTACTTCTTCCTCCTTTTCGTTTCGTTTTTCTTTCGCCTTTCGCTCCGTGAAATTTCGTTTTTGATTCTCGCTGTCCTCCTCTCTATCTATCCTTTTGACGTACACAACCGTGATTCATCATGATTTCGCTTTATTGAAAACGAACAAGAACTGCTTGAGAACGTTTGGCAGGGATGCTTAATGAAAGATATCGAGAACTACGAGGCATTGTAGCGTGGAATACGTTTTTAATGGATATTGATGGCTCGAGCCGCTTCTTGTACAAATCTGGGTAATTATTTGCAACATGCTTGAACGAATAATGCGGCAACTTTAAAGATTTTAAGATAAGAAAAATTAATGGTATTAAAAATTTTGGTTTTTTAAAATATGATAAGTCCTGTTTAATATATTTTTTAATACGCGTACAATGTACTTTCGTTTCCAGTAGTTTAAACAGTCGTTTTTATTCTTGTCAACAAAATATTATTCGCCTGAGAAATTGTTTTGCGACCACCACGTATAATGAGCGATTTAATAAATTTCCTAAACATTATTCAAATATTACAGAATATATTATAAGCGAGTAATTTTAGTTACATAATTCTAGCCAGAATATTCCTGAATACATACCAAAGCATTGAATTTCGAGCTGTGTCGCTGAAGAAGCTGCTGAAAAAGGAAATTTGTTGAAAATTCCTCCTCGAAAGCTGCTAATCGTGCTTGGTTTACTTCGTGTATTGAAAATGAAAAAAATATTCACGATGGAACGTACAGTCTCGTAAGAAGCAGAGAAAATAAAATCATGAGAAATATCGCTACGAACGATTGATTTGTGTCAAGTAATTTTCGAAGAGGCAGCCGCACTTTCTTCAGCATGCACTCGAGCGTCGAGTTCCGACCTCTGTGCGGTCGCTTCTTTGTATGAAAAAGGAAATTTACTAAAAATCCGTGGCCAAGAAGTGCGTACGATACGGAGCTTCGTAAGTGGATAAGCATCGAGGGAACAACTAACACGACACGCCGCCGTCGTTATGCAAACTCACCGCATGTCCAGGACAACGGGAATTACCCTTTAAATTCTTTTCCTGTGTCCTCTTTTCCCTACCTCCTCTTCCTTTTCTTTCTCATCTCTCTTTTTTCATTTTTAAGAACTGCTCTATAACGTCTTTCGCTCCCTTTCTTGCGACTTGTTTTCTTCGGTCTAAAACGAAGCATCGGCCGCGTAAAGAAATTGATCAGCGGACTTGCATAAAATATCGGAACCCGTTTCGCATTCCTTTGTTTCTCCTTTCCTTTCTCCACCGTTTTTTCTAATCCCGCGCCTTTTGATTCCACCCTCCGACAGCCGCTTCTTTCCATTTTCTACCGATTCTTGGTTTCTTCTCAGTTCGATACCGTTAAGACGTTGCCAATGGTTAAATTGTGGTGAATCGTTTGACGACGGGTTAATTACTTTTTTTTAATTACACACACACACATATATGTATGTATTTCTATAATAACGGGTTTTACGTAGCTGTTTTTAAAATCAATATCGTAATCGCACTCAATCTTTATCTATGACGCAGCTGTTTAAATTTTTAAGTCGACATTTATATTTTATGGAACAATTAAACAGAGAATCATGTTTTTCTTTTAATTTAAATAGGATTTCATAGGAAACTTTGATTCGCGCCTTGCGCGTATTTCTCTTCGTCGTCACATGTCCTCGTAAATGGAATGATCTTATGTTTACTAATTTCAGAGTTGTACTGCTGAATTGAAGAATATTTGCATCTTGAAGCTAATTTCCGCATGCTTTGGGTATTAATTTTCATTAACCGAGTTTCGAGCACGTACGATGGGAGCGACAACGCGGCAACAAAGTCATAATTCAAAGTTGCGGTATTGCTATAATTATATAGATAATGCGTTTAGAGTTCCCGAACAATTAGCGAAAGAGTAGTTTGCAATTTCTTCGAGTTTATAAACGTTCTACTTCGTAGAGGAGAAGAGAATTTTGATCGGAGGAGACGAGGTTCCCTTTTATCTCTTAATTCAAACTTTAAAATCGTTCATGTAAATTAAATAGTAACAATGATTCGATACAACGTATGCTAGATTTCGAAAAATCTTCCGGAGTACAGAGTCGGTCGATTGGAATAAGACGTTGTTTCTTTGGTAACTTCATCGAAGTTATCAGCCGATTAAAATCGCAAGTTCGTTACTATAAAAAGTACCACTCGATTAAATCTCGATAAATCCGCCAGACAATAGAGTCAATCGATCGTGGCATAACGTAGGACGTAGGATATTAGAAAGCAAAGAGAGGAAGAGTTAAAACCCCATAAATGGCTTTATTCAAATCCCTAATAGGTTGGAAAAGGTCGGCTCTCCCCAACACTTGTTCCACAGGGGCCGGTGTATCGCTATAAACGAGCCGAGTGTCTGACTCGTCTGAACCTGAACGCCATGTCTGCCGGCAGAAATGCTGACCCCCATAAAAGAATCCACGTGTGCGTACGACACATGTGAATCGCCGCCTCCTTCACCTATCGGTACGTGTTCGTGTACGAAGCCGAATCGACCGGTAATCGTGCGGTAAATACGAGCTCCGGGCGTCGATCTCACTATCGATACGCTCGAACGTTATTATTTAGCATCGCGTTCAACATTTTTTTTATTTTTCCCTTTACCATTTTTTCCTTTTATTTCGTTTGCCTTTTATCGCGAGAAGGAAGTAATTACGTAAAAATCGCGGCAACCCTTTAATCTTTCGTGTCCTTCTTCCAGCTACATGTACGCGCGAGCTTTTTTGTTTTGCAGCAATATTTCATGTTTTATATAGATTTGTATATGTAGCAACGTGTTCGTTTCGCAAGTTTGTTGAGTAATGGCGATTACATAAGCACCTTTCCATTGCAGTTTGAAAACTCAATGAGATCGGCACGTGTAAAGGTTCGTAGAAAAATTGAGAAATTAACGAAGTTATATGGGAGTGATTTAAAACGTTTCAAGTAGACATTACAACTGTTTAAGTTGTCGAAAACAATTTACACCGGTTGTCTTATAAAACCCTTTTACACGATATATCGAAGAAAATATACGAGTACCGTCATGATATGAGGCGTTTTGTGCCAGCTTGTTAGCTTATTTTTACTTATAATAATATATTCTTATATTTTAGCGTAATGTGTGCTTCGAAAATTTCAGGTATTACGTGAGTTACGTGTTCAAAAATATAACATTATGTTATTAGGCGTATGATACCTTCCTTGGTTCTTGTTGATGTTTAATTATCTTTTGTTGAATTATTCATAAGTAACGTGTAAATGAACTTTGACATAACGTAATAACAGATTAATATTCGCCGTTAAAAGTTACTTTGAAAAATGGTCACTTCAACTAAAATTACATAGCGAAAACTTCATGTATTATTATCTAATCTATCACGTACATGCATTCGCTTTAAATGCACAGAATTGAAACTTTTATACTACATGTGTACAAATTACGCTATTCTTATAGCGATGACATTGCCATTTTTAGCTCATTATGCGAAAGAATAAAAAAAATGTGACCGATAATCGATGATACACGATAAAACATCTCAGATATGAATCACCAAGTATTGTAAAATAGTGTCAATTTACGATTTACGATAGTTGAAGTTGACAGACACGATATGCTAATAGAAACGATGATGTATCTAATGTAGAAAAGTTTTTTTATGCTTTGTTTACTCATCCTAAAACATTATTAAACGCAGAAATATGTATCTTTTCCACTATTAAAAACAAATAATTTTTATTTAGAATATAAAAAGACGAAACACGCGGAACGTCACAGTATATAAACAATGTAAAAGTCGATATTAAAATGATTATCAGCGATAATTAAAACACAAGAGCGTGTTATTTCACAATTAATTAGTAAATTAATTTATTTCATGTAATAAAGATATTTGCTGATCGATATAAATTTGAATATTGGAAATTAAATTGGAAATTCATGTATTACTTTTCATCGTAAATATGCATCGGAGTACGTATACTTTTAATGATGTTCATAAAAATTGAATTTTTCAACATTTACAAAATTTTCTCATACTACAATTCAGCGTTACAAATCTGAAATTAACGACAGATCTTCCCGAAGATGCTTCGTATAATATGTCATACTGCATCTTTTGTTCCTTGAAGTACTTATTGTTAGCATTGAACTCCCGTGTAATCTTAAACGTTTTGATGCGCTTCTAATCAGTTGTGGTGCGTTATGCGTTTGTAGCACAAGGGTCGAATGTCAAGTTTATGTCTTGCGTTTGTAGCGACTCTGACCGTGTAAGAACAACATTGGCGCCAATTGTAGCGTCTTCGCCTTGCGAGTCTTTTTCTAACATTCGATTCACGGAACACAAGTATTCATTGTATTACTCAATTTCCTGCATTCTTTCATTACTGTCATTGACACAACGCCCCATTCTTGATTGCTCTTTGTCGGCATTGGTTGCCTCCGACTATCGATTTAAGACTATAAATGATCGTCAGCAAGTCTATTTTATAGCATTTGAATGAAACGAAATTACTTGGTCAAGAATAACTTGAAATTGATGGTTTATTCGTTGTTATCTTGTATTTAAACTAATCGCGAATTAAGCGTCGAGAAAGGAGGATGATCGAAAGTATGAAAATTTATTTCGATGCTTGTGATATTTCAAGCCACGTAAAATCATTCCTTTGTAATCGAGAGTTGATGATTAATATTTTCAGGGACGTATATATTAAGGCTACGAAGAGATAATTATTTGTTATTTTCCTGAGAAAAATTATGTATTTATATGCCCGTAACCATTGAGTAATAGTTAAAATTAACATACTTGCATAACATTGATCGCATGTCTCGAATTAAAGAAAAATTGAACTTACACATATGCATACGTTAAGATCCCCCAAGAGGTTAAGAATTTAATTGGATTTTACGATACGATAAATTGAGACTTGTGATTAAATTGCGTGTAATAATTACGTAACGTTGCACGAGAAATTTAGATTTTCGAATAATTTAACGTTTCAGCTACTTCGATATTTTAGTATTTGTTGAATCTCTTAGCGTAGTGCCAAAAATTCAGCTTTTACGGCCTGAGATCTTTGAACGTAATTAATGAAAAAGTTGTACGTAATGGGTCTTGTCCGAGTAGAGAATAAAAGCTGGAAGATCGCGTGTCGAGGTGAAAACGGAAGTTCCAAGCGATAACGTGTTACTTAACGCGTCAGCAAGTGATTAAGGTCAATAATTCAATGTAGCCTTAAGAGATATACAAGCTACATGCTCGTGGCTTTTCGCACAAACTTGGTCAAGTGTTTTCTTATCATTTTTTTCATAAATGGTTATACAACAAAATATTTAGAATACAAACAAAATTTAATATCGTTCCGGTTTTATCGTATCGTTCTGTTTTACACACGTTAAGACCTTGGTAATAGAAAAACCGGAGGCGCCCTATATTGTGCAACATAAACCTAATCTGGATGTATCAATATACATACTTTTATGTATCTTTTCTCTGTCTCTGTCTTTGGCGCTCTCTCTCTCTCTCTCTCTCTCTCTCTTTCAAATAAGCAAATAACAAGAAGGAAGACAAGCCTTAAGGAACACTTGAAACATCTTGTATCGTTCGATATAAATCTAATCATCGCTTCTCACTGTTTATTATTTCATGTAATAAAGATATTTGCCATTATATAGATTATTGTCACTTTTTCTTTTCTCTTTCAAAGAGAACAAGATAAGAAGGACAAAAATCAGAGAAACATAGAAAGAATCTGCAAGTATAACATCGTGTAACTTACTCGACAGCCTCCGCTATTCAATTTCTCCAAATCGATACACACCTCCTTTAAACGTAAAAAGTCACGATTGTAAAATTCGCTGAACATGCACGGATCGTCGTATAATAGTGTCACAGCGATAGCATATTAACCAAGGAAACAACACGCGAGTTTTTGTCGCGTCTCAGCTCCATAATTTCGTGTGCAGTGTAATGCGAGAGCAGCGAGAATCATGGCTTCCCTACTGTCTTTTATTTATCGGCGACATGTGAGCGGGAAAAAATATCCAGGTTATATACATACATCGAGAGCGCATCTCGGCTGGATACGCGCGGAAATAGAAACGGATATGCGGTCGGTACGCGCCCTATTTTTGGGGATCGATCCAATGAAAGCAGCCTACCGAACACCGATCGTTGGATCCCTTTTGTCACGCGCCTAATCGGTCGCCGCTTCCTACCACGTTTCCAGCTTATTTTTCGTTTGAGCGCGTCTAACGAAAAGCGCTGTCGATGTTTGTCATGCCTGTCAGCCGAACGTATTGGTCGACTTGTACGATTTCGATGGGTGTGCTTGCTGCAGCTTGGTTTTTGCGCTTTTTCACCATAATCGCGTAGGATTTCGAACATTCCGTTTTCTTTGTACGGTACTAGAATTCCATTTATCTAAATCGTTATTTCATTCACTGGAAGATAAATCATTCGTGTAAATGAAATTCATATGACGAAAGTTTATCGATTGTCCTTACTATTTATGATTTTTCATGCATGCGGGGAGATCTGTATTTCTGTTGCAGGCTGATAATTATCGACGTAATAGAATCAGAAAGTATTTGAGAGATAATCGTGAAAACATTTATTCAAAGACAAAGAAAAGAGAAATACTATTTAATTTGGTAGCTGAATGACAAATTAGTTTATAGCTAAATAATAATAATTTTCATTGAAAGTTAGTTTCAATTGTACATCATGTTCTGTAGTCTTCGTATAATATTATTCGATCAAAAGCGAAGTTTAATTTAAATTAAAACAACGTGAACTCGAATCGAGCGATCAGACCTTTTCATCTGAAAATCTATCGAGAACGGCTCTTTTAACGTGGATTAATCAACCGCTTCGCGATTTTTACCGAGAAAGACTCGTCGCTGTATACGTAGGCTCGTTTGGACTCGACTGGCAACCAGCCTCGTTGTTCTATTTTCTCCGGTCGAAACAACGCCTTAAAATTCCAACGATCGCAACGGGAACGTGATACGAAAATCGTATGTATAGAGTTACGATTCCTCCACGACCATGCGATCCTACGCGAGAAAGAGAGAAGACGAAATGGTATTCGAGAGACCCCTTGAACTCCGGAGTTTCTTCAGATAATGTGTATCGAGGTTACCACGTTTCGTAAGAGATAGATTGCGTCCACCCTTAAACGTCCCACATAGATTAAACGACGTTCTGGTAACGCTCGTGACACCGTTACTCGCGCCTGATGTAATTTACCAATCTGATAAATGCCTCCATTCGTGTCCGATTCGCGAAATCCGCCAAATTCGATGCTGCCTGCGGCACAGTTTATTTCGAATAATTAAATCGAAGCCCATGAGATAAACGCGTCTGGAAAATACGACAGATCTATCCGCCACACTTAATACAATTATGAAATTAACGCCGCATCGTTAAACGTATTCAAACTTCGCTGCAATCCATAGAAAACGATCAATACCTGTTTTTCAATCCATTCGACGTCAATCTCTATCTATCACCATTACTTTCGCGCAAACTATCGCGAAAGGAAGTTCATCGATCGACCACATTCGACGACTGGCAATACCATCGAATCTCGGCAAACGTCGCGTCGGGTAGTTTCATCGATTTCATCCCTCGAAATTATTGGCGTTGTGGCATCGTCGCTATTATTAGCCTTTCTCGGTATCGTCGATTTCCATGAAACGCCACACCATATTCGATTTACGATGCTCGCGTTCACGATGATCTCAGCCTACCAACGGCTCGTGGCGATAAACTCGCAACACGGTTCATTAATTTTGGTGCTCTTTTTTTCATCTTTCTTTTTTGTTGGTTTACCGAGAAACACACAGACGGGCGAATGGTGCAAGGGTTGGCGGGCTGAGAGGGCTCCTACGCTCGCAAGGAATACCGCGGGTTATCGCGATATAGCCATAAACAGACCGCTTATTCTCTTTTGATGAGTTTCTAGTTACGTTATCTCCGATTGTCACGCTGAACTGTTTCATTCACGTTTATAATAAATAATTTTCCGCCGGATGCTACTGATAGCTTAGGAGAATTGGTATCGTGGACCCTGCGTGGTTCGTGATCTGACTTTGATGATACTCGTAGAAATATACCGTACAGTAGAACTTCTTTATCTGAACTCTATTCGTTGAAACTTTTGATTAGTGTCCGATTTATTAAAATCATGCTGATTCAGTTAACTTATCTGAATGTGAACCGTTACTCTTTGGAATGATCATGTAGAGGATCGATCGAATTCTATTTATGTAGACTATACCAAGGCTTTCCAATTTCCAAACTTTCATGGACCCACTTTCGAGACAGACAAATTTTCGCGATATATATATTTTTTTTATAGAAAACTATTTTATAGAAGTTATTGTAAATAAATGATTTTGTTAAAAGAAATATATATACATGTTACGAATCCGTTGATCGTTCGTCAAATATGTTAAATATGATAAAAAATATATTCTCCGTTTATGTAATTGTTGCTAAAATTTTCGATGAATTTGTAAATTTCTGAAAATTTGTCATTTTTATTCGTTGAAATTAAATGATATTTTTCCAGAAAGCTGAATGGTTTATTATCGGGTAAACAAGCAAAAGATTATCACTTGTGGTGTGACGCGAGCGATATCACTGGAAATGGCCTCGAATAAGTAACAATTAAGTAACTAAAGATATGAGGTAACGGTAAAAACGAGGCATTTGTTAATAAATAATTTTAGACCGTGATGTCACGCGTAGCAGCCTTCACGCATTGAAACTAATATCGTGCAGCGCTTTAATGGTCAACTGACAATTGCCGATCCGTCTCGCGGCATAAACCACATCAATCACGGCTCGTAACTATTTTAGATAAACGATATACTATAAACAACGCTTGATCGAGCTCCAGCTCAGATACCTGATTAAATAATACAAATAGTTAAACATAGGCTGATATTAAGCATTACATAACGATAAATTTGCCTTAAATTTGGTATCAATCAATTTTCAATATTATTAGATAGAGCTTCAGGAATCAATTAAATCTCGATTAAATTGAGATGCTTGACGTTTTGATCAGCGATTGATGATTAACGATCAATATCTATAATTACCGACTGACTAATCCGCTAAGCCACTGAACGATCGAATCGCTGGTGAACTTTCTGCGCTTCATTTCATCGATCAATTAAACCAAACACGATTTTTTGCAATTAATTTTTTTTTCAATCGGAGAAATTAATCGATCGATTAACTTTTTACTCGTCCAATGTCAAACGCTGTATCTTTATTAACAATTGCATACTTTGATGTACTTCAATACATCGAAAAATTCTAAATCTAATTCTAATAACGTTAATTTCAATTCTAATAATCGCAACGTATATCGGGAACGTTCGCGTATAAATTAAAAAGCAATCTGACGCGAATAAATATTTTCCGTAGCGAAATTATACTGGATGCAATCGGTACATTTGCAACGAATGAGATCAGATCGTGATGTCACTGGCAGGCGTTGCTTCTTTCTAAATAACTGACACATGAATTAGCGATGACGGTCCAGTGACGTGCAACCTGATTAACGTTGTGTCGCGCGCTACTCGATTCCATTACGTGTAACCGCACTTTTCTCAAATTTGTAATATGCTAACCCGACATACCGTAAATAGATGTATCGTATTGTGCGGTGACTGAATAAATATTTGTATGACGTCACGCTTTGAAATTGCTTATTACACGCGCGATCGATCGATCACCACCAATTACATCCTTTATCTTTCGTCATGCGTTAACTTCGATTCTAGAGAATATCTCCGTTTCGTGATTACAATCTTTTACACACAAATTTCACGTAATTTTGTCATTTATTAACGATTAGTAATCGTTATTACAATTTTATTCCAACGAAGTTATCGTAACAATCGATATTACGGTATTGATAACCGACGATTAGGCTTTGCTCGTGACGTATAGAGACTGCTATAATTATTCGACAAGTGCCAGCGTCGTGATTAATCTCGAGCGTAATGAATTTGCATCATTCCATCTTCTCGCTAGAACTGTTTGCGTGCCTACTGTACAATGAAAAGAATTAGCCGGCACGAAATATAAACATAACGGGGTTAATGGTGGTCAATGACGTATTTTCATACAACAGTTCTAGAAGGTGATGTCATTCGCGTAACGCGTTTTATTGTGACCGACACTGTTAATGTATTCGCAGGTTCTATTATTAAGAGGTTTCCACGTTGTGAAGGACATTGTCATTATCGCAGATGTAATTTAGGAAGCGAATTCGAAGGATGTTCGACCAAACTTTCTACCAATAACAACGATTACGATTTTTTATTAAGAAGATGAAACGTAATTTACTCGTTTAAGTCAATGAATGAAATTAAAAACTATTTGTTGTATCACTGAAACCTTAAATGTACGGTTCTTCGTATAAATTGTTATTCCTTTTAGATATAGCGAATTATCCGAACATTTTCTGTTAGTTCAATGAATAAATTTCTATAAACCACCTTGATAAAAACTATGCAAATGTGGCTATTCGGCCGGTCCTTGTATATTTCAATTGTGCAAGAGAACTCTAACCGTACGAACAGTAGATTCGTTTTTGGAAAAAGAGGACGAGGAAACTAGCTTTGACGTCGAATAGAATGATATTTCTAAGTTTGTAGACGGTGAAAGTATCACGTTCCTCGTAACTAAAGCATCGTTGGACAGGACACCTCTTCCCTATTTTTATTCGACTTCCCTCTCGTTCACGTGGGTGGGACAAGCTTACGTATTTAGCGCCGTGAAATGCAGGTGAGAGTATAATTCAGAAAAACCGTGGCAGGAAAGTGTTTCTGACAAGGGAACGTAAATATTCTAGGAAGATCGCCTGCGTGGATTCAGCTCACGCGTAGAATATAGCTCAATCATCGATATAAATTTCACGTGTCGAAATTTCTCTTTATAACTGTTTTGGTCGACACCATGTGTTGTGTTTCTCAGCGAATAACGTGGTCCTGGATAAAATTCGGTCTCTATGAGTTATTATTATTCGTCGGTCAAATTAATCGAGAGCGGTATAATATCGGTTAAAAAGTAAACTCTAATTTTACTTTTATTGCCAATAGAAACGATAAACAAATTTATTTATCAAGTTTTAGTCAAATATAATATTGAATTTTAGAAGAAATAGCTTTGATATTTTCAAAATATCTCTGTTCGGAGATAATAATCATTTGCACTCTCAGCGAAGAATTATAACTTAGAGGAAAAATATTTTATATATCTTTTACTTAGCCATTTTATCTATTCTTATAAAACTTTTATAAAATTAGATATCAAACGATTGTTAACGCACGTATCCCTGTTATTAAGGTACATACATAATTAATAACTGCAGTTACGAAAGAACCAGGATACGCTATTAAAATTTCTAAGTAAAAAACGACATGATAAATTTTTTTAACTTAATTAAGATGAATCAGCAGGTTTGTCCTGTGTATGTGAATGCAATGGTATGCAAATTTTTATCTTGTCATGAACAGGGTTGCTCTACGCGACGAGGAAGACCAAATGAGTTGCGCATCCTCGCGTGGCGATTGTCTCCACGCGACAACAACAGGAAAAGTTTATCGTTATCAGAGGCAGACTCTTCCTACGGAGCAACAGAAATACAGATATCGTGGACGAAGTTGTAAATTATTTCATAATATTGCTCGCCTAAAGGAAATGACCGTTTTCTGTTCAATATATTGTTCGATATGTTCAATATATATTCGCGTATGAGCTTCCGGTTTGCTTCGAAATTTCAATTATTTTTATATGAAAAATTAACGAAATAATCAAGACCGGATATGTAATTTATAAAAGCAATTGGTTAATTTTCGATATAATTTGGAACAGGTCGATCATCCGTAGAAGATGTGTAATTTATTTTCAATTTTATAACGTTAATTCAACCATAACATAACGATGAATGTAAATGTTAAAAATATTCTGTTCTTTCTAATAATAAAATCTAGCAAAATCGTCTATTGTTAGAGAATTTAGAAAGAAAAGATTCGAGAATTATAAAATGGTATCGTAAAAGCATTTACAATGTGAGCATAGCATTTATGAGTCTATTAATTTAACTAGAATATTAAATATGACATTAATATAATTCGAGCGGCTAGAATGAATTATTTGTTGGTATTTCGTGTAAGGTAGCAATGACGGAGTGTCTCTCTTTCACGCATAATTTAGTAATAACGGCCCACGTGAACGAGTGTTTAACCAGAGCTGTATCGCGTGTCTCGGATGCAAGCTTTCTCGATTAGTCAAGGTAACACAGCCTTGTATTACAGTTTCACTGTGGACTTTTGGAATAGCCTGTGATCGTTGCTGCACGTGCAATCAAACGCTGCGGATATTTTTTAACGTCTCTATTAAAAACTTTGCTTAAGTTAAAATACTTTAACAAAAATTACGTCATAAGAATAGCAACTCCCCATTGAAAGATTTTTTGTCTATTTCATTTATTTTATTACTGCCATTAAGTGATTCAAGTAAATGATGTGAGTAAATGATGATATAAGTACGTATTATATAATAGTAAGAACTATTTCGTTCAGTTCAGCGGAATAGCAGAATAACAAATAACGGATGACGAAATAGCAAGAGGATATCCTTCGTCATCCTTATTTGTTGTATTCTTCTCAAAAACTGGCTATTCTTCGAACGTTTCCCGGTCTAAACGCGCAACACAACAACTAAAAGACAGATTTATACATTTTCATTGTCACATCGATCAGTAACAGCCTAAAGATGAAAGACGAAATCCGAGACCTAACCGACCCTATCGAACGATTTCTCACGATACTGAATGACTTGCCAGCATAACGGGCCACTGTCGGCAACCTAGAAGGAGCAAAAAAGGCGTGCAAACCTTTTGACCTAACGTTTATTTCATTCTCATCCCCGTTATTGTCGTATATGTCGCCACCCTACACGCCAACATATTTTCTTTTATTCCCCGTAAAGGATGTGCACTGCGTTCAGGCGTCGAAATCGCCTACACGCTAGTTCACCGGGTGATTTCAACGAGATAGAGGAAGATACAGCTGATATCAGAACAACCACGTCTGCGGAATTATTCGTAGACTTTCGTCCTTATTTCTGAATAAGATATTTTCTTCTCTCGCTTCCACGTTATGTCTGCTATGGAAGTTTGTTTAAAATTCGAGGCAATTAAATGTTTGGAAAGTAAAAATAGAATATATGACAAATGTTAACAATAGGATAATAGAATTGTGGAAAATAATATGAAGTTGTTGGTATTTAGCGATTTCAGGTGTAATCTGTGTTAATATTAACTATCCAACGAACGAAAAGTTAACTTTCCCTAATTAATAGGTTAATTATAGTAAAATATCGTATAGCGTAATACGATGTACATTTTATTCTCCAAATGTCTTCTCTTCTGTAAAGCTGCACGGGATGGAACGATCCATATTCATTTCATTGTAATACAATACTCTGTAGCGATGCGCATACACATAATTTAGGATGAATCTAATAATGCAATGCTGCGTACAATATCATAGTGTGGTCAGCACGGAAGCACGCAGTGCTAATTATAGAAACTAAATATGAGATAATTAAAGAACTTGAGAGTGGCACAAGTGCAGCTGCACAAGTGTTGTAATTACAAATAGACCGGAAACGGCAGCAAAGTGATATCATCAACCTAAAAAATGAAAAAAAAAAAAAATGATGCTTTTAACAAGCTTTTTCGTTATATACGTAGTTCAGAACAGAAGCTGTTCTGCTTTCAAATTCGATTGTTTGTAATGGTTAGCCATCAGCATCGGTACTGACGTCATTGGTACTTGTGCTTTTAATAACTGGATTTAACACATGTGTTACACACAGTGCTATTTGCTAGAGGGCTGTGCCCTGACGTGACGGCTATATATAAAAGGGGTACAATTACCTTTGAATTTCTATTACTCTCCGTAGGATTTATAATTTGCCTAATATTGGCGTTGTATTTAAAATATATCGATATCTTCTTCCTTGTCTGTGGTTAACAAATTTAACCATATTCGGATTGTTCTAATGTGTAAATTAGATTTCCTTTAAAAAATTGATAAACTAATTATATACCGAATGAAAGGCTGTAAAGTTTAAAAAATTACTTTCAAGTAAAATTTCTTCTCGCTTAAAAATTTTCATTTATACCTAACAGAGAACTTCGTTTTACGTGCAGCATAATTTTGGAAACGATGATAATCAACGTTGTAAAATGTATTTGCACCGTTCTAATCTCGAAAGTTAATTCACTATCGTTTAGTCAATGAATGGGAAGTTCAAATAAGAGAAGCAATCAATGAACATTACCCAATATTTATCACACGCAAGACGCGAATTGGTTACACAACAGGATTACACCGTTGCGTAACTGTCTGTATAATTGTAAAAATATCCTCGTATACATTATTCATAACCTCTGCTCTCAAGATAAACGCTTTTAACGGTTTGTGACATCACACACGAGCCACACGTGAACTCAAGCTGCCGGGAGAGGCAGTTTGTGCGGTTTATGTGTATGTATATAATTATACATACATCCTCGAAATACCGAATATCTACTTTTCCCCCTTGTGTTTAGTATAATACGATTTCAAGAAATGGAGGAAATGACATAAGATGGTTCCTGCAGTTCTATAATTTCTTGAAATTCGCAGTAAGATCTAATGTAATTATATAAAATGGGATACTGTAATTACTCAATATATCATTGTTAAGAAAGAAGTAATTATCGAAGAAACTGAATAAAAATTATTTCTTCTTTCCTTCGTGCAATTTCGGTATATCGTTATTTTCGAATTTCTTTTTTTTTCAATTTTCTATTGATTTCTTTCGTAAAAAAAGTCATATTGGTCAAATCAAGACTATAAGGTAAATTGATGTTGCACACTTCGATCCCATAAAGCTTCTAGTATCGTGTTGAAAATTGATGATTTTGACGAATGAGATTAACGAATTTGAATGTTAGAGTATATTTTATGTGTAGCATACTTTTTTAAATGCATTTTTTCACGAAAATGAACGAGAAAAGAATTTCGCGGAAAAGTTGAATATTCTTGCATCAAGTAGGTCGCAGAAATCTAATCTAATCTAATCGATATTCTTGGACTACAGGAATGATTTCACAGAAGTGCTAACAAACTGATTAACTTCTCCGCAAACAATTTGAACTAAATCCACATACGGAGATGATATGACCCATATTTCTAGAGCATTGTAGGAATTAATTACACAGTCAACTAACTCACTACTCGGCATGCATAATGAAATTCAGACGTTTTCTGGTTTATTTGATCAGAGCATCGTGCTTATGTAAAATATTAACACGTATCAATGCAATCAAAATATTATTCCAAGCAGTCTACTGGTTCTTGTTTGTATTCAATAATGTATTCTAAAGTTTTTTCGTATCTGTTTATAAATGAATAAATTTCTAACTATAGAATTGCCGTGATATAAAGTTAAATCTAAATAAAGTGAATATAAGGTAAGATATTAAGTAAATGTAATTAAGATTAAATACTAAGCAAGATACAAGTAAGTATTGCTTTGGATGGTAATTTTAAAACGTGTTTCGTTTAATGATCAAACGCCAACATCACATAATCACACGTATACGATAGTATTATCCTGCTATTTTGAAAAATAGATGATTCTTAATAATCTCAAAAGCTGTAATACCATATCATTTTCTATATTTAAAAAGTCAATGTTAGTTGTATAAATGCGAGGAAGGAAAAATCTTGAAAAGATAATGACGTAATAAATAGAATAAATCATTTTATTACAAAAAAATTACTAGGTGCTGAGTTTTGTTTGTAAAATCTTCGATATGGATAATGTCAATTAATCTCGCAGCAAAGCTAAGAGAGAAGATACTTGAGAAGAAAGCGATAATGCGATAAATCGAATAGTTGATTCAGAATTGGAAGCTCGACTATTACGTAAAACGTGCGATATTATAAAATTAAGTTTATCATCGCGAAAACTGTCTTGTGCGAATGATAAATGAGGCGTGCTGAATTTCTGAAGCAGAGTCATGTTTGCCACGCGATCGAGAGATCGATGGTAGATCAACGCATAGCCGACATTCTCACGCGCATGTGCCGCGGAATCGTTGTTCGCATCTACGTTCCTAAAAGCATGTAGCGACGTTACGTCGTCTTGCGTTAAATTGTCCTCACCTACGTTCATAAAACGTACCCACGTACGATACAGCGTTCAATTATTATCGACTTTCTAGGTCTCGTGGCGCGAAAGAAAGGTCTCGTGGCATCTCGTATTCAGATACTACGCGATAACAGCGGCCTACCGGAAATGAGGCCGGCAACATGCTTCGGAGAACTTCTCGCGTGCCAACTTCGATCAGCCCCGTTTCGAGTAGTGAAAATTCGCGATAACTCCGCGAAATGCATTTCTCCTTCTTTTCTCTGTTTCTCTCTCTCTCTCTCTCTCTCCCTCTCTATCTGTACGTCTGTCTGTCTGTCTCTCTCGCCCGTTTGTATCTTCCTCCTTTGGTACAACGATTTCTTGCGCAATCGTGCTAAACGAACCGGTAGTTCGGTCGATCGATACCACGGATCGTAATGAAAGTTCGTTCATCCTCGATCGATATTCGTCGAATAGCGAATGATTATTCGAAACAGGCGTTTTATTGCGAATAAAAATGGTTATCGAAAGAACCGAATACAAAGGTACGTACGACCGGTAACATCACTGAATAAATGACACTTTAGCGGAATGAACGTTAATTCCACTCTTCTCTCTTTCTCTTTCTAAGCTACGACAATGAACGCGCATGACGATGTTAAACGATGACGGTAGAACGAAGTGCAGCACTGCTTAAACCAGCGACGCGAGAATGGAACACTGTTTGGTTAGAAGATACGCGATTCGCGTAAAAAATCCTAGAAGCTAGACGGATTATCCGTGGAGAAGCCCTTTGTCTACGAGCGAACGGTACGTAACTGGGATATTTCAAGGACTCACTCACCACAGCCTCGGTGACCGGTATCCACGTGACGACCAGTAGGGCAAGGACGCAGGTGACTCGCAGGACAACCGGGAACGGACGTAACCCGCGGGCTGCATTGGTTGACGTCGCCGCGGCCCTAGGCCGCATTGTGCCCGACTCTTCTCCTCCTCCTCCTCCTCCTTGTCCCTTTCGTTCTTCCTTCTTCGTTTTCCCCCTCGTTTACCTGTTTACGTTGGTGGAGAATTGCGAATAGGCCGGCAGCCCGCGAAATAGCCGATACTCTCTGATCCGGCTATTCGAACGTCTCGTTCGTACGGTACACACTCGTGCTCGGATTCCGAGTTCTCTGGTGTGTAGTTAAGAGATGTCGTGTCGTGTGGTTGGAAAACGATGCGGTGGCTGGTCGGCCAGCCTGTCGACGCAGCGCGTGTCGAAGGGCCAGACAGACGGCCCGGTTGGCCCGTCCTCCCGATCGGTCGCCGCTTCGCGCAGCCAGACAGGCCTAAGTCAGCGGTGGAGGAGGCGCTCTTCTCTCTTCTCCTCTTCGTGGAGCTGTATCCTTGCGCGTCCGACCGCGTCACGGTGGCGGGTAAATGCTCCCCTCTCGCTCTCTACTCGCCGGTTCTCGCTTCAGTTCGCTCGAGCCAGAGAGACCTACGGCGCGATCGACATCGGCTGAGACCGTGCAACAGTCCTCGTGCGACGCGCGATCGAGCTCGCCTCGACCCGGTCAGCAATCCTCTCCTCCTCTTCCTTCTCCTCCTCTTTTGCCACCTCCTCTTCCTCCTTTTTCTCTTCTGCCGCTCCTCTTCCCTCCAACTTCTTCCTCTTTTTCTCTTCCTCTTCTTCTGCTTACTCTTCTACGCGCTCTTCTCCGCTTACTTCCCTCTCTAACCACACACACACGCTCTTCTCTTCCCTTCCTCCCTTCCTCTCTCTTTCGGCTTCTCCCTCTGTCCTTCCTTCTTGCGCCCTGCTGCTGGTGGTATCTTCTGGTCCCGTAGTTGGCAGAGGCAGGCTGGAGAGTTCGATTCTCTTGGCCGCGAGTTAGCGGACAGCACTGAGAGAGCGGGGGAGGCACAGACTCTGAACACAGTGTGAGAGCACACGAGCTCTCGCGGAATCGAGAGAAGCCTCTCTCCCGATCCTTTCGGCGGAGGAATTCTAGCTGGCGTGGCTCGGCGGCCGCCTCCACCTTCCTTCCCTCCACCCGAGTTCATTCAAAGCCCTCCCTGGATGGGACGGTCCACACACCACGTCTACTCGGTGCCGGGTTCCCCGCGATATTTTGTGACTGTCTGTCCGTGCGGTGCTTGTGCTAGCCTGTGCTCCTCGGCTCCCTAGACCCGTCGCGGAATAGGGAGGTCGAAATGACCCGGTTGGGATTGCGGTGAGTTGCGATTCATCTTACTATTCTCTTCTTTCCAAAATTCTTTCTTTTCTCCTTACTTTCCTTACGTTTCTTCTCCTCCTTCTTCGTCTTCGCCTTCTTCTTCCACTCCTTCTTCTTCTTCTTCTTCTTCCTCTTCTGCCATTTCCTTCTTTTTCGCCGTTCTTACTCGTTTTCCTTCGCGGTAATCTCGTTGGTTCGTCAACCTGTTGTTACGTCAATGATCTCTATATTGCGCGAACACGTGCATTCGGTAACCGTGTTGCTCGTGTTGTGCTTTTCCACCAACGTGACACGGAAGCATCGTCCGAGATACATATCTCACCTCCGTGAACTCTGACGAACTACTGTTGTGCGTCGAATAACGTGCTCTTCTCCTCGTTCCACGAGACATCTTAGTTTTTGCAGTCACCCTGCCTAGACCTGCCTTTCGTACCTGTTCCCGTTCCACCGATCTTTCTTCGGTCGATCCTTTTATTCTTCTTTAATTGCTCCGTGCTTGTTCTCCCTCGGTGCACGCGCCACGAGTATTTCAACGATGCACGGAGGGGGCACTTTCATCCCCCCGTTACATACCGACGGATCGACGAGTGGATTTCAAGGACGAAACTCGCGCGTATTTCTGGTCAATTATCCTTTTGACGCAGAACCTAGCACCGTCTCGCGCTTCGTATCGCGAAAGACGTCCGTCCATCCGATTGGTATTTTTGCGTTAATCGCGCGTAGATTAGTTTTCGATACGTTTCGCGCGAAGTGCCGTGAAATATTTCTTCGGACGCCTTTATTTATGTAGATAACGGATTTTTACGTTTAAAATATAATTGATATTTGCGGTGTCGCGGGAGACTAGTAAAATTCTTGATGATTCTACCGTGACCTATTTCTCTAATCTCTTCTTTCGATACGTACGTACCTATTTGTCTGTTTTTTTTAACCCGATACCGCGAAGCGATAGAGATTTCTTGGAAAATTCCTCTCGTATTTTGCTTTCTATTTTATTTGTACGATTTAATTCACGTCGAAGATTTGCATTTTGATCGTCGAAAACTGCAACGAAACCTCCTAATTTTACATTTTACACTTTCGTTTGTAGCTTCCTCCAGATTAAATAGATTCTCCACGTTCTCTTCAATATTTTCTAATATTTTCGGTGTTAAGGTATAAGAAAATAATTGATTTGTCCGTGTTTTATTACGTTTAAGTCTGCTTGCACGATAATTTACTAACGAACGATATCAGTAAATCGACGAGCGACGAGCTATAGGCTGCAACGTTCGTTCACAGAACTTTATTCGTTCGATTTTTAAACTTCGTGTCGTTACGCAACAAAATTTATCGACGCTTCTACGGTAGAACTTTTGGAAACCGAGGTTTCGTTCAAACAAACGATATAAATATTTGTAGAGTTACTTATATAGCAGTTTTCTTTTCTTTTTCACATTTATTAACAAACTGAACAGAAGAAATTTACTGTGAAATTTCCCAAATTGTCGAGAATCTATAATAACGCGAGTGAACCAACAAAATGATAATTTCCACTTTCGTAGAATAATTAGGAAAAATTGTCTTTTCAGATTCGTCGCATCCGCAGTGTTCCTGGCCGGGATAGTTGGTGGGGTACGTACAACCGTCATTTTAATTTCGATAATCTCTCGAATCGTGACTCATTCTCACTCTGTATATCGCTCGACGCCGACAAAACGAGAAGATGTCTGCGATCGGTTCGATTCATTCATCGATTACGCCTTTGCGTTGGTACATTCGAGCACGCAACGCACGTGCATGGAGCGTTGCATCGAACGACTAAAAAGTCAACCGCGAACCGAGAGGATCGCGTTTCGTGGCGCGTGCTCTCCGACCTTCTGTCTTTCCTCCTCTGTTCGCTTCATTGTGTGCACTGTGCACGTTCGAGAACCGATGGAGTTGCGAGGGCGAAAAAGCTCGATTCGAAGGTCGACGGATCTTTGGCTGGCGTAACACGCACGACTCGCGCCAGCACATTCATTGCCCACGCGATTAAATCATTCGGAGCATCGCGTCGCGTCGCATCGCATCGCGTCGTTGTGCTTTTACGTTCTTACGTTCCTCTACGGAAACGCTTGCCAGACTTTAGAATTTTTCTATCCATCCGTTGAACGAAATCGATGGAATTGTTTCGGAAATCATATGGGAATCCTCCGATGATTTGTTGGTTTGGTTAATTAAATTGCGCGTCTGCCGAGTCATGGCCACGGTTGTAATTAATAGAACCTGTAGTTGTTTAATAGTTAGAAGGCATCTTTTATCTTTAGATGACGCTAACGTAGGTTGGATGATATAATTGGAAGTGAGCTTGATCAGTTAGCCCAAGGTTACTCACTCAAGTTGTAGTTTCTAAGCAATTAGTACATACCTAATAGCTACCATATTTTGTTACTGTGTTATGATCGATAGTGATCAATTAATCCAAAGCCGATATAATACGTTGTTTATATTAGACAATATTTATAAAACAGTAACATGAGACGATATCATATATTTATAGCGATAATACGTTGTTACCGATAGCGTTAATAGAATCATAGCAAATAATAGAAATTTGTGCAAAAGTAATTGCTCTACGAGTTGAATATACTACTTGAAAAAAGGAAATTCATTTCTCTTATAACGTAATTTCGATGAATCGCAGAAAAGGAGCATTCTGCAGTTCCATATAATAACGATGCCATGGCTAACGAACTGTTTCAAAAACTCAATCTTCATCTGAATAGGATATCGGTACTTTCGATAAATTGCTACGCGAAACTGTTCACCGGTTTTACACAACTCGATTTCGAGCAACGATAACAAGAAATTGTTCTCCAATTGCACGTCATATTTCACCGAATCGTTCCAAGGAATGCTTTATGCCACTCTAGAAATTGTCTCTTCAGCACGCCATATCACTATTTCGACGAATTGCTCCAAAACGCCGTTCTTCCATCGATCCCTCGCAAAATCGATACAATTTCGATAAGCTACTTTTAAAAATATCAGCTTGGTCGAAAAATTCCCGTCGAAAAATATATCCATCGCTTCTTCCGATCAATTTTTCCCATGTATACAAATTTGTTATCTTTCCTGCTAACGAATACTTCGAATAACTTTTACAGACTTCCAGAGTAATTAAATATTCATGCTTATAACATACGAACAAGTTTTCTAAATATCACGATAAATAGTAACAAACCTATACTACTATTTAGACATATAGATAGAGTTAAATTATTCATCTAAGAATAAAAATTTCCAGTTCGCTCTTTATGCGTGAGTTTCAACGTTGCGTCACCGAAACAGAGAAAATTGTTTTATCGTTTAACAAGTTTCGAATATTATTATTTCTTCTTTTATTCCTTTGGTATCCAAGGACAGAGACATTATCTTTCTATCGTTTCGTTATAATTTGATAAAAGGTTACTGTAGAAATTCTTCAAATTTGTTAAATTATCCAGTACGTTGTTTTCGATAACGTTGCTATATACACGTAGAGATAGAAAATGCTCTGCAGCGTTCTTATTTCTCTTTTAGCAAAGTTATTTCCGAGCAGCGTGCATCGGGCACGCGGTCGATAACGCGAAGATCATGTCGCAGATGCGATAAGAACGTTTCAGCAGATTTGTCGTCGACCAACGACGGAAAGGTGTTAAATCCGAAATAGGGCAACCGTCTGTTAGCGACCAGTTCGCCTACGAGACGCCGTAACCGCGCTTTGTGTAATTTTATTACGCCACGTACACGTGTACGGCGCGTACAAGCACATAAGCCAGCTTAGTCACTATTGAAAATAGTTTGGAATTGACCGCGGCTGGATTACCATCGTCTAAAGAACTCGATCGTCCTTTTTGGTTCTCCACGACCGCATGTTCGTTCTTGCAAGAGGTTATTGGGTTGGTAGATTGCGTTTTGGGGTTGAATCGGGTTTAACCTTTACACCATCATTATGGTCGAATGCAGCCGTGTATGTAGATGTCTACTATTCGCTACGCGATCCGATTTTAATCCGTCTACCGTTAAAATTCATCCTTTGTCGAGGCAATCTACGATGATAGTACACGTATACTATTGTAATAACGTAAAACAGAAGAATTTTCGAATTGTAGAAATTGCAATTTTGTCGAGAATGGTGAAATTAATTAGTTGTCCCGAAGTTCGGGCGCTCGATTGAGATCTGGATTGTCAAAAATTTGATTATTATAACTCGATAAAATATTTTGACGAAACCTTCTTGGGGGCAGTAAGCACTCTTTCAATTCTTTTCTTCGTCGAAGCTTGGAGACAGAACAAGAAAAAGAAAGAAATCGGATACAATAACAGTTCGTCGTTTCTACGTGTCGAAGTCTAATCCAAGTTACGTAAGATAAAAAAAAAGAGCATTCCAAATCAAAATAACGAAATACGATATCGATTATAACAATTGACGTAAAAGTCCTAATGTTGCTCGTTTTCAAGGTATTTTAGTTTTATTACGAAAAATCCTACTTTACGTTAAACGCAGGCTTGAACAGTAGTTCTGTTCTCGTCGTAGTTTCTTTATTTTACCTGACATCATAGGATTAAGAAGTTTGCACAGCAAATTCGCCGGATGAGAAGCATGTTTATTTTGACTGTTTTACTCGTATATCGTTAGCAGCTGCATTCTACACTTTCATTCGCAGAATATTCGTGACTTACGATGACACGAATCGATTAGCCGATCAGCTCTCTTAGATGTTTCGGATGCACCAGCCGAGGTGTCTGCATACCGGCTGTAACGTTAAAACGTTCCATTCTTTCCGTATCTTTTACAGTTGGCAAGCTGCTATTACGCGACGTTTAAATTTTAGCGTCTCGTGCATGTTCGGTGATGCGTGAAACGTGAAAAATTGTTTCGCGAGGCGGCAACCACTCGCGCCGTAGCGAAAGTGTTTAGTCAGAGGAACGGGTTTACGGAGCGGCGGGATTAATGATGATCGTCGTGAAGTCAATTGCACGTTAAAAACTCTTAAAGATAGCGTTATTCGCCGGATAAATCGCATCGAACGAAATTCTGAATGCGCTAATTAACAGCATAAACGCCTGTGTAACTAGGCTTTGATCAACGTTGATAACGAGTCTTGTTGCACGTTCCGCGATAACAGTTTCACCGAATGAAGTAATTCGGTTCTCTTTGCTTGTAATTTATCACTCATAACCTGACCGCGATAGAATTTTTCACCAAACCTGTGATTTTACGTATAGTATATAGGACAAATGATTTTGAAAATGTATTGAAAAATATTCCGTATTAATTATTTTCAGCCTTGAATTTACAAGTGTTCTCGCATGATTGGCTCGTAAGGATCATAACGATACGAGTCAGTTCATCGCTATTTTTCCTAAAATAGCGTGCTCCGTTTATCGTTGTAAGAATTCATTCCATGAAAACGTATCATTGCAGAGGGTAAAGTTATGACTCAACTATGAAACTAAAGGGATGGGAATCTTAATTCACGAAATCTTAATATTCACCGGCGTAGTTTTCAACTCGCCATACCGTGCATGTTGTCGACAAAGTAAATTACTTGGTTCCTTTCATCGTATTAACGTACACATATCACACTTGGCTCTTATGAATACGCGTCGTCCATCGAGATTACAAAGATCGCTGACCAACGAATTAGCGAGCCTCGTCCTACACCGTATTAATCTTGTTGAGATACATGTTGCTCCGTAACATCGTCACATTCTTGTTCTTTTCAATTTACGGATGATCGATGTGACGTCCGAACGGTTCCTACGAGTTTCATATCGAAGAAACGTTAAAAGTTATTAATGCGGATACCAGTCGACTGTTAATTTACAGTAGGTTCGAAAGAGTGACTTGATTTTAATTGATTTTGACTTGAGTTCTGTTCGAGTTTAATGGAATTACCGAAAAGTAGAGCTGCCTGCTTATTGCAGCAGCCCCTGCGAATGAAAGGAGGAATGCAGCAAGGTGAAGTTGACAAACAGCAATGACGGAGGATCGAAGGAAAAAAGGATCGTTCGGGATCCTAACTGGAACGCGATGGCTGATTGGTTACGTAATCGCGGATTCACGAAGGCGGCCAAGAAACGCGATAAAAGGAACGATTCTCGAACCGTCACGAGAAGATAGTCCCGGTATCTAGAATAAGAAAATTGGGCTGGCTTCGTTGAACGAAATGGCCGTGTAGATTGAGTCGTTTTCGTGGATGCTCGAGGATAGAGATGCGTGTGACGTTGATGATAATTTGGTTGGAGGTTTGGTCGAAAGGAGGAAACGGAGATTCTACTTTTGGAAATATTTCTTCGAATAAATTTCTCGATTTTTGGAACTTGGCGTATGAGATTTATAGGTAGGTGCATGCTTCTGGTCGTTGTCTGTCGTTGCAAGAAAAAAGAATTTGCGATGTTTACGTAGATATAGATATTCTACTATAGATAGTATCGAGCGTAATTTCATTTTGTGAATCGAGGAGAATGGAGATTATATTTGTTGATTATTATTTTTCCAATATTTTCGGACCGAGTATTACGAGGCTGGTAATTTGTCATTTTCTATAAAGTCAACGTACATACAAATTAATTACAAATACACGTATAATAGTAATTCAAAATGAAATATGTAATATCACGGCAAATCGAAACAAAGTGAATTTTGAAATTTGCTAGAATTATAATTTGCTAGAATTGTAACTTGTATTTGTCGATATATAATAATATATATTACAATATCATTAATTTTAAATGGTAGTAATAGCGAATATGGATTGACATGTATGATCTAAGCAATTAGTATTCAGTGATTGTATTTCGGAAAGGTTTTATGTTACTTTGTGCTCGTTAATCAAATGACGAAGTTGTTAGATGAAAAACTAGCTCGGAAATAACAACTTTTCCAACTTTTATACTTTTGATAATATTATCATAATGTGGTCATAGTAATAAATAATCTCGCATACATCTTTTCTATTTTTTGCCACGCATAAATTGTAGGTAAATGGAATAATTTAAAGCTAATGTAGCGCTAAGCGCTACGTAATATCTATGATTCATTGTTTGGAAATAAGTACATTATCGTATGATAATTATGTTTCGTATTCATAGCAGCTTCTTAATCTCAAATTGCAACTACGATCTCCACTGATCTGTCTACTATATCTGAAATTCTGACTTCGTCTAATCTTCTACAACATCAAACTCTATTCATTAATCGTTTGATAATTATATAAATAAAAGATTAATCTAAAAGATCCTAATTAATCGGGATTTTAGAGTTGTATCGACAATTAAACGCGAGTGGGATCAAAATGTAATAAAAGTAGAAGAACATTACGTACTTAGACTGTTGGTTGAAAATTCAAGGAAAATTTAATTTATCTTATAAAATCGTAAGAATTAACAGAAATTGTACAAATGATTTAAATCGCGACGTATCACAAAACAGCAATTTTTGACTTTTCTATAAAAAATTCGACATATCCGTAGCAAGATCTTATATTCTTGCATCACAGAATTGAGAAGGCATAATCCTGTACATATTTTCAGCAGTGATGTCAGTAAATCAGTTTCGCGTGTAACTCGTGACGAGGTCGTTGCGAATTATCGTATTATCAGCGTCCAGATGTCTGTATCGCTTCGTATTATTAGAATTCAGGATGAAGATTCGACAAATTATGCGAATCTGTTACGACATATGGTCCACTAGAAATTTCTGTAAAAATAAGCGTTTCTTAATCAATAAATATGTTTAGCAAAGATCGCAAAAATATTACAATACGTACATAAACATTTTCTATGGTTTCTCTCGCGAGAGAACCCTCTAAATTCGTAACTCGTCGAATTCGCTAAGTAGACAAATACTTGTGTAAACGGTGATAAAATTGTTCGCCTTTAGAATTTTCGAGACTTTTGCCGCTTCTCTTCTCGTAGTTTCCCAAGATGTACGGCATCGACGTGACACGATTATCTTCTGTTTCGATAAAGCCCGTACTATTTCATTCAGCTTTTTCGAGGGAAATGTTCGAGGGAAACGCGCGGCAGAGAGGCTGGCCAGAAAGGGAACCAAAGAGGAACAGCGTGCGGCGCGTCACTTCAAAACGATAACGGGCGAAGCGTTATCTCCCGCGCTTCCTGTCAGCGCGTACCATCCCGAAACTTAAAAAGGATAAAACGTGAAAACGAGGGCAAGACAATGACTTTCTGCGAACGCGATGACGCATCGACCGAATCGAGCTAATTTGTATAATATGGTCGCCGTACGCGGACAGGGCTAGATCAGGGATCGAGGTATAGAAATTGGTCCGCGTGTGTTGAAAGATATCTCTTGGAAAAAGATGTCGCTCTATTATATGCACGTACGATGCACTGTCGTTCGTGAGTCGTTAAACATTTTGGTAGATTCGTAGTTACGCTATACCGCTCATGTTAATGTTCACCTTGTGAGTGTTTGCATAGTGTATTTGAGATGTTACGTGATTTTTCGGATGTCGGAAGATATTTTAGAGAATATGTGGAAGGCTTAAGTAACGATCCTGATGCTTTGGATTTATGGAGTTTACTTTTTGGTTGAAATTTACACATCGTTATTTAACATCGCTGTAAAATGTGGATCATGAAAATTCGAATTAAAAATTAATGAAAAATAAAATGTGCTCTGTCATACAAGAAGCGTAGCTGATAACTTATCGACAGTTGATGCAACCTCAGAAGTACCTATTAAATATTAAGATGTAAGAAGATCCTCTTGAAAACGTTTTTAGTCTTCATATCTAGGCATTTGATACATACGCTTAGCTATGCTTTCTTGTTCTAGCGCGAAACGTAACTTTTCTCTTAATCGTCAAGTCGTATTATATCAAACATTTTTTATTTCTATGTTCCTTTTTCCTTTGTAATTTACAGAATTAAAGTTCGTGACAAATTTTTATTTCAAGTACTATCCCGTACGTCGTTTTAATTCATTTGTGCCGAATCTAATCGTTTTCTATACACGCCACGCATCTATATACACATTTATCGTTTTGGATCAATTATTAAATTTAAGTCGAATATAGCCAATACATATTACGTTATTAATTTATTTATTTCACTTTTAGTTGGCAAAGCGAAAAAGTTATTTGTATTTTCTAAGAATAACAGTCACACTATTCTTTTCGGAAAGGTCAGTACATAGGCAAATACTTATCGAACAAAGCTTAGTGTGTTATGATCAGTTTGTTCTGTATGTGTAATTGCAATACGATAACAATCGTAATTATGTTAGAATATTCTATCAAACTCCTTTGACTTTTTTCGTAAGCAACTATACATATTCGAAAATTGTATTTTTCATCGAATTAGATCAATTTAGCGTCTACGAACGATTGGTCATACTCCGTCGGTAAAGTAGTTTATAGATCCTTCAGTCAATAGCCTCAGATCTGCATGATCTACGGCTCAATCGATACTTACGTTTATCGCGCATCTTCGTATCGATTACTGAGATCTGATTGATTCTGATTGATTCTAATCGGTTGCTTGATCTACTGACAAGTAGACAATTGATTTCATATCGAAAAAACTTCAAGTTATACAAAGTTTCATAAGATACGTGAATTCACAATTTATTTGATAAGTTATTCGAAATATTTCAATCTCATTTTTACCGTTCAACTTGGAAAATCATAATTTTCTGAAAGTTTCAGCACCGTCTTTATAACAAAAACGCGCAATCAATAAATATTGCGTAAAAAATTAATTTAAATTTAATTGTTCTAAACTACGAAATAAACGATATGTATAGCTGACGTGCTTGATTGCAAAGAAATTATATTTTAGACGGTTATATTCTACGATGAAAATCGATGAAAATGTATAGTATTATTACATATATCGTAGAAATAACAAGATAGGATTTTTCGTGAACGTACTGCGGTAGCGAACGTGTTAAAAGATTACTATAACTGCAATAGAAAATAAAAAATGAATGCTCTCTTGCAATTAAACAACGTTACTTCCTTTCGAACAAGTCGTCAAATAAAATCTCTGTTCTATTTTATATCTTTTTCTTTTTCAGCAATATAACCACACATCATGGCCGTACAATCCTCCGCCTGTTGTTCCACTTGGACGAGGTGATATTGGAAAACCAAATAGTACTGACGACGATTATAATATTTCACCACGATGGAGAGCTTTTGTTACGAACAACGAAGGTAACGACGGGGTTTATCTCTTCTTGATTTTCTCTGCATAGAACAAAAATTTCGCTCCACCTCTTGCCGATAAGTATAATTGGATAATATTTTCAATTCTATGCATTCTATTCTATTCTATGGATATCTAGATAACTCCTTTTTATATCCTTTTTATACACTGATGAAATGGAAGAAAAAATTTATTGCAAACGCGAATAAATACCTCGGTTGAAACTTTAAAATAGTATTTCTCGTTTCCGAAAATCATTGCACTGCTTCTTTCTTCTCCGGATAAATCGTTTAGTTGATTTTCTCTTTCGTATTTTTATGTAGCCTTTCCTTTAACTTTCATTAAACTGATTATCTGGTTTATTAATCCTGTTTATTAATTTTTGCTTCTCCTTTATCATTTTTTACTTTCTTAATTGAAGATTATTAATTTGTGCTGTTTAAATACTTTGAGTATATTCTACTCTTGAAACTTGTAATTTTGAATAATATTATAATAATTTGACATAACATATACAGTAAATTGATCTTGCATTCTACTGTATAGATTCTGAGGAAGATAGGCGGTACTTAAATAATCAAGGCCAAGGCTATCAAGGTCAGAATTACGATGATCGGTACAACAGATACCCTGATGGAGATGAATATAATCAGAGAACTGATGATTCCGGCGGATACCAAACTAATTATGGTAATAAATTTAAACGATCGTTGACGCAACTTTATACCTCTGAAAAACCAGTGGCACATCAAACAATTATTTCTTTTAAGTCATAATGTAAATATTAAAATTAAAAAATCAGTAAAAATGCACTTATCACAATTTTCCTCTTAATCCTCTTCATATTATTCATCGTGATTTACATACATATGTAAATAACATAAAGGTAAAGTCGTGTAATAAGTTAAAGCACGTTGAAATAATTTATCGAAACGATCGTGTTAAAAATTTAAACGAGTAGTAAGAACATGTTCTGTATTAATCGTACTATTTGTTAACAATTTTCCAAGAAACAGCGCTCACCTTCTTCCCTTCGAAACGATCCCGTCGCAATATCTCCAGATTTGCGAATTCAACTTCGGCCCGCTAATTAACAGGATCGTACATTTATCTTTTGTCTTTACAGCGTTGTGTAATAGTTTCCTATTAATCGATAGTGCCAGCGGTTATTGCGCGCGCGCACGAGTTTATGGTGTTCCATAAAATTTAATAGGCTAATAGGAAATTGAATTTTGAAAAGGCATAAAACTGATGTCGCTCGAGCTTCGAACGAATTATTTTGATAAAAGAACAAAACTTTAACAGACGAGAAATTTGTCGAATTTCACAAAATAAAGCTGCGACGAGTAACGTGCATTTTATTTCGAAACATTTTCTTCGCCCCTCATTTATGATTCTGCAATTGCACGGCTTTATAATTTTCCAAGCTCGCGCGTTTTGGGTGAACAATTATTTTGAATTACGATTTCAGCTAAAGTTACTTCTTTATGTTAACGTCAACGAAATTTATATTTTTCGGTTCATTTACGCGTTTGTTAATAGTCCTTTACAATCCTTTTCTCATTTCACGTCTGTTTCCTCATATCGTCGTATTTATCTAGGGATTTCATTCTACGAAATAACATTTCTGCCTACATTTGAAAAATATAAATTTGCATATACCTTCTCTGTAACGATTATAGTTTATTTTTAAGATGATACTTGTTGTCATGGCGTTAAACACGAAAACCAGCGTCCCAATTCGTACGATTTCATTCCCATCTTTCCATCTCATAGATCGTCTATCCGATTCGTTTAACGCGAGTAATCTTCTCCTCTCAGGAGGCTTTGATCAAGAATCTTACAACCAAGGTCAAGATCAAACCCCGTTGGATCCTTACAATCAAGAAGCTGGCGATCCTTACGGAAGATCTGGAGGTTACGAAGACCCTTACGGAAGAGGAGAGGCCGGTGGAGAACAAAGGTCCAGAGATTCTTCTGGCGATGGCTACGATAGAAATTATGGATCCAGAGACGATTATGGACGCGGAGATCCTTACGGACAACGCGGATACTCTTCAGGGCAACGTGGTGGATATGGCGCGGCCGGAGACTCGGAAAATTATCCGAGCAGTTACACGGTTGTGCCAGTTCCAGGATACAAGCCACAACGAAACTGTACCGGGTCGGCCTGCTGCGTGCCAAAATGTTTCGCGGAGAAAGGTTCCAGAGTAAGTGTTCGTCGAGGGGAATTTTGTATGCAAAATTTATTTTTGTTTCTTTTTTTTACGGTAATCACGAAAATGTAAACTTGTAAGACATAATTGGATATTATAGTTCAAGACAATACGAGAAAAGCACACGAGGCGTCGATGTCGAATGTTAATTTCGATGGAAATATTGGAGTTACGAATGGAAAAGAATTAGCTATAAAATCAGTGTTACTGTTGTATTATTTTGTTTCCTACTAAATTACGATGGTTGGGTTTTTAATTCGGAGGTGAAAGTAATTTGATGTAAATTTCGTTTCAGTGTGAGTTATAGGACAACATATGAGTAATTGCAAAAACACGCATTATGATATATACATGTATATAACAGATATCTGCGACAGAATGTTAGAACAAATTAAATGAATATAATTTTTGTATTATACTAGATTTGTGAATTTTTAATTCATTTTGACTTACGTGTACAGGGACCGCCAGGTCTAATGGGGCCACAGGGACCCAAAGGTCAAAAAGGATTTCCTGGAACAGAAGGTCTTTTGGGACCAAAGGGAGAAAAAGGTGATCCTGGTCCTCAAGGACTACGGGGTCCGAAAGGTGACAGAGTACGTACTGTTTTACTATTAACGTTCGCTTTTGTTTATAATAATAATATACAATAATTTTAATTTTAACAATAATTTTTGCCAGGGTAAAATGGGTATACCTGGATTCTCGGGTATAAGTGGTGTTCCTGGAGTACAAGGCCCGCCCGGAGCTCCTGGTCTACCTGGTCGTGATGGTTGCAATGGAACAGACGTACGCATGCTGCAAATTATTTTTATTAGTAATATTTATTACGAGAATACGGATGTTTGTGCATTTATGAGAAATTCTGAAACAAAAGATGAGAATATGCGGTAGTATAAAATGAAAATGTGAAAATCTTTTGACGATTATCTTTCAGGGTGAACCTGGTCCTGCTGGTCGTCCTGGAGATACAGGTCCTCGTGGTTATCCAGGTCCTCGAGGGCCCAAGGGAGACAAAGGTCAATCAGGGTTCGCTGGTAGGTTCCCTGTAGGTCAAAAGGGAGAACCGGGTATAGACGGCGTCAGAGGACCTCCAGGACAACCAGGATTACAAGGAGAGCGTGGTTTTCCTGGACCTAAGGGTGATCGTGGTCCTTATGTAAGTTACTGTTCGTAAATACTTTCTTGACTCACTGTACACTTAACCGTGTTAAAAGCGAAGTTCGTTTTAATATCGTTCGTTTGCAATAATACCATTATGCTGTTATTGTTTGTAATCATTGAAAATAATAATTTCTCTACTCTTTATCTATTGATAAACAAGACACTTATATTGGTGAAGAGTTAATCTATAAACGATAATACTAGGATATCGTGATTTTAAATATTCAACTATCGTATTCAGGGTCCGCCTGGTCTACAAGGACCAAGAGGAGAAAAGGGAAACATGGGTCTTGCGTTTGAAGGTCCGAAAGGTGACAAAGGTCAGAAGGGAGAGCAAGGACCTCCTGGATCGCCTGCAGTCGGCGGCTTTCTACATCCGGGAGAAGAAATAGCAGGTCCACAGGGAGATCGTGGTGAAAAAGGAGACACGGTATTCTTTTTAAATACTTAACATTTACAAAATTAAAATAAACAAAGAGTACATTGATTTTGTCACTAACGTTTTAAATTTTTAGGTTCTAGTTTTAAAAAAATGCAAATATATGTATGAGCAATTTAGTGTATAAAAATTTGTATTTGTATACATTATTTATATAGTCAAAGAGTATCTAAATGAAATATCATGGGATATAAAATGCAACAAGCAAATATAACGAGCAATTGTACGATTATATACGATCTGTTCCTTTATATCTATTTTATTTCATTTGCAATGATAGGGTGAAAGAGGGTCGGACGGTCAAAAAGGAGAACAGGGACCAATTGGTGATCATGGTATTCCTGGCACTGCAGGTATGAAAGGAGAAAAAGGTCTTCCAGGCGCACCAGGTATTCGTGTAAGTATATTCATTCGTTTCATTTAAACGTGTTGTTTTCCTTGGATCCATGATCTAAAATGATTATTATATTTCAATAGACGTTTTTAAAGTCTAGATAGTTTTTCAATATTTGGTTATGGTATTCAATATAATCTCATTACCTTTTGTGTATTTGACGCTCTTTTTAAACAAAGTATTGCAAAAAGAAAAATATTTGAAAAGATATAGGACGTGAATAAGAAGCGAGGAGAACAGCAATGTTAATGGTAAAGTAAAAATGCAGGATGATGTAAATTAATTTGTACATTTACTATATTCAGGGTCGGGATGGTTTCTCTGGACCTCCAGGTCCACCTGGACGCAAAGGTGATCGGGGTTACGACGGATTAGACGGCCTTCCAGGTCGCCCTGGACAGAAAGGAGAACCAGGTCGAGATGGATCTATGGGTGTTCCAGGCTTACGAGGACCACCTGGTCCACCTGGAGTAAGTATTACCAACATTAATCTTCGTAAGAAACGAATAGATTAAATGACCTCTTTTTGCAACGTAAATATATTTTTAGAATTGAAGTACAATATAACTTTTCATCTGAATTGATAGAATGACAAGAATGATAGTATAATGATAACAGAATAATTATTTTTGAGATATTAAATCCTACTTGTTCAAATAAAAACTTTGCCTGTAATTACTAATTGCAGGGTGGGAAAGGTACGCCAGGGCCTCCAGGACCAAAAGGGCCTCAAGGTTTTCCAGGACCCACTGGACCTCGCGGTGCCGATGGATATCCCGGAGATCCAGGACCAAGAGGTCCTATTGGGCCACCAGGAGGACCTGGTTTAGCAGGTATTCCTGGTCCAGAGGGTTTGCCAGGAGAAAAGGGAGCAAAAGGAGAACCTGGGATCACAGGATTCCCTGGACCAACAGGTCCCCGTGGATTTGATGGTCCGCCAGGTTTAGCAGGTTCACGAGGGTTGCCAGGAGAGAAAGGCGCGTCGATTATGGTGGGTATTTATTCAGAAATCAATACGAATCGATACTCGAATATTTAATAGGTCGATCCAATACAAGAATTCTTTTATTACTGGATGTTTTATATTTTTATATTTGTTTAAATGTGTTTTTATTTAGAATGAAGTTTGTCCAAGTCCTAACACTAGAGTTACCGGCCTTTAACACGTATCTAAATAAGTTATACATGGTTAATTAAATATGTAATTGGAAAAACAATAAATCCGATGCCAGTTATTTCGACTGGTTTGATAGTTCCAATTCGTTTGATAATTAATATTAATTTTAATACTTAATAATATTTCGAAAATTACCAAACGTGTATAGGGTCCCAAAGGAATGGACGGAGCGCCCGGTAGAGATGGCGAGAAAGGACAAAAAGGAGAACGCGGTTACGCAGGACCGCGTGGAGTTCCTGGCGACGTGGATGGTATTCCAGGAGCGCCCGGAGAACCTGGTTTACCAGGAGAGCCGGGAACACCAGGGAAAAACGGCATTCCAGGATTTCCAGGTTCACCTGGTGAGAAGGGAGAGATAGGAGGGCGATGTATAGACTGTCTGCCGGGATTACCAGGAATCAAAGGTGATCGTGGTTTCGATGGACAACCTGGACTTCCTGGACCACGAGGCCCGGCTGGAGAACGAGGATTCCCCGGAGAACCTGGCAGCGACGGATTACCTGGACCAATTGGGCCACCAGGGCCTCCGGTATTTTCAGCACATTATTTTACATTTCGTATTTCAAGGAGATATTTTGAAAGAAAAGACTCGCACAGATTTATCGGGTTATTTAAATTCAAGTCGTTTGAGTTAAAATAACATAGCTTCGAGAGAATATCCAATGGGATGTAGATAACTTTACCAGCACGTACCGGAAATTTATAATTAAGTAGAATTAAAATTTTAATATGTAATAGAAAATCGTTACTATATCGTGTATTTCCGATTACTAGGGAAAAGATGGTATTCCTGGTGCAGCAGGTCCACAAGGAGAACCTGGTACTCCAGCAGTGGTTACGGAAAACATGCTTAAAGTAGAGAAGGGTGATAAAGGTGTGAGAGGTCCGGTAGGAAGAGATGGTCCACCTGGTCTTCCTGGTCCGCCTGGAGAAAAAGGTCCGATGGGATTTGAAGGTTTCCCAGGACCCAAGGGTATTGCTGTAAGTTGTTGCGATCTCAACCTTTATCATTCTGTCAATTTCTTCCGTTCAAATTTCGAAATAATTATGTAATTCTATAATTCTTAATTGGTTTTTGATGCGTTTAATCGAAAAGTATGTTTGAAATATCAAATACGTGTACTATTATGTAGAAATACTATAAAATCTGTTTAGAACAGCTGATAACTTTTATCGTAAATAATTTTTTGTATGTTTCCAAATAGTTTTCTGTTTTTCCTGAAAAATTTGTTTAACTTATGTGACTTTTGAAATACACGTATGATATATTTTTTTATTAACAAAGTTCCGCGTTTTGGAATCATCATCGAATCTATCGAATTTATACAAATATTTTTATAACCCGCAAATAGTGATCGGGGCAGCAAATGCGTTAAATAATTTTTCAAAACTTTTCATCCTGTTATTGTTTCTAGGGAGATCGTGGATTCCCTGGTCAAGATGGTATTCCTGGAAGACCATGTGCTCCTGGTCGAAAAGGAGAACCTGGTGTTAGTGTGAAAGGAGAACATGGAGAACCAGGCCGAAGAGGTGAAACAGGTGCAAAGGGCGAACCTGGTCCATTAGGAGATAAAGGAGAACCCGGTAGATATGCTTTATACTTCTTGGAATTCGTGTATCATTTCAGGCTTTAAACCGTTTCAGTGCTCAATAAGTAATTTGATTACTTTTATTTTAAATAGGTCTGTGTCCAATTCCGGATGAATTAATTAAAGGCATTAAAGGCGACAGAGGTGCTCCTGGTGAAAAGGGAGAGCCTGGTCCTCCCGGAAGGGATGGGTTAAGTGGTGACAAAGGTTTACAAGGTATTTCGGTAAGTACAAATTGTACTTCGTATTTGATACAATTATTTGTTATTTATTTTCATTACAATTTTGATTAGCTTTACAAATTTAGCATTATATACTCATGTATTCGTAACATAATAATAAACTATTGTGACCAGGGTCCACCTGGACCACCGGGATCAATTGGTGCACCTGGGCCAGTTGGACCAAGAGGATTACCAGGTCCTCGTGGTGACAAGGGTAACATAGGGCCAATGGGTTTCCCTGGGGAACCTGGTCGTGAAGGACCCAGAGGGTTCCCAGGCGCCGCAGGGTTGAAAGGAGCAAAAGGTGAAGTTGGTATCTCGGTCAAGGGTAGCCCTGGATTGCCAGGACCACCAGGAGAGAAGGGAGAGAAAGGTCTTCCAGGACCACCAGGAAAAGAAGGTCCTGATGGTCTGCCGGGTCTGCCAGGATTTTCCGGAGAGAAGGGTGATGCAGGTATTCCAGGCATAGGCGGTTTGCCTGGTGCGCCAGGAGAAAAGGGAGATACTGGTCCGATGGGACCTCCAGGCCCGCCTGGTGTTGCTGGAATTCCTGGTATAGACGGAAATAAAGGTATGCAATTCCTAAATTCTACAGTTTATACAGTGGTTATGTAAAGTATTTGCGCATGCCCTTACGTTTTAATGAAACGTTTTTTTTTATCAAGATCCACAATTTCGTTTTCGTGACATCAAATTTTTGTAGTGATAAGAAAGCATATCTAGATAATACAAAATTTAATATACTTGGAACTAATTAAGTCGTATGTAAATGTTATAGCAAATACAATGGTGCATAAATAACTTTTGTAGCCACTGTAAGTGTCTCTCGTGTATCATTCACTTCATATTTCAAAGTAATATGATAATTGTAATATAAACGTAATTGTTTTGTGTATCAGGTGAACCGGGATTGCCGGGCGAGGCTGGCAAACCAGGACTCCCAGGATTCCCAGGTATCAAAGGTGATCGTGGCGAACCGGGTATCGATGGATCGAAAGGTTACCCAGGAAGACGTGGTCTACCTGGTTTACAAGGTAGACCTGGTATAGAAGGTGCACCTGGTTTGAAAGGAGAACGAGGTGAAAAAGGCGCTGCTGGTTTCCCTGGATTACGTGGAATGGAAGGAAAACCTGGCCGCCCTGGATTAACTGGACCAAAAGGAGATATAGGTCATCCTGGTCTACCTGGTCTTCCTGGAACTCTTGGGTTCCAAGGACCTAAAGGTGATCAAGGTTTACCAGGATTGCCAGTAAGTCTTTTACATTCGTAAATGCTGATTTAAGCTAATTGTTCGATATTTGTAATATCTTCAATTGAAAAAGCTGAAAAGGAATATTATATATATTTATTAACTGGTATTTATTACTTAATAAGATAATAGGTAATAAGCTTTTATACTTTTGAGTTATAAAACTTGTATCTTTCTTTCTCTTTCAATGAATACAATTAAAGATATTTTAATTGTATTTAATTACACCTTATCACAGCAAATTTGTATTATGCTCAATTGGGATTTAACGAAGATAGTGGGAATTGCAAATTTATTGTAACCATTAATCTCGTTAGGGACGCAAAGGAGAACCAGGTCTAGTTTCTGAGAAAGGACAGAAAGGTGAACCAGGAATGCCAGGTATCCGTGGTCCTGTTGGTCCTCCTGGTAGAGATGGTATTGACGGAGACAAAGGAGAACGTGGATTGTCATGTAATTGTGTAGACGGATTGCCAGGTCTTAAGGGAGAACCTGGTCTGCCAGGTCGCGATGGTTTACCAGGACCTATAGGGCTAAAAGGTGACGCTGGAGTAAGAGGTTTCCATGGTTCTCAAGGAGATATAGTACGTTTTATTCTTTACAATGAATGAAAATCCATAGCAAGGAGTTTAATTTAAAATATCTTTAAATTACCAGGGACCAATGGGTCCACCAGGCGAACCCGGAACACCTGGAATCGACGGATTACCAGGTGAGCCAGGTGACATCGGTCCACCGGGTCCACCTGGTTTCCCTGGTTTGGATGGTGATGTGGGAGCTCCAGGACATCCTGGCCTCAACGGTGGCAAAGGAGACCGTGGTTTGCCAGGTAAGAGGTTGAAACTCTTTTCAATTTTCTAAGATAGTGTACAAACTAGTTTTGTAGAAACTAATGGATTTAATTATTTCACAAGGTCTTGTTGGGGAACCTGGTATTCGTGGTATGCCTGGAGAAAAAGGTGACCGGGGACAACCTGGACCAACAGTTGCGATCAAAGGTGAGAAAGGTGAACCAGGTATGCCAGGATTACGAGGTATAGCTGGAGAAAAAGGGGATCGTGGTGAGGAAGGTCTAGCTGGTTATGATGGTGAAAAAGGAGATAGGGGCACATCAGGTCCAGTTGGAAACCCAGGTCCACCTGGTCTCCCTGGACCTAAAGGTACTCTCAATTTCTAATTTATTATTGTACATTTTCTATCGTTAACGCAATTCAATTGTGTCTGCAAAAGATCAAGCTTTGATCGACTATGTGAAATGTGTTATTTTAGGTGAAGAAGGTCCACGTGGACCTACGGGAATTGCTGGATTAACTATCAAGGGTGAGAAGGGTCTACCAGGTCTGCCAGGAAAGCACGGACGAGAAGGAGTACCAGGACGACCAGGAGAGAAGGGAGAACGAGGATTACCTGGTTTACCAGGACATAAAGGAGATCAGGGACCTTATGGCCCTATCGGGCCACAGGGCGAGAAGGGTGATATGGGACTTATGGGTGCTCCCGGTTTACCAGGCCAAGATGGAGCTCCAGGTCATAGAGGACTCCCGGGTCAAGTAGGTCCAAAAGGTGAAAAAGGTGTAAATTGTATACCAGAACCAGGTCTGCCGGGACAAAAGGGAGAACAAGGATACCCAGGTAAATGGACAGGGATTAATAAATTATTAAATCATCCAATACATTCCTGCTGTTTATTTTCTGTTATTTAAAACCTCCCTTTGTCAGTACCATTTCCATCTTTTTTCTTTTTCTTTTTAAACAAACAGTAGATTTAGGATAACTCGCAACTTTTAACATCCTGAATCGATAAACTTCTTGTTTCATTTACCTGATCACGAATTTTGTCTTTGTTTGGAGGTAAAGTGCTGAACATGATTAATCTCTAAGATCAAAATTTTCTTTCTTAACGCAATCGGAAAACTAGTTCGTGCAAATACAAGACGATAATGAAAATTGTTTATTATCCAATTTGGCAAATTACGAGGCAACTACTAAACTTAATTCAAATAATTTCATCTTATTCTATTTGGAATACGTTTGGTAATTTTGTAAACACGTTCATTTTACTAAATTTACAGGAGTTCCCGGAATTGATGGACTCCCCGGTGAAAAAGGTGACAGAGGTTGGCCTGGTCTAGAGGGTGCACCGGGTCTGGATGGAGCGAAAGGTGAAAAAGGATTCCCAGGTCCAATGGGAAAAATGGGTGCTATTGGGTTTGTTGGTCAGAAGGGTGACAGGGGTCTCGACTGCCTCGAACCACCGATGGGACCAAAAGGAGACCGTGGTTACCCTGGTACGGTCAATTACGTCAAAATATCGAAAATTCAAGTTTTATAGATATCGTGACAAGTAATAATTTGACTATACTAAATTCAATGAATGAGACGAATACACTTGAATATTCCGGCTAAGATCCAAAATTTTTCGCGTGCATGTTTCTTCTTAACTCCATTTAGTATCAAGCTATGGACGATATTTATATATATTCGAACATTTTACTATTTGGCAAAAGTTCGTAATAAAAACTGCTGCGGACTTTTCGAACAGTTCAGTGTGTAAATCATTTACTTTGAATTTTTATTTTTTTTCATTGCAGGACCGACTGGCCCGCCAGGCCCGCCAGGAGAGAAAGGAGCTCCAGGTCAACCAGGATTCCCAGGATTGCATGGAACGAAAGGTGCACTAGGACTTCAAGGGCCACCAGGTCCAGTTGGATTACCAGGATTGCAAGGACCTGTTGGTGCTCCTGGTTTGCCAGGTCTTCAAGGACCCGTGGGTCATCCGGGTGAACCAGGAGAACCAGGACTACCATGCGAAGCTGCGCCTGACTACCTTACTGGTATCTTGCTGGTAAAACACAGTCAGACTGACAGAGTGCCCATTTGTGATGCTGGACATATCCAACTCTGGGAAGGATACAGTATGTTATCTACGGATGGCAATGAAAGATCGCACTCACAAGATTTAGGCAAGTACCACGGATGAAAATTAAATTACCCAAAGTATTTGTTGTTCGATTTTTCCTTAACTTAAATAATATCTTCATAATTAGACCATAATAGATGAAATGTTCATTTCAAAATATTATATTTTTTAACCAAATGATATCAAGCAATATGTCATTTGCCTGTAATATGATATCTGTGTTATACGAAACTTTTTGAAATATTCTTCTCACGAGACACGAGTATATCGTCAACGTAAAACATTTATTAAATATGTATATAATTAGTTCTAAAGATGATACCATTAAATGATATTGACTTATTGATGTAATGATAATTGACTGTCGAAATACTTTCGTGAGCCAATGTACATGTATATATGCGCGAGTACGCTAGATAGAGAAATAATTACGAAGTCGATTGCAAGCGTATCGATACGTATTATCTATGTGATATCTACGTCCTTGCATGTGCCTTCAGTTTGTTCTCTTCTCTCCTTCGTCTATTCTGATTCACCTGTCTAATAAATGATCACGAAACAGGTCACGCCGGCTCGTGCGTACGAAAGTTCTCGACGATGCCGTTCCTCTTCTGCGACACCGGCAACGTTTGTAACTATGCAAGTCGTAGCGATCGTTCTTACTGGTTGTCGACCACTAAAGCAATTCCCATGATGCCTATTGAGGGGACAGCGATAGAGGAATACATCTCCAGGTACGTTGATCGTTTCCATGAAACAAAATCGCCGGAGCACATCGAATGCCTAGCTACGTTTCCTTCGAATAAGATGTTTCTTGTAGCGTGGATCTATGTCGCGGAACGAACGTCCGTTCCACATCGATCAACCGTTAAACACGATTATGTTGCCACCCTACCATGTGCCATGTGCCATGTACCTTGTAGACAGTTCGAATATCTTAGAGTAATCGTATAATGGGAATTCGGATACTGCTGTATTTAAAAAGATAGAGTGTAGTATACTATTCGAGAAAAAAAACCTGTATGTTATAAAAAAGACTTTTATGATCCGAGATTCAAGATGCTTCTGAGATGATCTGAGATTCTACGAGATGCATAGAACCTCGGACGCGGCATCGTCAGTCGATGTTGCTAAGTAGCATTTTAATTTACAACCTCGCTGTATCTCTCTAAACAACTTACAAACCTCCAAAGATATAAGTAATTTTTTCGCGATTTGTTCAGCCGAACGGAGATCGATTGACTTGTCACGATGACTAGAAGGAAATCGTATAGATCTCGTTCAATTTGCTCCCATTTACCATGGGAAACTCGACTGAACTCTATTTGCATCTCGTATTCGACACGATGCATTGGAAACGAGACGTTGATCTCGTTGACGCGTTACTTGTATGAACGCTGCTTGGTTTTACGGTGGGGCATTTTTATCGTCTCTTCTTCTTTTTTTCTATTTTGCAAATGTTTGCGATCAAGTTGAGATGATTGATATTGATATAGATGGATACCTGGTAACTTTCAAAGGATTTACTATTAGGCAGTAGCACTGTTTCTAGAATTAGTTATTTAAAAAATATCGTAGATTCATTTGTTTTAAGTACGGCGAAAAGTAAAACAGACCTACGAAATAATTTTAATGATATCTTTCTAAATAGATTCTAGATGTTAAACGTTGAATCTCGCTTCAATAATCATGCTTCTCGGATATAATTTATGTAACAAACACGCACATTGAAAGCTTACGCGAGTATCCGGATATTATAATAATTTGTTGTTCCAATTTACTATTTTATACAGACTGTTCCGATGCGTAATTTACAACTTGCCGTTATGAAAAATCGTTGATACAAATATTCGAAACATTTCACATATTTAATAATATAGATTGCAAGAAGAATTAAAGCATACGCTATTCTTTGAACGAAGGAATAATTATTTATATTGTTTCATTCGTCATTGTGCCAAACTATGTAAAATGAAATTTTATTCTGCGTGGAAATCAGTTGCAATTTCAATGCAAGCGTCACGACATTTCAGTTTATATAAAGTTAGAAACATTTCCATGAGAGTAAATAGAAACGGGTATGCAAAATGAAATTGTTAATTTAATATACATTTGTTAATAATTCAACTTCCAGAAGCAGTTGTTACGAACAGATGCTAAATAATACATATAAATTTGATATATCGCATCGACTGACAAAAATGTTACTCGAAATCAAATTAATCGTTCGTTCAAGTCGAAACTATCGAACATGGCAAAATGGTATTATGAGTATTAACAAATGAAATTTCGTTTCGTTCTACAGATGCGTGGTTTGCGAGGTTCCAGCGAATGTGATAGCCGTACACAGCCAGTCATTGAATATTCCAGATTGTCCACACGGATGGACCGGGCTTTGGATCGGATACAGTTTTGTCATGGTACGAACATTTCTTTTCATTTCTGTACTCAAACGCGTAAATTTGATTACATAGAAAGTTTTTATAAAAATTCAAATGAACAATCGAAAAGTAAAAATAAATTACTACGTTTACCCGATTAATTACATTCGTTCGTAAAAGTTACCGTATCAGGCACCTTAACGCTTAGTTCGTCAGATTCAGAAAGTCATCACGCGATGCTTATCGCATTTTTCCCCTGTAATCTTTATTTATTTTAAGCATTTCTATCTGCCTCTTTACATGCACGTTCGCGTGTTAAATTTTGGCTCTCAAAGTTATTTGGCAAACATCGTACTTAACACGACGTATTTTCTACACGCCTCGACGAGTACCTCGTTCACACTCTTAAACACGCGTCTCCAACCTTTTACCTTTTCGTCGAACTTTTTACGTCGAAACGCTCACAGGCCTCCTCGATCCTAAGCTTCCCCCCGTTTTCCAATTCAAACTTTTCTCGTTTTACGTCGATAGAAATCCCGAATATCGGAAAACGGGGATTCGACTAATTTTCACGTGCTTTCAGCATACGGGTGCCGGTGCCCAGGGTGGAGGACAATCCTTGTCCAGTTCCGGATCCTGTCTGGAAGATTTCCGTACAACGCCATTTATCGAATGTAACGAAGAACACTGCCATTATTACTCGAACGAGATCAGCTTTTGGATGACGACGATAGAGGACAGGCTTCAGTTCCAAAGGCCTGAGAAACAGACCTTGAAGGCAGGCAACCTCAGGTCCCGAATAAGTCGCTGCCAAGTGTGTATAAAGAACACGTAAATCCATGTAAACCCGCGTGTTTATGCTCTCTTTCCTTTATTTCCCGCGTTTCTTCCTTCTTTCATCTTTCCTTTTTGTTTACTTTTTCCTTCTTTTTCTTTATTTTTTCCGTTAAAACGACGCCAATTATCTTTATCGCTAACTATAAAGAAGGTTATACATAAGACGGAATTAGGTCTGGAAGGAAAAGGACCGAATAAAAATTTGCGGAAGACGAAAGAAACTGACAGAGATTTTTGCTCCTTGTCGTGCTCTCTTTTTGACCTCTGCCGCAAGTGTCTCGTCCTCGTTATTTTTAATCTGTCTCCTTTCCCTTTCGTTTTTCTTTTTCTTCCTTTTTCTCCGTATCCCTCTTCTTCCTATACACAGACTCTCGAAAGTATTATATATCTGGACGCTTGTAGACACCTTTTTAATAGATATACTATATATATATTATAGGGAACGTTTTGAAATTTCACTAGTACCATAATCGGACTCAACTATCGCGATTATATCGATAAAGTTTAAAGATCGGAAAAAATACATAGAGATTACACGATATCTGGTACAAGTATATATTTTGCAAAGATTATCGCACCATCTTCGGCATTTATTATTTGTTTAAGCTATTCATACTCTGTATTAATTTGTTTACTAAATATATATTTGCGGCAAATATCCTGCAACGTGTACGTAGATTTTCCGATTGTTTACAAATTTTATCAATACGATCATGACAATAGTATCTGATTGCAGTGATAATGAAATTTCAAAATGTTTCATATAACATGGACGTTGTATTTCATACAATACGGACGTAAAAGTTTTCTCTGGTAAATGTTCAAATACTTTCGTGGACCAGTGTATTTATCTTTCTTGTCATGTTCCTATTGCTTTCCTCGTTGATCCTTTCTTTGGTCAAAAATCTCGTTTTACACTTGTTTTTACTGCCGCCTTTGAATTTCCCGCGAAATGCTTTCCTTCCCATCACGAAATCGTATATGCCGTAAGTTTTATTTCTATAACTATTCAAACAAGTGCCTAGCGTACTATTTTCTAGCATGTAAAATAATATATATATATATATAAAAGTTTATTATAAATATTATATGTATATTTATATCTCGTAAATCTTGTATGAAAAGTAAGTTCATCGTACTACTACGGACACTGCCCATATCCAATATGGCATATTTTACATATTGTATATTAATATAAATGAACTTAGCCTGGTAATCGTGTGAAGCCAAATATTTAAGTGAATAGGTATTTTGCTACTGTAGCTAATAAAATTCTATTTTCAAACTTCATTCGTTTTACCTTTATAACTGATCCTTCTTCCTCCGACTTACCCTCTCATTTATACCGAAGATCGACAAATGTTAATCTTCTCGTTCATACGATTGTTCGCTACGAGCAATCTTCAATTTTTAGCTGCTAGAATTTGAAAAACACTGACAAAAAAAGACACATATACAAATACGAAAATAATTTATTTTACTCAAAAAATAATTTTACGAACATGTCCTTTTGTATCAAACCATTCCTTTAACAAAATTGTTTATATTTCTGTTTCGTCGAACAGTCGCGGAGAGACGCGATCGCGAGAAAGCGCGTCAACGGGAATCGTAAATTCCCGTTACGATTTGGACATCGACGCCACGAACCGATCGATCCGCTATTTCGATTAGGATATTAGAGGTAGTTTAATTAGCATAACACTTGATTAACAGTTCAAAGATATTATATATTTCCAACAACTTTGTAGAGAAGATAGTTACGCCGGTGCCTAGATACAAGCGAAGTAGGTGAATGATTGAAGGGTGTAAACCCGGGAAAGTGATGTTGACTGTTCTAAAGATGACGAACCAGTGAAGTCCGGTGACGATGCTGTTGCAAAGGAAAACTTACTGGGTGGCGATCGCCCTCCCCCCTCCCCACTGATCGCTTGCGGGTGGAATCTCGGGAAACATAGGAAAACGCACGTTTCCCCAATTTTTACCTGATGGAGCAATAGCCATAAGGAACATCTTGATTCGAAGATGTTTTATGCCAATTGACGGCCTCAACGGCAAATCAAAAAGTCTCGTTTTACGACAGTTCCTTAGGACTACTGCGGTCCGCTTAATTATATGTGCACAGCTGGTGGCCGCCTCGAACGTAGAGTCACTAGACGTAACAATTTTCGTAAAACAGTATAAATTATCGAAACAGAATTTATCATTGTGTATACGTATGTACCATAATGTAACAAAAGTTTCATAACTAATGAAAATTTTAGTAAAAAGCTGAATTCCGTTTTCTTTTTAACCACGAGACTCTCACTGATGCGGCGATCAGAATATCGGAATGACGATTTTCCGACCAGAAATACGACGCGTCAGCGACGATGACGTGCATACGACCGATTACCGGGCCAGTGAATCGTTCGTTTCTACGCACAGCTGTTTTTCCAATTTCTTTTTTTCTCTTTTCTTTTCACACGCGCGACAACCACATCAGGTACAGGTGTCGCGAGTAAATCGCTTTCCTTTACGTCTCGTCCTCCCTATGATCATTGATTTTCATTGAATACCAATTACAGGCTTATGAGTCCGGAGGTGGATGTGAATCGTAATAGATATTCCGTTTCGCTGAAATAACAGAGACGCGTGTCATGTTTGCGTCGTGAATTGTGCATGAAGAATCGTACTCTTGATTGCCGCGTCGATTGTAATCGACAGCAGAACGTGGGAAATATTAATTGGTATGTAGTTGGCAATTGTACTAACATTTTTAGTTGTAATACGCGCAGACACGAAAGTGCTTGTACAATGGAAATGTATAAATACAAAATTTTACGTATTATTAAACATATTACACACAGACACATAAATGCAATCAGCACGTAACATGAAAGAAACGTCCTTAAATCTCGCGAAGGAGATTTTATCATTGGTACCAATATCTTATCGATCGAATAAGTTTAATGACGTCGACGTGCGTCGATGCGTTCAAGTGGCTGAAACGAATTACCAATTCAAATAACGAGTTGCCGGTTCTCAAAAACCGTGAAACTAGATCATTTTTAGTTGGTCCAGATTCTATGTATGTTTGTGCAAATTTCCGATTCTTCGTCGAACTTAATCAGATAGATAAATCAGATGTATAAAGCAAACGGCGGCGTCTGTGTAGTTTAAATTTCATTCTGCGATAAGATTCTGCGAACGAGAATTCAATAATCCATAGGATAATTTTCATTTGGTACTTTTTGTAGTGGGAAAACTTTTACAAATTAAGGAATACTTTATTTTGGTAGAATCAACGCATATGATTGTTCTTTATTTCATCGAGTATTACTTTCAAATGTCTAGTTATTATTACGTCATGATGTCGAAAACTTTCACCGCTGTCAGCTAATATTATCTTTTATCTACAATTTTAATTAAGTTCAAGAACAGGTATTTTGTTTAGTCGTAATTAATTAAATAGAAATAAAGATAGTTAGATCAAGTAAAAACGAAATGACACTCGAATTTTATCAGATTTAGTACTAAATTCAAATTTTCAAGTTCAGCAGTAAAACGTAAGTGAAGCTATAGGTAAATTAACTTACATTGTAATTGAAAAAATTCTAGTTTCGTCTATAACATGTCAAGCATCGGTATAAGACGAGTCAGAAATTGAAGGATGATGCTTCTAAAGGAAAAGCAACTGAAAGCTATATTTTAATTTGTAGAAAATCAAAATAAACGAAAGTAAACGTTTATACAAGAACCTCAAACGTAATATTCCAGCTCTCTGTAATATACGTCCACATCTAGCTCTGTGATTAAGTACCTACGTTTTATCAGGTTTGTTAGCATACGTTTGCATACATTAACAAACCTCCTGAATTATTTACAAAGGACAAAGTAGTCATTGACACAACGTGATAGCGTAAAAGATGCGAGACCGTGTGTTTCCACGGGACGTAGAAATTACGTTAGTTACCGAAAGTATGCGAAGGACGCTCGTATCGATAAACGATGTTAGGAATTTCGGTGGGGTCAGTGTATGTATCATAGTTCGAGAAGACGAGCCATAAAAACACAGAGACCTTGCTTCAACGCGTATACTGTTACTTCCAAATAGATTCGACATAAAATGTGTCAAACTCCTTAAGATACACTACGAAAGTTCCGATTCGTTTTCGTTATTGTTATAATACGAAAAATTACGAAAAATTACAATAAATAGTAAGGAATTCATTGAAAATGAGAATCCTAAAAATTGTTGATTTTGTTAAGTCAATAAAAGTATGGACAGAAATTTCAATGAATGTAATGTGTCACATTTATTTGATAAAAATATTTATTACATAGAAACTAATCGATCTATAATCTATTGTATTAAAATTAATTTTTTATAAATATCGAACAAATATAACACGATTTGCGATTATGGCAGGGTTACAGTAAATATGTTAGATAGGTACTACCTTTCTACACATTCCATGATTTTGAACGAAGATAAACATTCTAGCAGTATTTAATCCTCAAAGGTTCTAAAATAGGAATTTTAATTTTGCTACAATGTTTATTCGTCGGAGAAGTCGAGGTTGTGAAAAAACAGAATTACAACGTTCTTTCTAAATTTGATTTCAAAAGGAAGCAATTATATAGGAAATCTTCGCTGTTTCGCGTTATAATTTACGGATAAATATCGTACGTTTACAAACATAGATACGAAATACAAATGAAAATAGAATTAATTGGATATACATTGTACACGTGATATCTTTTATAACACATAGTGTTCACGAATATAAATTTTTATTATTCTTTGGCCATTATTTATTTTCCGCGGTATGCATATTCATTGTATAAAATCACACGAGATCGAATCATATACAGACAAAAAAAGGCGAATCGAAGAAGTAAAGCAAGAATATTATTCGCATCGCAAAGTTCGATCAGCAATCTCAGGAAGGCCAATCTCTCGATTGTTCGCGCGTGGCAACAAGATCACGACAGGAGAAAATGATCAACAAACACCGGCGATCTACGTAAGCAAAGAATTTAATTCGTTTTGAATAAAGTATGAAAATAGGTGTGGAGTCCAGTCGACCAATCCGACCGGTTCGATTCGTCCTCCATCCTACAGCGTACTTCTTCTATTTTCATAGCAATTAGTATTCGCTGCTTGTTTCCTCGAAATATGCAAGTTTACTCTGTAAATCGTTTCCCATTGAAGCTACTGTTTTCCAAACATCTATATCGAACGTGCTAGAGTATAATGGAAGCTGTTTCGGCTAAAGCTGCTTCGATTAAAATTTTAGATTGTTCGTTGATGAAAAATTTTCATGAACGTAGAAGCGGAATGGAATACTCCGTAAACCCTGCAACGTTCCAAGCTACGGCGTTAGAATTACATATATTTTCTGTTTCAAGACGCGAGAGGATTTACTCGTCGCATGACTTGATATTTCGCTGATAGAAATACATTGCTAAACACGTGAGATCTGGTAATGTCTAATGATGAAACTACAAGAGCGATCTACGTAAACACAGAACCGATTTAAATTAATTACGAAAGAAGGTGTGGAATCTAGCCGACTAATCCGACCGGTTCGTTCGTTTCCCAGCCTACAGTGGAACATTTCGATTATATGACAGACCAGAGAACAGATTTCCTCTCACGATCAGTGATGGAACACTGTTTGATCAAGGATTATCGTTCGCCGATCTTTCGATCTCTTCTAGATAAGAAAACTTCAACGACTGAAATTCGTTCAACATTGCTGGTACATTTTAACAACTCGTGAACGTTTGACGACGTGGTGAATTTTGAAGTGTTGTTAAGGGATACGAAGGAGGGGATTTTGTTCGGGGGTTTCGAAATTTCCAAGTTGGAGATGTCGACGCCGGTATATCGCCACCAATGGAACGTTCAGGCGTCAGATATCGCGAGGAGAACGCACAACCCCATAAGATCCATCGTGGAATGTCTGGTGGTCGAACCTAATCCTGCTAAGTCCATGATCTCGTTATCCATCGGTGAGGTTTTCCTTTATACACAGTTTATTTCTCGCCTGTCATTTTAAGCGGAAGATTAGTCGAGTTGCTTTGAAATCGAGTAACTCGTCTGCGTACAAATAATTTCTGATCTAATTTCCAATCGAGCAAACTGACAAGATAACGTTAATAAAGTGTTTCAAATTATTTGAAGTAATAACTGTTTGGTTTGCACGCAGAAGACATTAGAAAAAGAGCACGAAACAGAGACAGATAATAGTTTTTAAATTACGAGTTTCTGGGATTGGAAAAGGAATCTCGTGAGACCGGATAATTTCGTGTTCCGCGCTTATCGTGGTCTTGTTCGCGTGTAATTAGTTCGTTTGTTCCTTTTTGCTATCTCGTTTAATAACAGAATTGTGAGCCATTTTAAACTGTCCGTAACGTTTGTAAATTTGCAAGAGAGAAGTTAAGATAATTGATTTCTTCGTTTTGCATTTTATATACGTATGAATATATTTTGTTTTCTTCGACGATGATTCGAAAAAGAAGAAAAATATTTTGAATCACGTTGGATGATCACCTGTAGCTTTTCATAGAAAAAACTATTTAAATTTAGAATTGGCAACAGGAAGTTTAATGAGTACGCTCTGAGTAGTTTAATCAACAGAATATGTTTTATAATTATTTTATTTTTACGTTAATGAAACATCTACTCGAAGAAAATGTTTAAATGTTTATTATTTATGTATCAAATATATAGAAATTGATTATATTTAGAGGTAATTGATAAAGTAGTTTAAAAAGTTTAATAACAAAATTTATGCGAAGCACTTCCTCGCGTAGCTTGAACAATTTATCACGTACGGTTGCCTATTCCCAAATTTAGTATGCTTCGTTTATATCGATAAAATCGGAAATTCGGAATCGTCGTTGATCGATTGTTTGGATCGAATGATTATAATTATTTTATCATTAAACTCAATCAATAATTTAAAGTATTTTACCAAGAAGTTCTCTATTTTTAGGTGATCCAACTACTTTTGGAAATTTAAAACCACCCAAAGAAGTAATCGATGCCGTTCAACAAAGTCTCGTTTCCCAATTATATAATGGATACGCACCTAGTACAGGTACTAATAATAAATTAATAATTCAATAGAAAGAAATTGTACTAACATGAGTAAAGTTTACCGCTGACTAAATAAACGTAGATGATAATCTAGTTCGTAAGGAGAAAATGAGAAACTAAATGACATTAATGATACATACCCCGATTGATAAAATATTTTATTTATCGTCTGTTATAAAATTATCGTTTGAATCAATCTTTAAATTCGGTTCCGATTTATCTTTTAAATAATTAACTAGACAATATTATTCTAGGTTACCAAAGCGCAAGGGAAGCTGTAGCGGAATATAGTTCCAGCGAATTCGTAAAAGTGGATGCTAAGGTAAATTCTTAATCGTTAAAACCACGATCTATTGAAATTGATTAAGAAATCAAAATTAATTGATAAAATGATGTACAATTGTCCCCTTTCTTTGTCGTTGATAATCGTATTGTCGATGCGATGTTGATCTTCAGATGAAAAAAAAAAAAAAAAGGAATAATATCCCAGAAATAAGCAAAATACATAATTTTCCGTTGAAAGATTAATTATTTCGCAAATAGAAAACTCTGACTGAATTTAAAGCCAATACTTTGTACCGTTGATTATGTATAATTTCAATCTTCGTCATTTTCCAACGACACAAAATGTTGGATTCGATAAACAGTCGCTGTTAATAACGTTTGAAATTTTGATACGTCACTTAAGAGTCACGATTGATATACATTTTTCGATTAACTTTTTCCATCAACGAGACGGAGGACAGCTATCGATGTTAAAACTCCGTTTGTTATTGCCTTACAAATACGTAAATGGCAATTATTTTTGTTCAATGTTTAATAAAAACATTCCTGGCGTTCACGTCAAGTTTATTGCAAAATACAATAAAGCATTATTAAATGTTTAATGAAGGATAGAATTTCATTTCCAGACTTTTAATTTGCAAACTAATTTTTTGTGATAATTATTGGACGTTTTCTAGCAAAGATGAATATTCTAATTCCCCGTTCTTTGGCCCCTTATTAACAATTTTTTTATGCATAACTCTGTATATCGCTTTACCTTTGTCCGAATGTTCTGTTTAATATATGTATTTGAAATACGAAATGAAAGTACATGCGGTGCGTGAGCGACGGTATGACATACTTTGAGATATAATTTATACGGAAATATCGAGTGCGGAATTAAATTTGTAGCAAATTGTAATATATTAAAAACGGTTTATTATCATAAATTCCGTGCATGTTTCTAAAGAGACTAATTACCTACGTTTTGTGACAGTTTTTGTAAAAAAGCACGATAACAATCTGACTTACGGCGAATGCATATTTAATAGTTTGAAATACTCTACAGTAACCTTAGTATGTACAAATACCTGTCAAAATTATTGAACGTATAAAAAGTATGATAAAGAACGTTACTTACAAGAAAAACCATCTAATCGATGAACCTCGTAGAGTTGCGATTTTTATGCGGTTCGATAAAGTATGTTACAAGTAGTTCATAAAAGTGTTAAACAAAAAGTGAACTTGACAATTTTTCTGAAATTGTTACTGACGAGAGTTTTTATGACTTTATCTATTAAAATATCTTTGCACGAATCTGTTTCTCTAACATAATAATACTTGATCGTGACAAAATCAGTTCCTATTACTAATAAGAAAGAAAAAGACAACGATATAGGAAAAATTGAATGCTGGTAAAGAAAACGCAGAAGCATCTGGTTATTCCATATTGTTATCGATCTGTAGAGAACTGTGCTACTGAAAGCCGCGTTGCATACAGATTACTTCCGGCTACGCCTTGTTTTGCATACGCAAATAAATCATGTGTATTAATTACATTCGAAGTCTGATTAATTGCCCTATTTGATGAATTATTTGGATAACATTTTAGAGAACATGCATATCCATATAAATTATGTTCCTCGATCGACAGGTTTAACATTAACACTGAAACTTTGAAATGGAAATATCGAAATATCAGATGCATTGCATTTTCATTATGTATCGCATTTGATTTTGTTAATTTATTAGTTAAGTATAATTAATTATTCTTCACTGACTGTATTCATTCCTTCTCTTTACCATAGTATTTTTTTAAGTCGAACACGATCGAATTGAGCATGAAGCTTAAATGTCACGATGTCACAGAAGTAGCCAACGATTTTGCGACCGTGACGCCTAGCATATTCTCTCGTTCTTTGTGCAATCGTGGACGAACGTTCAAAAATTACCCTAAGCGTATTTAAACTTTTTAAAGAAATCTTAATGATTTGTCAGGATTTTGCTTTCCCCTTTTTCCCTTACACAACGAATAATCGAATCGTCCAATTAGGTTTCCAACTTAATATACAATTTTCCATACAGATGCGATCGAGCTCCGTATATTTTCAATCTTCCAGAAGATGTTTCGATTCGAATTAGCTCGACCTGTAACCAGGCGCTTATAGAAACTTGTTCATCTGCAGGCACATCGTGTCCGCTCTCTTTCTGTGTGTATTCATTCGTTGTTTGCGTGCACGTGTATACGATATCTAGTTAAACCGCCAGTTGATCGGAACTGCCGACGAAGTTTGCTGGGAAAACCGAATTTCCCTGCACGATCGGCCGCAAACTAGAAACCACGTTCTCTAAAAGAAGAAATATCATCAATTAACTACGAACTGTCCGGCATCTACGGTTCTCGATACAATCACGAGAAAATCAATAGAATCTCTTCGCTTCACCGTTCCGTTCAAACAATCGTTTTTCCGATCAATGAATTTTTCTCGTTTGCTTTATCGTTTTTGTATGGTCAACGTATCATAGTTTCTAGATTCTAGCTAAAAAATTTTTATTTATTTATCTATTTATTTATTTATTCATTTAGATAGCATGTGCTTTTCTGTTCATCTTTCAGGAGGTATTTTCGTTGCGTTATTGCCATAAATCTTTGTTACTATTTGTTACATTTTCTTTTTAATTTCTTAACTTAATTTCCATCGAATCGATTTCATAATTGCTCGCGTGCGTCGTATTTCGTAATATTCGCGAAGCCTGGTGCTTTCTACTTTATCCTTGCATATTTAGCATCTTCGTATTTATTATTCATGCAGCAAAATGTAGAATCATTTAACTTTCGCTATTAAAGGACACTAGACAAAAATTGGTGTATTATCAAATGTCAGATTCATACTCACACATGAAAATATATTTTAAATTTCCTTCCGAAGGATAAATTTTCCTTTTTAATATCGTCCGATGAATGATTTTCAATATGCATAAGTAAAAGTCGAAAATAAATCAATGCGACGTTTCGTTGAAAAATTAAACAATCCATCACGATTGTAAAGATCAAATTTATTCTCACATACACGGTACTGGAAAGTACTTTTATGTGTATAACAAATTTAATATTCGTAGTTCGATATTTCGCATCATTGTAAATGGAAAGTATTGAAAATATAAAACGAAGCAAAATTAATAATTTTTACGTAAATGAAAAATATCTACCTTGTGAATTCCTTTAGAGAAGAAAGATAAAGGGATTAAACAACTTGTTATTAAATTTAATAATTGATATTTTTTATCCTCGTTATGCAACAAAAAAAAAAAAAGAAAAAAGTTCACAGATTTAAAAGTAATGTATTATCAGGACTGTGATATCATCGTGAAAATCTAAAATAAAGCTCACCATTTCGAAACCCGAACAGAATCGATATTGTTGCAAAAAAAATGTTCATAAAGCAAGGAACATTCCCCTTGTGCTGCGAAAATTGTAATGTATGGCATGCAATGAATCTGCTATTAGCTTTATTCACTGCGCCCCCAGGAAATGGACGTCGGAAAAACGACGAGAATCGAGCTTTTTCACAGTTTTAAAGATTTCATGTGCATCGAACGTTTAATTAATGTATGCCTGCAGAACTATAGGCGAAAATTCTTCCCATTTTCTTCGCTAGCATAATTCATATAGGAAAATATATTTAGAAATATAAATACATCCCAAACTTGTATTTTTATAGACGTGTATTTTTACTTTCATCTTAAATTATTAATTTCGTACGGCAGAATTAAATTTTTCATAGATCAGCTACCACCGGATTCCTTTTTTCAAATAGATTTTAACGTCGCGTTAATTGCACGGATAGTGACTTACGAAAGCAGTTGAACGCTTACCACTGAAAGCTTTTATGTGTTACATAAAAGATTGTAAAACTTCATTAGTATCGTAATGATACATAACTTTATCCGATGATATTAGTAAAATTTGAAACTAGTCTGAAAATGTAGTTAGAAGCTGCAAGATATTATTTACTACAAACTTGTACATATTTTGTTAAAAATTAGCACATAGCAGAATAGCGATTTTAAACACATACATATGTATCGAAGATGGTTTTATCGAATATCGAGGTTTATTAATATAACGGATAATCGACCGTTTAAATAGTTTTTGAACCTCCATGAATTATATATACATACTTGTATTAAATATCTTGCAGCTTCTGTATACATTTTTAGATTTGTTTAAAAATTCCTCGTGTACAGGTTGACCAGAGTGGAAAAAGACCACGATATACGATTTCTACAGCAAATTAGTTTATAGCAAATTAATTGGCTTTAGTCACAAATTTATTAGGAAGATAGTTTTCAAACGGAATGCTAATTCTCGGTCCTTTGAATTCTCTCTTTTTTCAGGATGTAATTTTATGCAGCGGATGCTCCTGCGCTCTCGACCTCTGTATAACAGCGTTAGCACGAAGGGGGCAAAATATTCTGATACCGCGACCCGGTTTCTCGATCTATCGAACACTTGCAGAAGGTCTTGGTATCAACGTAAAATCCTATGAGTTACGCGTAAGTATAAACGTATCTCGAAAGTTCACCAATATTCTCGCATCTGCATTTTAGTACCAGCATTTTACCTGATATCGATGACAACGTTTTTCTATAAAGAAAAATTTATTATTTCCATGCCCTTTCTTTTACATTCTTTATTTAATCGATATGTTTATGTTATACCAATGATATATATTTTTCTTATCCAATCATACATTTTGTTCAAAATACGCAAAGTTTAACAGCTGCAAATATCAATCTCATTACAGTCACATGTTTACTTTTAGAAATCTATGTAATCGCATCATAATATTTTGCTATATAGGTACGATGATGATTATAAAGACTAAAATTCTTGTAATTCGATTTATCCGTAAAAAAATAAGCAAGTGCCCACGTACTTTTGAAAAGTAGCGTATACACGTATCTCGATTTGAAAAAAACGGTAAAATGTTAAACTTCGTGGTAATAACGAGGTCTTTCCCGCCGTTCCTTTGTCTCCTTTGCCGCGAATTTTAATGCCTCCCCACTCGGCCAGACAGCGCAGCGTGGACTATTTTACCACAGAGAAGTAATTAAAACCACGGTACCGTAACTCTTCGTGCTCTAGCAGGGAGAGTAAGAGAGAGAAAGAGAGAGAGAAAGAAAGAGGGGGAAAGATTGTGGGTTATAATGCAGAAGTTGAGGTGGATTATCCGTATGTAAGGTGGCCCGTATGCGCGTAACTTTCGGTACACGAACTTTCCATTTGTCACGTGCTGATGAAAAATTAATTCGCGATACGCGATCTTCTTTCGGGATCATTATTGAATGTCAAGGTTCGTATTAATTTTTGAACGATTCCCGTTTCGCTTCAGTGTCTTCTACACGAACGCTTTCTGAATGTTTTAAAAGAGGAAGCTGAGAAATTATTGATTTTGGAAGTTCTTGAAATATTAGACTTTTCCTGCATAATAGTTTACCAACTAATGGTATAAGCAAGAAAAGCAATTGCTGTTGATAATTTCTACTTTATGACTTGCAAAGCTTCATTAATAATACTACGTAGTTCTGTTGTGCAAGTGTACCGTGTGACTTTAAAATACTAAAAAGATAACTAAAGTTGCGACAGTTTGATCATATTTATTAACAAACGATGTATTTGTTGTTTTAATTTTTTCGAGTTTTCGAATGCTTCTGTATATGAACAACAGAGCTTCGAATAAAGAAATTTCAAGATTCAATAGAATTATAGAAATTAAGAAACGCAAGATATTGAAGTTATGAACTCGGAAATTCAATACATTCCCTTCTCTTTTTCAATTTACGAGTGTAGCAACAATTTGTTTTCGAATGTCAGATATAGAATATTTTAGCAAAGCAGGATGAAATTTCTCCAAGTGTACGCGAAATACACAATTAATACCGTAAACAAGATTAAAATCGATAGTTCATAACACTTTCGTGCAACGTATAATAACTTATTTTTTAATACATCATTGTCAAAGATTGAGTTGTGCATAACAAGTTCTGGTACTTGCGGCTTATCGTATTGCATGGTCCATGCCATTTTCTGTGACTTATAAGCCCACACATAAGTATTGATCCAGCTACCATACGTATACTGGGTGCCCTGAAAATATTTATGATCGCGCAGAAAAAATAAATAATTTTTCAAACAAGATTGTAAACTGGAAATTCCAGCTGTAAACGTTACGCAACTAAAAAGAGTATACATGATCATGCATTCTGGATGATTTATAAATACACAATTTGAAATAATTTAATTGAATAGTCATAAGCTTATATATATAAAATATATATCAGAACTAGAAGTCTATGATATATTACTCGTTCTCTTAAAATTTCTTTTAAAGTTCCTTTAAAATGAATTTTTGAAAAGATCATCGAAAGTTCCAGCTCCATCGTAATATATCGTGAAGCGACGAATATAAAAAAATTAGAAACAACTGCGTAGTTTTGCGAAATATGTTGAAACCTACAGTTTTTGGGCGTTCGCGAAATGCTGAAATAATATTTGCATATTTCGTTGCGTGCCGCTATGTTGTGTCGGAACAGGTTGTTTCTTTCTTTTTTTTGTTACTTCGTGTGTTGAAGACATACTAGTACTTAACGTGAACACGTACTTACGTAGTATGTATCGCGAGAAAATAGCGTAAGAGGTTGCTGTGATAAATCGGGGTACTTAAACTTATTGCTTGCAATACTGTTCTAGCAGCCATTAACTTGGAAAACCTATAAAAATGTGTTATATAGTGGTATCATAAATCGTTTCATTTGCTTTAACGTCCGCCATAGTTATTAATAACCCATCGAATCTTACAGAAAATTAGCTAAAGTAATTAAAAGTTTGCGAAAGAAAGCAACAACTTAATTCTAACGAAGAAAAATTACGTTTCAAAGCGGTATACTTAACTAAATATAATACGAAAATGCTACTACACGATGAATTTGTATAAATATATTTCCTTCCTATTTTGTATACCGAATATATCACAGCTTTGTCTACGAAAAGAGTTCTATTTTACTTTTCTAAAATTTACTAAAATTATATGCATAATGAATAATCGAATTATACGTTATTACGTCATAGGAAAATATTTTCCGCGGAGGAACTCGGTTAACTTCGGTTATTCACATTTCTAGCCTGAACTCGGCTGGGAGATCGATCTGGACAACTTGGAATCACAGATCGACGAATTCACCGCGGCGATCATTATAAACAATCCTTCGAACCCGTGCGGTTCCGTATTTAGCAAGGATCACACACTCGACATTCTCGACGTAGCCGCTCGTTACTACATACCAATTATTGCCGATGAAATTTACGAGCATATGGTACGTGATTAACATACGTATACATACAGCCCTTATAGTTTCATTTTATAATGAAATTATATAAATTATAATAAAGTAGTATATATACGTTTAAACTCAATTCGAGTCAACCTATAAGTTACCCATTGAACGTTGTTTTGATATTGAACGTCATATAATTAATATTCTACAAATCTATAGCTAATATTAAGTAACATTAAGTAGATGAGCTTTGTATGGTTCATTTTATTAAAATTTTTTTATTTCTAGAATTTTAAAGTTATTGAATCTTGTCATACTATAAAGTAGAAATCGCTTAATTTGATTTTCAAGTTTTCATTTTTAATTCCGATTTGTTAAATGCATTTTACCATAGTTCACGTTAGGAAGAATCAATTTAACGAACAAGTCAAGTGCTTCTTCGATAACAACCGTTGCTTCATAAAAGTCTTGTTTAATTTTCTGCAGGGTACCAAAAATCTTGTACCATGTTTACCATGCCGCATTTAAAAAATTTACTACATTTCTTTTATCGTTATTTTGTCTTACCAGGTGTTCCCAGGACGGACTTTCCATTCGTTAGCATCTTTGTCGAAGGAAGTTCCTATTTTGTCATGTAGCGGCTTGACGAAGAGGTACGCAAAAATCAACTTTGAAAACTTAGCGTGTCATGATCGCGTCGCTTGGATATTTTCATTCCTTCAAATACATTCGTGAAGTTTTTACGCGGGACGTTTTACAGCGGTTTACGGCTACATTCCATATACATAATTGCACGAGCATCGTGGAATCAATATTACAGCGAATTCTTGGTGGTCAAGCGGGAAGTTTTGTGGCGGCGAATGTTCGCACGCAACCTGGACACCGATGCTCGTTGCTTCCTATTTTAAAAATAGTTTCATCGCGAAAAGGTTGGAATATATTCGAAATATAGATAAAAAATATTATCTGACAAATTTCTGATAAATTATTATTATCCAAAAGCTTGAATTTACTTCGAATTGAATAGTAATTTAATTTTTCGCTACTCATTTTCATTTGTCGTCCGTCTTAAAGAAGGAATTTATTGTCAATAAATTTTCTAATTGTTCTTTCGATACCAGTTTCAATTGTACCTTTGAAATTCGTAAATTACTCTCTGAAAAAAAGGAATCGTAGATCTATTGTAAGGATATAGATATTAAGTGTATTTTTTAATCAAATAATAGAATTATTACGATTTTTATTTATTTATAGCTAATATTAAAAACTAGGATAAAAATTTCCAGGACGATTTACTCAATTCACCATTTTGTTTTATGGTCCCTTTTTCGAGAAAACTTCCCAATTATAATTTAAATATAAATCTTAATGTAAGATTATAGACCAGCGGTATATCATTCTCTGTGCTTTCTGCTTGATTATTATCATGTAGCGATGTGACTCGGAGCATGCACTAGTAATAATCGAGTTACAACAATGGACGCATTACCAGGTAAACGGTAATCTTCACCGATGTTTCAGATTTTTAGTGCCCGGCTGGCGTATGGGCTGGATAATCATTCACGATCGTCAAAACGTGCTGGAGAAGGAGGTGGGTAATTGCACGATACGCTATATACGGGAAAGCTTGAAAATAATTGCTTCTCCGTTCGTATTGTTTCCGTAACAAGAACGACCAGATCTGTTTCTGCGCCGTGCCTTATCGCGTTTGGATTAAATTTCGTTGATTAAATTTTATCCCATCGTTAAAGTTCTCCACTTGGCACCGTTCACCGTTCACCTCAACTTTGCTCGAGTCTTACTTTCGTGTTGAGGAAAAAAAGAGAAAAAAAAAAGAATGAAAGAAAGAACGAAGGAAATCGAAGAAATCAACGAGTCGAGCAAAGGATGAGACTGTTAGCTCCAGCAAAATTTTACTTTCGAAGAACTTTAATTCGTACTTTTCTTTCTTATAAGAATTTTCAATTGTATAATGTGCGATATATTGTATTACTTTCTCTTATTCTCTCATGTAGATAAGGAAAGCGCTTCATTGCCTAAGTCAGCGAATTATCGGCAGCAACACGCTTATTCAAGGTGCGTTGCCTACTATTCTGAAGAACACGCCACAGGAATTTTACGATGGCGTCGTTAGAATGTTGCATGTACGTTTTTGTTATCTTAAGTACCTTTTAGAAATTTATGCAAACTTGAAAATCGTGAGGGTCATATTTCAAGTGGGATATTTACGAATATAACAAAATTTAAATTAAACGGGACATTAATTAATTAATCTGTTAAACCGGGGAAGAGTTAACACGTTACGCGAATGTTTAATTTCCTGGATATAACTACATATTCTTTTCTTTATAAATTTGCCACGATATAATAATTAAATTTTCATTTTCGTTTTTAGGATCACTCGAAAACGGCGTACAACTGTGTGTCGAAGATCTCAGGATTGAAACCAATAATGCCCGACGGAGCAATGTACATGATGGTAATTATCTAATCTGTGTTAATAGTTTCTCTGTCTATGTCTGGCGATATAAATACAAAGGGAAGTAAAGTAAGAGAAGTAACGGAGAACGTAACAATTCCTAAAACAAAATGTATCCAAATCTACTATAAATCAAAGTGTAAATCTAATTTGCTCTACTTACAGTTTCCAATAATAAGTTTGAGAAGTAGACCATGCGCGACATGTTATGTAATGTATATGAATAATGAAATTCCAAAGTTTCTAAACAGTACCTTATTTACCGCTATTAAACTCGATTACAAGGCGATTCGATTGAAATTGCCATCCGTGTAAATATTTCGTGTAATTAGGTGAAAATCAGACGCGATTTAAACGTTAAGGTAAACACACCGACGTTAAGGGTAGCAGATCGCAATTTACTGACTATAAATTATCCTATCGGTCCCCCAGGTTTACATAGATCTACCTTGTTTTCCGGAATTTAATTCCGACCTCGAATTCGTGCAACGATTGCTAATGGAGGAGTCTGTGTTTTGCCTTCCTGGCCAGGTACGTCCTATAAATCGAGCTCTCGTTCGACTGGACGTTTTCGTCGATTAAGCGCTTCTCAATTCTTTTCACAGTGCTTCGATTATCCGTCGTACATGAGGCTGGTCATCACGGTGCCCATAGATATGTTGGAGGAGGCTTGTCAGAGAATACAGGAATTCTGCGAGAGGCATCACTACAAAACGGCTGAAGATACGCAAAGAAGCAACTTAATTGCTGCGGAAATTCCATATTAAAGAGTATATGTGATTTAGTTAATTTCGTTGTCTTATTATTTATGTTACGTTGCGTTGGTGCATAGGTATGCACTGAAATGTCATTCTTTTCAAATAATATATTCATTACACGTAGTTTCCATGAAACATGATACGTTTAATAGAAATATAATAATTTCCATATGATTCGATACATTTTTCCAATCAATATCTGTATTTTGCCATCTCGGATCGTCAGCAAACTTAAGTATTTTATAAGTATTATATCAAGTCGTTAAGTAATATTTATAAGTATAGATGATAGCTTATTTCTCGATGTTTAATACATAATTTCCAGTATAATTTAATATAATTTTAAGTTTTTATAGGTATAGAAGATAATTTAATCGTTATAGAAATTCTTTATAAAATATCGAATTTATTTGTATAAGTATACTGTTATTTATACTGTATAATAATCCATTGAGGTAATAAACTTCAAAATTTCGTAAACGATGTTACTTTAAAATAAGAATAATTAAGAAATATTTAATCAATCTCATTTGCAATTAATGACGGTGGTACAAATCAAGGATTAAATCAGAAAGATACGAGTCATGTTCGTGATGATGTCTTGTTTTAACCTGAATAGTAATTCCAATTTATAAAATTAACGATTGCCGGTCACGAATTATGTATGACATTAATAAATATTCTATATGTGTCACAATATTTAAACTAACGCTGAGAATGAGACGTGACTATCAAAACGAGTTATAAAAGATAAAAGAATTTTGTAGATTTTCAATAAACGTCAAGTGAAAATATAAGAAAAATTTTAAATAATAAAAGATTTGCCTGGTTTCCAACTTTGGTTGTCATTAATTTTCTAAAAATTAGCATAAAATTTACCTACTCGTAATTTCTTTCACGTCCAATGAACTATAAAATTGATTATAGAAAAGATAACACTTAGCATAAAATTTACCTACTCGTAATTTCTTTGACGTCCAATGAACTATAGTATTGATTATAGAAATTATAACACTTTTGATTTTACATTTCCTTATACGTATATTTTTAATAAACACCTTGTAAAAGATACGAAACTTCTTTCTGAGCTCAACAATATTTTCTAAATTTTATGGAACAATTTGAGGTGAATATTAAACGTGTCGATTCGTTTAATAAAGAGACGATAAAATTGTAATAGCCAATTATATTAAAATCACTGTAAGTACAAATACAGAAATAGTGTACACTGTCGTAATCGTCGCTCGCTTGAATCAATCGAACTCCTCTACTAGCTAATTATTCTACTATTGAACTGTCCTAAAGACCACATTCGTCTATTTATAACTACAGTTGTTATTATAAAAAGATCAAATGTAATTCTGGTTCGTTTACCTTTGAACCTAGCAAACCAAAACAACGTTAGTATTCCAAGGCACAATAATATGAGTCTCTCGCGATTCAAATCTTCCGTTGCCTCACGTGCCGCTACAAGCTAGAATACAATTTCTCTACTTAGATAAAATAACTAGATGACGACAAAATGAATACAATACTACTTACGTTTACACGGTTTTATCGGATCCAGCTGCGACTCCTAATGTACATCAATATCTCATTAACCTGCACATTGTGACTTCTAATTTCTACACGCGGAATTTCCGATAAGCTTTGTACACGCGTTTATCTATACAAGCCGATGATCTAATTAATTTCCATTTCGCGCGCGTGTACGTTAAAGTTTACCCCCTGTCAGTGTGTCGCTAAACACGTGAATTCCGGTTAATGCCGCGACGAAACGTTTCCGCTGGAAATTCGATTGCGAACCGCGTTAAACAATGATGTCGTGCTCCCCGTCTTTAACATAATAATCGAATACATCAAACTCACTCTGCAGAATTCATCGAATCAGTATTTTACTCGCGAACTGTCTGCCATCGTATCACGTTTGCTTCGAAATTTCCACGACATAAAAACGTTTGCAATGAAAGCGCATTCATCCTGATTCGTGAACACGTTGATAATTAAAACAAACGACGAAAGGGACGAGCAATCGGCCAAAGCGATTTGCCACGGAATGAAATTTCCCAAAAGGGTTTTTCCTCAATTTAGACCAATGAGTGTTTATTTATGGCTATTCCACTCTGCTCGAATCGAATTCCCCTGAAATTTTTCTCGTTCCATCGCCAGTGTCGGATCGTATAAAAATGCGTTGACGATTGTGAAAATGGCACGAGTTGATCCCTAATTGGTGTTGTCAATCTACTGTTAAAATTTTGCATTCGTTGGATGGATATTATTCGCTACAGATTTTCCTAAAGAATAGGGAACAGTCGTTTTGACGAATATGAGCAGAACGAATAATATATTAAAATAGATGGAATATACAGTTTAGTTATATTGAATAGTTTAATCGTTATAGAATAGCTTTTTCGATTCAGTTCAGTAATAAATTATAAATAAATTATCACACACAAGCGCGCAAATTTATGTAAATATGTAATCATTATTCGTTTTCCTTATCATCCTACCCATTATTCATGTTTTTTAATCGGTGAGATAATAACGATGAATTTTAATTCTCTGTCCACTTTGTATAGCATGTCAAACATCCATTAAAGTCTTTCTTGTTGCACGAGCTTATAGAACACACCTTGAAATTGTCGAACTCCGATTAGGAATTACTAGGCATATCATCCTGCGAAGGGTAATTCGGAAAATATAGGAGTCTCTCTCGTATTTCGTGTTTCACGCGAGCAGAGGTGGTTATATTTTCGTTGAAGACTCCATTGTAACGCGGAACGCTAACGAGCACATACAGCCGGCATATTACGAGACCACCAACATGCATCGTTATTCAAGTTGCGTGATATTGACGATCGCGTTTGGACCATTGCAAATAGTTTATGTTGTCGAACAAATAAGGTATAGGTGTGTTACATTTTCTTATAATCTGTACTCTATATAGACAAGAATACTTTCATTTTACAAAAGCGTATAGTCATTCGAAATAATTGCATGTGCATATTTCAAATTAAATTAAGTTCTTAAAGTTAGAATACGCAGAGTAAAATTTTAATCTACAGTAATTTTTGGTTCAATTATTCAAACAAAAGAAACAAAAATGAAATAATGATAGATGGAAAGATTTGATAAACAAACGAGGATAATTAAATAGAATATTTACTAAGTAAAATAATATTCAAATAATATTTATCAATTAAGTAAATATTTCGGGATATAACTAAGGCAACGTAATTATTCTATATTGTCGCATCATAATTGAGGAGCGTATTTTACTCCTCATGTATGTAAATTCCATTCTATATTAAATTAACATGTAGTCGTAAAATGCTATGATATTAAAACTCGAAATGTTAAATGTTGTTAATGCATACATTTTTTTAGAAATGTACGAGTTTCTCAAAAGCTTGTTTATTAAGTAACAACTTAAAGCATTTGGTGATGTTTGCGCTGGCATTGTTCGCACCATGAATTAATCAAAATTAATGTCTAAGTTCGTCCGGGAAATCAATTTACATGTAATTACCTATCTGAGCTTGCCAATCTTCTTAATTGAAGAGCCCTCTGTGAGCAGGAAACATAGATATTTGGGATAGCTGACGTAGCGTTGATGAAGGAGTATAGAAGGAGGGATATGTTTTCCGGTTTGCTGCATCCCAATCCACATCGTAAGCATAGATACACATTGGATTATAGTCGAGACAGTTGAAGATTGTACAAGTAACTTAGATTATTTTCTAATTTCAAAAGCGCGAATTTTGTTCTCTTTCAATTTTAGAAAGTGCTCGTTTAGATAAAGAAGAAAGATATATGTTTAATTATAATATAAGTTTTCAAAGCTAGGCTTGAAGTTAAATGTTTATGTAATGTAACGTTTTGGAACATATTTCGAATATTTGTTATCTCATCTCTCTTTGCATGGGTTTACGAGGTCAAGTAGAGTTAGAACTCGGTATTCTCGTTGATAGCCTGAATCCCAGGGTATATTGTATATGGTAGAGGGTGGTTAGAATTAGAGACTGTCGAACGAGACTCTTGTGTATTCGCCACTCTGTGGCGAAACTTGACAATTAGCATCGTCTACCAACTATAATTCTTTATACATTTGAGGCATTTGCAGTCCAACCTAAATTTACAAAATTTTTTTTGATATATAAAGTATGGAATGAATTGGAAGTGCTAATATAAAGATATATGTAGATTGTACAGATTAAACCACTGTACGAGTTTCTTTCGTCACAAAATGATATTAAAATAAAAAGGAAAATCTACAAAAATCTACTTATGTGCTTTTCTTGTAATCATCGAATGCAAAAGATACTTAAAAAATTCATAGATCCTTCGTCATCTATCTACCTAAAAAAGTATCAAGGGATTAATTATGTGATATTTGCTTCATCATCGTATTAAAACATGTTCTATTTGAATTATGTTTGAAAGAACACGGCCGAACATATGAGACTTCATGAAACACGTTGAGAAGTCTTTTCATGAAAAGAAATGACAGAAAAAGCAGCAACGAGAGCATGCATACGAATGTTATCTAAAAACATGCGCGACGTATCATCGTACTCCCTTCGTGATTACATCAGATGCTTATGGCTATCATTTCGAACATCTGTTGCAAGCAGGTTTGTAAGATAGAGTAGCTCGTCTCTATATTATGTATGCCGTGCAATGATCTTTTTACATATACATATGTGTATATGTAATGTACAATTACATATACCACATAAAAGATTAAGTGTCAATTTACAATAAAAACCAATAAATTACTAAGTTTGATTGTATTATATTGAAAAAATCACTTTTCATGATATCGACAAATCGTCATCGCTTGATCATTCTTGCGGTAATTGACTTAATCATTTAAGCTATTCGTTTATAACATATAAACCATTAATATATGGTAATTAAACTATTAATTTATAAAAATTTAAGCCATTAATTTATAACATTTAAACTATTACTTTATAACATTTAAGCTATTAATTTACAATATTTAATTGAAATTTCACGTCCTCCGAAATTCGGTTCGAGTGGTCCCATGGGGGTGAACCCTACTCGTTCATTTGGGGCCTTGCCTTCCTAATTCTGTTTAGTGGTCCCTCCTTGGGTTCCACTTGTTTAGTTGGAATGTATTAAAAATTGCAGGCCGGTGCTATCGATCGTGACTCGTATAAGTTTCGAACGATGAAACAGGAATCGAGTGACGATCAATCCTTGGGCTTTCCGCTTAACTTTAGGTTTATCTCGTGCACGGGGGTACGTCGCGTAGGTTTATTAGTTCTTTCGAGAGATCGCAATCTCGTTTGTTCCAGGCACGCCGCGATTCATATTTTATTCTTTGATCGATCGCAATTTCTCTTTCGCTTCTCCCTACTTTGAAGGGAAATTTAGTTCAAGCATCTCGGAGTTTATAATTTTTCGATATTTTCAAAAGTTTAATGTCACGAAAATACAATGTTTAAAACAGTTTAGTACAACGGCTCGTTCCTTGTTCCTTTCGCAAGACACGAAATTGTATATACAGTGTCAGTAAGTATATTTTCTTTCTTTCCTTTCAAGCTAGACTAATGTGTCTTTGATACCGAGTCTGGCAGTAGGGCTACGGATTACTACACGATGTTTATACACATCGATTACATCGATGTGTAGGATGTAAATATTACGTGTATGCATGGTTTGTTTGTAATTGGGAAAGATTCGCGTAAGCGTGCGTAGAAGATTAATGTTTTTGTTGATGTTTACATTTTTTTGTGTAGATCGTTAATCCGTAACAGTGTGTAATAGCTAACTGTGTACCTGCTTGTGGCCGGCTCGCGCGAGCCCCCTTTCTCCCACCACTTCGAAAGTTGCTCAGCGAAACTAAGTTACAAGGAATCATTGAGTCGTCTCGTTACGTACCGATAACGTGGATCGTGTTGCGTCAGGTTTGTAACGTATTCTAACCTATTGGTGGCGTCGGTTCTTCATTACTATTATTACTCGTTATTATTATAATATCGCTTAATTAATACACATTTATCTACCGATTCATTGAACATTAAGATAATGAAATTAAGCGATTTTCTGAAAATTTTGTTTTAATTTCTCTGCGGTTGTTTATTTATTAAATGATATTGTTACCGATAGCTTCTATCGTAGATTTTCGCAATAAAATTTGAGTTTGATTGTGTTTTCATGTAATTATTTTATACATTTATGTTGACTTATAGTTATTTTTTGTGCAGGTTACTGATCGATAGCAAGGATAATACAGAAGTAACAGCAATATCAATACTATGTGGACGCAACGACGATTGATGATCGATCAAATGAATTTTCGTGGAAATTTGGTAATGTTTAATTTATTTTAACTAAGGCAGCTATGTATGAACGATTCTATCGTCTTTTTATTCGAGCATGGATAACATTTGATATACAATTTATATTTATTTTAAAATATATTTCATACATATTTCATAATAAATAACTTCTTAATTATTTGGAATACCAAGATGAAAGTAAAGACTGTTAAATAAATCATTGTTCTATTTCGAATATATGAAATCATTCTCTTATTTCAAACGAATTTTTAACGAATTATTTTATTGTTTCAATGTAATAGACGATATAGAATTCTTTATAATTTAACGATAGCTTCGTGTAGATAAAGTTTGAAACATAGAAATCTTAATAGCAGTAGCTTTAACTAATTTCGATAAGTATTGTAATATTCACTTATCGAATTCAAATTTTTTTGCTATATTATGTGAATTTGTTACAGTTAACGTCATATACTTGCAACTTTGTAACTTATATTTTTTTCATAGAGATGGCGCGCAGTTAGGCTTCAATACTTCAAAGCAAGTCTTCGTGCGCGTTTCTGTAGTATTCTTTGAGTATATTTAGTTATGAATTTTTGAATTCTTGCAAATATTTTCGAATATTTATAACACCCGACTATAGTGTATTAGTGGAGTGTATATTTCGTATTCTAATAACTAACATTCACAGTATAATTCATCATATATATCATCTCATTCACGGTATCCATAAGCAGTTGTTCGATATCGAGAAATATCTTACAATTTTCAACTAATATTTTTCATGCTTATTCCAATTTCTTAATAACCATCTCTTAAGTGTAAAAAATACCAGTATTTTCTAAATAAACGTTCGATAGGCAAAAGAAGCGAAATATCATTTCGATATTTTTCTTCCACCCCCCCCCCCCTTAAACAGTTTTATTTTCGGAGAATATTTGTGACGGCGCGCAATGCGGTTTGTAGAGTCAGTGCTTGCAACGCAATAGTCTTTTTCAATATTTTCAAATCACGATAGTTTTGATTAAATTCAACCAAATAGTCACACGTGAAAATAATAAAATTTTATCAATCAAATTCGCACGCGATAGTGGAGTTCTTGTTCACTGATCATAATTTAAATGGTAGCGGTAACGTTGTCTTTTATTTTTTATATATATATTTATTTTTTTGAATATTCGTTTTCGGTATTAGAGTCAGTGCCTCCCTCAAGAGTATAAAGCCTCTCCAGGAGCTCAAGAATGTAAATAGTTTTATATATTATATTTTAATTCATTGTATGTACTATATTTTATTTAAATTATTGTTAATTATAAAATAAAAATGATTAGTAATTTAGAAAGCTGTAAATGTCCTTTTTAATTGAAATAAAATCTTAAAGTCTTAACATTAAAGTACAATAAAACTGTCTGATATACATAAAAAATTTTGTTCTCAAACTTTTATGTTAGAGTTTCAATTTACATACTTATTAGAATTTAGTCTTTATTATTGCTAAAGTTCCATTTTTGTTATTATGTATTAACGATATTAATGATATTTTATGTTTTGTTATAGACATATCACAACTTCAACTTCTTTGTATTCTTTGGGAGTCTAACGGTGGCTCAAAAGCTAAAAATGTAAGTAACTTTACATATCATACTTGAATTATGTCTATTCTGTATATTTTGCTTTGAATACTATCGATTAAGAAGTACAATCTGATTGAAGATTTCAAAGGTTAGGATCTTCTAAGGTTATTCTTCTATTAAAATAAAAAAAGTCAAAGATTTTAAATTTTCATATTAGAATTTCAGTTTTTACATTTATTGGAGTTTATTAGGATTTCAATCTTTATTATTACTGAAGTTACGAGTTTAATAAATTTTCATTTTTCATTATCTCCAACTTTTCAAATAATCAGCAATCACTCATCGTGTTTTATTTTGTAACAGATTTTTCACAACCTCCATTTCCACCATTGGATTTTCAACAGTTGCTGCCTGATGTTAGTCTTCCTGATGATATTCTCTGGGATAGTGCAGTATCGATGGTAACGTTCTCTGCGTCTCTGCTTCTCTTCTTCTAATGGTGAGTCGCATGCATTTCTGTACCTCCGGTTACTCAATCATGTCGTAGGATGAAAGGTCCGAATCTGCACGGGTGACTGGTTGTATTATATAGAAATTTTTGCGAGCATAGTGACCGCGGATATTTTATATACCCGTGAGTAGTAACATTTTTTTTCATACCTTTATTTATTAGTTCAGGATAGGTCTTTTTGCACATCGCGCTTATAATTAGTTTTTTAATAATTAGTTTAAACATATATATTTCAGAATACATTCGTGGTACTTACAAATATGTATAATAGTATCCGGTATAAATATTTGTAAAAGGCAAATACTTAATCTTAAGCAATGAATTTTAGTATAAATAAGAGATATCAAAGCCATCTCATTTCGAACATTTTGTAGTGGAGAAATCGGATGCCCTCCGATTTCGTTGCTATGAACGATGTAATTATTACTCAATGATGATGACGATACATGCAATATACGATACAATAAATAATCTTCAATTTAATTTTCTCTTTTATGACGATATTAAGTCACATTCCTTTATTTGACTTCAGATATTATAAACTTCAGTAGAATTTAAAATATGAATTAAAATTCATTTTTCTCCGTACAAGCATATGTAAAATTTTATGTGCAAGAAGAAACTTCGCGGCAGGCAGATTTTTGAATCAAAGCAATAATTTTGAACACTGTTTCTGCATTTTCGAAAATGTGCTTTGACGAAGAGATTGCCTGAGATTATTTCTATTTTAGAAATAATACATTTAGAGTTAATTATTCCATTTCATCCAGTCTTAATCTTTTTCCAATTAATGCTAATTTTTTGATAATATTAAAATTTCAATAATTTATTAAATTAATAAAGTAGAGTTATTATAATCTGAAACGAAGTAATGAAATATAATATCAAAGAACATTAGTCCGTTAAATACAAATTAAACAAGCTAACCATCTTTTTAGATCAGGATTTTCAGATTTAATCCTTTCCGTGTCCATTGTCAGGATCTCATTCACGTGCCCAGGTGTTACTTGAATGGGAAAAAGACATTCGGCACGATGACTATAATTAATGCAAAAATTTCTCAGCGACTGACGATGTGTTAGTGTATCGTGCACGACGTACTTCCACATTGTGTGTGTATGTGGTTAGGCTGCGGAATTGCGTCGTTTTTCTTATTCGCTACAACTTAAGGTGTTAATGATGTTAAGACATATATTAATTCAACTTACGTATCAATGCAATCGCAATTCATGGTAATTTCATCTACACGATTAAGTGTAAGCACGTAGTTAATATTGCTGTAAATTACAGTCATAATTCCAATTTACCTACATTTATTTTAACGATATAATTTCTTTAGACGTGTTTTATCACGCTTTGCGCAATGGTCACTAGCCTTCGTCAGTCGATTTCAGGAAAATGGTACGTAAATTAGAGTGTGCATGTTGTATGTCAAGCTCGGGTGTCGGAGGCGTCCCGGGACGTTCTCTCTAGTGTAGGCTTTTGCGCCCGGGTGTTATGTGTGAGAATCGTGGAGCGAGTGTGTTGGTGTGCTCGTTTTGCCATTTTTTAAATATAGGGTTAGGTAGGGTAGGTAGAATACTTCCCGGTGTGTCTGTTAATTATAAGTAGGTAGGGCCGGGCAGGTTGGCACAATCTCTGGTCGGGTAGGCGCGTTTTCGAGTGACCAACCTGTTCCTGGAAATCTAATTTGAAAAATCGACGGTGAGACTGGTACGAGCAGAGCATGCTCTCGTCTCTGGTTTTGCCTATCGATTTTTCAAATTTCGCGGTCGCGGACGCGAGTAGGCTCGAAACGAACGTTTATCGCTCGAGCATGCACATACGAATGAGCAACGATTATTGTTATGATTAGTTTTTTTTATTTACGATTAGAAAGACTCGAGCTTAGATTTAAGTTTCAGCGGGCATTGCGCCCAAAGAAAGAAGAGGCTATAAGCCGAAGAGGCCCGGCAAACTGCCGCTCAAAAGGGCAACTACTAATGACTCCCCATCCTCTGGATGATCCAGAGCATGGGAAGTCATTCTTGTTACTACTTTGTCACTATGCTCGCTTTTAGTATTTGTAGTAGTAGTAGTAGTAGTAGTAATTATTCTTTATAGTCGATGTATATATCGGTCCATCATCACACATTGGACATGCCGCGGTTTTTCTTGTTAGTGTCGCGAGAGATTAATTACGGGTTGAATTAGAGTTGCGAAATAATATCGCGGCTTTTAGTAGTGTCGCGAGAAGATAATTACGGTCTGAATTAGAGTTGCGATGAAATGATAATCGTGTTTGCTTTAGAGTTGCGAATTATGGTATCGCGATTGTCTTTTGCAATTTTTATTATGAATTTTTAGAACTTCTTGAGAATTATACGTATCAGAATTTATCTATTGTTTTCTATTGTTTAAAATTAGATTATGAAAATGCGATCATCGTTCATCTGTAACAGAAATTGTGTAGCAAAAATTGTGTAGCAAAAAATGATTTATGTGCATATCTTTCTTTATGCGCATATAAAAGTGATTTTATAATAGTCGGTTCTTTTCTCATCTTAGTATTCAAATCAAATTTTCAATTTGTAATTCAGTTCAAATTCAATTACTTAAAATTCTTGCTTTCAATTTTCCTATTTTTGACTAATAAGATACAAATGATTTTCTATTTCTGCTAAAATTTAATCAAGAGCAATTTGATCTATAATTGATCATTATTAGCAGTTTATTTTTCATGTATAAAATGTTCTCGTTTTAAAGATGTCTGTTTCTTTCATATATCAAATCCAGTAAATGAGTTTGTTTCAGATTTATCAATTTACAGAAAACAAATTTCGGTTACATATTTGAATGTTTCATAGCATCTTAAATATGTATGCTAAAGGCTGAAAAGAATGAGAGAAATAAAGAATGAGAATAAAAGAAAGGAGTTAAATGTTACAAAATAACGTTTAAGCCTTACCAATCAGAAAATAATTCTACATATTTTATAGAATTTTACTAATCTTTTGCAGATTGAATTTGTTTCAGGATTTTTTGTGACATCAAACGAAGAGGACTCATATTCCATACAATATCCCTTCCCTTTCCCTTTATTACATTTAGGTTATTACGTAGATAGAGTAACTAGATATTTAGATTTTTATATAGGTGTGATTTATGGTTAGGTGGACTATTTTGAGGTTGTAATCTAAGTAAGTAGGTAAGGTGTAGGTAGGTAAGGTGTATAGTTGATATAGTAGTATGAAGTATGGCATCGTAGTAAAAGCATGGCATGATAGTAAAAGTATGGCATAGTAGTAAAAACGTGGCATCGCAGTAAAAGCATGGCATTATAGAATGTATATATTATGTGGTAATTAATTCTACGATATATGGCACATATTTCATTTTATTCTCTGGTCCTTTTTATTCCACTCTTGATCGTAATTAATTATTATAATTCTTAATCATAATCAATTAGTTTTCACTTTCACGACAATAAAAGTCGAAAATTTAGATTTCAGGTTTTCATGAATCCTAGTCAGGTTTCTAGTTTTCGTATCGGTTTTTCTTTTTAAGATCCTTTTTGCTGTTCATTTCGAACATTGTGCAAACGTACACCAAAAGGAGTATTTATTTGACGATGAATACATTTTAGATCTTTTGCGTAAAAGGAGGGTAGATGGGTCGCGGATAGGGAGGGTCCCCACTCGCAGCACCTCCTCGCGGTGAGATCCGGGCAATTAGTATTATTTGATATGTAATTACTAATTGTATCACTATACAGCAAAGGAATTAACTGTATGACTGGTATAATTATTAATTATATGGCGAATAATATTGAGCTAATTGGCTGCGACCCTGATTAGGTATTCGTATCAATCCATCTATGTAAATCTTTTATGAGTATTGATAATAGGCTTTTTTTATTTATCAATTATATTCATTATTTAATTGAATTATTGAATTGATTTTGAATTTTATTTATGAATGGAAGCAAAGGATTAGCGGAAACATTAATCCTCCCGCTCGGAAATTTTATAGAGCTGTTTCCGATACGCTCTTATGGATTTACATAAGTAAGCAGGTTTAATGTTAATCTACCATTTCTTTTGCAAAACTTCATGTCGTTTATGTTTTTGGATATTACGGTCTTCTTCTCTACGACTTGGAGGTAAGCTGCCGCCCATGTGTCGTTCGGTTTAAGGATCACTGTGCGCCCTGTTGCTTAGGTCGACCTCCTTTCGTTCATGTAGCGTGCAAGATATTGTGACCGATTTTTAATTGTTAATAATTATAAATAAAAAGACGCACTCTTTTTATTCTTGATTTTCGTTTCATTTCGGCTTCAAGAATCACCCCGTACATTTTCTGACACCTGTAGCCGAACACCCTGTATACTGTTTAGATTGTCACAACGTAGAAATGATGTTCGAATGAATGGAAATGAGGCAAGAAAGTAGGACTGAATAAATATGAAATTTTCGTAAAATTACCATCGCACGAAGAGCAACGAGCGAGATGTTATTATAATTATTAACTCTTTGATTTATTGCTAATTGATAATTGCACTTGCGTGTTCAAGCACTACATTCTTTATTATACTTGCGATAACGTGTGTAACATGAGGAAGTTATTGACACGAATCTGCATAATTTCTTAATACATATTTAGTAATTTTTCTTACTACGTATAATAGAATGTATTTGGGGCTGCCAAGTTTAGTAAAAACACGAAAATTGTCAAAAATGTTGAGTAATCCTAAATCGATGGTCAGGAGGCTGTAACTAACTTTGCGCTACGCTTCGTGATCCTTATCGCTAGATTGCCGAGTGATATGATCTCCAATTCCAAAAAGTACAAAGATCTTTATCAAGTAAAAACACTAATTCATTGTCCAAATAAATCTTACAAATCGTAACTCTACAGAACTCTTCCATACTATTTATGACATACTATGAATCGTTACAAGATTCATCGCATCCTCCATTTTCATGTGTTGTACATCACTCGATCGAGTACACGATGCCGCGGCATCTTTCACGAGGTGATTTCTCTCTTGCATATCTGTTATCGACTTTGACAAAGAACAATTTACTTGCAGACTATGAAACGGACTATGGAAACCGTCGGCGCTCGCGCAAGCGTTAGTTATTAATTGATCGACGAGCAAGGAAGAGATTTAACAGCGAGTCGATAGTACATACGAATCGAATGTGAATCGAAATGGAATCCGACAAGGCTCTGTAAGGGAATTCTCAAAATCGTTCAGAGTGCTACGTGGAATCTCACATAATTGCGGCGCCAGGATAATCCATTTGAGATGAAAACCGATAATTCGGCATGTAATGTAAAACTACTTGTATACGAACACAACCTGTGATTAATAATTTGAAGGCGACATAGACTGAACGAATGTGACCTCTCTTGCAAATGCGTTTGTGTCTCTGGCTATGACTTCTCCACGATTCATGGAGTTTCTTCATTGAATATCGTCGATTATGTCGAATTCTTCGCCGATATCGAAATGCACATTCAAACAGGCTTGATCGATTGTTTCAGTTAATACACATTGTTTCAGTTAATACACATTGTTTCAATCAAGTTCGATTTAGTTTGCTTTGTGTTTGTTTCATCGTTGACTTTTGAAGCGAGTGACGTTCATCATACTCTGTGAACGAGGTAGATCAACGGGGTTTCGGTTTGGTACGAAGTGCGTGTAAATAATTTAGTGTATTTGTGATATGCGATAGTATTCAGTTGGCTTATTTGATATTTAGAGAACAAATTTTTGAAATTACTATATGTACAGGGATGCAATGAATTTTTAGAAAAACAGTCAAGAGTAAAAGTTGTCAGTACTAACATCTCTCGAAAATAGGTGAATTGCTATTAAAATTCCGAATTGACAAGATAATCAATAAGATATTCAACGAGGATAATATTACGCAAGTGGTTGCAATTTTTTTATTGAAAAGTAGATATATTTCAGATGTTTTAAGAAATAAATTATTGACAAAATATTTATAATGTAAGATTTTCGTAAATATTTACTGCCCGACTATTTACCCAAATCGCCAGATTTAACGCTGCAATTTTAATACACATGACTTAAATTGTGATGAGATATTTCGAATTCTGTTAATTTTTATTTCCATTAATACGAAACAATCGATTTCAAGAGTTTATTTTGAAATACATATAGAGTTTTTTTTTTATTTTTACTACAAATTGCGAGCTTTTAAATCACATTTCATTATTTTAGTGAACAGCAAAATGGTTTAATCCTATAATAAAAAAATTAACGAGATAACATAGTAATTGCTATTGTATGTAGCAATAAAAATAATCAGACAACATAAAACACTCTCTTTTGCAGAAAGTTGCCATTAAAATTAATTGCAAGATGAACAGAAACAAAGACCTCGCCAATAATTACTATGTTACGGATTAAATTTGGTGGAAATGAACGAATTAATTAATATTTGAAGATACTATGGCCCCATGAATTTGATAGATTTCTCAAATATGAATTCAATTTTTCTTAACCTTGTTATGACAAGACACGTTTAATAAAACTGTCTTGTAGATACTCTTTGTAGGTAAAGATTTTAAATGCATTTGTTAATGATATGTGAAATACACGTTATTATCGATCACTGTCGTCGAGGCGTGCTGTTTCTGATTTGAAAATGTATTAGGTTCTCGGAGATTCCGTGTAGATTTCCGCAACCATGGCAAACGTCTGACGCGAACATATACCGAACGACAATAACATACAGCTTGCTATTCGAATCAAAATTGCGGAACTCTCATACGCCACTTACACGCGCGCAACCTATTCGTAAATGTGCTTTGTAAATTCGATTCGCGAGAGCGTCGACGTTCCTGTCAAATTGATTTTCATTGTTCCGAGAAATCCGCATGACTTTCGTGCACCGTGCAAACATTTGCGCCTCCGAGGAATCCATAGTCTTCATATGCTTCTTAACTGAACGAAGATAATCAGAAATGGAACTTGACGAAGAAACAATTTTTTAGTAACTCAACGATAGGATACCTTATATCGAATTTGTAGCGTATTTTAAAATTAAAAGATCAATAAAAAAATACAAGCATTCAGAGGTTGTTTGACGTCAAATTTATATTCGTACTTTAATTTAAATTGAAACTTAATATTTTACACCTATCGTTAAATTCTGTTGATTTCATTAGCCCGATTCGATTTACACTTTACCGCATCGTTGCTTTCGCAGGAATATTATTACTAATGAAACATACGAATATATTTTGCCACACGAAATGAGGCGAACGCTAAATCGGTACCGTTTTATTAAAATCGAATGTCGAATAAGCATATTGTAATGAAGCAGAAATTTATACTTGCATTTAGCGTTTTTAATATCTATCGATGCGTTGTCTATACATTTTGCCGTGTAAAGCCTACCATTCGAATGCTTTCAAATTTCACGATTTCGCCAGTTTCTATGAATGTTTTACCCTTCGATCGGTTTTGCAAAAGCCATTGCGGTCGTCGCCTATTATTCCCCAGCTAGTTCATTTGTTGCGCGAAACAACTTCGTTCTCAGCCGACAAATATTCGAAAGTTGATATCGATGTGGTACTGATAAAGCTGCTATCGCAAAAATTCGTCGACCGAATCCAATTTAGATCGCAGTCAAATCGTTTTGCAAGGAATCTTCCATGTATACCTCGTGTAAAATATTGCTTGTCGAACTTGTATCGGAATTGCTAAAACGATTACGCCTATCTCGCATATCACGTTTGTTTCCAACGGTTAAGTATTTTTTGTTTTTTGTTTTTTTTTTTTCAACGTCAGAATAAAGAAACATTCGTTCAGAATATAGATAAGAGGTATCAAATTAATTTTGTCTGTGCTTGACGTGAACTTTAGTAAAATTGATTTTACGTGAGTTTATCTAGATTTGTATGTTTTATGCGCTGCTTTCGGTTGCAATTCAGAGATACATGAATATATCCTTCTATGATTCATTGTAAGCGTGGAATGTATTTTCTAATCAAATAGTCAATTACTATACATGTATACGATTACCAAAATACCTTATCGTAAATAAGAGTTTTGACATTTGTATCGTAAAAAAATATTAATCGGTCGATCAAAGTCAAAAATTGAGGATGTAGGATACTCCTGTAACTCACTGTACCATGGACGTATATGTTTCTTTCGAAGATCTCCTCAATTGAAATTATTTCATGTAACCATTTAACCTAAATTTCAACCGTCGTTGTATCAACATTTATTTTCTAACGAAGGAAATGTGACAGACTCAGCTGAAATACTTTTTCTCTCCAAATTCCGACGTTCGATCCTCGTAGACTTCCTCTTTTTACTCTGGTAATAACCAGTGTTTCTCATGCGCGCACGTTGAAACGCTCTTGATCTTCAAAGCTAGGGACAACCCTTTTACACGTAGACGAAGTAAGCCGGCATCGTGAAGTGGATGAGGTTGCAATATTCAGATGCCGTTAGGGTGGATTTTCTCATCCAAGGCGAATGCCTCGACTTAAAGCAGCCAAGATCAACGTGGAATACTTGGCCACGCTGCACTGACATCAAGGAATAACTGGCTTTGCGATTGTCATCCTTAAGTATCCAACCACCAGGGGACATAATTAAGAGAACACTCTGCCGAAGTTCTTGGTTGCATTGGTTTAAGCTCAAATAAAATTCGGCTTTGGTGACGATACGGGCGGTTTGTTTTTCTTTCTTCTTTTTCGTACAGGCACAGATCTGTAAATACCTTAATTACACGTAAGACACACTTTTTACCAGTAAAAAAGCTACGAGTAGGACTCTATCACTGTGGAAATGTAATAAAGATGGGAAACAGAGTGAAAGGAGAAAAGTAGAAAGCCGAATAAAGTGTGTTTCGATATATCGATCAGGTGTTCCAGTGTTGAAGTATATTGCAGACATGTGAGTGCAATAAACTTGGTATTTGTGTCATTTAGAAGCAAAATATGTCCACTACGTCCACCATGAAAAGGAGGAATAAAAATAAAAACATATTTAAAACAAAGGAAATTATTTTTACTGAAGATGAAATATTAAATAAAGGAAGATACGAAGATGTAAAAATATTATAGGAAATTGTAACATGAAGTTGAGACTTTTAGGAAGATGAATTTCAGCCATACATAATTTTGTATAATATTATTGTTTCATTTTTCATAATGCTGTACAATTTCCAGTTTCTTCTACAATTTCATCTGGTGCATGTTTTAATTTTCGGAAAAATCGGACAAAAATTTGAAGAATACGTATTAAAGATATATTAAAGCTTTCATGTAAAAATCATTTTTTAGGCTGAATATAAACATAAAGAATATTTTGCTCCTTCTTGAAAAAAGAAGGAATATTTAAAACTTTCATAAGAATCGTATTGTCATCGTAATAAAAATACGAAATTCGTTAAACGACGGGAGTCATAGATTGGTAGAATAGCGTGGAAGATCGCGACGCGCCATCATCAATCTCCATCCCCTCGGCGACCTTATCACGCCGGACCAATATTTCACGAGTTACAAGCGTAAATCTTTCCCGATCGGACAATCATTGAGAAAAAAGGAGCCGACTCGACGGAACGGATACTTTGATCTAAGGCGATATTTCGACCAACTGATCGCTAGAGTGCACACGCGTAAATATTTCCATAATTGGTCGCAGCCCATCGGTCAGGACGGGCCAGGGTCAAGCGACGATGCTTTCTTCTCCGAATCACGGACAGGGTTCGTGACGCAGCAGCATCGCCTAATCTCCATCTCCAATCGCATACGTTGGGTCCAGTGACGCGGTCGGTTCAACGTTGTTAACGACACACGCGAAGTGCATGACCGAAGCGTACAGCCACGGTACGGCACAGTACGGCACGGCATGGGTGGTGATGGTGCGCTCGCGCACCCTGCAAGGTTGAGGGGTGACGGCGACGCGACGCGACGCGACGCGATGGTCGCGGCGTCTGAGCGGAAGGGAGGGAAGGCACAGGTGGGGGGTGGTCACTGGAACGAAAGAGACGAAAGACGAGCGAGAGACGAAGGATAGTGGTGGGGAAGTCGAACGTCGGTGGAGTATGTGTGGTAGGGGAAAAGCGAGAGAGAGAGTAGGGAGTTCGCACGCCGACCGGAACGGCCCCACCGAGTTTTATCCAACGATCCGGGAGGCTCGTCGAGGTAGTGGTCCGCGCCCCACAGCCGCGACAGCTCGAAACGCGTGTCGTTGTGCTGCGTCCGTTTCTCTGTCTCTTGGTAACGTATCTCCTCTCTGAAAGGGAAGCATTGACAGGAAAGTCGCGCGTCGAGGCTCGAAATTCGTGTGGTGCTCGGTGTCGTCGTTACACCGGGACCGATATTCGTGTTTTATTCAAAAGCCGAACAACATTGGGGGTCGGGGTGGTGAATTCTCTTTGCTTTCCGGCGGAGAGAAGAGCGCGCGATTCGGATTGCGAACAGAGAACGAGACGTTCGTTCTGTATCCGCGAGGTGGTGGGCAATGATAACAGGAGGCAACGTTCGGGAGGGGGAGACCTCTGCTGACAGTGTTATCGTCGCAGGATTCTGAGTTACTGGAAAAAAGATTTCGAGGAATTATCGTCGATTAACGTCGTATACCGGTGCGTGCGGTGAGCTCGTGCCAGGAGCTAAAAACACAGAGTTTCGTCGAACCTGAAAAATTCGAGATAGACAGTGAATCGGATCGTGTTAGTAATATACGTGTTTCGTGGTACGTTTTTCGCTCGATTCGAGAATTTATACGGCGGGGACTTGCAGGAGGCTGTTCGGCGATACCCAGCAACGTTCGCAGGTGCCAGGACATTCGGGGGTGGTGCCGGTTACGCGCTTCTGTTCTCGACTCGTACGCGACACGATCACGAGCGTTCTGGGGGAAGAGACGCCTTCGACATTCGCACCTGGACATTCGCGTACGTATTTTACAACACACCTGGCTCTCGTACTACCTAGTGCGGCGGTGCCGTGCTATGGCCTCTCTCCTTAGGTTCTCTCCTACACCCCCAAACAGGTTATTGATTTTGCCGAAGTAAGGAGGTACGGATGTAGCCCGTACGCCCTGCGGCCTGCGACCTGCTCATTTTTCCACCCCTTCTCTCTCTCCCCCCCCCTCTCTTTTTCTCTCACTCCCTCTCTCTTCTTGCTTTTCGATCTCTTTTTCTCGCGTGCTTGTCCTTGGTGCTTGCCACCCTCTAACGGCAGGTGAACTCTTACTGCGATCTTTTGACACACTTTGACGAATGCCATCGCGTTATTAAATATGTCTGGCATCTCGAATAGAAGCTTTCTGCGAAATTTTTTTACCAGAAAGAGAGATATATTGCTTTTTGAAGGGTGATTTTTTCGAGTCATTTTCTAGTTCTTCATTCGCGAGTGGACAAAATTACAAATTAAGGATTCTTTCTTATAATATTACATGATCGTGAGAAACGATCACGGTCGAAAAAACAAGACGTGAGTTCGATCGAGAAACGTGATGTTTACTAGACTGATAACGTACTTTGGTTCCGGAAACAGCCGGTGTCGATTCCCTGAAGCCAGGCTAAAGCGGTTGTGTCGTATAGTGCACCGTGTCACTGAACTGTTGGAGCAGACTGTTGCAGTGCTAGCGTGACTATACACGAGACAACACGGCTACGAAGAGATCCCGACTGACAGCGCGGATCGATCGCCGGCGAACTTTTCACTACGAGACTTTGCGGTTCTTTCGTAAAACCAGCGCCTCGTAGTAAATCAATAGAAGCCACGTGAAGTCAGGACCGGAGATCGCGCTGTCGCCCTTACACACACACACACACATGTACACACATTTTTCTCTTTCATACACACACACAGTTCTCTCTGTTTCTCTTTCTCTAACTATCTCCTATAACTATCTCGTTTTCATCCCGTCCATCCCCTTCTCGCTGTTCCATCGAACGATTCGCGCGTTTCCTAAGTTTCGTCGAAGCAGCCGGATCGATATGAAGAGAACGCGGTTCGCGTATACTATATTCGTCTTGCCGAGCGGGAAGACGGAATTAAATAATTAGCGGTGATCGTTCTGATAACTTCGCTCGTTAAATCACGCTGCGTACAAAGCTACTCAGTATGCGTGGGTCGTCGTGGAAACGTCAGCCATCTGTTCCACACGCGGACGAGCTCGTCAATTATGTAAGATTTCCCGAATTTCAGCTTATCGATCGACCGTAACCGGGACGTATCTACTTAATTTTTCAGCGATTCGCGTCGTTCGAAATCGTATTTCAATCCGGTTCGTTGAACGCTTCCAGTATCGAATTCTCGCTTCTATTTCGAGGTGACATCCACCCCACTCGAATGAAAATTTTGTTCATCTTCGGCGAGTGCCAACACCGCGATTCCATGATGTCGATAAACTTTTTCGTCGTGTACGATTTTTCGATGTCGCGTGAAACGCTCGCACAGTCAAATCACGTTCACGATGTAAATTTCGGAAACGAAAAATACGTGGATTATTGGCATAGTATATTACCAAAGGCCAATATTAGCGGTGCAGGGAATGAGAAGAATTTAGGAAAACGTTCGATCGACTCTGGACAAATTTCTCGGACGAGCTGAGCATCTTTGATCGAAATAGGGCCAACTCGTAGGCGTGTCCAACCTGGTCTGTTGAACCGAGAAATATAACTGTTTCCACCACCAGTTGTATCAAGTTCTATCGCGTTACATTTTTCTCACACGACCGACGTGCTATTAGGGAAAATTGTATCGTGTTCATCTTAACTAATGAAAAGAGGAGAAACGGAAAGCGCGATAGATCGTTAAGATTAGATCGAATCTTACGAGCGGTCATGAATTATTGAGTCGTCACATGTCTGCGATCCCTATCGTCGCTGTGTTATGAATTGCTACCGTTGGTATAATAATAGCGTTTATACTTTGAAACGAATATTGATCCAATAACGCGAGAAATTTTTTGGTTTGCTAAGAATTGGAAAGCTCTTAATAAATTGCATTATCGAAGTATTACATTTGACTAATGATACTTAAACTGCGGTTTATACGTTTACAAAGAGTTTAGGTAGCGAAACAAAATAAAATACAAATTAAAATGCTTGTTACGGTATTTAGCGAGCGAGAGGCAAATTTCCATTCAGATTTCATTTCTTCAACTATATTCATAACAATATGAATTTTCATAAGCATCTGCGGTTTAATGGCTATTATCATTTGAATATGTAGAAATCCAGATGATTTCTATTAAGTTGTAGATAGTTCGATAATTTGTAGATCGACATCCACGTTCTTAATCGAGAGAAGCGATCGATGATATTTCCTTCTCATAAAAAATTATCATCAAACGATATCTCTAATTAACTAGGATTAAAATTTACCGACAGTGTTAATGAGTTCTTGAAGTTTGAAGTCGTAAAAGTAACGCTTGAATAAAATAAAACAACAGGCCACGCTTTCACGGTAGCAGATGGCAAAATACGGCCAATGACCAAGCCGTGCAACGTGCGGCAATCCATGGAAGCCCGCCAGTCCCGAAATACGTCGGAAGTAACGGCCATGGAAGGACGTTTTCTGAACGGTTCGTAACTCGTGGTTCCGGCTTCTGTGCGCTAAAATTCTAACAAGTAGACAAAAAAATGCTACGACAAAAAATCCGACTGCATTCCAATTTTTGTACGATGTGAAACTCTTCAGAATAAAGTAAAAATCATATATCGTAAACTTTAATTCAAGCTCCGAATTTATCGTTTGGAAATTACAATAAACCGGAAAAAATGTATCGAATCTCGCAGTTTCATCCAACCGTAAAGTTAAAAAACAACAAGCGTTGTAACTTACAATTAGCGTAAAGATTAGCATACAACAAAGATTTGATAAAATGTATATAAGATTACGTAGTGTCAAATTTCGTCAAACCCTAAAATATTTTATTTTCAAACAACGTATGGAAATACGACAAATCTTGGAATTGGCGAGGCTTATCGCAAATCGAACGTAAAATCGTTGCTGTTCGAATTACGTGTAGTTTTTTTCAGGCCTGAGACCAAGTCTCGTGGAAATGAGTTCTCTATTTGACACTGGCGTGGTACAGTCTCTTTGGATACGGCCGTGTATGTGCACGCGCGCGCACGCGCCAACAGCCGCGTGGAATGTTCGCCTACCCCGAATAGCCTTTCTCTCTCTCTTTCTCTTCCCTTTCGCTGTTCAACCGCCCTCCGGTTAAAGAGTCTTTAACGTTTACGTGCGGCCAGTTTTCTAAGGCAACTCACTCGGGTCGAAGTTCACCGGGTGTCGTGCCACGATCACGCTTAACCAGGAATCGCGATCGTGTCAACAACAAAAATTCTAGGTGGGTGTAAAACTCCTTTAATCGTAGAAAGTTCGAATGCGAGCCTGATAAGGTAGAGTTAACGTGAACAGCCCTTCGAGATATCGTCGGACCAACGATTTCTCGTCACTGTTGGAACGATGTAGTTTAGGTCGAGTGGAAAACGCTCGGTTGTATTGTGTTTCTGTTTTGTGTGTGCCTTCGAAGAATTGAAAACGATTGCTTCGACAATTGATTCGATTGACAGTGTGCCACTTCGAGTGAACTAAAACGAAGTTTTCTTGGAAGAAAGATGCTCGTGACCTGTGAACTAACGTTGTTTCCGTGCTGCAAGATGTACTGATATTTCTAGATATTTGCAGATAATTTTGTACATCTTAATCGGTGAAATTTTGATTAGAGTAGGTGTGCCTTAACTATTACTGATTTTATCGTTGGATTTCTTGTTAACATAGTAACGAAAGAAGGTAGATGGAGATATTGTATAAAAGATGATTTTATGTTACGATTATAAAAAGTGAAGCATAGTAATAATACAGTGATTAAAAATGTTCATACCAATCTTTGTCACATCGTATTACATCGTTAAAGGTCGCTTCGGTGACTAACGTAAATCAATCCTGATTCCAAGTTTCCAAAGATAGAGACGAATAGAAACCACCGCAAATTCCAATATACAACAGTGTCGATACTAATTTCCTCGAGTAAGCGTATCGTACCCAAGAGTTTCACTGTTAGATTAGTTCGTTCTACTTCACGAGATCATCGTATAAAGTTGTATCTAGTCCTCGAAAACAAAATATTCTATCTTCCTACGAAATATTTTATCCAGATTGAAGGGATCTTAGGGATTTGAATACCACGAAACAGGGAATCTTGGTATCAGACATCAAAGGTGGTGGCGTGATACCGCCATTTCGCAGCGTCTCGTCAGAGAGCGACGCGAATCCCTCGAAATACGGAGGTGAAATTTACTTTCTTACCCCTCTCCCGAGGGAAGTTCAAGTTCTTCGCGAGGGTGACTGCCATGGCGCAGCTTGTCTGCGCAACCATGGAGCAACGAGCATGAGATGGTGATGGTGTAGAGCAATGATTTCACGGTGATTTCATAAAAGATTTACCGTCCCTCTGGCATTTGCTCGTGTCGTCATCAACGGCTCTGGTTATCTACGTTGTCCACATTGTGCACAGAGTACGCCAGGAATCAGGAACGAAATTTACATTTAACTCAACGAACGTTCTTCTCCCTAGCGTTCCATCCTATCTGTCTTGTCGCCTCGTAAACGAGCCATGGAGGACCGTTTCAGAGACATCGCGTCTGGTTGCACCACGGGGAGGAACCTAGGTATCACCCTCTACCGTCTTAGAATCATCACGCGAACTTTGTGTAGCGTTACCGGGAATGGGCGTTCCTCTATGTCCTCGATCTAGCGCTTCGCGCCTTGGACTTCTCTAATTACAGTTCATTGTTGTTTGCGCACGTACACAACTCGAACTTTGCCTTTTGCATTCAGTCACATTCGCTTCCTACTTTGCGAAAGATGCTTTTCGTGTTTCTTTAACGATAGACTCTGTTTTCGTATTGCGTTAATCGGAGCAGTAAAACGAACGAGTTCCTTTTGTGTTTATCGCATTCTACTCTCAAGCGGAAAACTGCGATCGAAAGATTATTAGCATGTAAATGTAGAAAATCGTGGTGAGAATACGTAATATTATGGATAAAAGAATAATTCACAAATTACGAATAGTTAGAAGATTTTATACCGCAAATCTCGCGTAATAAAACATTTTATTCTGATACGTTGTGAATAAAAACGATAATGAACGTGCGTATGCCGTAGAATGCATAAACCTGAATATTTGCAATTCATACCGGTTATTGTATTTAATATATAATGTTCCAGTCTGGTGCTTACGAACAAATGTAGAAGATTTTCCTTTATGATTTAATATAATACCAATAAAGCGATCATGATATTTCACGGTCTAATCTTTCGTATGAATTTTTATGTGCCGCTTGTACGGAAATGATTTCAGTATTTTCTCCAACGTAGCGTCACAATGAGAAATTCTTTAACACTAAACCTACCAGTGCCGATCAAATTGACCGCTTTCAAACCTCTACATAAATTCAACCACATTTAAACGTTATCATATCGCTTCATAATTTCTGGCTTTTCCTAAAACGTGCATACAATATGTTTTTCGGTATTTACTTTTAGTTTGCTTTTTTTTTTCTAAGAAAAAATTGTATTCTGCCTTGCTTACCGCGGCTGATCAATTTGATCGGCCGATAAAATATTTTAGTTACTCGAAAATAAATAATACTCGTAAAATTGGTCAGGTTTATCACCTAGAGTGGTCTGCGTTAGTTTCAAAACGAAGATATTTTGCTTATTAATTAGCATTAAATCGTGATCTGGTTGGTTTCCGCGGATCTTGTCTATCCGCGCGAGATCCACGAAAGCCGCTCGTATACATGAATTTGCGTTATCCCGCAAAAACCATGATAGTCTAGTGAGCCACGGTACGCGATATACGATCATAGATACAAGCGAAGCAAAATTTCGCATTCAGAAACTTTCGCCGAGCACATTAAATAGGGATTTCCACGCGGTTCAGGTTGAAACTACGTTTACTCGTGTGAGTTATTCTTCCCATTAATAGAACGTTGGTGTATTTTTTTTCACGATTTCCGACCAAACATAGTAAATCATCATTGATAACGTGTCAGTCAGAAATTGATAAATTCAATCGCCTCTTCTTTTCCTCGTGTTCATTCGCTCCATTGCGATGTGGGAAAACAATTGCCATCGTTACTGTTTAAACGATCGTATGATCGTTATGGAAGATATATGTGGCGGCCTTTTTTTGAAGATTTATGCGAATGTTTTTGGCTATGATTGCGTCACGGTTTGTTTTAAAGCGTGCGTTGCGTATTTTAGAATTTTACTGCAAGTTTTTTGTAATTGAAACTACATAATCTCTTTGTGCTGTATTCTATCTTTTGTATATTTTGAATGAATTTTTGAATGCTAGGTTGTACGCTTTAACCAAGAAGCGAATAAATCCTTGAAAGATGTATGTTTGAAATTGATAATAATTTTCTTTGTACTATTTCTCGTACCTTTTCGTGTCTTATAAATATATTTATATATATATATGTTACATATATTTATGCATATTATATGAAAACAGATGCTGAAAGAATAGCTGAATTGTATATGACAGGTAAAACATAAATATAAGAACATTCTCGTCATTCCAACTAATTTAACGATTAATTCACACTTTGTGACTTCACTGACAGAATGACACTTCGGTTACAATTCGTGACGTCTATTAGAGAACGTTTTAAAATCCTCTATGAAATTATTATGTTTTGAGTGTTCTTCATATTCTTCGAGATCTTGAGTTGTCGCATTTGTAATTTCTTATTCATTACGACAGGACAGAAAGGAGGAGAGAATCTTCAAGCCACAAAATATACGGCAAGGCTCGGGAATTATTGTGAGCGCAGTGAATGTTAGCTGCTTGTACCGCGGCTTTTGTTTCACTAACAAATTTATAAAAACGCGCGTTGTGCGCCTCATTGAGATATTTCGGTGTTTATTTCATAGTAATCAGAGTTGAACGGAAACGCGACAGGGAAACTTGTCTTTCTGAGTGACAATCAATACTTTTACAAAACTGTCGGCATTCAACGTAAATTAGGAAGTAATCCTTTTAAACTTTTCGTTTCGAATTGCGTCATGACGCTGTCTTTAAATGATTCCGTTTGCCTAGCTAGGCGAAACTCTCGAAACGTCGTTTCTCTGTCCCTAGTTACTCGCTCGAAGAAGAGATACAACGAATTCCTCTAAAATTGAAATCCAGCCTGCGAATTTCGACTGCCGTAGATTATAGCGGATGGTGTACAATAAATATATTTTTAACGATGCAATTATAACAAGTTATGTTCATTCGATGGAATAGAACAATACAAAATACAGTCTTTTGCGGTATATCTTCTTTCTATGCTTGCAAACTTAAATATATTCGACCTGCTATTTCCCAAAAATATTGTCACTCAAATCAGTGATACTTTTGTTTTCTTACTGTTATCGTACTTTGAGTGATTTATATTTTATCAACAGTTTCATATACATGATGAAAATTAGGAATGAAATTGGTTAAAGGTAAATGAGTAAACAGTTCCTAAAACTTTTTACACAAATGACAATAACAAAATACAAAGTACAGTTGACATTAATTTAGAACAAAAAAATTAATCGAGAATTTGTGTAATTAAAAAATTTAGAAGCGCTAATTTGTTGCTTTTAGGATGAATCGAGTGAAACAAACTTTCCGTGTGTAAAAGCAAACGCGAAATTAATTCAAGCTAAATGAGCACGACCAAATGGTATTATTTACCACTGAATACGGAATATTATACAAGCTTGCAAATTGATATTATTTACAGTACATTGTAACTGTTCTTAATTAATTATACCGTGTCACGCCTCTGTGAATACAGTTTCAGTCGAAGTTATAAAACATCGCCTTTGGGTAGAGCATAAAAAGGACCTATCCATCCGTATCGACTTGGATTTTGTACGAACTCGTTATTCACGGCCAGTATTCTCTAAAAGATGAACTCGAAAGACGTAGTGACTCATTGGTTCAATTGACTCGCGTGCCGTTGCTTTTAAAGGATGAATAAGCAATTAGATTCGCAACGAGCTTTAGTTCATCATCCCCGTTTATTTTACCTACGTTTCTTTTAGGCGATTAATGAAACTCATTGATAATTCGACAACCGCTGACACATTATCACTGTGCTTTAATGCTCTTCCTCTGATTTTATGTTTATTATGTACGATATAAGTATGCTTATTATATACGTTCTAATTTAATTTAACGTTCCTCGATCAAACACGATTTTTCCGAACTAATCTCAGTAATTTATCCCAAAATTCGAAACAAAAACTGCCGTGATGCCAAAGAAATTGCAGCAGCGTTTCTCGAAATAGACCACGTCTTCGTTGGTGAAGTCTCGAGCAGCTTCAGCTCCACTAATTGCCACTAAATTAAACACAACTAACAACGGCACTTGGGTTCCTTGGTTCCTTCATTCGACTCACAATCGACCAAGACAATCGAAACTGTAAAACCGATGTAACGTTCGAAATTGTCTATGAGCATTGCGACACGAGATTTATCATTGTCAAGAAGAAACTAACAGAAACCGTTACGATCGCAGATCACGTAGACGCCGTTGTTAGTAATTGGCTCTCTTACGTGTGCTAAGAAAAGAAGATAAATTTGGTTGTTAATTAAGTATCTAACAGCTTCATCGACCTTAAGACGAAATTACGCTACTCTCGGCGATAAGAATCATCTTAAATTTAAACGATTACCACTAAAGAACTCTCATTATCGTTCACCCGAGAACCAATTTCTTTTTATACAATCATCCGATAGCTTGTTCAGCGGCTTCCGCGATCGTCGACGGGTGGAATAAAATCATGTGGCGTATAAAGAAATCGCAACTTTCGCATCGTTAAGTTTTTATTCAGTCGGCAATACCGAAACGATCATTTCGATTGAATTTACTTAAACAATCGCGTCTCTAAGAATTCAATTTTCCCGTTAAAAGTAAATAATTTGTAATTTCTAATTTATATTAATACAGAACATATTATTATACCTTTAAAAATCATCGAAATTTTATATCTGTTAATTTAAAATTTTCTCTCAATGATTTAAATGAATAAATAATTTTTCAATTTAAATAATCAAAGGAATATGCAATCCATAGAAATTGCATTAATCATAATAATAAATATGTATAAAATCGAATCGAACGCCTAGTCTGCCACTATAGATCTACAGAGTTTCCATGAAAAATTACGAAATTGATCATTTGAATTACTCTAACCATTCTAATGTTAAACCTTCCCCATTCAAGACAGATAAGGAAACCTCCACGTTCACAACCAAACCTGCAATCTCTTTCGATAGCCATTTACTCGACGCTCAGGTTCACGTCCGATGATCATTCGGCATCTGGTTGAATAGGCCTCCGCAACCTTGAACCGAATATATAAAATCCCGGGCTTGATGGAGGAGTCACGATGGTCAGGCATTCATACTAATTAGGCTATGCGTTTGCACGCGAACCAATAACGTGTCGAAGGGTGGATAAACGCATGGGAAGGGGGAAATTCCCCAGGCAGTCCGGTGGTGCGTGCGATTCGCAACAATGGGCAGGGGTGTCGTCGAAGGGTGGAGTACAATGAGCCGAAGAGTCGACGCGGGAACAGTTACGCGTGCAGGAGCTGCAATTTTGTAAATAGGGAATAGCGTTGGATTATTCTATGCAGCGATGATTCAAACCTCTGCTTGTTCCGGCAGCTGTGCGGTATCTGGCTTGGGGTTGTACAGAGAATTCCAATCGTCGCGTCGTTTCGATCCAGAGCTCGAATCTTTCGCACACCGCATACTTTCTCCTCATGCGGGTAAATGGAGTGCCATAAAATGAACGTGAGAGAATTAAACTATTCGGAAGCCACTGATCAACTCTATAAATTGAACAGGGGAGATGATGTAAATAATTACAGATTTCGAGCTGGTAATGGTAGTGAAAAAGAATATTTGTAAACGAAATTTTCATCTGCATTTCAATTTATAGGGTTAATGATCTCTGAAGTCGATTCGTATATTTGTCGATCGTATAAGAAGATACGTATGCGATAGATATTGCTTTTGCGTGTTAATTTCTCATTAATTGATATGTTTTAGTAAAATATTTATGTGTTGTTAATACTGATTGATCGCAGTAACGAAAAATTTGTGGCAATGCCCGTATGTAATAAAATTTAAAAATTTACGAAAGATAAGGTCGATAAGTTTAGCTCCTTAGAGATTCGATCATTTCTTTCTCATAGATTTTCCTCTTTTTTGAAAGGGTCCATTGATTTTCCATGCTTGTATTTATTTTGGTAAATTCGTAGACGGAGGTCGATCGAGTAGTTTGATAAGCGTGTTGGGTAGAGAATGAAAGCTTTTGAAAGAGGTGAATATAAAGATTTTGTCGCGCTAGTGGAGGTATTGGTGTGTAAGTATTTTTATAAGCAAAAGCAGTTTTTCAATGGCTGAAAGAGATTTTAGCCGCGAATCTAATTTTTGCAATTTCAACTGTGTTATCCGTTACATCTCGTGAGTGAAATATAGCACAATCCTTCATACTAATTATACCCTAATAGGTGTTATCGTGCAGTATGACGAGGCCGAACCGCGGCTGCAAATAAGCTACATCTATTTACAAGCGTCGTGGTGCGACGACCCCAACGTATAAATAAATTCCACGACTAAAATACACGGCGAATAGTCTGAATAACTTTAAACAACTCATTCAGGCATGCTTTTTCCGCTTTTCTGGAATGACCGGCGTGCATTCACGTGTCTCGACCAAAGAACAGAGACGTTTTCATAGTAACATTTGTTCACGTTTGTTCACGTTTAACCTAGATAGATTACGAAGTAGAAATTATTGTTTTCCCTGCCAGAACGTGTGAATCGAATGAAATTGAAGTTCGTTATCAAACGTTTCGGAAAGAGTTGAATAGCGATCAAATATTTTTTCATTCTTTTATTCTTTATATAAATATACCGAAAGCTACAAACATTTGCAGAATGCACGTAATATAAAGATATACATGAAATATCCAAAGTAATACTCAGGTTGTAGGTACGCACTATTTAATGAATGAAACTAATCTCTGTTTTTTTTTTCTTTTTATTCATCGTAACAAAAATATGAATTTTTATACTCATATCTATTAAAATTGCGGCATGATTTTTGAATTCGTGTAACGTGCGATGTTGGACACAAATTTCAATCAAGTTAGTTTTCTAGTTTCTTTGTACTGCAGTAGAACTCTATTTGAACTGATCGCAAAACAAACAAGTCATATAACAAGGATGTATTGATTTTTCCAATTGTCTATGATTTTTCGTTCAAATAATAGAAGTCCAGATTCAGATAAGTGGATTCAATAGGCAAGAGCTTATGTAATCCAGCCAAAATTTTCGTCCCAATAAATGAAATTCTATCGTGAAAGCGATTATGTATACATCTTGTGTATTATCAAATCTTATTGAGCGAATAATTTGAACAAATCACAAATTTTACGAATACAGGTTCTGTTGATTGACAATTGAAATATTTATCGTATGAAGTTGTCTTGAATAGTTTCTCATCAAAGGAATTACATAATTGTGTAAGATTTAGATCGGATTATTACATTGTAGGATAACTTTAATTATAGAATTATAGGATAACTAACAACATGTTGTAGGCAGATTACATTATTCAATGAGAAATATCGATCGCTCGACTATCTACTAATTGATAGTGTAATTTTTCCTCCAATATCTTAAAATTATCTCCTCCAAATTATTTAATAAATGCATCAAATTTTTAGAATCGTGCATCGAATACTATCACGAACATACGTCGTTATCTGCAATCTATAACCAACAAGAAAATATTATAACGAATAACACGCTTTGAATATTTTATAAATCTTTGTATTTCTTCGCTCTTTCAACAAAACCAAATGCAACTACCAACTTTTCTAATGAAGATATTTCAACCTGCTCCACTGTGTATAACTCTTCCTCACCTCGCTTCCGTATTCGCCCCAACGACCATTCGCCAGCCGAAAAAGCATGCAAGAAACGATAGCATTGAGAAATGTTCTAGGACTTTCGAGATTGGTCCCAATATGTATTCACATACACCACCGGATTTCACGCTGCGACCAGTTATGTCCGCGTCGTGCGAGCATTATAAAGTTGGTTACGCCATATGGCGTCGATGGAGCGTAAAGGGTCGGCGGTCCTCGAGTTCCTGAAAGCCGCCTCGCTTACCAGTCCTTCACCTTGGGTGAAGAGAGCTCGCCATCACAAGGAGATCCCGCCCTTTTGTTTGGCCCATCGTTCGCGCGCGCGTTCTCATTTTGCGCGTACGTGCTCTCGCGACGCGTCGAAAGATCGTCGTCTCGTCCCTGGGGCAATTAACGCTTTTTCTCTTTTTTTTTTCTTTTTTTAACCCTTTCGCAAAGGGTTCGTGGAAATGAACTATAAACGACGGCCCACAGGGAGAGAACGAGTATCGACTGCGCACCGTCGCACTTCCGTCCTTTCTCCAAGATAAAATGACGTTCCTGACGCTTCGTGATATCCCCCGGGTAAGACTCGCAACGCTGATCGATTCGTTATACGTGATCGAAATTTTTTTTCGTCGGCGACTGAAATCGTATACCGTTAAGCTAATTGGCTCTCATTGTAGGGTATTTTACGTAAAGATAACAACTGATGAATCATAATACGTGTATTTCTAGCAAATTTCTGATCTTAATATTACTTTGTAGTTTTAACAAAAGAGAGTGATGTTTCAACAGACATATTTTGAAAAATGAAAAGGTGCTAAATAGGATATTTTGACCAAGGGGAACGGTACGGACGTGTGTGATATAGCATTAAACGATGGAAGTAGTATTTCGCGGAAACTATTCGATGCTTTGTTAAATGCATTGATTCATTCAGTCAGGATACATAGTAACAATAATTTTTAATAATTATTAGTGTAATGTATTATAACGTGCAAATGAGATTTTTTAGAAATACTGTTTTGTCACTCGTATTAAAACGAATTACGTTGTTATATACGAAAGTAGTAGCGGGTATTTTATTTGATTCATAACTAAAGTTGCTCTGTGTAATAAATTTATTATACAGAATAATACAAACTTATTACGGGGTAGTATCGAATTAAGTGGAATACTTAAAACTCGAACTTCGTCGGAGGATAGTTAAAAATAAATTCCTCGTAATTTATCACGCAAGTGCTCGATCATTTAATTCATTAGCACGCTAAACAGCGAGCCACTGACCGGCGTAATAGAGCGTTTAATTAACTCAATAATCAGAGTTTTTTGCGCTGGAAACTCAGTTTCAACGTTAATTTGCATTTTGAACGCGATATATGGAGAGCAGCTCGCGCATCGTTAAATACGCTCGAGCTTAACTAATAATACGATGACGCGTCTGTGCGTTAACCTTTTTTCTCCCTATTTGCAGGGCTCGGAAGGAAAAAAACGAGCAGTCGTGTCGAACTCCTCGTTGTTTCTCTTCTTAATCGACCGCGTCAATAAATGCAAAACTCTATCTAGCATGCAAAATATTCACTGTGACGGTCCGGCTCGGTCTCAAAGCTGACCCTTCAAAGGGTTGGACGGGAGAATAACAGGATGTGAACGCAATCAACGACGAATACGCGGCGTAAAAGGCGTCGAACACAATGAAGCCGTGGACACAGCCGAGCTTCGATATTGTTTTCCTTTGATCCCTACGTAGGAAGGTTAATTATTAAAATAACTAATTTCCTTTATATCACAAAAAACTGAGACCATCGCGTTGACATACATAGATTATTACGATCTTTGATTCGGCAGAGGAATTTTTCTTTACTGGAAATTGTATCTTTTGAAAAATAGACATTAGCATATCTAAGAAACGTCGAGCGTATTTAATGAAAATTGTGCGAATAATTATCGCTCGATATATCGTCATTTTTATTCTTTATAATTTATAATTTATGAGTATTTAGCATTTCGGCGTCGTATTTACCCTGCGAATGGTCAACGATGCGATTAATTTAGATTGGTAAATTTTATGCTTTAACAAGGATTAATCTTGGTTCTTATTCCAATAAACGAAAGTGTACGAGGGCAGTTAGTTTACGTCCTTCCTTTGTTAGGCCTTGACCCTAGATCACTGGGTGTAGTTGTTTTATTAATGAAAGACGAGCTTGCACGCAGCCTTCGATTATCCTGCGGCTGATACAGAATTTAATTTATGGCGTAACCAGTTCAGGCACAAATTTCCCAGGAATATGTCGCGTAAGCGCGTTACCGCGGAATTCGCTCGATCCACTTAGGCTTAAGATACTTATTTCTGGTGGCGATATCGCGGTGGATACGAGGTTAAGTGGATCAGTGGAGTTTTACAGTGCAACAATATTCGAGGAACTTTGGTGGGACTGCTGTATTCCCTTTCCTCGCCTCCGCAAGGAAATCACTAGTGAACATACACCGTGGACCTAAGTTCGTGATACAAGCGAATGTCAGGGAAATTCTATGGCTCAAACTCGTAATAAGACGAAAATTACGAATGATAAAATGGCGTTGAAAATTCCATTTTATAGAAAATCGAGTCTCAAAATTTGTCAAATATCTGTACCTGTATTTTGACTAATGTTCGATTAGACAAAGGCAAATAATGGCTACTGTACATATAAAAAGAAGTCAAAGGGATAGAATATAATTTAGGTCCACTTGCTATATATTCCAGTTACGTTCTAAACAAACGACCAGTTAACTTATACGTACAGCAATACATTGCTAGCCAGATTTGGGTCAATTATGAACGGTAATTAATCGATTAGCCCTCGATGGTCATCGTGGTTTCGATAAGACTTGGCTGGCGGGAGTTCCATCGGTACATCGTTGGAATTAAGACAGTATTGGAACGTCTGTAATGTCTGACATTACTTCGAGTTATTTCCTTGTGGTTTGCGATTGCGTACATAGAATCAGAGCCGCGGAGAATTTACTTTGTCGAAGGTTTAATAATTTCTCTAAAGGTAATTCAATTTTGGACACGTAGCAGCAAACGAAATTTATTGGTCGACACGATTCGTTGGCTTTGTGATACAGGATATATGCTTTGAACTCTTTTCGTGACGTTTTTAGTCGACTCTTTATGAAAGACCTCGATAATAGAAACCCTATATTACTATCGACGTACTCTTGTGCTTGCTTCATTTTTACTGTCGATACTTGTATTACGTCGATGGTTTTCTTTTTCTCAGTGTTTTATTGTTACGTAGCTGGAAGACTTTAAAAATTACTCTGTCACGGCAATCCTTCGTTATTATAGTTCAGTGTTCCACGCTTGAAAAATGAAGATCTAAGATGTAAGGGTCGTTCGAATCACAACGATTGCGTAGGAACGTTAAATAAAAAGAACGTAAAAGACCCGGAGCTATCGTATTTCAAAAACCGACGGGAGTTCAACGAAGTCTTTGATTAATTACCGATTAGTTTAATAATTAATGGTACGCTCGTCGGACAATCAATTTAAATCAAAAGTGCCGGTGCTGCAGCTGAACTCGCGAATCTCGTCGAGTGATACCGGCAAAGGAGTCAATGAAACGGTTCACGTGGAAATCGTTTTCCCGAGAAGCGTGTAAAATCCCATAAATCTTCGACTCGTGACTCAGCGTTACCCCGTCGGGTTACGCCCAGTGATCTTTTTTGCGTTTTACGATTCAGCCGGATAGGAAGGGGGACAGGATCTTCCTATCAATTACCACGCTATGACGAAATACCAAACGAAAGGGATCGGGACTCCCTGCCTGCACGAGGATTAGTTTAAACGATACAGTATGTCTTGGCAGTCTGCTTTTGCAATGCGCGTCGAAAGTATTTTATGGTACGGTATCGTTCCCCTTGGAAATTTATTTAATTCTCTGTTGCGTTATATAACTCGAAAATTGTATATTTTACGATCCGCGAAAACCACAGGAGACAAATATCACGAGTAGGAATAATAGGACATCGTCCTATTATTTTTTGTACTAATTTCTTGTTTCGTATAATATAGTTTCGCACTTTTTCGAAGTTAACTACCGTGTTATACCAGGGGATACCTGTATTTGTAATAACTGTGTCGACAAATTATTCGGATCTATATAAATCGCATCGTTCTAAACTTATTCGTGAAATCGGGAACGTAGTAAAGTATTTTTATACAATCTGATATATCCTCATAAGCGTACATTCTAGAAACGGAATACATTTCCTAAAATACATTGGTGCTTGAAGTCGGATATGTTGAGATAAAAATTGGTGCACGTTAATTGCTGATAGTTATTCGAATGTTGGCAATGAAAATAATAAAACTCGACCATTCTTTCTCATGGTACGCTATAAAAGGTCATGCTTTTTCGCGGCTCTGCTCGACACAAAGAAACACTGATCCCTATTGCGTTCCATGGAGGGTCACATTTCATTTCTCGACGTTGCAGCGTGCTCGACGGAAGTTCCATTTATTTTATTACAAGAATCCTGGTGCAGCAGCCATCGCCGAGACGAATCCGATGTTGGATATTCGTCTTCGTTATAGAGGGACCACTGTGCTCGTTAGAAGGAAATTTTCTACAAGTGCTAGTTTAGCGATTAGAGAGAAGGGAGACCTCGTATATACGTACAGCTACTCTTGTGTTTTCTCTGTCGCTTTCTTTTTTGTTCCTGGCAATAAGTGGTATTCTTATGTACTTCGAAAACCGAGGTCGAGGGCCATTAAGAGTCTATGAATTTGATTCGGGGCTTCGGTGGATCGACTGGAAAAATAAACGGTGTCAATAACAAGGTGTGCGTGAAACTATTGGATCGAAATTATTAGGGCGATCCGAGTCTGTGATTCGTTTAAATTGCTACTTAATTGGATACTGTACGAAATTGGAGTACACGGGTCGTTTCATAAATTGAAACCTTAGAAGTAAAATCACTTAGAAGGAAGATATTTAGTTTTATCAGTGAACTGTAGATTTTTATGCAAATTCACGTATTTGTGAACGTAATTTAGGAAGGTGGAACATAAACAGAGATTTGTTGTACTATTGCTATCAGCGAGAAATGATTTATTTCTAGTTCCTGTTAGTCGTTTAAGGAGAATCGAAATCGTGCACTGTGTTTCTACTGCTTGAAGAAATCTTTCTACAGTCGTCTGGCTGTGGTAGACTCTTCTACATATAGTAGCGAAGTAGGATCGATAATTGTTTCGTTGCCCCGTAGAAACAAGTTAGCTACGTTCCTTGCGCCTTTGAAAACGTTGGAATTCCGAACTCCTACGAAACATTCTTTCAATTGCGAACGTGAACAGTTATCTAAGAATACGACAGATGCTGCAGTACTATTTTTAATTTGCGACAGTGGAGAAGACGTTGCTATTTCATGATAGTATACACATGATGAGAATCGTGTGTGAAATTAGTAAAAATCTATTATTGCTTGCTATAATCGGTAGATACGTAAATTATTTACTCGATTGTCAGACACTTTTTAAATAAAAATTCCAAATTGAGCTTTCTCGTTTTAATCATCTTCGATTTACAACTAAAATCAATGGCACAGTTAAAAGATAGGTCATCCACGATTGACCTAAAGAATTTGTTAAAGTTATTAATCTTTTGTGAAATTTTGTAATCATAAGTTTAGATCGAAAGAGCTGATAGAAGTATACACCACAAAGAATATCCTTCCACGTCAAGTTTAGGTTTTCCTGAAAAAGCGAGTCTCTCGGCAATCCTCGTGACCTGTTCATACCTTATTAAGAAAAAGACAAAGCTTACAGAGTTACAAAGAGAGCGAGACTTAAATTAAAGTCACCAAGCACAAAGTAATTCGTTCTTTGAAACAAAGAACGTCGTTACAGTCCTTCAGAAGAGAATTTAAAGACTTTTCATTTGTACACAAGAACGTCGTAACAAAATATTTCATACGAAAATTCATGAACGTCCCTCCTGCCACCTGACTAGCGGAATCGTTTTAGCTAACGATAAAAATAATCGTCGCGCGTCGCAGAGAATTCAATAGCTTCCGTTCTCACCGAGCTCGCTGGTTTCGTTCTCGCTGGAACGAGGGAGACTATCAAAAGGAAGTTCTCAACGTTATTTTTTTTTTCTCTCTTCCACGGACAAGTTCGTTTTACGTCTAATTATAGGCAGTGCAATCACGTTTCAGTCGTTTGTCCCGAAACCATCGCGTTGGGTTGACCCTGTCCATGGCGCGGCGCGAGCACGATCTAAATTCAGAAAGTTTTAAACTGCGCGACAGTGCAGAAAGCTCAGCCGGAGCAACAACATCTAGCAACTTTGCAGATTAACTGCTTCTAACAATAACGGGCGACAGTAGTAACCGTAGTAGCAGAGGAATAGCGACGAGGGTTGCTTTAGACGCATGCAACCGCTATCGATTGACATCCCCGCTTCGTCCTCGCCACCGACACCGCCATAGCAGACACTGCCACCACTGCCGCGCCAGAACCCTCTTTCCTTTTCTCTCAATCAATTCGAGTAGCTTCCTCTCTCTTCGTTCAACATCCTATCTTCATCGTTTCTCGCGATCCATCTACCTTTCTCCTTCTATCGCGTGGTTATTTCCTCTGTCTGAGACCTGTCCTTTCTCTTTGATTCTCCTAATGCCGTCCTTCGTTCCATAGTGAAATTTTGCGAACATTTTCCATCGCCCTCCGAGTTTCTTCATCCCTTTCACTCGTTGGCTCTTCCATTTACCACCCTCCCACCGTCTCTTTCTGATTTTGTCGCTGAACGTCGTACTCACGCTCCTCCAAACCGTCTTTCTCTTTTCCCTCTGGCTCACCGTTCTTACTCCCTCTTCACTACCCTCTCAACGTTTTCCTAGAGCCACGAGAGAGCCTCTCTTCATTTCGACCCTCCTTCCAGAGCCGCCTTTCTCCGAAGTATAGCTTCTCTCTTTCTCTTGCAATTGCAACTGCTTCGCCCCTTTCCTCCTGGGTCGGCTGTGTTACTGGTTCCTCTTCGTTCCTCCGGCCCTCTCTCGCTTTCACACCCCACTCGGTCGAGAGTTTGTCGTCCTCGGCGTGGCTGTCTCGCCGTTAGATTTCTTCCGTGAACCCCTGTATGTACGAGGGTCCCCCTTACGCGACACAGACGACGCAGAGAACCTAGCACATGGTGGGGTGAGGAAAGACGGCGTGGAGACGATCGAGCGCGTTGTACAGGAGACACAGCAGCAGAAAGGAGGAAAACGGCGGAGGAAAAGGGAGGCACACAAAGGGAGCGTCCTCCAATCGGAAGCTTCCGAAATATTTTACGAGCTAAACTGCGCCGGCGGCCTTTACACTGCCTGCAGGAATCGATGTCCGAAGATCAGGCGCCGAAGGCTAGTGACGGACGCGTGAATCTCTCTGGCTTTTCCTGTTAAGCGGTTTAACTATGTATCGTTGACTACACCTGTCAAATTTCTGCTAACGAGAACGAGAGACCTTCGCACGTTTTGATTTTGATGAAGCTTCGACGAAGAGATCTCTGGAAACTTATAAAATATCGGGCGTGGAATTTATTTCATAAGTGATCTGCTTAGGCAAATTTAGCTTCTGTCTATTTGGTTATTCAAGTAACAGCAGAAGTTATTAAAACTAACCTTCCATATTTCGCCTGCAGCAGGGACTCAACCGGTTTAGGTCGGTGTATAAGTCAGCACATAATCCACGGTCTGATATCGAACTCGTAATAAAAAGTAACGTGTTCGTTTCCTACTTTTTCGAATTCATACTTGGTTATTTGATAAATGTACACTGTTGCATACATATATTCATATAAAACTTGTCGAAGTGCAAGCTGAACATGCATGAAATACCCCGAACTACGTGAAAAATTCTTTTCCTCGCTTCCGCAATTTACTCAAAGAATTGGGCTTGTATAATAGGTTTAAAAATTTCCATACATTGCGATGCTCTTTGAAAGTGTTTATTCTTATAACACGATATAATATCTAAAATGGGAAATATCCATGCGACTTTTACAAGTTTCCTATTGAAATGAAATATTATGGAGAAAGAATACGCGTATAAAAGGACTTGAAGTATTTTTAATAAATAACAGTATGTAAGCAGTCTACTATTTCCATCTCCTTCTTTGTCTTCATCTCATCTTGTATTTATGAATAGCACTTTTATCTTTTCTTCTATACAAGTACCACTTTCCCTACGCCTGCCCATGCGAATAAAGAATTTATCGGGTCTGAGTGCCCCAGTTTTGTAATACGTACGAAAAATTTTACAATTTTTTTTAGTATCTGTTGCATAATTTTAGAGGATATGTTCATCTTTAGATGTATAACATTCTGAAAATTCCTTATCAGGATAGAGATGAGTACCTATGGACGATAATAGAGGACATAGGTTTCATTGGAAATAAATAATTGAAATAATAAACCGCGTAGTTTCAGAAATACGCGACTAAAGATGATATTCTCCTTATCGACACGTTTATTCCATCGAATTAAAGAATTCTATTTTTAATAATATTTCTGTATATCAAAACAACTATCCGAGATAAACGTTCGTATTTTAACAATCGTTTAACGAAAACGTTCTTCCTTATTCAGTACTTATTTTCATACTATGTGTGAATCTCATATTCGGATGTATAAATTACTTGTTTCTTATAAAACAAGCTCCAAAGGAAGTCATCTATCTATCTAATCCGTCTCTGTTTCTAACTTAATCGAATAGCGTCGAGAAATAAGAAAAAAAATCCTCGTTCTTCTCTTATCGCGAAGAGACTTTTTATTTATGCAGCATGGACATCAACGCCAACATTCCAAAAAGACACTCGTAAAACTTGACCCGTAACTACATCGTTTCAAAATTTCAACTTGTCCTCTCCGCTTCTCTGCAGCATCTTGTCGGTTCGTTGTCCCACCGAGTACTTCGTACGAATGCCCGCAGACTCCATACTTATTGTTAGAAGAATTTACAGTAACCTAAGTCCGTTGCTATAACAGAGTTCAGCTGTTGTATCGTCTATCCCGATATCGGAACGGTGGACGATGGCTGTCGTTCGATGGCCGATTAAAGGAGAAAGTGCAATCCCTTGACCGTAGGCTAGAAAAAGGTAGTTTTCGATTTCCGATTATCTGGAAAGCGCAAGCTCGTGGGACCGCGTTATCGTGTCGTTCCGTCGACCCCGTTTACACCTTCCGACGGCTGGCGGCCGGAACCGCTACCGATCGTGGAACAGGTCGTCTAACGAGGCGTGTCTCTCCACGGGAAACTGGGTTAAGTAGCGAGAAAACGAGGCGGAGGCGGAAAAGTGTAATTTTCGACAATTTTCCCGCAGAAATATCCTACTTCGAGGCTCGTCGAAAAGGTATTGCCAACGTTGAAAAAACGTAATTCCGTTCTTCACTCTGCTTTCTCTCCTAATACATTTCTGCCTCTTCTAGTATGCACAGCCAACAGGCGGCATGATTATTGAATTAACCTTTCCAAGCGTATACTTGGCTATCTTTTATAGGAAGTTGATAAAGTATCGGTTTAGGTGGTGCTTCTTATGCGAATTATTACACCTGCGCTTAAGGTATTATTTCTTTGGAAGTTGTATCGTTTAGATATGGTGACGTAAAAATTGTTTTTTTTGGGGGGGGGGGGAGCGAAAATCGAATGATTATTATGTAAGATAGAGAGAGGGAGAGAGATAATAATTAGTTATTAAATAAATATGTTGGACTTTACGTTGAAAAACATTAAAGCTGTTTGAAATTCTCGACGTACGTGTCAATATAATCATGTTATTTACAGTAATTAATTATTATTACTGATACGGTATCTATGTAATTATTATTACTGCTAGCACTCTGTCAATAAGCTTCTTAATATTTCTTGTGTTTTTAGTAATCTTGGAATAATTTAGCAATTAATTCTACCTTGTTTATTTTTACCTTTTCCCTTGGATGGTTAAATAATTATAATATTTTGTCATTTTTGTACATTGGTATTGTTGCAACTATTAAATGAAGAAAAGTAGGTAAGTAAAGAACTTGAGGAATGTGCTCGAAGAAAGATACGTAAAATTTATAGCGATGTATCGTACACCTAAATACTCCTACACCCCAGGGGTATATCTCGGAACAAAAACTGTACCATTGACACCGTAACATGTGTACACGAAATGTAAGCTTGAGAGTATACACTCTACGAACTCTACGAATATATCATTGCACAGGAAAAAAACTAAACTTTGATAAATATAACACATACGGATGTGGTCCCTTGGTAGACAAAACACGGCACTGCACCGCAGTTATCTCTCCTGGGGTTCTCTGATTTATCTAAATATTTTTCATGAACGAATATACATTTTTTTCTGAAAAAAAAAAAAAATAACGTTTTGCATATGAAATATGAAATTTTCAGTTTTTAACCTCTGGAGGCTTGATTATTTCGAAGTAAACCGTCGTATACGGGTGAAAATACGCTATAACTGGTGAAAAATATAAATTCGAGAGTACCGTTTTTATTAAACTCGCTATATAGTTTTGCCCAGATATTTTTTATAAGTTGCTCTTTAGCTCCGTAATGTAATGGACTGTAGTCTTCTAGTGCTGTTTCAAAGAGAATTTCGCTCAATTTAAACGGACAAATCGATAACGACGTTCAATCCCCGTAACTTTAACTTAGAATGAAAAAGTTAGTGTGTTGCACTTTCGTGTGGACCCTATTTGAACGTGTGGTTGGAAGTATTTGCAACGACTTCAATTAAGTTAGGAAATCACTTTCCGTGTAATTTTCTTGTACTTCGAGCAATATTTTTTGAAATGTAGTTGAAGCAACGATAAATAATATATTTTAAAAAGTGTTTAGTTCTTTCAGATGTTTAGTCTTCGCGAAATTAAGAAATTACTTTTCGATTTTCTTTGTAAAAAAAAAAAGATCATATACAATTATATCTTCGATGAAACAAAATCACGTTTGTAGATTTGAGATGGAAACATTTTTTCCGTAGGTTCATTGTACCCAGATATTATCAATTTGCATACAGTAGTCTTAATTTTTCCAGTTACAGTCGAAGCTTCTGCTAGATTTTTTTTATGACAGCTCTTCGCATGTTCCAAAGTTTGAAACTGCCTTTCGCATAGTCCAGAACGACTGGAAATAAAGTTGTCATAAAACACGATTACGCGGATGTAAGTTCTGACGAGTTAAGAATATCGCGAACATTATGAAAGCTGATATATTTTGAATTTAATATTGAGTATCTAATTCCATTGATATCGATTCATGGGATACTCGAAAAGAAATCTTAAAATATACGTTTTTCAGGATCTAATAAAATAAGTAAATATCCTTTATACCCTTTATAAAATATAACGTCATAATTTCTATGAAATACAATATCTTCGGTAGTATAAACTCTGACAAGTATACGAAACGTATCTTAGTGTTGGAAAGAAAGATAGAAAAAATGATATTTATATTGGAACAGTATTTCGACATCAAACATTCTTATAAGTTACTGTTATGGTACACCATCGATAAACTTTCTTGGATGTCGGCGAAAAGTTTGCAACTCTTCCATTTCTTTACCAGCCTAAAGTGAAACAAAAACAGCAACTGTAGCTCGGGAATTATATGTTCCAAGTTTTTATGGGAATTCATATCAATATTTACTGTATGTGAAAGTTTAGATTAGTTAAACGTCCGACGTTTGTTCTTATAGGTGAGCCTTTTTAATAAAAACTTATCTAACAAAATTAAGAAACACTTGATTGGGGAATACTTGATTCTACACTCTGAACGATATTAAATACAACTTATTACTTGTTTTGCAATAAGCAGTGTAATTTTGTATAACGAGTGTCTAAAAGCGAATAAAAATCGTTGGCATTAAATTTTATACACGTAAGATTATTACGCGAATATTACGTGAATGTCTAACAGTCGTGTTTTCTGCGAATACATAGTGGCAAAATATTTACAATTCCCATGACGATGACTATCGTCTGCATGGGTTTCGTAAATCAAAGTAAAGTCTGAAACGCGGACAGAGGGATGTGTTACGCGTCTAAAATAGAGCGAATAGCTTCAACTAAAGATATATGGAAGCAAAGGAGGATGTCTGGAAGGCACGTAGCCTTCCTCGTTGCCAGATATCTCTTTTTGCTTCTCTCTTTTGTCTCTGTTTCGCAGCAGATACGCGTAACGGGCTAGTAAAGGTTGGAATTCACAAGGATTTTTAGCTACGTTTTTATTCGAAAGCATCCTTACGTTTACCTTCGTGCTTCGAACTTTGTATTCGAGTAATTGGAAAGCAACAAAGATTTGACAATTTTGTACTGGAAATATTTATTTTTACGTTGTGTTCAACATTTTTACGTGATAGATTTGAAGCAGAAAACTGGCGTTTCGAAAACAACGAAAAATAACAAAATAGCCTTATATCTGTTATCCAGAAGCTTACTATTTATATCTAAAAATTAAATCTGGGACAAAAATTTCATACAATCGTTATCTCATAATCCGGTACAAAAATTCATCGTTCTATAAACGAGTACGCATGAAAATACTATTATTTTAGCTGTAAAAATACAATCCATCCGATAACTCGTTAATTACTAATCCCAATGAGATGTATAGTAAGCTCCATGAAATAATTCATTTCCCTTTTTAGAATCGATAATAATATTTAACCTATAAAATTCTCAAGCACAAGCAATCGGTGCTATTTAAAAACTAAATCTTTATAAAGCGTTCGAGGCTCGTTATCGAGGATTCTTGAAAATAGTAGTCGCGCATCGTATTCCGTGTAACGACAGATTCGAAGAATCGGGCCTCATGAAAGGGTACAATGACCTACAATCGGTTTACGTCACGGATCGAGTGCATGCGTACTACCGAGTGCGACAGGTACTTACGACAGGAGTTTTCTCGAGTGCACTCGACAGGTAGATATCGATACTCGATAGATAGGTTATATCGAAGGGGCGACGCTGGTGCATCGTCATTACATTCTTTATGGCCGTTGTCCTAGGTCGTCATGGAGACCTCCACCCTCGAAGTTCATTAGGGATACTGGCGAACTCTAAAGTGTTCTTCGAACGTGTCGTATCAGAATTCTCCTGCCGTCATGGGGTTTGACATCTATGGAACATCTACTATAGTTACGATGTTTCAGTTGCTCCTGTCATCGGAGTTCTCGTTTCTAGTTTCCTCAAGCTAGTTCTCTCCTATCTCTCCGTTATTATCTACCTGAAAGCTGCTGCTATCTCGCTAGATTGAATAGATGCTAAGGAATGTTTTCTTTTACGGGAAATAACGTTTAAGTAACATGGAATTATTGGTATTCAAGCGTGAAAGTAGGCGCCAATTCTTGAAGAAAAAAATAGTTCTTTCTGTTTGGAATGATCGTTGAAATTTCTAAGAATGAAAATCGGGGACACGAAAAATTCATCGATCAAATACAACGTTCAATTATCTCCTGTTCAAATGTCGCATCATCGACGTGCTTGTGATTACATTACACCACCACAAGACTTACCAATATACGATTCTCGGTTTAAAAGGATCGGGCGTTTTACATCGTACGCAAACACACATGGCCCTTGATGAAACGGTCGTACGGCACGATTACACACGTTTGCCAATGAAATTTGCATTGCATGGACGTGGCCGTGGTGTTGCAAACTTTGACTAATAACCTGCGACAACAGCGAGCCTAGGTATACAATATTATTTGTCAGGCCAACGAACTCGAAACGTCAATATCGCAGCATACTTATAGGGTGGTCGGTCGTTATTTCAGGAGAAAGAAATCGATCGCGCGTGCCTTCTCGATGATCGCTGTCCCCCTCGTTGGAGCGAACGTTGCGACTTGCGCCGCCTGTAACCCCTCATTAACCCCTTTCAATGATTCGAGTGCTCGCGATAATAACCCCCGTTATTACCGGTTTTTTGGCCTCCCTCAGTTTTGTCCGTTAAACGCGCACCATCCCAGACGGCCACGTCACTTTCTTAGAAAACATTGCGCGGCTCGTTAGCATGCGGTACTTACTACTCATAATTGGCTTAATTGAACTCTTCACGTTCATTGCTAATCACCGACGCGATACCGCTCTTACGGTCCCTAGAATTCGTGCATGGTTTCCGAGGTACTCGTACCACGTCGAGCGTCAAAGAAGAAGTTTTTCGTCAACGAGTTTAGAAGAATTTTCACGAAGAATTTTGTGAGAAATGTGTTTTGGAGAATAAAATAGAAAATTGCTGGAATGTGGAAAGAGAAATTGGGAATCATCGCGCATTAAATAACGCATCAGTAATTGTATATTTGCTTCGTAATAAATAGATCTAAGAATATAAATATATTTTAAAATTGTATAAATATCCTATAAATTTATAAGTCTCGATAAATTTCTAATTGAACGTAACTTAATATTTGAGCGAGTTGCTCTCACGTTTTAAACGAACATATTCAAAGGATATTCTATAAGAGGACAATATAACATCAAGCAAATGTTATGAAAGCATTGCATTTTACTTAGAAAATTATTTTCAGCGATGTGTTAATAAATCCAACGACTCTGTTACTTAATAAGCCAATACGAAACACATATGCCAATTACGAAACTCCTCTGGTAAACATATCGTTTTATAGCTTCACAAATTACCTACATCATTCAAGTTTCCTGCTAAATGAACGACGTAGATGATGCAATAAACAAAACAACGTAGAGGGTTGTATCTCGTTTAAAAATACCCACATAAAATGCCAACATTTTCCTGTTGCTCGAGAACTTGGAAGATCTCTCTTCCAAGTGGCAAGACTAATAAATAAAATTGAAACGTCACGCTAATTCACCAGAAAAATCATACGGGCGCAGCCTCATGCTCTTCGTAGGTCGGAAACTTTTTAATGTTTTATATCGTATGATCTTCGATAAATGGGCTTCAACGATCCTTTTAATAAAAACTCACCCATCCATACTGGTTTCTGACCGTACTCTTCAATTATTCCCGCATGTGCTCCTTGTAATTCCTCGAGCCGCAAACCGAGCAACATAAGTTATTAATCTTCGATGAAGGAAGGTGTAGCTTTGTAAAACATTTAAAAACCAGGTATTATCGTTTATCCATGAAATATATCAACACGATTTAATTGATTCGTATTTCAAATTAGTATTGATGTAATTTTCCGTGCCTCTTACTAATTTCAATCGAACATTCTTGACATCGTAACTTATAATATATTAACACGTAGTTTATTGATTATTGAATCTCGATTTTGATATTGGTTTATTGATCTTTCATTCGAATTACGTTGATGCTGTAACACGGACAGATCGATAGCGATGAAAGTTAGAAAACGACATTGAAGGGATTGTATAAAGCATTAGTGCTATTAATAATCCATTATGTTTTTTTTTTCTTTGATAAATGAACGATGACAGGAAAGTAGAACGGGAGTCTATTTTTGTTTCATTCGCTAATATCTTACCGGATAAGTATGTGACATGCGTAGACAAAAATAAATATTATTTGACTCATTCAGGGTATATAAGACATCTCTTCCTTTCTCTACAGTTTTTCTACAGTTTCAAACTTATCTTATAATCCATTTATCGATGATCATAAATACTTTGCAACAATTAGATATCATAAAAAAAAATATAGCGAATAATCTGCAAAAATACAGCGCACAGGAAACAAAGGTACAACCTGATCGAATTAACGATCAATGTTCCGTGCGCGAGTGATCAAAATATGAAAATGTGTCGATGAAACGTGGCGTTGCATCGAGATTTCGGATTTCATAATGAAAAGTTTAATTACGAAATAATCAGCTGCGTCGCGACTGTTTCGTGAATTTCTACGCGTTTAAATACACGTACCGTGATCGTGTATGCGTGCGTAGATGTACGTCAGTTGCAATAGTTTTTGCAACGTGGTCGTCGATGTATAACTACCGTTTAATCCGAAAATTGATACTGACGCTAACGAATGACCTGTCGATTCCTGCTGCATGACCAGCCACCTATCTACCCCTGTTTCCACACTCGTCTCACCTATACTATCGCCACAATTTGCCGATAGCTCATTCTCTGTATCCTTCAGATTCGCTGATCACCCTTTTTGTTTTTTTCTTTTTTTTTTTTGATATCGTTGTCGTTGATTTTCGACGATTTAATTGGCGATGGTCGCATCGTTACAAGCATTCCTTCGGGTGTTACGTCGATCTCACGTTAATTTAATGCTGCATCGCTTCCAACGAAAAGATCGATCTTGGTATATGGAATTCGAGAAGTTTTCGTGGGGATTAAATTGTTCGTTGATGGTAGAATCGCAAAAGAAAATTGGATGTGTAGATAAATAGGCTTGAATTGTTTTTCTTCGAGTAAGTTTAGTGAGAAATATTTCTATGATATTGTAGCATGGACATAGTACTTTGATAATGAGTTCAAAATATTATGATAGTTTTTTTTTTTTTTTAGTATAATTTTGTCTTGTTAGGGAGAAGGGAGTTGTACAGAAAGAAATCAAAATTATAAAGATATATAGGAATGTAAAGTTAACTTTTTCCTGTTGTACTTTGTCAGAATATTCTATGTGTATAGATAAGAAGAAAAAATTATATATTAGAAGAAAAGTTGGAAAGATATTGATATAGGCCGAGAAGGTAATACTAATCGGAAAATAGAACTAATAAATTGTTGAATAATTTAAGAGATATAAAATATATGGATTTTTGTGTACGTCAGTTCGACTTGGTAAAATATTAAAATAGATTTGTGTAATTGAAAAAATGTAATCGCAGGACGAACGGTTAAAATAACAAAGACACGGTTTGTAGCGTAATTCGTAGTGTTCCGAACTTTCAGAAAGTTTCACAGTAGCTGAAAATAGAATTACGCGAGCTAGGAAACTTTTCCATTTTATAATGTAATTAAAGTACACCTCACAAACTGACAGCCACGCCTTTAAATCTGTGACAAGCTTTAATTTCGGCTGGTATATTAAATAACTTTACTCGAGCTTTTATTTATTTCTTTTGATATAAATATTTCGATCGGTGTTTTCGTTTCGCAATATATCGAAATTATTTCAGAAACAACTGTAAGATAAGCTCGCGCATTCATAGCTTCTTCTTCTTTCTTCAAATCAAAGCAGAAAGCAACTAACTTTCATTTCTCTTGGAGGATACACGGTTTCAGCGAATTGTGCATTCAATAGACAATCAAATGTCGTTTGAAGAAAAGGCTTCCATGGCAGATCCACGAGCAACGCGAGCTGAAAACAATTGTTTCACGTCGAAACGCGTAGTAGCGTGCTCTCTTTCAGCGATATCGCGTTAGCGATTTCGAGTTTGTCGGTGCTTTATTCTTTCGGCCTGGAAACCATAACAGTAATGAAAGTTCCGAGATGCATAAAGACTCAGTTGCTAGGTTTCGTGGCCTGGCCGCAATATACATGGATTTCTTTGGTGTGGCTAAAAGCCTGCTGTGGTTTTAACGAAAACCAGAAAATCTCGATCCTTTTGTTTCATTGCTGAGATTGTAAATGATGAGATTTAGAATTCTCCATTCCCTCGTTACAAAGATCACCGTTGACATTAAAGTACATAATGTACATAAAACAATCGTAAAGCAGTGCATTATACTGTATATATATAATAATAATTAATAATTTACAATATTTAGTAATTTACAAGTACATAATTATTTTGAATCACGTGTATAAATTATAGGCATATTTATAATACAAGTTACCTTGTCCCATTTCGGAAATTACATTTGTAAAACACATGTATTGGCTTATCAACGATTTGCTTTAATCATTGAAGCATAAAATGTATTTTATTCACTGTTTGTTGTTGTGGCTCTATTTGACCAGTTATATATTCGATTAATTGAATATTTGTAGTTTGTTCAGTTTCAGCAGATCCGTTTCCGTCGTTCATTATGCATAAAATGATATATTTCGTCAAGCCCTTTCAATAGCTCTTTGTACAGACATATACGTACATACGTATTTCGTGTATCGTTTTATCATTAAATAAAACCGAAAGAATAATCGTATCAGAGTTATTAAAGTCGATATCAACTTAATGACCTTTCCTGCAAATTTATATTTTTATCAGTACATGACTAAGAAATAGAATCTATTATGAGTAGAGATTTGTTGTTTCACCCATTAAAATAAAAAAACACGAGTACCTGCTGTATTTTGAATACTATATGTAATAGATATATGTGTTTTTGCATATCATATATATTTCAGCCATTCTTGAATCTTTAGATCTTATATAAATTTATAAGCATAGATATAACATAAGCACCATATAACAAGAACATATAAGTTGTGCATTATTTCTTTAAGAAGTCTTTCATTCTTTGGAAATCGCATTTATAAGTCTTTTTGTAAAATGAACGATCAAATTTCATTATTACTGCATAAAAATATATCTGGCACAAACGATTTATTAACGTATCGTATCTTATTATAATTTTCGCGCAAAATTTCTAAATAAACGATTCAGCCGAAATTGAATCGGAAGTTAAAATTTCCGCCCGATATACATAAACAATGTTAATTTCGCTATTGTTTCGTGCATGTAATACGATCGTGCCATTTAGATTAATAATATTTAGCATAATCACAGGTATAAGCACAATTGTTGAGCATTGTGATTAATGTTATTTTATATTAATTTCGAGTTATGTCTGCCAACGCATAGCCGGCGAACATCCAACAATTTCTTCGCGCAGTTAAACGAACAGTAAATCGTGTTAAAGGTCATATGACAAATATTTTGTGGATTGTTTGTCGGCAACCAGACGTGAAAAGTGATCAGAATCTGAATAAAAATTGTTCATTTTCATTAAAAAATGTCTCTACTTAATAATGATATTAACAAAACGGTTTCGCGTATTTTCTTCTCCCATACGAAAGTAAAGTCGATTATTCCAACAGCGTGTGTGTCGTTTTTAATTCCGATAACCAAGGTTTTGCCATAATAAATAGCATACTAAGGAAAGAGGAGCGAAAAAAGTTTCGAAAATCCGATAATTCAACGCAAGTCGTCGATGTTCCGTGTAAAGAATGCACGATGCGTGTAGAGAAGATGAGAAGGGATCGTTCGCCTTCCGACATTTCGAAAATTATACGGATCGAGCGCCGTGAAATCGCGTGGGCACGCACACGAGCCCATCAAGCGACGCTCGGGGATAAATCTTCGCTGTTAATAGGCTTATGTCACGATTAATACGAGCTCCACGGGTTCATGACGATCGAAGAAAAAGGCTACACGTACACGTTCGGTCTGATAATATGCCGTGTAAGCGGATCGCTTTATCGTGAAACACATCGGGGGATTCTCTTTGTCTTTGGCGACAATTTCGTGTTAATGTCAATTGAGAAACGATGCAATGTACAATGGCGATATAATTTGTTTTTCATGGTTGTCTCTCGTAAAAAGGTTTTCATTAAGAAAAAGGTTAGTAGCTGGATGAAACGCGACGAGGTTTTCTTTTAAGGACCCGAATCTGATTTTTCTCGGCGCACTATCATTTACATACGAATCCTCGCATTTCATGGATTATCTTTTTTTTTTAAGACACTCGACGAAGAAAGAATGAAAAAGTTATGCAACCACGATGAAAGGCGGGAAGAAGAGAATAATACGAATAAGTCTATCAGAGATACCTGATGCGGCGTTTCGCAAACATTTCCGCGGTATTCGCATAATCGCGTAATAACTTAATCTGTTTCAGTTATTCAGCGTAAGAGCTCGATTCCACCTCCGATTTTCAGGCTCATGAATGAATAATTACGGATTACTCGAGGTGGAAAGAACTTTTGAACGAGAAAAGCGTGTCGTGTGGAATATTTTCGCAAACTTTTGCTCCATGAATAGCAAAAACGTTTTATCGAACTTCCTTCTATTCTACGCTATAATCTCTACACCATACTAATTAAATTAACAGAATCTTAATTTTATCTCGTTGAATTCTCAGATACACGCTCAAGCAGAATTTACCTAAATAATAATTAGTTCTTTTAACTTTTTTAAAGGTTCTTCCTACTTGTAATATTTTAGTTCGAGTAGTTCGTTCAGTAGAAACAATTCTGTTTAAAGTTCTGATAAAATAAAATTCGATTTATAGAAATTTGTTTATATCGTATCTTAATACATGGATTTGTGTGAGATAAAAATTACTGTATCTTAGTATGTATTGTACAAAAATATCGGACCACCTACTAAACGGAAACAGTTTGTTTTTACGTTGTAATTCCAAAGAGCGCTTAAGAATTATTGGTAGTTCTCGAAACTCAATGACGTAGCCTTAAGCTATATTCGGCACTCGATCTACGCGTCAGATCATTTGATCTAATCTATGATTCTTATTAACTTTTCAACTCGTCGCTTATTAACAGGCCTAAAAAACCAACCTCATCTTTCGACCCTTTTTTTTTTCATCGTGTTTAACCGTGAGTTGTTCGGTTTACACAGCGGCATCTTATTGGATTTAAAAGGAAGAGGCCTGTAAGAAGGAAGTCGGACGTCTGTCACAAGTGCATCTCTCAGTTTCTTTTTGAAGGGCGGCTGGTATGGGTCGATGTATCGTTTCGTTTTCCATGCTGGAGCTTGGCTGGTCCCAGCTGAAGGCAGTCACTTAATACGTTTCGAGGAGGGATTAGGTATCGTGTTTCTCGGGACTGCGGACTTAACCGTATAACGCTCGCCCGGCCCCTGGCATCTGCTCTCACTGCGAATTATGACGTCGTTGATTCGCAGGGCCGAATAACGTGACCTTCCACGATCGCTTTCCGATTACAGACCGCTGGAAACGTTCGAGGGTCTTGGAGAATAGGGATACAATTCCCCCTAGCGCTGTTTTTAGAAGAAATTGAGTACCAGAGATGATAAAATGAGAATTCTGTAAGGTTTAAAAGGATTGAAGTGCTTAAGTAGTAGAAAGAGTAGTTTGGGTAACTGTAATAGAGGGAATTTAGTTGGACAGTTACATATGCGTACACATTAGCGATTTTTTTTGTAGAAGAGAGCTAGATTCGAGCAGTATTATTTTGGGAATTTTTGGAGATTGAGATTGGAGGGGATGAAAGTGCTCGAATTTTAGGTAGAGAGGATTCGGTAACTGTAACAAATGAAATTCTACTATGAAATGAAAGTCTACCATTTTTGGATTCTTGGGGAATTATTTAAAAGTAGTAGAACATATTAAAAAAAGAAAAAGATCTTTCATACGTCCTGATTATAATTATGACCACGATTGTTAAAACTTTCGTGGCTTCCGAAACGTATTAAACCGCATTGTATGATTTTCCAAACGGATATATCTGACAAAAACGAAATAGACGTCATACAGGAAAATCTTGAATATACCACTTACGAAGAGTGGTACACTAATCCGTAATTGAAGCAATTGAATGGAGTATATAACAGTTAACGTCTAGACACCCAATATCAGAGATATTCATAATTATTTCCTTACATCCCATAGCTATAGCTCTTCATAGATCTCGTATTGTATCATTGTACGAAGAATAATCCCAATCAAGCGTAAAATGATTAGAATTGAAAACCGATATTTCAATCCAATTGAGATTATTCCATTATCGAATATCGCATTTTTCCTCGTGTACGTTCTTGTAAAATTTTACGCATTACATCTGTCGTTTTTCGTTATTTTTAATTCTGCTAATTGACGTGACAAACGATAAAAATTGTTGCGGTCATATTGATAAAAATCTGAATTTGCATAAATATCCTAGCAATTATGTGCATTCCCTCCCACAAGAACGATTCTTACAGGATTTACCATATACGTAAATTATATATTTTTACATATTATTTATTCTGAATATCGTTGCTGTTTAAATTCTTATAAGAGCATAAACACATTGGCAACCTACTCATAGGTATTTCTCGAGATGGGCATGCAAAAAGCGAACACGATATAAACAATGAACGCGGAAAACGTGAGCGTGGAAGAAACTGCAATCATCGCGTCATTGTCCCCTTTTGTCGGTGGAAATATCAATACTCTGGCGCTGGTTGCTGCTTCTGGTGTTCGTTGGATCCAAGCCGAGAGGCAGGAGAGACACGGACGCGACGCGATGAACAATGTCCGCAACGTTGCACCGGAAATAAGAACCGGCGCGTACGAGTTGACCATTGTCATTTAGTAAGCCCCCTGTTCCATTTGATTCTATTCACGCCCCGGGGAGGACCGGATGTGAGGTCAGCCGCGGCTCGTTTAAGTTCGAAACTACTCCGGTGAAAAAAGGCCCACAAAGGACGAGACATTTTCGCGTGACAACGCGTGACAACGTCTCCTGCGTTTAGCCTCGGTTCATTGTTACCTTTTCAATTTCTCGACGCTTCTCAATTCCTCGACGCGGAGGAATTCCTTCTTTTTACGTTGAATAATTGATCAGTTGAAATGGTAAAGAAGGGAATTACCGAAAGCGAAGGTTTCGTATCCTTTTATTGAAACGCGGGTATTGTTTATACAAATTATATTGATATCGCAAGAAGAAACAAAATCTACGTTCTTACGAATAAACAAAACGGAAATCAAAGAACTTTTTTGGTTTTAAATGTGATGATTAATAAGGTACATATATGTGTATATTATCATTTATAAAATATACACAAAGTGATTGGATTTTTAAACAAATGAATTTTTATTTTCAACTATTTAAACGAGATATGAAAAATTGAAATACGCGTTGTAGATATAGGGAAAATATCTTGCATCGTTTAAACACAAATCAACCATGAACACACCCGTTTCGTGAATAGTCCGAAAATTAACCACTCGATATGTCCACAACATGGTGTTCCATACCGTATCAGCAGCGCGATAAGCAGCTAAGTGTTGAAACGCAATTTAAAGCCGACCCTTCATGATGAGAATAGCACGAATTCTGCTAATCATGCCTCATCGTGGCTTCAGTTCGATTCACCTTCCAATTTCAACAGCTTTCAGAAATCGATACAACGGTTCGCGCTATGCCGATAGTACCAATAATTGTGCGCCGACGCAATTAAAATAAAAATATTCGATAAATCCTTGACTTATAACAAACCAAACAAATATTATACAATCGCACGAATAAATCATTTACGTTTTACTTATGACGATGCTCGTGTTGTCATCGTCGCATGGATGACGATGCGTTCGTGTAGACGTATACGCGCGAACTGTTTAAAGGCAGGCATAAATCTAAATCAGCCAGTGGATTATGGTCGACAAAATAATTTATCGTCGTTTCGGGATTGCCGAGCTTCGTTTCTCGCGCAATTTTCGCAAGATAAACGATAATCGATCTTTCTCAACCCCAACAAATTTCGAAAGCTGCTGACAAATCAAATATTTCGATCGCAGAGAAAACGTTTGTTCGATGACTCGATTCTTCTCTTTATTTGATTATTTACAATCGCATAGATCACCATAATAAGTTATTACCGATTCAATTGAAATCATATTTCCAACAAAATTAGATCCTAAAGTAGATTCTTAGCTTCAGGACGATATTTCAATACGAGCGGAATCATGCTCTACCATTTCTTATATTTAACATACGTTCTATCGTCGATAAATGAAAGGAAAGGTATCTGCAATTCATAACATAGAAACCATTTAAAACTCTGTCCGGAGCACCTCAACTAATTCCACCGTATCTCGTAAAATTTCAGGTGGTGTCAGCACTCATGCTTTAGTAAAACAGCGAAGAAACTGAGAGAGGAGCGGACTAGAGGCAGCACGATGTGGCGTATACTCGTGGTCGCGGTCCTGCTGGTGACCACGGTGTCGGTGGACGGTGATAAAGTGGTGGTTCTGCCTCATGACGTCTACCCGGGCTACGAAGTGACGCTATTCAACACAAAACGGCCATCGAACTTTCATCTAATGGAGAACAATTTTTCCAAGTTCTTCACCGTGCTCGGGAACGGTCTGGTGATGACCACGTCCGATTTATCGCCGTTGGTCGATCGACCAGTCAACCTTATCGTACTGGAGGAACTGGCCAACAGCACCGAAACGCATTTTCTTCATCTCTACGTAATTAATCGCAGAAACATGATCACCTTCTCGCACGATCACTTGGGCGAGGGAGAGGTTGCAGAGAATTCTGCTGCGGGCACCTTGATCGACGGTTTCCCTGTTCTAAGGGCTCGAGGGAGCTTTCCGGTTCATTATACCATTCTGCCGGACGAGACAGGCGACAGACCATTCGCCTTGAAAGAGGAGGATTCGAATCAAACGGGATTCAACTTGACGTTGAACAGCCAAAAGGAGGGCGTCAGAGTGGTGACCGCAAAACCTCTGGATCGAGAGACTAAGAAGCTTTACACGGTCGTGATCCACGCTTCTGACGGCTATCTGCTCAGCAGTTCGCAAATCAACGGCCTGGTGCACGTGTTGGACGAGAACGACAACAGTCCCGTGTTCGAAAAGGAGCAGTACACGTTCGAGATCAGACCGACTAGCTCGGACGGTATTAACAAGAACTCCGTCGCTCTTCCTGGCTGGAAACGATTCTCCACCGTGGGCAAGGTGGCGGCGAAGGACGCTGACGGTGACAAAGTCGCGTACAAATTGCTTACACCGAGCAGCCTACTGGTGGTCGTGCCACAGACCGGGGAACTGATGCTCGTTGGCGAACCGGAAATTACTATGGAGGAGGACAGCGAATGCGTGGTGATCGTGGAGGCCCACGATGTGCGTAGCCCGAGTCGATCGACAGAGAAACCGGCCAAGGTTGTCGTAAGATTTTTAACGTCCGATTCGACGGAGGTGGAAGTACATAGAATACAGAAGAGAAGGGTGACGAGAGCTGTTAGGCCTACGAAGAAGGTGGACTTCACGGAAGCGGACGGCGACATCGAGGGAAAAATCGCTTTCTATTTGGAAAAGGAGAATGAGAAAGAGACGTACAAGATTAGGGATGAGAATAAGTGGGTCACGGTAGACTCGAATGGTTCGGTTATAGTCAAACAAAAATGGGATTACGAGGAGCTGGGGTCGGAAAAGACCATTGATTTTTGGGTGACTATTACGAACACAGGTAAATTTTTTAAGACGCGTAAGGTACCTTTAACGATGTCTTGAGATATTTCTTCCCGAATTTATCTAGATAATTGTCTATCGTTTCGATGATTTTTTCATTTGTTTTTAATTTCTGGTAAAACGAATCTTTTAAGAGTAGAGAGTGTCGAAAGAAATAATACTACATAAGATTATGTTAGAAATGTTATAAGATTATTGTTTAGGAGATACATATGATACCAATTATTACTTATGAGTCACTTTAAAGATTAAAGAACCAAAAAGAGATGATAATAAAAAAAGAAACTAGACTTCGTCCCATGTTTCAGAATCACTCTCTACGAAATTTAACTTTTTCGGTTGAATTCTTTTCAATCTTTTATAAATATTATATTGTTTCTCTTAATTAATCTTTATTTTGTTATTCGCCCCGTGGCCGAAGAGCGGTGTTCGCGGTATCCATCGTACATGCGGTGTCCATTCCACGGTACAATTTTAATTTTTACTCGACGTTCTTCCTTCAAACACACCGTACATGGAGCATTCGCCTTCGCATCGTCTATACTGTTGCCTCGGTTATTCTCGTTCCTTCTGCGAATTTTCTCTCAAAGCGGATGAAGGTGTTCCTCGCTTCTTAGAGAAATAGTGCACGCCAAACGATCATACACTTAATCGATCGATCTCGCGAAGGTAGTAATACGATACAACATCTGGCCGTCGAATTAGGACCACTTAAAACTTCCAACATTATTCATTCTTCTAATAAAATTGAGAAACGTGTGGAAACTTTAATAGGAAAGTTTATTAATTACCGAAGTGTTATAGATATACGTGGCGTATACTTTAAGACCGATAAGATTCTACGTGTAAAAGTTTATTTAAGTTACATCTTTAAGAAACGAAGGGAATTTTTTGACAGGTTTGGTGAGATTCGAAACAACGTTTGATTAATACGTATCTAAATATATTATACGTAATTGCAATTAAAGTGGTATAATGATAAATTACTGGATATACGTGTATAACGATGTTTCTGTCTGAACAAAAGTGAATATTAATTTTACCAAAAGCACTTGTATCGTTTTGGTAAACGTAAAAAAACCATTTGATAATCCTAATGTTAAATTAATTACGATTGTCCACGCGATCAATAATAATTGAGGCAATGAAGGCAAGACAATTTCTCATTTTCGACATAGTATCGTAATTGCGCGAAAGTAGAATTTTTGCGCATGGATTCCGATTCGATGGTCAGTACAATACGAGGCACGGCAAGAAATATCGAAAGTTTACATCCGGCGTGAAGCTCTCTGCTCTTTGCTCTTTGCTCGCACGTGGATACAATTTCCTTTCGGAACGGGTAATTGTTCGAACGTGCGGTTCGTACACTGGGGTCGAGCGATAATTACAGTTTCACCGGGAAAAATGTGCGGGGCGCATGTTACGCATGAAGGGGCCGGAAGGAATTAAATTACGTCGTATTCCGGTACGTTAACGTTATTTAGTAACGCGGCTTGCTCGCGAAATTATTACGTTGTCACAGTTTCCAGTATAATGCAGACATCGTTCTCACATTTTAATTTTGTTCTACTTCCTCTTCCTTTTTCTTTTGTTTCAACCCCGTCTGTTTGAATAGACCACGATCTATTAATTATGACAGTTAGCAGGAAACTCAAAGGTATTTCTTGCCGTGCATCCGCACTTTAGTTATCTGTGCTTTTGTGTCACTCTTACTAATAACGAATGTTTTCTTTCCCGCATTCTCGGCTTCCACAGGATTTCAATGTAAGTAGGCACACGTGTCATGCTTATTATTATATTTTTTCTTACAATCATACGTTTGCGTATACTTGGTGTAAAGACAGACGTACCAGGAGTCGATAAAAATTCTATGCTCTTAGTTTTATACTATGTCGGAACAAAATGTATCTTTAAATTGAAATACTTGCGATTAAAAGTTTTGTTTCCTTCAAGAGTAATATACTTTGAAATATTTCAAAATCGAGATGGTAAAATATTTCCATTCGAATTGGCAAAAGAAGGGTATGAAACTAGAATCAGACAATTTTTATCTATACCTCGTATAGGAATCGAAACAGCTTTGGTAGCTTAATAGTTTGCGTAGAATGGAACGATCTTATATTTTCTTGCATTAGACGCTTACTCAAATTATAGAGCTTGCTACATAGAGCGCTGTTTCGCTGGGTCGACAGTGTTTATAAGCGATGACGGAGGAAAATGTAATTTAATAAACTGAATTCCTTTCCTGATGGAAGCTTTAGTGACAGAATGTTTGACGCTATAGCAATTCGACCTATAGATAAGATTTTAACGCCGTTCTGGACCAATTTTCTAAAAATCTGTTGGTCGTGTCGCGTCGTCAAAATTCGTTAACTTTTCCACAATGTAAGCGTAATATCTTTTAAACTCTACGATACAATATTTGCGATATTTAGACAGTATCGTCGCAAAAGAAGAACAAATTCCCTATTTTAATCTTTTCATATCAGTCGCAATTAGATTACGGACGTTTATGCAAATTCATATTTTTCTAAATTCAATTAAATCTGAACAGATTTATTTTAACCAATACACGTTCTAATTCGCCGCTTTAAATATTTCATATACCTTTGCATATTACGTGTATCGTGCACATAATTGCATTTGCAAATTTATATCGCTATCACGCTAAATCCATTCACAAACATTTCCATCGATCCAATGGATCGAACACCATTTTCGTAATACCAATATCAAGTAATTCGAAGCGACTGAAATGTTTGGAAAACGTAGGGCCAAGCTTGTTTTATCGTACACCTGAAATAGAATATCGTACTAGAATTGAATATACCGCCTATATACAGAGCAATTTCATTTGAAGGCTCGCGTTAGATTTAACAGGCCAAAGGTCAAAGCGTCGGACAAGATAACGTCAAATGGTATTCGGTCACCGCCTTTGAACACTGTCCACCGTTTTCTGTCAATGGGAGGTCACCATTGCCAAGCTGTATCAATAACCGATCGATGATTACAGACACGGACAATCAGCGTGTCATTATCAACGTGAAGGACGTTAACGACGAGCCACCGTACTTCATAAATCGGCCTCTACCAATGCAAACGGTCGTACAGCTGAATGCACCGCCGAATACTCACGTGTTTACCCTTCAAGCCAGGGATCCTGACACCGACAGCAATATTCACTATTTCATCGTACGAGATCGAAGTACGTATGAATTGGATATTAACGTGTATAACCCATAACGTTGCCAATCGAGCCGTGAAAACGCAGCGTAGAAATGCTCGAACGTTACGTGCATTTCGATTGAACGCAATTATCTAGCCTGTAACGCTTGTATAACTGGGAATTACTCCACCGTATATGGTGTAATACCATAATTGCGAAGGGAAATTATGACGGGTAATCGATATTGCAAGCGAAGTTTCTTAATCGTTCGACGCTTTGAGTAGTTCACCGGAGGATTCCGTGGATCGTGGGAAAATATATGGAAGATAATTTATCACGGCTGTCGTGTTCGTAAAAGTATAGGAAGAAGTATGTAGCCGTGCATGCAATGTGGGTACAGGTCTGCCTAAGGATACTCAAAACAGCGAATAGTATCTATCGGAGATTACCTACGTATTTACTGCACACTGTATCTTCCGACTTATCTATGATATCGACGAATTTACAGAATAGATACAACGAGACATTAACAAGTATTTTCTTTTTGGTTTTGTAACGATGTGGTAATTACGTACCCTATATCGTGAGATAAAGTAGTATAATGAATTTTCTATGGGATGAAATAACTTTTAATTAAGAGTTGATAGCAGACAATGTTATCTTTGTAAGACAAGTAATGGCGAAAAATTCCATGAAACCAGGAAATGTAAAATTCTGTAACGTTGAATACTAAAATTTTATCTCGTTGATAAGAGTTGGAGAAGAGAACAATGGAGAGTTTCGCCATACGCTGATGATAGAAATAACGCGATAAAAAGTTCTATAAAATCTACAGATACAGATTAGGGGAAGGAAATAAAAGATTCGACCATTACGATTTCAACTCTCGAGAAAAAGAAAAATAAAAGACAAAAATAGAGGAAAATAGTTGAAAAGACTGAGAAAGGTATATAATAAGTAGAAAATTGACGATGATTTGTGACAAAGGTACTAGTTACCACGGGGACCGCTTTCCATGAAATATCCACGAAAATCCCGCGTGAATCATTCAATCCCTCCCATTCAATGTCGGTCGCCATAAAATTATCCAGTTGAAAAATAAATGGTGCGCGTTTTACTTTTCAGCTGGAGGCCGTTTCGAGGTAGATGAGCGATCCGGCGTTGTACGCACCCGAGGGACCGATCTTTTTCAGCTGGACATGGAATACGTTCTGTACGTGAAAGCGGAGGATCAGAACGGCCGTATAGATGAGAGGCGTTTTCAGTCGACTCCTGAGGAGCGTTTATCGATCGTAGGTGGAAAACGCGCGCCGCAGTTCTATATGACGGCGTATGAAGCTGAAATACCGGAAAACCAGAAGAAGGATTCCGAGTAAGTTGAACGCTTTTCAAATTTTGCTGTGCAGCTGATGCTTTCACTTAACTCGTTTCACGTATGGACTTATGAGAGGAAATAGATATACCTATCCTGCAACATGATTTGATACTGTAGTTATTCTACTCGACGCTTCTTTCAAGGTCACGAGGAATTATCTTATTTCAGTATCATATCGGTGAAAGCAAAATCATTCGCCGATCGTGAAATTCGGTACACGCTGAAGGCACAAGGACAAGGTGCAGCGGGAACATTCAATATCGGACCAACCACTGGCATTGTGAAACTGGCGAAAGAATTAGACTTCGAAGATCTACGTCAACCACACATTTACTCTCTTAGTGTCACAGCTACCGAAGATTCTGGTGGTTTCTCCACGTCAGTTGAGGTAAATATATCTGCGTCTCTTTGCATTCGAATAAATGTTATTTACAATCTGGGATATCTGTAAAATTGTACTCGAGATGCGGGCTATTTTTCAGGATGAAAGTGTCGTTATTTTACTTGATAAAAAATTACTCTACTTAACGAAACAAACGATGCATAAATAAAAGATATTTCAATAGAGAACCGAGCCCTTGTAAAAGAAAAGAAATATTTTTTCGTTAAATAATCAAATTACGTATTATCAGTTTTCTACTTTGAATTTTTTACTATCAACCGGTATTTTGAGCATTTTTTAATCACAACTCTTTTATGTAGTAAACCGGCGATGTAAAGAAAACTAGGACAGCGAGAGATTGTTGTCAAATCGTCGACTTGATCGAGTGGTCGTTGTTCAAATTGTCGCATAATTTTCCAGTTAACCATACGGGTTTCGGATGTAAATGATAACGCACCGAAATTCGAATTGCCTGATTATCAAGCACACAACGTGGACGAGGACATATCGTTAGGCACAAGTATACTGAAAGTGAAAGCAACCGACGCGGACTCTGGTGCAAACGCGGAAATAGAGTATCTGGTGTCGGACGACCACTTCAGCGTGGACTCGAGTGGGATCATTGTTAACAATAAACAGCTGGACGCTGATAACAACAATGCTTACTACGAATTCGTAGTTACCGCCAAAGATAAAGGTATATGTTCCCTTTAGTTCACTATGTAATTTTCTAGATTTCTTAATCTTTTACTAAAATATTGCGGTTGTATTTATTTGTCTTTTATAAATGTTACGGGATGAAACTTGAAAAAGTAAGATTGAATTTTCTATTTATATTCCGCAGTTATAGTACGTAAAGTAGATTTAGTAAGTAAAGAGATTGATGACACTTTAATGCGTGGATTCATCTTTCAGAAATTCAATAAAACTTCTATCCTTTATGTTCTCGTCATTTCAGTTTCAAACGAAGAAAAGAATAAATATGTATTATAAATAGCATAATCATCCATTTTTCAACCCTTTCAGGACAGAATGTTTCTTTTTTTTTTACATTTTCAGCCACGTTTTGTTTAGCATTTATCGACAATAGAAATACTTATTACCTTTTCTGGTGTTTTTGCAAGGAACACGCTAAAAGCATAACGCGCTAAATTTTCAAGGCAATTTTTAAAGAGTGTTTTCTTTGCTCTTCGTAGAGCGTAGAGCTTGATACCTCGTTTGCAAGCATATCATTTTTTCATATCATTCTTGGCCCAATTTATGTACTTGTTCTTTTCATATTTTTTTCATTCTTCATTCTATTATTTCCTTTAACATTTGATTACGTTTCCAGGTGAACCACCGAAAACTGGCACGGCGACAGTGCGCATATATACGAAGAACAAGAACGACGAGGAGCCAAAGTTTTCGCAGCAGGTGTACACGCCAAACGTGGACGAGAACGCCGGACCTAACACGCTGGTCACAACTGTCGTCGCTTCCGACAAGGACGGCGACAATGTTCGGTTCCGATTCGTCGGTGGTAATACCACATCCGGCCAGTTTGTAATCGAGGAGATCACCGGTGTGATTCGTCTCCATGGAAAAGCGATCTCTTTAGATAGAGATAAATACGAGCTGAACGTGACTGCCCTCGACGACGGTGCTTGTTGCCCCAATGGAGAAACCACTACGCACACCAGCACAGCTGTTGTCGTGGTTTTCATTACTGACGTGAACGATAACAAACCAGTTTTCAAGGAATGCAGCATGTACAATCCGAAAGTCGAAGAAGGTGCGCCAAATGGTAGCACCGTAATCAAGGTTCAAGCTACTGACGAAGATAAGGGAGTGAATGGACAAGTGAAATACTCGATCGTACAGCAACCGAATCAGAAGGGAACCAAGTTCACCGTCGACGAAGAGACTGGACAAGTTTTGACGAATAAGGTATATTTTGCTATTAAGTTAGTTGATTAGAGAATTTATGGCAAATGGATGTAGGTATTGACGAGTATTGCGAATGTTTGTGCAGTTATTATACGTACAGTGACAAGCTTATGAATAGGAAAATGCTTTGCTTGTAAAGTCAATTAATAGCGTTATGAAATGTTTTATATTTTTTCTTTTTTCTGTGATATAAAACTTGAAAAGACATTTTTTATGTTTAAGAGTAATACGAGTGTAGTATGGCTTCCAAACTTTTGCGAAAAATAATAATTTAGTAAATTAATAAATTGGAGAATTAAGGAATTAAAGTTATCAGAGTTTATTGAAACTACTTTGATATTTTCAGGTATTTGATCGTGAAGGCGATGATGGCAAATTTGTATCAGTTACCGTTAAAGCAACGGATCAAGGTGAACCTTCCTTGGAAGGTGTTTGCTCCTTCACTGTTGAAATCACCGATGTTAATGATAACCCACCATTGTTCGATCGTCAGGTGAGTAAAACTATAAAAAACTAAAAGTATTACTCGCATAATGTACATAATTTACGAAATGAACACCATTACACAATTTAAGAAACCAAACGAATTTTTTCATCATATTCCAAAATCTCTGTAAAAATTTAAATTATTTATTTACTCTTCGATCTTTATAAAGCAACTATAATTACATTCGCAGAAGCTTCCTTAACAAAATACCCCAAGCTCGCGTAATAAATCAAAACCATTAAATTTCCTCCATCAATAAATTATTAAACTAACAGTAAATACAGAAAACGGCCAGAAGAATAACGAAAATTTTCACGTAAAGCATTTCGAAAGATAGTCGAAGGTGAGCTCTTGCTTTGTGTTTTGTTTCGTTTCGATATTTCAATTAGTTTCCCAGATATTACGTTTTAAAAACTACGTTTATAACGTTCATATTGTCGTATCGTTCATTCAGGCACGACCTACTTTATTCTTTGAAAATGTGCACGTTGCGAGTAGTATGTGATAGCAAAAAAATTGCTGACTCCACATCACTGATCACAGTGCGATGCAGGTGCTTGGGGTAGGTTAGTCGCAACTTGCGAGCGAAAAATTCGACAGTTAAAATCCCGATATCTAGAAAATTAAATTTCATATCAATTTGGAACGGAAGACATTCTAAAAGCGAGACTATCAAAACGGTTATTAATATTATTATAAATAAGAGTTTATTAGAGAATATAATATTATTAATTTCAATTTTTGAAGAAAGGAAAACGTACTAATGATTGAATGATTGAATTTTCAAACAGAAAGTCTTAATAGACAGTTCTTTCGATCAAATGTCTTCAAATGGAAGACTGATAAAGTTGATCGTTAAAAATACTTTTATACTTTCAATTTATACTTATGTTATAATCGTGAATAATAAATTTACGTTAGGATATATTTTAAATTGAAGAATTAAAGGATTAAAGTTGTTAGGCTATAAAAGATATTTCGAAAATAACTTTTTCTTAGATATTAATAAGATTCAAAAGTTAAACGTTGCTAGATTCGAAAAGGTAGTTCCAAAATATCTTCTTTTTAAATTTCGATAAAAGTAATTACCCTCAATCATAAGTAAGCTATAGATTAATTGTATTATCAGAATATTATCAAAATGTGAGAGAAGAATCAGGTTAGAAGCGGATAAATATGCGCTCCTTTCAACATATGCGAATGTTTTAGTAGCAAGTGCATGTTTGACGTTTCGTTTCATTCGTATTTGTGCCGTGTCTCATTTGGACAATTTCCTGATATTCACCGTCGGAGCAAAATATCAGCGAACATTCATTGCGAAACGAGAGGCGAGGATGGGCGGGCTGAAAACTAAAGAAGAGAAAATTGCCTTTCGCGTAGTGGTATTGCGGCACTTGATGCCCTTTGAAATTCAAGCGTTGACTATGGCGGTACACAAAGGGACACGTTCGAAGGAAATGCAAAAGATGCTTGACCGGGCCATTTTGCACTTTGTGCGCCGGAATAGCTGTTCGGAATAAATTAACAGACTTTGCTCGAAACAAATGAAAGAGGATCTCTTCGTGGTTTGCATATTATTCGTTCGCCATATGTCAGCCTTTTCTCTTCCCCATCTCGTTTATGAAATTAACATCTGATGCTTTGTTGTGCAAGTATGTGCCATTCAATCTGGAAATTATCACAGAGAAATTTCATGGAAATCGCGAACTATATTGTTTTCTCTCTATAAAGTAGTCTATTTCTATTTTTGTTCTCCCCTCCTATATATATCCAGTTCTTAATTTTATTTCATCTAAACGAATATTTGTAAAAAAAAAGAGACGTTACATGTTGTTATCTAAAGACAAGATTTCTACTAAGTTTTTAATTTAACTTTAATCTTACTTTAACGGTAATATAGTTACGATAAAAGAAATAACACTACAAATTAATATAAATAAAAATAATTTTTCCCAGTGTAGATCTCTTAATAATTAAACGTGGAATCTATATCTCATAGAAACCAGCTCTCCATTTATAAATCCGTAAATGAATTCTCGTCTATTTTCAGCGATACGTAGAGAATGTAAAACAGGACGCCAGTATCGGAACAAACATTCTTAGAGTATCGGCATCGGACGAGGATGCCGATAATAACGGTGCCATAACGTATTCGTTGAGCTCTCCTAACAATGAACAAGGGTTGGAGTACTTTGAGATTCAACCAGAGTCTGGTTGGATCGTCTTAAAGAAGCCTCTAGACGTGAGTATTCTCGTTAATGAAAATTTACATATATGACTCTCTTTAGCAGTAACAACAGCAATCGTTCTCTGGAGGACCACCGTGTGTTCTCGAGCAAGAAACATCCGGTTCTTCGAGCTGCGTCTATCAACGATCACCTTTTATGCTTCGATCGCGTTTACAAATATTTATTGACATAAATGTACGGTATTAGAACATTATGACGTGTTTTCATACAACGATGGTATTATATCGTAAAAAAAAAGAAGGGAAAAAACGACAAGGAAGAAAAACTAAGCGCAAGATTCATGATGTCAACGAAGAACTGATTGATAAGCCGAGAACGCACGTGGCGTTCTCCAATATTATTAGATATGCCCAAATTTACGATATACACGTACACGTATATGTACCATAAAAGATACTTATACGTGTGTGTGTATATTGAAGAAATATATATATCGATATATAGATATATTTATATTTATATTTATATCATATAAATACAAACTTTTTGTGAGTGTACACCTTCTGCCGATATATATCTCTATATTGTACGTTTACGTTGACTTACGTTCTTTAACACGAATCCGTTTTGTTGCTGATCGGATAACTTGTATACTAATATACGTTTTGGTCGGCAATTATTTCTCTAATTATCACTAATATGCAACGAAATGAGTTTCCTTTTTACGGCACATGTATAGAACTTTTTAATTCCCATTGATATGCACAATGTGTTCACTATGGTAAATACTTAGCTATGCCTGATTTCCTTCAAACGCTTCATGTACCTGAATCGATCGACCGTTCGGGCTATTTTCGCAACAGAACACTCTCTCTCTGTCTCTCTCATTCTTTCTATCGAGAACATGCTCGCGGCGCGAGTACCTTTTAAACAAGTTCCAATCGAGCTATCGAACACCTTTTATCTCCAAGTTTTGTTCATCGCCGTGTCGATCGTCAACGTACGTCATTCTATCTTTTTTCCTTATTTTACATAAGTATTTTTTATTTTCTCTTGATCACTTTCGTTCGATCTGTTTCTTTTTTCTGTTGTTCCTTCAACGTTCGCTTCATAAAAAAAAAAAAAAAAAAAAAAGGAAGGAAGAAAAGAAAAGAAAAGGCGAAAAAAGAACACATTTCTCGACATTTTTATTTCTCGATCGTTCAGAAAGATTCGCGTTTTTTCTTCCCGTGTTTTTGTTTCACTTAAATTCTTGTTTCCCGTTCACGATTATTTTCGATTCGTCGGAATATTTTTAATTACGAAAAGAAAAAAGAAAAGTGTAAAGGTGAATCGCGGCGCGGTTTCGAGTTACGCGACCCGGGCCAAACGACTCGTGATAAACGAGCGTGTGCACTTTTCATTATCCAACCTTAGCCACGGAGAAAGACTGTCTGCGTGTTTTCTTTTTCTTTTTTAATCATGGTACTCTTTTTTTTTGTTCTCTCTCTCTTTTTTGTATACGCGTCACAGAGCGCCGCGGAGAAACGACACCGGGAAGGAAACGATCGAATAACAGAGCAAAAGGAAGGGAAACGAACGAGACCCAACTAATTACCTTTTAATTAATTCTCCTTAACTTAAAATACTAATGTGAATGTTTTTCAAAAGGGAAGTGATGTTTTTTGAACTTCCAGGAGCAGGTGGGAACGACATTTTTTGAGCCCCACGTACGGTGTACTTCAACCTCTACGCATTTTGTGGTGCATCAGACATAAACAATTTTTGAAAATGCTTGCAATATTTTATATGAATGTGTTTTTGATTCCTTTACAGGAACTCTGATCTCTCTCTCTCTCTCTCTCTCCTCCCTCCTCCTCCCCCTCTAGATCTTTCTTTCACTCCGTTTCTCGTATTCCTTCGTTTAAACGTTTTTTTCGGTCTGTTTCATTCTAAATTTTTCCTTTTTCGTTTATTTTTGTTCCTTGAACTTCTGGTTTCGTGCATTTTGTTTTCTATACGATTTGTAAAACTTCTCTTTTTCTCTGATTCTCTTCGTGAATATTCATGAAGTTAAATCAGCGAAAGAAGTAATTTTTAACGTTTGCATTTTGTTAAGAAAGAAGTACATTGAAGGATGCCTTTTGATCTTTGTATTTTTTGCGTTCTCTGTACACGGAGCAATTCTTTGTTGCTTTTCCTTTCGCGTGTTCTTTTGCATTTTGTACTATTTTTCGTGAAGTTTTCTTCCCTCTTGTCCGTCCGACGCTTCCTCACTTTCATCCTCTGTGCTCCCCGCAAACCACGACGTGACTGACAATGAGCCAAAAAATAAAACCGGAAAAAAAAAAGAAACGAGAGACATTTTTTGCCGAGAGTGCAATAACGAATAAAACCGTAAGAAATCTGTCCGTGGTGTGACATTTTTTCTTCTGTGATTGGGGCGGCATACCACTGTCGTAACGAAACAGACAAAAATATATATATATATATATTATATATATAAACGGAATAACGCAGATCTATAAACACACTCGACGAGGCAACGTAACGAAAAAATAGTAAAATAAAATTAAAAAAAAAAAAAGAAAAAAAATACACGGTAAAAACGTCCATCGGTTTTTGAGTGTCGTTAAAAAAAACGAAAGAATCAGACGAGGGGTCGTCATAATTTTTTTTCCTTCTCTCTGTAACTCCGGTGTTCTTGATCTAAAATCTTTCTTTCTCACGTTACCCTGTTCCTCCTGATGCCTCTTTAAACGCATTCTTGCTTGCATGCAAATGCCTGCATTGGTTGATTTCGTAAAGGAACTAATTTGAATTTCTTATTGTTTATGTTTGTGTTCATTGCACCATTTACTTTCTTCGGATTTGATGATGACAAAAAAAAAGGGCTGTTTTCCAGTAAGTAGGAACTACATTCTTGTGTTTCACACTTTGCATCGAGAACACCATGAGTGGGTATAACATGATACGACGATCATTGTTATATCGGCGCAAGAAAAAGACAGAAAAAAGTAACGATAAAAAGAAATACGAAAACATGACAAAGAAGCCAAAGAATATAAGTATTGAGTTACGGTATAATACTAGAGCGCATTTCAGTTCCAATTAATTCAATGTGTATTTCAATTAATTCGATCTGTTCCATTAATTCGATTATTTCGATTATTTCGATTGTTTCGATTATTTCGTTCACCTCTATCGTTATTCTATGATTATTAATTGTCACTCGGAGACGTCACTCTGTTTCTTTTTTTTATATCGCTCTCTCTTTGTATCTGCGTCATCGCGCTTTTTATTTTTTTTTATTATCCTGGTCTCGAGTGTATCCGTAGGTGAAGGACCTCTTTATTGTAAAGTATTTGCCGATAACGTGTTCGCTGAAACTTTTTCGGATCGATCGACAGAATCATTGGGTTGGAAATTTTATGAGAATCGCGTAAAGTTTGATTTATTGGACATTTTTTAAATTCCTGTGTAGACGTTTTACCACGAATTTTTTTAAGGGTGCTAAGCATTAAAAAATTATCTAAATTTATATATATTTTTTAATGAATTCATAATACCAGCTCATTTAACTGTAACAGAAAATTGTAACGAAAGAAAATAATTAAGAAAAGAACGTTATCGGCATATAAAACTTCAGATTCTCGAATATGATTTAAAAGTAATCTTGAATGAATCTTAAAGAAGCTGTACGTATGAACATTCGAGTTAAAGTAAAATTATATATCGAACATTCATATTCATCATTGTATAACAATAACAATAGGTAAGTATCTTTTATAAAATTCCTTCTAGAGACTAATCGTGAAATTAGCGCGAAAATTTGCAATGCGAATCATTTTTATCGCACAGCAAGTGTCAGGGTTACCCAGAACTGATTCGATAATGCTAGAAATTTTCAGGTAAATCACAGATTGGCAGACGCGTGGAAGAATACCTCTAAACGAGTTTTTCGATAAAAAGAGGTCTGGAACAGTAAAAAAATACGAGACGAAAAAATAAAAACACATACACATACAAAAATGTAAGATAAAACGGATCCCCTCGAGACTACATGGTCCTTCACTTTCTTCTATCTCTTTCGTTTCATTTTACGATTAAGAGATACCCTTCGGGTCGTCCTCGACGACCACGTTAATCGCGCTCGCCACCGAGTGACTTATCTCTCGTTAATCGCCAATAAAAAATAATATACATAGATGTATATGTAAAAAAAAGAAACAAAAAACAGCTGAAAGAAAAATGCAGGAAAAAAACAGAAAAATGAATCAAAAAAAAAAGTAAATAAACAAAAATCCGCCAACAACAATCCTGAAAAAATGTCCTGTGAGTTGACGGCCCAATGTTTTGCCACTAGCGTGACAGCTATCGCCTGCGAGTACGGGCCTCCGACAGAGGGATGCAAGTGTTGCACGCAGACGTGGACGTTGAGTTAGACGTCGTAGACAGAAACAATAAACCACCTGTGTGGGATGCGAATGTATACGGCCCCATTCACATCAAAGAAAATGTCACAGTGGGTACTGTAGTGACGTCGGTGAAAGCCAGGTTTGTATGCTACGACATGACCGAGACAAGACACGTGACATGCCGTGCCGTGCCATACAGTGCTACTCCCATTTTTTTCTTTTTCGTTCCTTTGTATCATTCTGTCTCTCTTGATTATCGTCTCTTTCCGTTTCCCTCTGATACTTTTCTTTCGCCATACGTTCATTGTGTATCACTTACGTTCACCTTATATCTATCATAGCTTCACGTTCTGTGTATCTTTCGATCGGTTCGTATCGTTACGTCTCTCTGTGTACACTTTGATTTCTCTCAGTGTATTTCTTCGTTCCTGTTTATTTTCACACGTACATGATGTATTTTGACGGGAGAGGAAGCATGTATGGTTAAGCACGGCGCGGTAGATCGCTGATTGGTCGGACACTCCTACTACTACTACTACTACCTACTTACTACTACTGTTACTACAACTACTACTACCATTACTATACTATTACCACTACTATCTATCCCTTACTTATGTTAATTGTTATCATTCGACGGAACCGATTTTCAAGAAATCATTGAGAAATCGAATCGCATCGAGTTTGTCTATTTTGCGAGCGTGGAAAGTTTAATCTCAATGGAATATAAATTGAAGCCAAAGGATTTTTGATGAATCGAGAAAATCGGTTCCGACGACTTTAGCGGAAAACATCCCTAGATGTGTACGAGTTCGGAAAACCGGATGCCGGATTGTCCTTAGCGCGATGATCCGTATATAGGGTAGGCGAAGATGTAGCGAGAGATCGAGATGCCCTCGATGAAATACACGATTTTGCCCATTTCTTTCTTCTTCCTCACGTGTATCCAGATACAGAAACACGCAGGCGCAGAAGCTGGGCATCAGCGATCAGCGATCTCCTCGTTGGAGGGACGAGTTGGCGTCCCTCGTGGGTGTCAGCACACTCAGCTTCCTGCTGGCGCTAGTCCTGCTTTGCTTAGAATGTAATCTCGCGCTAATAAGTAAGGTAGAACGGTAAAGCGGCTAATCAGAGAGCAGGATATATGACTTTTGTGGGAGGAGATACTTCGTCCACAGGCGGACAAGAATCTAGGCAGAGACACTGATGATCACGCACGAGCAGGACTGCTACACCAGGATGTGAAAATATGGCGCACAACAGGCAGAAATTGAAACATGGGAGAGAGAGAAACAGACGACGAACAGACAGAGACCGCACGCGAAGAGGGAGAGAGAGAGCGAGAACACACGTGACAGAAGTCCTCCCGTGCTCCTCCCGAGATCAAACAAAAAAAAAAAAAAAAAATAATTACTGCCACGAGTCATTACGACTGACACTAACGCCATTTGTTTTTTGTTCCCGTTTGTTATGTACACGCGGTCTGGTGTAGCGTGAGATGTACAAGCTGGAAGCGATGGCCCAAGACAAGGGTTTCCCGCCCTTGTCACGAACGGTGGAGGTACAGATTGACGTTGTGGACCGTGCGAATAATCCGCCCGTATGGGACCACATAGTGTATGGGCCGATCTACTGTAAAGAGAACATGGCCGTTGGGGCTAAAGTTGTGTCTGTTAAAGCCAGGTCTGTCACACTGTTAATGCTCCGTGCGGCTCTGCACGAACCCGCCCTGCACGCAATCTCGTGGCAGTATTGTTCTTGTGCACGTTAATTGATATTGTGTACGATTCCATACACACACGCATCTATAAACTGACACATACACACATACACGTATATATGCGCGCCTATATCGGTCAAGTAGTTAGCGATGGGCTTGAGAATATACAATACGTAGCTTTAAGCTGACGATAGCTTCGAACGTAAGACAACCGATAACGGGATCGTTTGGTTTTTCATTGTCATTTGTTTGACGTTTCGATGATCCGTCAGAGTCTTGAATGTGTTAGCTGTCTGGACGAACTGTCTTGAAATCGTTTGAAAACTTCCTAGTAGTGGTAGAAGCTGCATCAACGCTGAACCGAGTATAATACAGAGAACAATGTTGGTATAGATCGTTGGTATAGAAAGCTACAGGAATACTACGTATTTTGGTATACTCATACTGCTGCATGCATACGTTCGATTCCAACATTTCAAGACTTTCGACGTTTCAAACCATTTAAGATTCTTCGTAAAAGTTGCCACTTGAACTTGAGTTCCTTAAAAAATAACTCGCTTCAAATTCGAATAGAACGTAATTTTCTTAAGATGGTGGGAAGGTCGCGAATAAAAGAGTCGAACGCCCATCGCTATACGTGACGACACGCGGCGAACACAAGCACAGATGGACACGCATACACGTCAGGTGGTGAGCACGAGTATCGGTTTGAGCAGAAAAAAGCTAAATGAAAGAAAGAAGAAAAATATGGGGGAATACAGCGAGCAGTTCGTTTGCCAAAGCTCGTTCACGTCACTGTGATTCGCACGAGCCGCGCGTATTGTGCGGTCAGCCAAAGCGTTTCGTTCGCTCGGTTGTCGATGTATATTACCGTGAAAAAATGCCGAAAATGCAGCGCTATCTGCACTTTCGCTTTTCCACGATACTCGCACATACCCTTTCGTCGCGATGTTTAAGAACGGGAAAGAAATTTTGATATTTTTCAAAACGATGAAACTACTTTTTGCGTAATCCGATGACGTTTTGTTGCATTTTTACGAACGTGTCGCGAACAATATCGTGAGCGCTCTTGTAACAGAAATCTATTGATTTTAGGGTGTAGCTGAATTACTGTTTTCACAGGGTGAAATTGTTAAGTACGCGGCATAAGAAGAAGCATTTTCTTTTTGTTGGAACGAAGTTGTAGCTTTATCGAAGGGATCAAACTATGTTCTACGCGATTATTTTAATTTACTAAAGCCTTTTATTCGCCAATTCAGAAATTACGTCAGTAATAGACGAGGCAATAAGTTCGTTTGATTTAAATTTTCAATAGAAAGTTTCAATGAATCATAAAATTGAAATGGCGAGAACGATTCAAGTAATTCAAAATTAAAATTTTCACGTATAGAATTGTTACGCTTAATATTTGCAATAGTGATAGCGATTATTTCTGTTTATGTAACATGATCTTTTCGCAGACGAGTAACAGATTTTTAATCACGAAATTCGAATACAAATCATTCGAAATACAAATGTCGGAGTTGCAAAGAGCAGGTAGAGTAATTCAAAATTAAAATCATGAAAATATAAATATGGTAGTAAAAATAAGTAAATCTCTATTTTAAGAAATATGATTCAAGGAGCCAAGTTTCGTTAACACAGAGGAGGTATAGTTCAAGATATATATATATAATTTATTCAACGTAAATGCTTCTTTTTCTAGACGTGCTAACAAAAGATCGTAATGAAAACGTGACGGGAAGCGTGTGTTCGACGTGTGGTTTTCAAGCGGAACGTCCCAGAAACAGATGGACTTCCGGCATGAACGGATCGGTTAATTGCGTGTGCATTTGAACCAGATGCCGTGACCACGTGCTGCCGGTGCGGTATAGGGGTCATATCATCGTGTACACAAAGTGCAAGCACTCGGCATAGCGTCACGCGATCGCTCGAATGTCAAACGCGTGCCAATTTCTTCCCTAATACGTTTGCGGTATGGGCAACAGATGGGTTCACGATGCTTTGTTACGAGTTCCAGTTTCATATACGGGAATTATACCGGAAAGGGTAATAGAACGTAAAATTTTGCACATTATTACGTATACAAGCAGTAGTTGGTATGCTGTTAGTTTGCTTTCATCGTAAACGATATGTATTGTATACATAAATTGATCATAAATTGCTGTAGATCATCGGGCGATCGCGTTGCAACAAAACGTCTGAAATTCGGTGTCGTTCGTTCTATGAACGAGTACGCTGAATTTCCAGCGCAAGGACGCAGGATTGATTATAAATTAAACATAGATAGCAAAGGGTAAATGATGACCTACGATTAGAGCTGGTGTCCAGCAGCAATTCGCGGGGATGTAAGCATCGGGCAATCGAGTGGCGGATTAACGCAATCTGTAGCGCGCATGCAGCGCGCTCGAGGGGTAAGCGAACTCGCGGAAGTCACATTCGTTCTAGCGATTATCCAGGTAATCGCGGAAGCCGGATTTAGCCGCAGCAGACTCATACAATTAGTGTGTGTGTGCCGTAAATATTTTTTGGGCATGCGTTTTACAAATAGATGCTTCCCTCAGACGTTGGTAATTATTTATTATATTTTTCAACTGATTAATTTGGCCCGTTCAACTGGTTCGATTTCATGGATCCCCATATTTTCCGTTCTATTCTCCAATCGTTCTCCTTCTGTTCTCATTTCTTTGTGTTTTTGTCTCTGGTAACTGTATTTTTCTGCACCAGATTGGCTTTTTTCAAAATTCTCTACCTCTCATTGTTTTCGTCTACGTTTTCGTGTATCTACTCGAATTTGCTCGCTGTCCGGTTCCATTTAGCGTTGGAATCGTGTGTCGAACGTCGACGAGCATCTCTGCGGAGATGACGTCGCGACGACACGTCGCCAACTAAGCATTCTGCCGATGATAGAAATGAGAAAAGGATAGCAAAAGAGGAAGGAGTTTAAAATGAAACGATTTTCAAAGTCGAATGTCGCGTCGTGTCGTCTAAGCATCGTTCGCTATTTTTGCGTTCTCTTCGACCTTTTTCCTTTTTACAGTTTATTGCGAGACTTGCATTCAGTATAGATCGTCGATCTGTATACATATATATATATATATATGTACACATATATACATATATCGTATATATATATACATTTTATACATACGTATTGTACATTACGTGAATGCCGTATTAATTTTTGGGCATGTTTCGTCAGTTGCTTATCTGCGGTAGGTTACCGTGTATTGTTCTGGAAAGTGACCATTCTCTTTTTCTTTTTTTTTTTTTTTTTTTTGTTCTCCTGTCCTCCCCCTCGTTTTCGTTCGTCTCGATATTTTGTATTCACGTTTCCATTGGAACAGTCTGAATCTCTATTTTCCTCATTTTTTCGTTTTCTTTCGAGAGCGTAGTGTGTTCTCGTAGTGGTTTTTGCCGGTCAGATACGTATTTTTGCGTCGATCATGCGACAAGCTGAGTAACAATTAGATTTTGAAACTTCCTTAGTTAGAGCATCTCTTGAAATTATATTCGTTAGTCGAATTATGTCGATCGAAAATATCACGATCGATGTAACGTGATTTGAATGCTCGGTTAGCTTTCCAAGCAAAATATATTAAGCAAAAAAAAAAGAGAGAAAGAAGGAGAATATAGCTAAAAACACAAGGAAAAAAGAAATCGATGCGAGATTGCGTTTGAGAATCGACAATTGGAAACGGTGTCGTACAGAGAATACTGGAACAAAGGCGAAAACGATGACTCTGAGATTCTCTTTTCATTTGTCAACGATGCTAATTAACAACAATCACGCTGATTACACAACTGCCAAAGAAAAAAAAAAAAAAAAAACACCGCGCACCAATGGTTTCGGGGAAAGTTTCAGGCACCGTTTCTTGGATACAACAACAATAGGTTCACGCTGTATCTTTGTCGTTAACTAATTTTGATTTGACGTATCGACTCGAAGATGCATTTATCCGCTTTCTTGCTACTTATGCGAGGCTACTAACCATTCACACGTACAGTGCACACATTAAAAACAGGGCGAGGGATCACGCTTGCCACTAACCGAAACACTGTCACGTTCAGACATTCAAGTTTCATAATTTACTTTTTTTACATCCGTTAGACTTTTAAACGTTTATCTTGGAGCTCTCGGAATATTTATACGAAAATGGTGGAAATGAGGTTTTTGTACTCTTTGATTGCAATTTATCGAACGCTTTATTCGTTCGCCCTTGCTTTCTTTACGGCATTATCGGTAAAGTACGTTTTTTCATTTAAAGGATAATCTCATTTCAATTTCATAATTGGTTATGATTAAAATTTAAGGCGCGAAATTTTTAATCCAGCGGGTTCCCTGATGAAAACTAATCCTTACTCGATAAAAATGATTAAACGAGGAAGCTTAAATTGGAGCTTAATTTGACCGGAGAATTTAGGAATTAAAAGATAAAAATTTATAATACAGATTAGTAAGTAATATCGAATTCTGATAAGAATGCTTATTGATTTGTAGAATTAGGTTGCTCGGAAAATTCATGAGGGAAGTTATGAAAAATTTAAGGGAATATTTTATGGAATAATATATATACCGTTTTTGATCAATACACTTGTGCCATCTATCAAATTTGTTCGTCTGTTTCGGTTCTTGGCTACTCCAATTTTTCCCTTTCAATAAGTTTTGTAAATACTACGATAAATAATAATAAGACCGTATTATATTCGATGAATCAGTCAGATATTTTCTGCTTTTTATACATGAGTATCTCTGGCCAAGTTTCGTAGCTAAAACGTTCAAAATATTCGTGCATCAATGTATATTACATATGGATTTGCGAGATTTCGGAGAAGAGAGTACTATTTATATCTCATCTCATTTCCACCGTGTAACACGCGTTTTCGAATCGTTTGACCCGTAGCTAAGAGTCGTTGACCAACATTACACGAAATTGATCACGGAAATGCCGATGCAAAGCTTCAATTACTTTCGTTCAAGTCTCGAATAGTCTCGATTGCGAATATTCTATTCGAAATATCATGCGACTCTCCGTGTTTATTAAACGCGCGAAAACATTCGAATACTTACCGTAGAAAACTTTTATGAATAAATATATTTCGTGTTATAGCTTTTGAAATGTAATAATTTTCTGAAATTTTATTGCAAATGAGTCTGCAAACGTACACTTGATAAAAAATGAATAAAAAACAATTGATGGACTGTTTAAATAATTCTGTGACGCACACTTTCGAGTTTGTTTCAAATTTGTCCGCTATGATCATGATAATTCTATCATGCCGTATGTCGTACAAAATGTGTCAGCATGAACAGTATATGCGAGTAAAATATATAGCACATATAGCATATATTCAAAATAAGTTTCCGTAAGTGTTCGAATACCTTTGTCAGCCTGTGTACGTACGTACCGTTTAGAATATTCAAGTTGACGACCGTTTGTCAAGATTGGAACGAGGATTGACGTTGACTCTGTGGTTCCGTTTCCTTGGTCGACGTCCAGTAGTTGATCGAACGTTCCTTCGACACGGTGTTCCGGCGCTCGTTTGAATTGACAAACGGTGCCATTAATTCCGGTGCCTTTGAGCGCTCGACGAGCAGCTATCGAGACGTGGACGTCTAACGGATGACATCGCACACAACCGTATAGGAAGCGATAATGATCGGTGATTGCGTCGAACTGACCAATTTATTAGAGGAACAGCTTTTGTGCAGTCTGTGTGATATCGATATATTTCAGAGAATAGAAGGTTTGATTTGCAAAGGAATTGGTTTGTTCTGCGAATAGCTTTACGTGTTTGTATAATAATAAGAAGAAAAGTGGCGCGATAGCGATTTAAATTTGAATGGAAAAATTTCATTAGAAAAATTACTACGCGTGATCGATTTTTCTTATATCTTGTATTCTATTTATTATTCCGGTAACATCATATCACTCGAATAATAGAAGAATCGCTAATTTTACTTTATCGGCTCTAATGACAATTCTATTTTTATAATTTCTTAACTTTATGAAAGATAGAAGGAAGGAACCTGCAAAGGGCATTTCATTAGAAAAATTACTACGCGTGATCGATTTTTCTTATATCTTGTATTCTATTTATTATTCCGGTAACATCATATCACTCGAATAATAGAAGAATCGCTAATTTTACTTTATCGGCTCTAATGACAATTCTATTTTTATAATTTCTTAACTTTATGAAGGATAGAAGGAACCTGCAAAGGGCACTTTATGTATTTTATACCGTACCTAGAGGATATATCAAATGTATAAAATTACATTTTTCTTTTATTGTTGAAGACTACGTGAGGTTGCCTCGAGCTACTGACGTTTTTTATATGGTGCTCGTGAAAAGCCAAAGGAAAAGAAGATTAAGGCACGAGGAAAGCTCAAAGTTACAAGCATTTTTATATACGTATTACACATATTGAGTATGTACTTGTTATCATATTCGTATAAACACTTCCATACTATTTTATGCCCAATTCCGTCGTGTCTTGAAACTTGAAATTATTGGACGAAGCAATTCCATCCGTATAATAAAACGCATCACCGATCATACTTGAGATTGTCGAGAGAGCTTAATTACGTATTACACGATCTAAGCTACCTTGCAACATTTTAAAACCTCGCTGAGCTATCTATTACGAAAGCCACTTAACGAAACTTACAAGTCAGTACACGTGACAACACAGCGTGACACCCTTTATCTAACCAAGCTGCTCGTAGAAAAGCTAAAGCAGTAGCTGGTAACGCGGATAAGGGATCTGTAGCTTAACAACTAACGACACGAGACTTCGGAACGCCATCCGTGGTATATAGTGGTATATAGTGGTATATACTCAGGGTATGGACAAGCTAATACGTTCTATATAGTATCTAAAACGCGTCAGAAACGGAAAAGACAGGCGACGACGGGAAACATAAGCTCGTTAGGTAAAATCAATTAGCCGAAACCGTAGTTCGTATCGCAGCTCCGCCAATGTAACAGTAGATTATCCTACTAGTGGGATGATGTTCCTTTTGTTGTCAAGAAATGAAAAGAATGCTCGAAATAAAAAAATAGAGGCGAGAGATATACAAAGTACGAAAATTAAAAGAAGATAGAAATATACAAAAAAAGTAAAAATAAAAAAAAAGAAATAGGAAAGTAAGATAAAAATGAGAAAGAGCAAGAAAATCGACGTATCACATGGTACGAATCGATGAATCGCATGGTGACCTTTCGTTACGAGACGAGTAAACAGCCTCTAACCTCTCTTCTTCTGTAATCGGTAAAAAAAAAGAAAGATAACTAGCCTTGTATTTTTCGATATACATATGTCTACCCTAGGTAATTTCCGTTCTCGTTTCTGTTTCCGTTTCCCGTTTTCCGTTCATTAAGTCTCAAACTCCGGCGCCCGGAGCTGATTTGAAAGCCGGCCTTGATTTTCGTAACATGTGCTTCTGGTGTGTGTGTCGACAGCTCGGGAATCGACAATAATCCGACGGTGTTTTATCGGCTAATGCCTGGCTCCACTGCACAGACCAACAAGTTTCACACGTTTTACCTTCAGCAACGAGCCGAGAAGTCTGTCACCTGGGCGGACATCAAGGTTAACCATCAGTTGGATTACGAGAGCATAAAGGAATACAATCTGACTATACGAGTCGAGGTATGTACGAAGCGAAGCTGTTATTTCCCAGATGTTAAGAAACGCTGCGTTTCCACCGTTTTTCGTTTGCAACCTGTACGGGTTCGAGAGAAGCGTCCTGGGACGAATTTCGTAGCTACCGTTGGCTTTGCAATGCGTTCGAGCATGAGAATCTTGGCGAGAATCTTGGCGAACTTGCGATTACCAAGTTGTTGATGTTTTTGGTTAGTAGTCTCCGCAGACGTTAGAAAATCCGAGCTACGCTTCGACTTTCCAGCCAATGTTGCTTAATCTTGTAGCTTTGCTAAGAAGTTTTCGCTACGAGTTGCAAGTTCGCCGAGGTTTTAGTATTTTTGATTATGCGCGGGATGTTTCGTAAAGTACAGTATCGTGATTCTTCGTAAAACAAACAAACTGAAAATGGAAAATGAAATTCTTACTGGCTTGTTTCAAGCGAAATTATGCTTTTGAGAAAATGGATTTTAAAAATGTTTTACGTACACACTCGTCTCTTATCTGACGAGGTTTTGAGATATTTCAATAAAAAGTTAAAATCCGAATCTATCAATCGGTTATAATAATTACCAAGCCGAAGCTGATTGAAGATAACCGACTGATATACTTTCACTATGACAATGTTTGCAACGTTCGTAAGAAAATATATACTTTCGAAATTTTGATCAAACACTCGAGCTTTCATCCCCGTTATTCTTAATTACACAAGAATATTTTGCAAAAAAAGCATTCGTTCAAACAGTTCAATTTTACTAATTTTTATTTTACACGCCTCAAGAGTTTTATTTCTCATATCTGTTATATTTCAAAGAAAGCCATTGAAAAAGACGTAAAACGCGAAAAATATAAGGGAGACGGCTATAATTGAATCGCGCCTACTCTACAGTTCCAACCTACGTAGGAACCCGTGGCTTTGCGTATTTCAAGGCTCGAGTGATACGATATTGAATGCGGTTAATTTTCACAGTCAGTGTATTCCTCCTCAAAATCGTCGAGTGACCATAGAATATAATCTCCTCGGTTAAATAACCGGTGTTCTTTAATCCATTTAGAAACTGGCAACGGAGCAACTCGAAAATCCGCTTACCAATCGCGATATTATTTCTATTTCAGCTGTACAGCTCTGTCGAGTATCTGCACCTTGTATTTCTACGGTAATAACTTTCTCTGCAACGATAAAATATGCTCCTCGTCATTTCTATGTGAACGCCTATTCAGTCAGCGAGATGACTTTTCTTCTCTGTTCCATTTGCTTGACCTGTTTTAACGAAAATTCATTGAAAATGATGAAATGCGAGGAAATTTTCGTCGAAACGGTTGTTCGTACCTGGAAATGATCATGAATTTTATCGAAAGCCTGAAATATTTTTAATTAATGCGCTCCCTTTACAATTGTTCAAATGTTAGAATGCTCGTTCAAGTTAATTTATTCTTTGAAAATCGAGTACCTCTAATTTTCAAATTAATACTTGTTCGCCGAGCACAAAGATATTGCAAGACTTATTCTTTCGCCATGAAAAAGACAGTATTCGTGTACTGTGTCTTGTCAATAAAAATACATAAAAAATGAAGTACTCTTAGATCTATTTTCTAAGAAATAATCGATATTTGGTGGTATTAATGTTTAAAAATCTTTAATTAAAGTAAATCGAGAAAATACTAGTATTTCTGTCTCTATTTTGGAATTACAAGAACAGTAAACGAATGAGCGAATCAAGTAGAAAACGCAAGGTACACGTAAGATAAGGATAATCCTCTTCTACAGAACAATGGCGCCCAACAACTCGCTTCTGAAGCAACCGTCTATATTGTCCTGGAAGACGTTAACGACGAAATACCTTTGTTCACCGAACGTGAGCAAGAAACTGTACTCGAGGGTGAACCAGTTGGCAGTAAGGTTACTCAAGTCAACGCGATTGATAAGGATGGCACTTTCCCGAACAATCAGGTGAGCAGACATCACAAATGTCCGTTTTTGTTAATACTCGAGATACTTCTTTACGTCATCTAACGTTAGACACGTCCAATGATTGCAACGTAACGATTCATTCGTTTAAAAAATACTACACGCGCTTATCGACGATTAATTAGACAAATGTTAATAATTTTTCGTACTGACGATGTCTAGTGGCTAATTTAATCGACCGATAATCCTACTTCGTTCTTGTTCAACTGTCACGATTTATAATCTGTTTGAACGTGCAATTTCTTTGCTTTAAACGGATACGTAATCCTAACGAAGCTAATGAAATGTCCGTGATGTATTCCATTTAAATCGATTTTCACGAATATTTTTGAAATTGTGATTTTATGAAATATCGATGGTTGTTCGTATTTTTCTTCCTTTATGGGGTTCGTTAGGAATATCCAATAAGTTTTTTAAGAAATGACGGAAAGTGTTCATATACGTACACGTATGCGTCTGTAGGTAGTTGAGAGATGAAGTAGACAAGCGATTCTTATATTGCCTTTTTCATTTGTAATCTTCTGTTTTCACATTTGCTAACGTTGAGAGTTTTCAATTAAATTCGTAGACGTGAGATTGAAATTTTATATTTCCTTTTTATTTCCATCTCTACTTTTTATATCCTTAATATGATTAATCTTTTGTGTATGAGAAAGTTCTATCAATATTAATATCAATATTACTTTCATCAGCAAGTTCTCATCATCGAATCGATATTACTCAACTATCGAGCAACTCTCGTGGCTAGTTTTCGGACTAGTCTCAGGCTTCAATTACACGCTCTGTCTACCGTATGCTCTATGTTCCGAATTTATGTATAATATTCAATCGTCTATATATTAAATACTCAGAAATATACAGCTATCTAAACATCGATTATTACGAAATTATTCGTTTATCTATAATTTGATAGGTATACGAGATATTGTGGCTCGCGAAAGTATTTGAACACTTATGCGTAGAAACTTTTTATGAATATATTACGTGCGTTATCTGAAGCATTTTGAATTTTACCTAACTTTGTAACGAAACACTACTCGCACGATTATATTGGTAAAATCTGTAAGCAATTTCAAAATGCGCATACATATACGATATGCGTATAGAAGTTACGAGATATTTATTATAGTTCGTAAAAATCATCAAAGTCAATCGTAATAGTTATGCCACGTTATACCGTTCACGAAATTTCAGAAACTTTCGTATGTAACACACGTGATACAAGTTTCGCGATCGTCGTTACATATATCACATATATTACATAATTTTCTGTAACATACATATACGGAGCATACAGTTTGTTTGAAAGCGAACAAGGTCGATGTTAACAAAGTTGAAGTACCAAGGTTTCTGACATCTACCATTGTTGAACAACATAAATATTCAATAGCATAACAAAATAGCCTCAGGTCTGTAACTTTCCTCGCGGCTGAATGAACTGCAGGACAAGGGAAATGTAGGCACACGCGAAATCAATAGTTCCTTCGAACTTTCGAATTAGTCGGTTGTCGTGCTTTGGTGTAGATACTGTTCGTTCGACGTTTATTATTCGTAAGTGAGACAATTCTTAAATTACATTATATTCTTATCATAAAAATTCACTGGAAAGAGTGCAAGCCTCTTACGTGAGAAATTAATGGATTAAACTATAACGTGAAAATTTATATTCATTGGAGGATGTGTGGCTGGTCGATCATCGAATGTCGTTCATTTACAATTACAAAGAATTTTCAATGAGAGAACCGTAGACGTACTTTTTTCTTTGCAATGCTGCTTTAATTGCAACGAGACAATAAAAGTCGTTATTCAAATACGACGTTGAAAACTATTCAAAATTTAGTAGGGATCGCGAATGATAGTATTTCATTCTACGTTAAATTACATTATGTTTGATTTATTTCATTTCCAATTTAAACGTAAGGGATTTATCGAGATATGAAATAAAATATAGTTACGTACTTGAGATCGAATATTTTTGTAGTATTTCATTTAAATCAGTGGCTGAAAAGTAAGGACATTTCGTATCGAATATTCAACGTTGATGTACATAGCTGATATTAATAAAATTTATATCGAACGTTCAGTACCTTTCATATACATATTACATATATTTACATATATGTATAATAAAATGTTATATCAATATAGGCACGGATTTATTACGTTTGAAACGTTACATGGGATAGATATTAAATAAAAATCATCGGTTGACTTTAGTATAACTTAACGTTAGAGATAGAGGTAAGTGATAACGTGATGCGTGCAAGTAAAATGCGTTACATGTTTTTCCAATCGCAATGCCCGCTTGTCGAATACTCGACATCTCCATCCCGTAACAAATAGCGTTCGATATAATTCTGAAGAAACGCTTCGGTGTTAAACGTCGTGAGAATTGATAAGACCGTGCAAGAATAATTCGGTTCTTTCAAATAAATATCGTGGCAGCGATCGAATAAACGGATATATTATTCCTGCCGAAACTTTGTTAATTTCACACAGTGAAATTGTGTTTGTCGAAGTCGCGGTTCTGATGGAAATACCGTGTAACTTTGTTCGCCGTGTAATGCCGTTATACTGCAAAATACCGTAATCAAATTTAATCGCAGGAACACCGCCGTTGGTATAATTTAAAATGTCGCGCTGCGCCGTATCGTTACAAGTAACGTGTTACGCGCAAATGTTCATGACTCCTTGCGCAGATATACAACAATTAATATTCATTCATCGCTGTTATTGTTTGTTGAATGTTTATACGTATGTTTACGTACGTTTAGTCAAAATCGATATGAGAAACTTTCCCTTCCACGTTGTTATTCATAATTATAATTAGTCGTGGGATTAGTCCGATGGTGGAAGAACGTAGTTTTGTAAGAACTTTAATACGTTGATAGATTTTTCTTCCCTTATACGAACGAAAATTATTGCAGTTTTGCAATTATTTTACATGGAATATGACAATGTGAAATTTACTTCTAGAACCTTTCCTGTATCAGTATATACCTTAGATATATATGTATGTAATTTAACAAAAGAAATTTTGAAGTTTTTTGAACTTTCAACGATAAGCGATTTGAGTTGTAAAAATTTTCCCAATAGTTTTAATACTGCTAAAGTATTATAAGCGTAGTTATAAATATCGAGAGAACTTTACGTCTTGTTCATAACAATTTTTGGTTCTCGTATCATTCTCGTAACGATGTCTAGATGAGCAAAAAACATCTTTCCACAAAAGCTTTCAAGCTTACCTTTCTTTTAAAAAAAACCACGAGACAGGGTTGAAAAAGCTAAATAGCATCTTTTTGCTTAGGTATTTTAACTTGATAGCCGGAGCTCGTTAACTTTTACCAAACTATAAGCAGAGTTTGGTGAGTACAAAACGAAAGAGTCTCCTATTTCTTCTTTTTTCTTTTTATTCATACACATCTTGATTTTTCGTATAGTTTACCTTTTATAAAGTGGTATTGTTTATCGTTAAAAATGAAGAAATTTTTCAATGTTAAATTTAATAAAAAATCACAATCTCTCTTTCTCTTTCTATCTCTCTTTCTTTTACTGTCCTCTCCCTTTTTATCGTTCATATTAGTAAACGGGTCTCATATATTTTATGGTCGCATGAAATATTTATTTTAACAAAAATGGGCGAAAAGTAAAACTCTTCTCGTACAATTCATTGCTCGATTTAATACTTCGTAACATCGTGCGAATGTGAAGCGAAATACATACTCTTGTTTCTGACTAAATATGTACTTTTACGTACCACATTATCATATTATTTTATTATTTACTCGTTTTACTATTATTAAATTATTTACTCGCGACAAATAATGCAAAAATATATGAAATATTCCAAGCAAAAGACTTATTTACAATATTTAGCATGCGAAATAAATTTCTGCTTAAACACCATTTTTTGAATTACGTTGATAAAGATATAGAATTTTATAAATCCCTGTAATCTACTTAGAAATGATCGTTTGCGTGAAACTGAATGTAAACGAATAAATATTTCGAAGGAATATCGGTTAACCAAAATATAAACCGGCATTGTGCGACCGATCACGCAAATGAACCAATTATAATTATCTGTTCAGAGTTAAGTTTTCCTGTACACAGGAAGTATAACCGTTAATGCCATCAATTATCCTCGTGATTATTAATAGTATGTGCGTTATTAATTCAATCCAGCCAGTTAATTAATTTAATTGATGTCTTTGCTGATAGTATCGTCGCTTCGTCGCTTCAAATTTCATTTTGTTCGCCTTACTCCAATCTAAAATCAAGCTTTCCCTGTACCTTTTTTTCATTGGAAACGCTACGCCATTTCACTGTGATCGTGATTTTTTATTTGTCTTTTCTCGATTTACAAGCAGTCGTGCAGGCACACTGATTTCTTGATTCTCGGCGCTGATTTCTGTTTTTTCTTCGCGCAAACATTTTCGTAATACGCTTGCGTGCGTCCTTCGATGGATTTTCGTTTACAAGCGAACTCTATGAAGTCTCTAGAATTGGATATTTCTCTTTTTTCCTTCTCTCTAATTTTGTTCTCCCTTTTTTGTTTAAATTTCGAGGAATGTCACGAATGTTCGGAGTTACTTCTCCTAGCGAATAAAACGAGCACGAGTGGGCGGGTGGAGAAAAAGTCCTGGTATCCAGAACGCAGAACGTTCTAGCTCGAAAATTATCGGTTTAAAAGTTTCTGTTTATTGGAAACTTTAAGGATATATTACGATTATACGTGTACTTGGATGTGTATTATATTAATATTTGCTTTTATGAGAATTTCAATCAGTTTTTAGATCATCAAAGTTTTCGTTGCATTTGTAAACATACTTTATATGGAACAGAGCGTGTGCTTTGCGCAAAATCAACGTGTATTCGATAATAAAATCATAATACGTATAAGCTTTTAGACGATTACAGACGCGAATATCATACGATACATTTTGACAAATTTTTCGTATTTTCGAAAGATATGGATCTGTTTTAACTGCGTAGGTTTTATCATACGTCCCTGTATTTTTTGAAATAAAAGTTATCAAGCTTTAAATATTTTGAAATTTCAAAATTTCAACTATTTAATCTTTCAAATCTTCAAATCGCTTTAGATTTACAAATTTTAACGATAAATCGTGTACATTATACAATACCAACAAATCGCGCAGCGGTGAATAGAAATAAATGGAATCTGTGAATCGCTTATTTCAACTATATTCTCACAAAATTTGAATTTCAATTATTACATCGCAATTTACCTACTTACGTAACATAATTAACCCTGATATAATGCTCAAATCGTTATATTTCACTCGAGACGAAACGAAAAGGATTTGTAAAATTTTTAGATGTTTAATCTACAACTGGTAAGGTGGAGTCGATGGAATCCTCGAAAATTTCACGTTTATGGAAATCTGAAAAATACGTACCGATGGTTTATAACCTACGATAGCAGCTTCCATAAATTTGCGAACGTTTCTATGTCATAAAATGGTCACTTTCGATTTAATCGATGAACAGTCGATAAAAAGTGTAACCAAGTAGATTGGTAAAAAGGGATTAGATCGCTAAAAGAAGAGTAGATCGATAAAGAAGGAATAAATCGATAAGGACGAAAAGAGTGGTATTTGAAGCCTCCGACAGGAGGCATCGGAACGCGCGCCATTTCAGTTATTGTAATATTTCTAGAGGAAAGGTTAACGGAAGTCAGGAGCTATTTTTTGAGTAAATTTTCTTAATATTCCTATCAAATATTCTAAATAATGCGAAGTAGTTGTGTCTTTACGAAAAATTAACAACAATCCATACCAGGTGCACGTCAACATACGACTTAAACGAGAAACCATGCATATACACGACAATCGAAAGTATTGCAACAATAAGTATTTAAATTTGTACTTATTAGAAAAGGATGAAAGGTATAGATTTCATGGTCAAAAGTTTTACGTTCGAAAATGCAAAAGTTTATTACCACGAGTATTAGTTGATCGTAAACTTATAGGATACTTGATAAAGTGACTTGACTTTGTTAGATTTGGAGTCCTCATTTGTTGGTTACTTCGAATTAGTGGAAAATGTAGTTGCATCCTTGTTGCAGCAGATCCTTCGACTTTTTCATTTCTCGTTCAAACTTCAGATATTTCTTTACGGTAAGTTATGGTTATAGTTGTTTCGTATTTTGACGAACTATCGTTACAGTTATATATATATATGTTCAGAAAAGATCTTTATGAGTGTATACATTGGGTTTTCAGGTATTTTATTCGACAAAATGATCGTTCAGAATACACATCCGCTGTAACCATAGCCTTGGGAAAATATAATTTGTTTCAAAATGGGTAAAAGAACGCAATAGGGTTAAACTACATTTTCGCCATTAATTCGATTCAACTTCTAATCAAGTAAATCACGTTGTTTCTGTTTCAGGTGACGTATTATGTGGTGGACAGCGACAGGAACGAGGGAAAGGATTACTTCGAGATCAACAGAGAAACTGGCGATATCTTCACGAAGGTGATGTTCGATCGTGAAAAGCAGGGCGCGTACGCATTGGAAGTGGAGGCCAGGGACGGTGCACCTTCCGCGAGACCCAACAGCAACGGCCAGCCGAATTCTGGTAAGTAGATCATTGAATGCCGCTGCACTATGCTTTCGACACTTTTACCTGGTGGCTCGTGCGCCACGTCTGCGCACTACTCGCGATTCTACCGTGAAACAGGAAAAACCCGAATCGACGGCAATTTAACTTAGAGCGTGCAATCGTATTTTCTTATGCGAACACAGGGACGACGGCTGTTGTCTTCTACATCGAATCGTCCCTACACGCTGATTTAGGAACGATCGATTCCTGAATTTCACCGACCAAAATGTAGAGACACGGTCGAAGGAGTAGAAGTGAAAACGAACGCAACGTTGCTGAATGAAGGTTGAGAATAGGAATTGGAGGATCAGTGGTAGATACAACTAAGAGTGGTCATTTTTAAATAATGTATTATTTTGGAAAAATTGGAAACACTTGTGTATCACATCTTTTAGCGATAGGTTTTTGTCGGTAATTTTATGAGAAAGGTTAATGCTTTCTCGTAAGATTACTAAATAGGCTGTCTTTTTAATTTTAAAAGATAAAACGAGCCTCGAATATCCGTAAAATATATACGAGCGAGGGCTATTAAGAAAATTTCAGGTGGGGTTACGAATACCATGGTAGTTTCGTTCACGAAACTTCCTTTATAAATTAGGCAAAAAGCTTGTTTTGCATTTAAAAGCGATACATAAGCCACGTTATTCGGTGAAACTGTAGGCCATCTAACTACTGCCTGTTAAAGTGAATTCAAAGTTTAATGGCACAGTTGAAAATAAGATTTTTCATGAAGCGAATAGTCAAAGGAAATCATCAGCTTCATCGAAAAAGCTAGTATTTTTCTTTGTATTCCATTAAATATAGCCGTAATACGGAGAACAGTTGTGCTTCGTAGTCGTATAAAAGTTCCCTCTATTTCAACCACATTTCGTGTTTCTCAGTCTGAAGAAAATAAACGAAATTAAACATCGAAATTCTATTGCATTTTGTACACAGCTATCAGTGCGCTTCTAGTTTAAAACTAAATTGTCCGTAACTTGGAAAATAGACCTCGGACGAAATTTTTATCCAAGAACTTTCTTCTTCCATCTAAATATCGCTCATTTTTCTCATTTGTATTTTACGTGAAAGATCCGACTCTAAAGTCACGTCACAGTTGTTACTTTACCGTTTCGGCCAATTCCACGATTACGGTCGAAAGGTGCAGGACGTGATGGCGATAACACACGGCCAGAAATCTTTTTACGAGGCGGTTCGAAAGGTCCGACTGCTTTGGCGATGTCGCGTCGCGGACCAATAGTCGGTTTCCACCGCTCTTAGAATTCCGGTTTAGAATTCCGTTCTCGGTTGCAAATTTATCGGCTATGCCACGATACCGTATTCAATTCCTTGGCTGACACCGATGTAGTCCAGCGTGTCCACGTAGAATTTGCAATCGCATAATGTTTGCTCGGCAAATTACTCTGCACGTGTGCTTAAGGAGCGAGCCAATTGGTCACGTTCCCGTAACTTTTCATGAGGAGCCACGGCAACGTTTACGTTATACCGTATGTACTATGGACCGACTGCTCGTTGTTTCGTGTCCAATCAGTCGTGCATCTAGGAAATTTCGTTTCGTCGTGGAAACTAGACCGCAATCGGAATCGTGACGGTTGCAAGTGGCGAATTTATGATGTTTCGAGGGCAAATGGGATTTCTCGGAGATACACGCGTTTATGGCACGACTCTACTTTTATGAAGATATAAGGGTTTTCTCGTGATTTTGGGGAGAGAGGAGAAGGGCCAAGTAAGAGTTGTTACGACCTAGAAATAAACGTGTAAATAGCGAGGTTGAATAAGATATTTTTCTAGGTTGATGAAGAAGGTAATCGTAAAAAGGTAAAAAGGTTTTGTTTCTCTCTGTTCAAGATTTCACGTATGATAGAAAGTAGGATATTTTGAACGATAGTAGAAGTATTAGTAAAGGTATCTCTGTCTATTGGAATGTAAACATAATTAAGCTATAAAAATTCGAGAACCGTAGCTAAGTTAATAATACAAAGAGAAATACCTTTATTAATCGCATTCTACTTTGCCGTGCTAAAAATTGGCAATTCTTTGATTGCTTCATGAAGCTTCTAATTTGAAGTTAAAAGATCCTATAACTTATAATGATTCTTGTCAAAAATAATTCGATTTACGATTAATTTCTTCGTAGATTGTTTCTGAAATTACTCACGAAGTATAATGATATATAAAGCATAGTAAATTCGCAACTTCACAATTCGTGGAATTTTCTCTCTAATATTGGACAAAGTATTATTTCACTTTAATTTCACCAGTGACTTTTTGCTTCTAACGTTATATCATCGTTTGTGACATAAAACTGTTAAAAATTTAATTATCGTTCGCCTCTTTTTGTCATAAAATTGTTTAACTTGCTCTTCTTATAGCTCAAACTGAATCTGCTGTGGAAACAGTATGGAGATATTTTGAAACGTTAAACATCGAAACTATGGAACAAATTGGATCGCCGAGTTTTGACTATCGCCGTACAGTAAGAAAATATTATATGAAAATACAAGAAGCATAGAAAGCAGAAGTATCGAGAAAAATTGTATTTAATAGGAATTAAAGCAAAATGAGTAACCTGCCGAATAAAAGAAACGCGTTAAGGAGAAAATTGCTTGGCTGCGTGATATTGTACGCAACGAGGAAGCAAAACAACAATCGCTGAATTCATTGTTGGAAGTTTGGCGTGTGTTTTCTTAGCCTGGAAAATCTCGTTTCATCTTCAAACATTGGACTTTCCGTCTACGATTTTGAAAGTTCTCGTTTTACGAATTTCCTAACGCGGTGAGAAAGATTGTTGAAAATTCATCGGGTTTCGCCTGGTCTGTGTAACTTCCAACGAGGACCTCTCCAAGTATTTTTTAAAATAAACAATGAATTCGCAATTGAAGTTTACCATTCCGCATTTACAACTATTTTCTACCTTGTAAATAAAGGTCGGTTAAGGCAATTAGGGTAAATCGTGAATCTTTTGTAATATTAAAGGTAAGAAAGGGCAGAAAGCACTGTGAATTTGAATAACGTAGCAAGCTTTGCTTTCTTTGCTTGTTCCGTAATGCCGCTACCTAGTGAAGTTTAATCTTTCCCCTTTAAGCTGAAATACAGTCTTTTTTCCTGCTGTACTTCGACCGTGCAGAATATTTTCCTCGTACAACCGAGAAAAATAAAATGCTCGACATTTAAATAGATAGTATAAAATATTTTTACTTTTCGTCTTGACCCATTTATGGGAATAACATACGTTATGTATGTAACATAAGGGAAGATACAAAAATATGCTCTCGTCACCGACAGTTGTTTTGTTTAAATCTCAGCGCAAATATTTTAGAAAATATGGGAAATTAAATGTTTTGACAAGGTAAGGAAAGATAGATTCGTAAATAACGTCGATCGACAAAACCCTGTAGAATTAAGCAAAGAATAGAGTTAAGAATTAAGATGAATTTTCCGCGATAGGGAACAGTTGTGCGGAATTTATTAGGCAACTTAAAAAATGATACTTGTTTAGTAACAAACGATCGTAAATGATGATAACGCAAAAACTGATTACCATTTTCGACGCCGCTTTTATACACAAGGGTGGTATACGTATATCCCGCAATGATTATTCCATTATTGGCTTTTCGGTATACGCGTTTTCCCGCTGCCGAACAACCACCTAGTCGCGGATACGTGAAAATTTATAACGTGTAATGTATTTTGTTAGCATATTTGATGGCCGTATCTACATTATATTACGGGCGACTAAATTTCGAATAATGGCTCGTTTTTCACAGGGATGGCAAATTTGTCCCGTTAGCAGATTAGTTGAAGCGCCGTGGCTACATTTCGCCGTATTATGAGCTTTATTTGACATGAAACAACAGCGAATGCGCTACGCGACGATTGTTGTCCAACGGCAACGGTTCTATAATTTTCTTCTCGCGAGTTCTCAATCCCGTCTCTGCTAACGATCGAGAAACGAGTTTATGTTTCAGTGAACGTTTTTTTTTTGTACAATCCAGCAACCTGTTGAAGGCTTAGGAAGAGATTTAAGGGAGAAATAAAAGGTGTTCTTTAGTTATTAAATTAATATAAAGTTATCCACTTTCCTGTACTTTAATTTGATCGTATTATTTGAAGATATTTGTGAACATACTTTCTTTCTTTGTATATAATAATTTTCTACAATGGCTTATGAAAGTATTTGGACATTTTTTTGGAAACTTTTTAGGATCGTTCTGTCGAAACTTGAAAATCCAACTGCTTTGCCCTTTGACGTTTTTTTTTTTCTGTACAATATAAAATGAAAGACAGAAAGGGGTTTCAAGATATACGACTTTCGTTCGGATGGTAAAACGAATTCTAAAGTTCAGGAAATATTGATATCCAGTGTCTGTTTTTATTCGTATTTTTTCAGCTAATTCCACTTGAAAGCTCGGTAGGTAGAAAATATACGAGCAATCAGGAGTAAAATATTTTTAGATTTTTCACGCCAAATCGTATGATCGTCTATATATGTTTTAAAAGCCACGATGATTGAACAAAGATTAGTAAACGTTTGGAATGGAAGATATTCGTGAATTATTAATAACACATTTTAGCCAGCCGATCGTTTCGTACGGATCAAATTGCTGTTATTTTTCATACGATACGTAAATTTTGCTTCCGTTAGCTTTTTACTTCAAAGCAAAATTCGTTGAAAAGAGCGTCGCTTCTTTGATATTCGACAAAAATTGATAAATACACGGATGCTGATTTCGTGACTTAATCCGTGCAGTTTGTAATTTAGTCGGTTGCTAATTGGCGAGCATTCGTATCGAGATTTATTTCCAAATATCTGAAAAATATATCTGATATATTTTAAAATATATTTCCAATTTAACGTTAGAAAATTTCGCGTTGACGAGTTAGAACAAAGTTCGTCATATGCTGTAAGTAGCCAAAGGGGGAAATTTGCGTCTATCAAGTAATTTGTCTAATGCTCTTAAACATTTTCCTTCTTCCAACTTGCTCGAAACATTTCGAATAAATTTGATGCCTGCCGAAACTGTGGGAAGTGGAGGTCTTTCGAAGTTGACAGTATTGAAGTCTTGGAAACTTTCTAAACTTCTTAATGTTGCGAAGCTTTATGAAAGTCGCGAGGAACGAAGATTGACCAATTTTATGATCGCTGAACGAATATGAACGAGGTCGTTAGAAAAATGGCACGTTCTATCGTTAGCACCGCTATAATAGCTATATGTATGTGTCGATTGATTCGCACAGCAACAGAGCAATCGATAAGTTTTCGACTGTAAGTATAAGACGAATATAAACGAGTACAGCAATAATCGTTAAATCTACGTGATTCGTGTTAACACGAACCGGCTACGTGTAAATCACGAAAAGACATAATTTTACCTTAGCGAGGGCAAAAGCGCTAATTAACCGCCACGCTGTGGGTAGAGCAAAAAAGGCCCCAGTGAATTTATCAGTTTTTCCTCGTGTCGTACGTGTCACACCAATGTAGAAAGTACAAACGTATCGTGATTTCGATTCGTAATAAATTTCCAATCGACGTTACCAGCCACAGTGCGTTCCATTTTTGGCCACGGCTCGCATAAATCGCCCGCAAAAGTTTTGCCATGACGTGGAACTCGTCGGGAAGGTCGGCTGTTGACGACGTTTTTCACACCCACGCGAATATCGCGATTGGAAAAAACCGGATCAGTTTATCGTACTTTATCGCTTGTTTTTCGCATTAATGATTCTTGACTAGGTGAATTACGTTCTGGTAAATTTAGATTTTCTCATTTTCTGCTCTCTTCTGTTTCTTTCCGCTCCATATTTTATTATATAATAATAAGAAAAACTGATCGCCTAGCTACTCTTTTAAATCTATTTTAATTATGTACACGGGAGCTGAGATTATTGCTATTTCAACGTGAAACATTTTACCGAGACTTTTTCAAAAAAATTCTTCGCGTCCTTTAATAAATATAAAAATTCCCCAGTCAACTTCTCATACTGTCAAAATAAAATTTAAACACAATAGCGATTTATCGTCTTCGATCTTTTTTTTTTCGGTCGCCCATTTATTTTCTCTTTACATTGATTTTCACTTTACACGAGACAATGACACGAACAAGTGACGCGTACAATGGAATGGAATATCCATAAATTTCCCTTCAATAATTCATGGAAAGGGAGCAATTTAAAATTCAAATGGAATTTTCAATTAAATAAAACCAAATGCGTTAGCTTATTATTCGAATTCATATCTCGTTTATACTTGGTCTATACTTTCGGATCTTGAAATATTTCAATTTTCATCTACCTCTCGATTTTCATTTATCGAACAAATTTTTCTTCCACCGTTACCAGTTCCTCTATATTTTCTAAAATCTTCGCGAAACTTTAACATTCTTGTTCGTTCGTGATTACGTAATGAAACGAACATCCTTGTGTCGAAGAACGGTGGTGTCAGGTCGGAGTACAACCTGAATCCTCGCCTTAAATCGGGCTGCGTTGCGTGAAAACCGCAAAGTGATCCGAACAAACGGCCCGGGTTAAAGTAAGTATAATGGAGAGCAAGATTCGAGCGTAGATAGCGGAACAGGTTAACCATATTTATTGGAACGCCGGTGCAAGTGGATAGCCTGGTCGCTTTGCATTATGAAGAGAGAAACGCGGTTGGATCTGGGGTCGCGTTTCTATCGCGTGTTTCACGAAGGGATTCCGGCTTGTCGAGGTCTGATTAATTAACAAGTGCTTTCGCACCTTTGTTTCTACGCTTTGTTTTCTCAAGAAACAATGTACAGTGTATTTAAATACGTAGAAAAATTCATCAGACTCTTGGTAAAAAATATTTGAGAATTGCAACTCGAACTAAACGGAAGTTCGTGCAGGCGTACAGATCGAATATCTTTACATCTCTTTGTAACGGATAAAATATTTTAATTGTATCAGAATCTGTAAGCCAGAATCGAAACATCGATTTTTATTTATTTGTAATTTTTATTTCTTTCGAAGGTACTTCAGGTATATTAAAATTTATAATGATTTCGATTCTCTTTGAAAGAAGCTCTAATCGATATTATTATATTCATTTGCAACTTTTTAAACTACTCCATGTTTTAATTGTATTTAACTTTACGAACGTGTAAACTTTCTTCGTAAATTTTAATTAACGTTAGTATCAATCTGTGACTTTTCATATTTTTTAAATGTTGCTATAAAGTTACATTAATGTTGGAATTAAAATTTACAAGCCCTTTGACGCTCTACGCGAATTTCAATTAAACGTCGATATTCGCTAAATTTTTATATTTTCGGAGAATTTTCTAAAGAGAAAATTTCGGATTGAATTTCGAAACTCTCGCGATTCATAGGTAGCATACATCAGTGATTTTTGTCATACTATTTGGTAATTTCCATCAAAGCATGTTGCATCGGCGCTCGATTATTTAGTAGCTGTATTTGCAATGACGGATATCACTTTAATAAATTTGCTCGATGTTTGAAGCGGAGAAGCGTTTAGTATAGCCATAGCAAGTAATTAGTTATACGGTTGATGGTAGATCGAAATGGATGCCGGATAAAACGTAAAACGGTTGCTTCAGGACGTTTTAATTAAAATCTAACAGGAAAGTATTGACTTACGGGTCCGCATTTTGCGGTCGGACCAAGACTTTGGTTAAATCTCTCCATAGGAGTCATAGACATGTGACGCTGTTCTTTACCGTAAAATTCTGTGAGGGACATAATAAATCACTAAGTTAATCCTTTTGCTGTCGTGAAACGCAAGTTCGGCGCAAAGCAAAAAACGATAATATATCGTCGAGTCTGTAGCAGCGTTTCTTGACTATGCACAATACGTATGATATGTGGAGCCGAGCAACAGAAATAACAAATTGTATTTTTCTCCCGTGTGAAAAATTTCTCGTTTGAAACGGTATGTATTGGTACATTTTAATATATCTATATACATATACATGTATATATTATATAACATAAGTAATATATTCTTAAATTTTCGCCTTAATTTCTCGATTGATTTTTAAAAGGTATAATTTGCACAATATTTCATTGATAAAGTCTTGATACTAGTTTCGTTACCTTCTTTATGCTTGAAATTACCTCCGTCTAATGCACTATAAAAAGTGAATTAAAATAAATTGTTCCGGTTAACTTCTTGCACTAGATTTCTGGCTCTCATTACTGTTCCACATAAAGGAGCCAAAGTGTTTCAAATAGCACTTTGCCATTACAAACTAATTAAGTTTGTCGAATCTAGATAACGCGATTAAAGATCCACGACGTAATTATAAATTCTAGATAATTAAGGATCTATTCGCAGAACTTTTTAAATGAATAATGCAGATGATGTGGCATTTCGCGTAGAAAACAGCAGCACGGAAATAATTTAAATACGAAACATATGGAAAATAGGGTAAATGAAAATTTCAAATAAGTAGAATAAATGAGAATGCATATGCGCATGACACAGGGAATCGCGATGTCTCTTAAATTTAAACGAGCGCGCTATTGGGTGGCGTTTAAGGCAAATTATATTTTACTCTAGGATAGTAACAGAGAAAATGGAAGTGTCACGGTTTTGGTGCGATTTAACGCGCGCCCGCGCTCCTGCCGAGCATCGTTCATTAACAATGCGATTTAAATTAAGCGATATGAACGTTTCGGATTCTACAGGGGACTTCGTGAATGATTTAGCATAAATAGCAGCGTTATACCTTCTCCCGGTGGGGCGTACATGTTCGTCGTCCAAATTTCGAATATAAATTAACAATACGGTGTTTGTGTAACGTGACATCGCAATTGATACCATCGGCTAATTATTAGTAACCGCGTTTACGTTGAACCATGAATGAAAAGCGATCCGTTACAGGCGAAATATGAAATTAATTAGTACGATGACTTTGTTTGTACGCCCAATAAAATACGTACCTAATACGACCGACCGCGACTAATACGAATTTCATATATATGGTGGTATTATGCGGAAAATTTAGCGCTATACGCGATGCGTATCCAGCCTCTTTTCCAAGTACGTACGAAAAGGGAAGATGGCGATAGAATATTATCTCCAAATTTCTGACCGCGTTCTTCACGAACGTATGATCTTCGACAATTACGACACTGGAACGAAAGTGCATCGGAAACCGATCGATCGATCGATCGAGTGAAACGTAAGAGAAAACGGATGAAAAATGACCAGTTGTGAATTGCACGAATTAAACGTGAGCCGGTTCGCAGCCGGTTGGAAACGGGGAAGCGTGGTAACGTTTTCTGATGCGGTAAATTCTAATCGTATCAGCGGGATATCGGTCTCATGCAAATGCGGAAAGTTTTAAGTCGCGCGGCCAACGACGAGCAAGACGAGCGTGGCGAATTGCGGCTAAGTGGAAGTCTCTCTCAGGACAAGTGTTAAATTGCAATTATGCTAAATCGTAGCTCGTAGCGGGTGAGAAGAGGAACAGACCGTTACGTTGCACGTTGCACGTTGCACGTAGGAAAGCCGTGTTAACGATACCAGAGTAGCGTCGTAAAATTTCCACATTCCCTGTGTCGGACGTGGTTAACAACCAGCCATCCTCACGACGAATTGCTGTCTGTAATTAATTGTGTCCTCTAGTTGGCTGATGATTAAACGGTAAGATTGTCGTTTACGCCTGGACACCGCCTACTCTCGAAACACATTTAATCTGAATTTATTTGTTCGCATTTGCAAGGGTTTGCAACGAAAATTTAAAACGCCTTCTACCGAAACGAAGTCAAGATATACGCACTTTCGTTCGTAACTAGGATCTGTATTAAGATGATTTTACACAAAATACGATAATTGACGCAAATTGTCCAAGAAATCGTTCAAATCGATCATAATTTTGCGTTCGCTCGATCGATGAATTTCGAATTCAATCTGCGAAACTAGATGGTACTCGAATTCGATACTATTTTGAGTAGCAAAATAGTAGCTCCCTTTTTTTGGCAGCGGAAAATATTTAAGCGTCTGTTATCGTCGTTTAAATAATAAATTTTGATTTGGCCGGTTGTATAAAATGCATCTTAAATCGATTGATAACGATATTAATTAAGTCAACGAATAACGCAGAGCTACTCTGAATAACTTAAGCTTCTTACGCGAAGTGAATGAACCAACAACATCGTGACCGAACGAGTATTGATCGCGTGTTTTGTGCATCAAGCATAGAGAAATATCTACATTTTCAGTAGCATACTCTGCAATTTTACCGTCTCTCGTTCTCTCTAACTGTGAAAGCTATCTATATTCTTTAGAATCAAAATATTTAATATTTGCATCTCAAACTCGTCGCAGTAATTAGGATGTGATTAATTTTTATACGTATGTACGTTTGTGAACATCAAAGCAACGAATAAAACAGAAGGATAACGATTCTCGTCGACGTAAAATCAGCATGAAAACTAAACAAAATACACGAGGGAGATATTTCCCTGGCTTTATTTAAGTTAGACCTGCGTAGAACTTTGGTTGACCGCTAAAATGAGGAAAGCCATAATTCCGAATGTAGCTCGAACTATGTCTTTATCTCCGACAAGCAACGCAAATTTCAAGTATTTAACGAATCTGCGATGAACCGTATAATGCTACGATATATAATTGTGTTTGAAACGAAAGACCGAGATAATAATTCACGGAATATTTTTGCGCTGTTGAATAATAATTTTGCTTTTGTTCGAAGGTAAAACTATAAAAATATAAATACGTACGTACGACGATCTGATTATCCGCTATTGGAGCAGAAAACGAAGAACAAAGAAATAATATATAAAACGGAAACGTTTTACGATATTTAAAACAACGGTCGTTTATCGATCGAAAAACTCGCTTTAATTACGATCGCGTAATTTAGGTGAAATAAAAAGCCATTAGAGTTTAGTAACGAACACGTAATCACGTACATACTCGGATAGTACTTGGAGTCTCTATAACTCGCAACCACCTTGCCAACGTCGAGATCTTAACGTTAATGGGATAGCGTTCGAGCTTGAAAGCAGCTCGATTCGAGTCGACTTCGTGTAAAGTAATTCCGTGCGAACTCACGAGAGAGGTTCGTTTCGCGACTTCGTCGTCTCACGTTCAATTCCGTTGCTTTTTCGTCCGGTTACGTCAGCAGTCAAAGTCGAAGTTTACGGTCGATGAGATCCGATTGTTATCGATCGATCCGTTAACTTCCGTCGACGAATGTCGTTTCGCGGCGAGATTTGCCCAATCGAGAAAGCGTTATGGAAAACGATCGAAAGATAAAGAAAAAGACGAAGACTAAGTGCAACAGTTGGAGGGAAAATAAAACAAAATTCAATTACTTTGACGGTATTTTTCGTAATGGGAAATTTTACGTGCTAATTAAAGCCCGAAAAAAAGACGAGCAAAAGATAATGGTTTTACGTTATTTCGCTTTGCCTGTAAGTTGAACTCGCACATTCATGTATGCTCAATCCATGCGAAATCAATTTAAGTAAAGTGGATTTGTCTTCTTTTACTTTTATCTTCTTTATTATTCCAGTAATTCTTATTCATAGGTTGGCCTGTATCATTCGATGTTAACAGGATGCACTGGTTTTAGGACATCTTCGCTCCTATCAGGGATAACCCTCGAATCGAGAATTCCTAACGCGCTGTCCACTCAGAGTAATCCGTTCAAAGTCCTACGATCTCAGGGTGTTTCTTCGTTTGACGTCCCCTGATCCCCAAAATCATGAATATCAGAAACACGTAAAACCAACGGAACCGCTATATATGGAAAGCAAAGTTGTCTATTTATGAGACATATTATCAAATGGAATTCCATATCGCAGCTATTTAAAGTGCGTTCCTATCCGAAAGATCGAAAGACGATAATCCTTGTTGTTTCGTTAAGGGTTGATCTGTTTTCGGTGATAATTGAAACGTAGATGTGAGAAAAATCTAACGTTACACGAATACGATACGTTATCGATGTACGTTTTTCTGCTCGAACAACTTCGTTTACCTACTCGTTGTTGGTCTCTTTTTCTTTGTAATCGTTTAAAGCGCGCGTCTCCCTTTTTGCGTATCGCTGCGTTCGATAGCAATTTCCTTCAGTTACATAACTACGGTAGCTGTTCAATTTTCAAAGAATTTCACGAACCGAACGAACAAGCAATTATCAGAGACGAAAAGTTGCTCGCCGACCCTTTTCTCTTTTATTCGACCTGTATTTCTTTCTTTCGTTCTTTCTTTTCGGTAAACCAATGAATAATCAAAGCGTGAACGTTTGATCGCGAGAACGTCGAGTTGCGGAGAAATAGAACAACGTGTGGACGCACGCTCGAAAGAAACTTTTATTTCTTCCTATTGAATCGACGTTTTGTGAATGGTTCGACGGCGAATGTCGAATAGTATACTGTACCGTGCAACAATAGTCGTCTGCAACAGTGACACGCATTCGAAACGAAATTGGAGCAAGCAAAGGTTGCTCTTACGGGCGTAGCTGAGTCAGATAGACTACGCTTCCTTCGATCTTTTTCTGTTTAACATTAGCTAACCGTTTAACCTTTTTTATGGTGCGATGAAACGACCAGGAATTCACAAAGGATGAGTCGGAATTATTTCTTTGTTTATTTATTCATTATCAAGAACTTGTGCATATGTAGCGTCTATCAAATAGACATTAATGCAAAATTCTTCTGTTTGTCTCTCTCCTTGAAAACATTTTTTAAGACAGACTTTACACATCGTGATACTAAACATCGAAGGGCTGCAATTTAATTTACACAAAAACATTCTCGCAAACATCTCGTTATACACGGAGTTGCAAGCAACAATTGCGCTATTCAAAAATACGATATTAATTAACATTTTTTAACCGTGTGAATTCATCCTTACGCCTACCGTGATAGCGAAAGTGATTAGTCGAATGGAAATCGTAAAAGGCCAATCGAGAGAAAGTCCATCGATTAACAGGAGGTGGTTCGGCGATTGAAAACATTTCAATTTTTAGAAACGAAGACGCGGTTGAAAAATTTCTTCCAGTGCATTTCCAAGCGAATCGATAGAACCACTTATCGCGAAACGCTAGCCATTAGCGGCGACATATTTTTAGCGAAGCTTCTGCTTCTTTTGGCAAACATTTGCCGTATAAACGATGCATATACCCTCGTTTTGACAGTATTTGGTGCGAGGCGCGCCCACGCTTAGAGGATTAATGCGCAGTGAATGCGAATGCCGTTTTGTCGTAGCGAACAATCGATGGAATTTGTCGCGCGGATTTTTAATTTCGCGATCGAACGATCATATCCGACAAATACGACAGAACAATGGCATGGTAATTACCGTCAGCCGACCGAGCAATACTTTCGCGCTTTGCTCGACGAAAATGAAACGAAATGCAATTTCAATTGCGTCCAGTCGAAGGAATAATAAGTGCGATCGGATGCTCGAATAGGAAAAAACGTGGAAGATTTAAAATCGTGTTTGGAACGCGGATGGAAGCGTGCCCTTTTCCGCTTTTCAAAGAAACTTTCTCTGGCAAGATTAAAGCGTGCAATCGAACGCGTTTCGTGCCTTTATCTCGCACGATCGTTGGCACAAGTTTTCACAGCGGCGGTCAATCCATTTTTTTCTTTTATCACGTTGACCAACGGATGATTCTTCAAAGCAAAAGTTCTATGCTATGTGACAAAGGAAATATGAAGTTTGAATTCTCTACACGAATTTCTTTACCGGTGTTGCTTCATTTCGATATTTATTTATCGTGGAAAAGAATATCGTTGAGTTTTTAGCATATTTGAAGGAAATGCATCGATGAAACGTTTTAAAGATACCGTTTCAAACGATTAAGAAAGAACGTACGATTCGTTTAGCCTAAATCTTGTATACTTGTGTTCGTTGTGAGAAACAAATTGAGATAACGTCACAGTAATAATAGAAATTAATTGTTCTGAATATCATTGGAAAAGTAGCTCGGTATTTTTCATTTAATTATCTGCATGTAATCGCTTGAAAGCGCGCGCGGGATATAAATACGTACGTACGTATGTATGTATAAGTTGCCAAAGAAGATTCGCGGATCCAGACGCAAAAAAATTGAAGAGTGCCGCTTTAGTTAGAGCATGGTCGAGCTGTTGCTGCGAAAACATTGTTCCCATCCACAAAGCCCGTGGAACTGAGTCAAAGAGGAAACGTGTAGTTCCCGTGTTACCTTTCTCTGTTTGCGTTTCCATTGGCAAGACCAAGAACGCATAAAACAGAACGAAACAAAAACTGAGAACAAATTAGGACGCGTTTCCTTGTTCGTAAGAGGATTGTCTTCACAGGAGCCATACACGTGCGCACGTTCAAAAGAAATGTAAATTTTCAGCTCTAATTTCTAAACCCTTTAGTCCATCCTCTTCGTTCTTTGTGCAGCATTTATCGAATCACCGACGACGATTCAAACGAAGATTTTGAATAAATGGAAAAAATATTGTTTTACATTTCGTATCGTTAAAACTTTTATCTTCGAACGATCATGTAAATTGCCATCGGGCATGATGAACCGATGGAACATTCCGCATCTATTCGTTGCGTACAATTTCGCAAAGCATTATTCAAAGCATCTTTGCATCCGGATGGATTATTTAAGAAAACGTGGCAGTCGTGTCTAATTTATTCAAACTAGGAAGAAGGTTCGAGTCGTATCGATTGAATTTCTTGTAATGAAATCTCTTTCTTCGAGGGAAACTGTTGCCCCTTTCAAGGAAGAAGGGAGCGGTATACGCAATATCGGAAAAGAGAAAGATAAGAGACGCGATTCGAAACGGTGGCGTGCTTTGATTTGCGATAAAAAGGGAGCCTGAGGTCTCGCGTTCAACTTGCATTGTTATCGCTGGCACTGTTTCCTAGAGAAATTAATGCGCGCACGGTATACCGATGCGAAAAAGAGAGGATAAAAAGCAACGCAGCGCCGCACCGTGCCGTGCCGTGCCGTGCCGTGCCGTGCCGCCTGAGGATAAAGGATCGTTTTATAGGATAGCTGTGCTCCTTTAAGAGGAAAGGATTTGCTCGAAGGTTCGCTTTAAAATAAAGATCCGTGATATTTCAGAAATGTATTTCCTGCTGCGTTTTTACGTAATTTGCATTTCTTGCGCTCCTATTTCCTTTCTTACTTTCTTTAATGCGTTGTATAAAAATGATATTTTTCGTCGTTTTCGGTGGTATCGAGACACGGGATCGGTCGAATAAAAGGAAAATTTGTAAAGCGAACGAGTGTATTAATTCGTTAATGACGGAAACGTAGTTTATAAAAAAAGTCCAGGAATTCTTACTTTTATGGTAATTTAGAAAATATCGTGAGATACTCTGTGTATCAATATCTGTAGCTATATTTATGTTTCTACTACGGCAGAAATGTCCTATATCATTTTACTACATTTACCGTTTTCATTCGTAAAATGGCGTATTCCATTTCGAAACATTCTTCATAAATCGTAATTGTATACCGTAGACACAAACGCACACGTATACGAGAAAAATAAACATTCGTGATAAATAGCAAAAATTACACAACACGTAGCATAACAGAACGTGCTTCTCTGCTTGTTTTAAAATACATCCGCCTTGAACATTTTAAAGTTATAAAATATGCTAAATTAAATACAAATAGGTACATTTAACTCCCAAACCCTGTCACATTTTCTTGTTTTTGATATTTCTTCTTTCTGCATCTAACATAAACTCCTCCTTCCTCCCTCTTTTCATATTAAAGACTAACCGTGTCTCGTGACGATATATTACAAATTTGACTATCCTATACAAAGGATTCAAGATTGAATCTTCAAATGTAGAAGCCTAGCTGACTCGGATAACCCTAGCTCCCTATACATGTATTTATATAGATACATATATTTTCGAGGCACCATTGAAAATCGGCAAAAGGGAATATCGAACGAACGAATCGGTCCTAGTCAGAACCAGGACTGCGGTCGAATACGATTACGATCTTGTGCAAGAATCGATGACGATGGGCCCATTTTTCCACGTTGCTTTACGCCGTGGAACAGGAAGTTGACGGTTCATACGTCGATTAGAATCGCGGCTTTCGAAGCAGAGTGCGCGAAAACAGCGTCGAGATATCGATTCCATCCGACACAGTTTCCAAGCGGTGGCTAGTAGCGCGCGGCACGTTGCACTTGCGACCGGAAACGTAGGATACCAACGAATCGTAGAAATGAATCGAACACGCGCGCCATGCCAGCTTCATCGAACGAATTCTTCGTTTTGCATGTGGCGTCGTTTCATGGTTTGATTGGCAGGCTTGTTTCCACACATAGATCTCGCCTCGTGTATTAACCCTTGGAGCACTCGTGTTCTTTTATTTTCATGCAATTTTCTTCGAACACCGGTGGTACCTATTTAGTTTTTCGGCTCTGGATACAAAATTTGTATTTCTTTTTTTCTGTTGTCTGTTCTCTTTCATTTCCTTTAGGAAATCCTTGTAATTTCTTTTCGCGAGGAAACAAGAGAATAGTATATTTGCGTTTGAAGAATGGATGCTGGTAAGCGTGTTTAACGAGGTGTACGAATAGTAGAAGTGAAGATCCTGAGAATTTAATTTATTCGTGTGTTTAAATTTTAAATTAATTATGTTTTTATTATGGTTATAATTAAATTAATAACGTTTAGTAGGATACATATTATACATGCGACTATTAACGTGTAATGGGTACAAATTACGTAAGAAGTCCCATGATTCTGGGAGAGAATATAACGTTAATTAATAGTAACTTTGATAAACGATCGAAGTAACTTATAACGATCTGTAGAAATAAATAGGTAGACAATTAAAACGAGTTATTTAAAACGAGAAATTTAATTTCGTATTCCTACAGTAACGATAATACATATTTTCTTCGTCTCTTGCTTCGAGCTTTCACATGGAACAAGCATGCCGATACGAACCAAATTCTTCCTTTCCGAATCCAAAGTCAATTCTCTTAGCGAACTTCTACTCAAACTTTCTATTCACAAAACCAATCCATCTTCTCTCTTCAGACACGTATATACGCACACAACCGTCGTCCTATTCTATTCTCTGACACTCGAAATATATATATATGCCCGACATTCCTCGCTATCACGTGAAAACTTGTCTCGTATTTATGAATAATGAACCGCCGCTTTTACGTCCCGTCGAAATCGATTTCATTTCGCGTACCACTGGAAAGGACGCTCAAAGCCAGGCACAAAAACCGTTTGTCCGAATACGATTGTCCAGCTGGCGCGTACCAAGTCAACGAAAGGATTATGTCGACACAGCGTTCGGCGTGCCCGGGGGGCAAACTTGTCGCGAAACTTTCGGACAGACGCGCACAATTTCGTGTTTCACAATCTCTACGCGCACTCGGCGATAAAGCGAGAGGAGCCTCTGATACCACCCACCCAGCATGGACCAGGATAGTGTCGGCTAGCCAACGAGAAAGAGAGAAATAATCCAGAAAGGCGGATACAGTCATACGTACGAGTTATACAACGAACGAGCGAAAAATACAGACAATGTAACAAAGACGGATGGTAAATAGAGAGCCAGTTAATGAGCGAACAAATGAGACAACGATAGAGAAGAATACGAGAGAGAGAGAGAGAGAGAGAGAGAGAGAGAAGCGAGCGAGTAATCAACGCGTGGCGAGAGTTAATAGAGAGGCGAAGAAGGAAGGTTGGGAGGGAAGAACGAGTTGGAAGTTGGAAGAGAGAAAGAGGCAATGGATGGGGCGGGAAAGACACGGAAACTCGTGAAGCTTCCGTGTGTAGGTAAACGGACAAAGGAAACAGACAGGAAAGCTGGGAGAAGCAACAAAGAGGAGAAGGTTAGGTTAGAGAAATAGGGGAGGCAAGCAGAGAACGAAGAAGGAAACAGAATTTCACGCCAGAGGCCACGATCTCTGAATTCTGATTGCAACTATACCGTGTCCCTTTTGACTTCCGCCCAGTCGCGATAACGTATGACATTATCAGCGTTGCGTCCGATATTGTCCGTAGTTCTGGTATTTATGGACTGGAATCTCGGTCGCAGGCTGGATTCTTAACCGCCATCAAGAACGGTATCTTCCAGCCACCCGCTCCTCGTCTCCTACAGTTTTACGCGGCGGCGTCCCTGATAAAAATGCCGAAGTAAGTTCTTAAGCTGAGAGAATGGTGATATCGGAGGATTAGAATAGCAGCCAACGTCGAGATCGTTCGACCATTCTGATTTTTTTCTTCGAGAAAAAGAGAAGCAGAGTTCGTAGCCTTCCGGCGACATTCGCTTCGTCGACTTGGAAACTTTCTTATCGAATGTTTTTTAGTTTCGTTGTTAGAGATATCTTTGATACTTCCGAACAGGATTCTTATTCGATATACGTGTTTCATGATAGTTATCATCTTTTAATTGAATAATTTAAGATGAATTTCATCCCATTGGAACTCTACGAGCGATCAGTTTTGATATCGTATACGATTTTCTCGATCTCGCGCATAGATATATCGCTATGGAAGAAATATTAGCGTCAAATATCGTTTTATCGAGTCATCTGACAACGTTTTCCTTTAAAGTTGTATCAAGCTTTTTGATCGAAGTACCAGAGAAGTACGATAGAAATGAGACAAACGAATAATCAACCACCCCGTACACAATTTTCAACGTCTGAAAAACTTAATTTCGCTGAGAATTCTATTTCTTCTTTCACGGAAAATTTCAAATTCAATCAATTCGATCAAACTGCATCAGTAAAGATCCCCAAAATCAACTACCCGAGTAACGCTCGAACTGATTCGACGCTTTTATATTACGAGCCCGAAAGAATCCTCTGTCTTTGCAGGTTTCATTTCTGCCTCAGCTATCTGGGTCGTTCTCTTTCTTTTTGTTCGGACGTTTTCTGTCTCGTCCGTTTGCTTCTAAGGAGCTTTGAAATGCGATAATGTCTGTCGTCTACCTTCATGCGTGTCTGTGCGCGGTTAAAGAAGTTGAAAGAAGTCGGGAACGTGTCCTCTTTAAATTTACTCCTCCTGCCCGGGTGTCGCTCGAGAGCGTTACATTACAGACGTGATGTTCCACGTCGTCGATAGCAGCCCGGATTTCCGGCTTTCCTGTCGCACGTCCGTCCATTCCTGCGACACTTCTTTGGCCCACGGCTGGAATTTCTACGAGATTCATTCTCTTTCTCCTCTCACTCTCTCTCTTTCTCTCTGTGTCTCTTTCGATACTTGCCCGATTTGGCTTGAAATTGAACGAAGTGTAATCGTTCCTTTGCGACTTCGAAGTGTGTTACGTGAGCAGCTTTACCCCTGCGAGAAGAACTTACGAGTTTGGAAATTTGTTGCAAGGCGACTGTACCAACGGTGGAAGAACAAACGGATTTTTTAAAACTTCGATCACTGTGGGTGGAATTTGCATACGTACGTATTGGAATTGAGTTGCGTTCTTTCGAATCGGGTAGTAACGAAAAGACAAAAGAAGAAAAATATATTTATATGATAAGTGTGATGGATTATTTCAAACTCTTTTAATTTATTATATTTTATACATAGAAAAATTGAACGACGTCGTTACGCTACATCGAAATATCATTTTCTTTCGAATAGACGATAACCCGCGATATTTATCATTTAATACGTGTCCCTTCTCGCGAATAACCCAGAAACGATTTCAACGATTTGTTTTTTCTCTGATAAATAAACGAAGTTGATTAAATTTCTATTTGATGAAATAACATTAGGTTTCTTTGACGTGAAGCGGAACTACCGAAATCAGACTTATTCAAAGAGCAAACATTGTTTGTTATTCGATATTTCTTTCCACGATTTGATCCAGTAATGGGGCAGCAAATTGGTTCTCCGCTCGCTAATTATTTGCCAAGCAAGTTGAACATAAATCAAATAACATTACTGGTCTTAGCCAAGATACCTTGCGCTGTTACAATTTGAACAAAACTTGAAGAAAGAAACGTTGTTAGATCCTTCAACGCATATTGAGCGTATCATAATTTAATAATTTAAGATTAACGCGTCGAAGGGGAACGTTGTACGGTTAGTAGGACGTTAGTTCGAAGCGTATCTTAAAATCTCTTTGGAACGACTATGCGGAAAATAGTACTCTACAACAGCTAGATGGAAAATAGCATTGTGAAATGCTTATGCAGAATACGTCTGTGGAAAATGGTATCTGCTCGATTTGCATTTTGAAACTAGCAAAGATGGTTTTCAGTTACATTTTAAAATCGAGATCTCATAAGAGGACTTTCACGTCATTCCCGTGCAGAATGTACTTCGACAAATGGAATGGAAGTTGGTAATCTGGTTTTTTCTGCAACGAAACGATCGTAAAATGCATTATCTCGTGCTGCCTTGGAAGAACCTAAATTTCTACGTGGCGAGAAAAGAAAAAAAATCAACGAACGAAATACATCGTAATACAGAGCAAAACTATACGTTCTCCGGATAAAACATTCCAATAACGATAATTTATTGTCATGGGACCCGAGCATTTAGCCCCGATAATAAATCGAACGTTACGACGAACCTCGGTATCTCCCTCGCTGAATCTACAATATCGTCGTAGATACTGCTGCCAAGCGAACAAATAAGGAAGCATTTTTAAGAAGAAAAATATCATGAAGTCTTTTTATTTGTCTTGCGGAGAGAAAAAAAACTGTCGTTTTTCCAGTAATCTGCGTATGGATTGTTGGTGGTTGCGAGGAACAATCTGAAAGCGGTAACTTCGCATTATAGTCGGAGGCTATTTATCTGAAAATAGTCACACCGGATAATTTCATCGGAAATTATACGTCCTTTGTCAGTCCAAGAACGTATGCAAGAAAATTAGCTCGAGAACATGGAATAACGATTCTAAAAAAGTGGTGGATATTGTTTAAAAAATCGTTGGATGAGAAGAGAAAGGTTGTTTTGTACAGTTATACCTTTTAATATTTCGCATCGTAAATTATCTTATATCGTCGTATGATTCAGGACTGTGATAGCGATCATGTAAATCTCGAGTACGGTATCCGATGCATTTCGGATTATCTTCTGCGATGTATCCCGATCGCCGGAAATGGAGATGGAGTACTTGAAATCGGGCTACCGCAATAACCGCCTGAAATTTCTCGCTGTTTTCTGTCTCCGCAATGGAATAAAAAAAATGCAATCGATAGGCCAACAGATATTTTATTTTATCTTACGCGATGGTGACGAAAGCGAATGCTTTATTTCACACCATTTATCGAACATTCCTATTGGATTTACCTTCGACGTTTGTTTCTGTTTTTTCGGTATTTATTAGCATAGGACGTCGATACCTCGGATTTTATCGCGATATTTCAGTTTTCATGTATTTTAGATAATCGATGAGAATTGTTTTCTGCGAACGATAAATTCGACGAACGGAAAAGATTATGCGCTCGTGTCTTGGATTTATCGAAAGGAGATGCGTACTCGTTTCGCAAAAATTGAATTGATAGTGAACGTTGCGCGAATGTTTTCCTAAATTAGCACGCTTCGAAGATATTACGAAGGAGGAAGAAAATTAAACTGTAAATAAAGAATAATACTATTTTTAGCGAAGGAATATCGCATTTTTAATCGCGATATAATATGACTGCGCTGCCGCTGTTACAACGTTAGGGTAGTAGTAACTTGGAAGTAGACCACTACTCTCAGCTTTTAAATCTTTCACTTCCCGCACATGTTATTTCCATCCATCTTTCATACTCCATCACCTTACACAGCAATCCACTTTACCTTGGCCACGAAAAAGCCCCCGTTTTGTACCCAACATATCCCAGGATGTTTCACTCTACTCCAAACGATTAGTTTCTTCTTGTAAACCATAATAATAACAACAGTAATAGCAATAATAATAATAGTAATAATAATAATAAACTTCTATTACGATTGATACGATCTTCGTAAACTAAACTACAATGTTCAGCTTTTACTGCATTTTTATTTGATTCGGAACATGAAACTGTCTTTAATTCGCGGAGAAATACGAAGAAATATGAATCTTTATAATTATCTCTCACTTCGTATACGTTAATTAAGTGGAACAATAGAACACATTTCTCCTTTGCTTTAGTTGAATTTTTCTTCTAAGAATAAGTCGAGTTGCATATACTTTGGTTTTTCTAACGTTTCACCAACATCACTTTGCATTATTGTTGGTATATTTCGTATGTGAAAAGAGCAAAAGAAAATTAAGCAATTGCGCCAAATTTCAAAATCTCAATGAAACATATTCATTGTCTTTCTTTTAATTGAATTTTTGTTCAACATTCGTTTCGTCATTTGTCTTGGAACATTCTGTGTATATGAGAAAAAAAAGAGCCAATTGTGTCGCACTTTCAAATTTCGAAACTGTTTCGCGATAATTGGCCCGTATTGATCGATGATTAATCATTTAATTGCGTCACTCGTTTCGAGGCAGCTTGTCACCGATCAATCGAATCGTTGACACTAATTCGCAGTATTCGCGACTTGAATGCGAGTATTCGCGACGATTAGTCGACTTTATCCGAAACTCGTAATCATTTCGTGCATCGTTGTGTAGATTATTTTCGACGTCGCGTCGACGAGCATAATTTTGTCAAAGCTTGATAATTGTCGTTCCATTGAAAATTGCGAGTTAATTTCGTTATCGTCGAAGACAACATCGGCCGCATTATCGACGAAACACGTCGTTTAATTAGACGGCACAAAGAATGATTTATTAAAAATTCGCGAGCGGATTTGGAAATTAACGTCGATTGTCAAGTGCCCCGCGTTGTTACGACGTTCGAACAAAAATTTTCTGCTTGCGCAAATATATACGCGTAAAAGCAAATTACGTTGTCAGCTTATAAACGTTGAAGATTTTAAAGTTGATATGCAATTTGTTGCAATCATACGTTGCTAACAAAAGTGTTCTTCCTGTAAAAAGCATACGGTTAAAAATTGTCAATTGACGATAATTATTCACGAATAATTATTTCTATTTCGCGAGAAACTGTTAGTAATTTATCAGAAAACTTTCTCGAGCGAATGGCGTATAGAACTTTATCAGGCAACGGATAAAAATGTATAAGTGGAAAGATACTCTGACAAAGGAATTTGCGATATTTCACAATGCATCGTGTGGCGATGACTGTCAAGAACATATTGCCAGCAACTGCTATTTCAAATAAAAACTTCCATATTCACCTAATCTGTTTCCCGAAGATTATTATCTATCGTTCAATTTGAGGACAGCGTTACGAGGGAGAGAAAACTCGAGGACAATTCTCAGCCAATATCACCTGCTGAGCTTTTATATTGCGAAAACGGAATTGGAATACGGAACTTATAAATTGGCTAGCAGGGAATTTATTTGATAGAGAAAAACCATTGCTTCATTCGATTGAAATAAAAATCTTTTACCCTTATCGTATTAGTCTATGTTACGAAGAAAAATATTTAATTTCCCCTATTCTGTGGTTTCTAAAGTTTATTACAGACGAAATGATTATAGAATATCTATAATTTATTAATAAAATAACTCTCAAGTTCTTAAATTCTTTCGTCGGAAATTTTTCTTCTTGAAATACATATATTGCGAAATTATTGCCTTTCATAAAAGTACAATTAATATTTGTCGATTTAAAATAACAAAGACAACGTTATAATCTTGTACGAAGTTTGAAAGACGAATATACTTAATTTAGGATAAATATCATCTCCGTATATTCCCAGTATAAGTTTATGTTCAATCGAATTATATTTCGCTGTTGGTTTCTTCGTATTCTTGTTCTCTCGGCTTACTTTTAGCCATTTTTTATTTCTCAAATGATTATAAATAATTCCTTGTCAAATGTATATTTTTTACCCATTTGTAGAATCGTCCCAAATTTTCCACATATTTCCTGGAATATTTTATGTCCCTATTGGAATTTGTTTCTATATCTTCGACTAATAATTCATTAATCGTACTTGGATCTTTACAATTTTCCTTGAAAATCGTTTTCTTCTGTGAAGAATCCTGGCAGAACCATGGATTGTGCAATTTTTCAAGCTTGTTATTTTATTTAGTTGAATTTTTGCATACGTTACATACGACATTACGAGCTAATGATAAGTGCTATACATGTACATAGATCACGAGCATGGAACTAGGTAATTCATGGTTATTAGTATCACTAAAACATAATCAACGTACAACCATATTCGGCGAGTTCAAGTGCTTGAAACGCTAACACGAAACACAGAGAATAATTTAGTTAAACGGTACATACACTCGAATTCTCGGCATCGGCTGAAATTCCGTATGATCCACGAAAAGAGACGTTAACGTGAAAAACCATTTCCGATTTCGAAGTAAATTTTTCATCGTACCTCTATTCTCCACCTGAACGGTCGATCATTCAATCACAGACTTAAAAAGTACATCCTGCATTGTTGAAACGACCACCGGGAAAATTGCTTGCATCTACCACTCGATAAATGTAAAATTATGATTCAAAAGCTGCATTACGATTCAGTGCAGTGCTTCAATTTTGCATTTTCGCTGATGTCGTTTAGCGAATGATGAAGTTAAAAAGGAGGCAGAAATACAGTACGTATTTCGTTGTGTAATTGAAATACCGATATTTAAAATGTAAAAAATACTGTACCGTGAGTATTTAGGCTAAATATTTTATTATATTCTTTAAACTTTTCCTCGGCTACGCATACAGTTACGACTGATTTATGAAATTCGTACGATCGATTTTTCCAAACGACGCATAATTTTCTTTATCCTGATTTCTCTCCAGGACGATAAGTAAAATTGAAATCCTCACACGGAATTCTAGACGATATAAATTCTCAATGGGATTACTTTTTGACGTAGATAAGAGTGCGTTTGAATTCATACGTATTTTACCACTGCAGCATAGATAATACGTGTAAAGGTGAGTCATGTTGGATCATTTTTCTTCGAAATTTCGTCAAGATTTATTCAGAGGAGAAGCCGAAACTCGTACAAAGTATGTTATCGTCTCATGCGAAAGAAAGATGTGCAACGGAAGAACGATATCTATCGTAGGAAAAAGAAAATACAGAAAATATAAAATCCGAATAGCTTTAGTTTAAAAAATGATCGTTGGTTGAAATATCGTAGGGTGACAAAGTTCCCAGCGTCTTCCTAAGATTATCAATAGTAACATATCTTTCCATTTCGCCTGATCCCTTATCAGAACGTTATTTCGCGTAGCAAAAAATACACGTGACGACTAATAAAAAAAACTTCATTCCATCGACACGTATGGCGTGCACAAAAAACCGTATCACCGAAATAGTTAGTAGCGAAAAACCAATCACGGAGTGTCTAATAAAACGTAATCGAATCGTTTCATTCATGTAGTGGCGTATCCATTACAACAGCCTAGCCCGGAGCACTTACAAAAAAACAAGTGTGAGAGAGAGGTAAAAGTGGAAAAAGCGATAAAAAAAGGGGCCATTAAAAAAGGAGAAAGAAAAAAACTACAGAGCGGTGTCCGAGTGGAGAATAGGAATATTCCCTTGATACGGATAATAACCGCATAAACGGATATCCATCGATCTGAATATTTCCAATGTAGAATCGAAACAATCGCATTTTATTCGGCACGGATACGTATTTGGAAAGGAAAGGCCGGGGGTATTAAAAAAATCCGGATTATTTCCGGTGACCTATATATCGCGGGGCGAACAGCCGCGCATCGGCTATACATATCTGGCATAAAGGCGAGCCAACATGCGCCGTGAACCGACCGAAATAAAAGGACAAAATGCCTATAGACAGAGGAGATATGGATTTAACGAACCGCCCAGGAATCGAGATCCCTGCCGCGTTGAAAATGGAAGCCGTCTCGTAGACCGCAACGCCCGATCGGAGAACAAATATTTCCTTCTCGAATATCGTTAAATTCAGTAGGGTGTGAACCGATTTTTTCGCGTATATCGGCATTCGTTGGAACGACGATGCGTTTTCTCGGCGCTGGAGTAAACGGCCGATTTTCCAGCTGTCTGTAATTCGTTTTCGATCGAAACGCGTGTTTTGGAAGCGTCCAGCCGGGCTCCGGCTTTCCCAAATTGGATGAGAATATATCTGGAAACGCGCGGCTGGTTAGCGCCCAACGAATCGTACTTTGTTATTAGAAACTACACGCCCTATAAAACGTACAAGTTACACGACACGTAGTCGACCGACAAATAATACGCGCCACAGTGAATGGATATTGTCGCGGAATCAAGTGGATTCGAATGTTTCCCAACGGTGATGAACTTTTGCGGAATCGTACGATCGGAGATCATTGAAACGCTAATCTCGTCGTCTTCAAGGGTGAATTTATCAAAGACAGGAGAAGATGGTTTACATTTTTATAATTTTCTCGCACGATTATCAGACGTTGAAGTTTGTCATTCGTGAAATGACTTTAGTCAGGAGTATATTTTGTATTTTTTACAATTATGCTTGAATCAAAGAAAAATCAAAAGTATATGTATATGTCACCGTTTAAAAGTAGGATCACCATTGATTATTTTTAGTAGAATGCGATTTAGTTGGAAAATTGTAAGTAGAAAGTGTAGTTTTGCAAGCTGTACAGTATAAACGAAATATTCTTTATCTTCGGATTATTTTCATTTCTAAAGTACGTTAAATATGGAGAAATCCATTTTATTCTCTCGAAATATCTCGATCAATATTATTTTTAACAAAATTACGTCCATCAGCGTCACACCTTGATCTCCAAATCAAAATATAATATCAATATATGTATTGCAAGCATGATTGAGAATTTATGTGTTTCAGCTATGATACGTTCTATTCATCACCTTCTTAATATTGGATTAGCAACGAATGGATGTCAAATTAATTGTTACGCACAAACGATAGAATTACTAATTCCTAGCTACGGTGCATACGTAAATGATTGATCACCGCTCTAACAGCCATTAAATCATTATTGGAACATCGATGTATTAGTCAGTCCTACTTTAGCAGTCTCTATTTCCTGGTAAATATTAGAGCAACGTGTTTGTAAATGTCGCTGGTGAACCAGGGTGTTAGTGATCTCGCAGCGTTATTAATAAAATTACACTGGCCAAATAAAGTGCCGAGTGAACCATAACGCTGGGAGCAATACTTGTGACGTTATTGATCGAATTATTTACCTTAAGGTACATTCGTTACATAATACTTTGACACAGTGTTTCTAAAAAATACTGGTAGATGTAATTTACAATTTTATTTGCCACCTGACGAAAGAAAAAACGATTATTTTCAGTTGCAAAGATGTTTAATAATTTCGATGACAATTTACAAACATTTGGCTGTAATTTTGAAAAATTACGAACCTTTTAACATAAATTTTCTGACATAAATTTTAACATAACGTTAAAGATTTTGCGAATCTTTTGCATCATGTAAAAAAAGCTTTCAGCGAAATTGCAAATTTTAAAATATACATTTTTTAATGTACGTAAATTTTAGATTCGTCGATTTTTATCGAAATTACTTGCTATTAGTAATTTTATGTCTCTTCGAATTTCATTATCTACCTTATCACGTTTGTTTTACAGTTTTCCCAAAATAATTCAAAGTGAAAGGAATCTTTTACTGGCAGTCCTCTATCGTTTGACCGAAAAGCTTCTAATTTACAATAAACCGTAATTACTCGAATATTTCAGAACCGGCAGCTGTTATTACTTAGAGATAATCAATTTTTTAAATACAAAACAACCATCTACGTACGTTTTCAGCCAACTTTTATATCACGTACGCCAGCATGTTTGAAAATTATCGATTTGTCAGCCAGCAAGTTTCAGAGGATAAGAAGCAAGCGCTAGCTTTCTGCAACGTCTTGCGGTTTCCGCGTCGTGCATCGTGTAAATGCGCTGGAAAACGACGTTTTTTTCTTAAAAGAAATAACCGTAGTTTCTTTTCGAGTACACTCGTTCGAGTCATGAGTTTCTCGTCGTAATGGCCGACCAACTACCACGAACTCCTTATCACCGATATATCGTTTAATCGAATTCAAAGTTGCCTTTCACCGTTGAATTTCAATACCATTCGAAAGCTTTATTTGGATCATGTCGACGAACAATGTATCAAGTATTAACATATTGAGAATTTTACTAAAAATTATACGCAATACAGAGTTCGTAATCTATAGCAAATAATGGAACTCGATTAAAGTTAAAAGGTATCCCGATATTTGCGAACGAGATGGTATACATACGTTCGCTTCTTAAAGCCAAGTTAACTTTGAATTTCGTTTCGTAATCCGTGTTTTAGCATCACTCGTAGCGTATTTCTGTTCGCTGACGCGTACTTTTACTTTTGCAAAACAGAATCGTTAACTTGCAAACAATTAAAATCCAACGCTGTCCATTTCTATTCTTCGACGAAGCTCGGAACACAGAGACAATGGGGAAGGAGGAAGTTATTTTTTCGTCACGTTGATATCTCAGTTTAGAGACCGATGAATAACGCGTTCATTATCGCGCTCCTTTGTCTAGTTGTCGGGGGATCTTTTTATTGGCTGGTACAGCTCGATATTTCTCGGTAGAAAGCTTTCTTCCGGCCGACGAGACTGAACGTAAACTTGGCCGGTGAGAAGAGAGTATGCCGACCTTTGTCGAGTTAATCGAATTGAAACGAGCGAGAAATTAAGCGGTAATGTGTACGAATTATGGATCCATCTTGACTTTTATACGATCGTGTTTTTAAATCCTTCTAAACGAGTTTGTGGAAGGAACTACTTCTCTCAAGTTTAACGTAATTGAATTGAGAAAAGTACAGTTTTAAATTGCATTGGGTATTATTATTAAGTTCTACGATTTACACAAGGACTTTTGCGAATTTATTGCATCGATATACGAGCGAAAGATTTAGCAAAATATGTAAGTTGAGGCTTTAAGAGATAATTAACGTTATTAACGGATAATAAACATGTATGAAGTTTTAATGAAAATGCAAAAATTAATACTCTATAAAAGGATCTGCCGTTGCTCGCGAAGAAAATCGGAATTTATTAAACACGTAACGTTGCTTATTCTAATAAAGAGGAATAAATGGTAATTACTGGTACAGCGATACGGTAACAATAAATACGACAAGCAAACATCAGGAATAACCGCAACATTTGTTATTCCATTAAGGAAAGTATAATAGCGAGTATATTTATATAGCATAATTGCCTTGAGATAATACACGTTACATCGTAGCAGAGTATACATGGGTTAAAGATTCTGGATATGCGAAGCACTTCGCTATCTTTAAATATTTTACCGCAATTTTAACGAGACGTATCGGGTTTTTATAATAATACTATCGTCTTATTATAACTATACACAGTCTGTACACGTCTATAATACACAGATGCTTGTTCCTATAACAAAGGAATCTTCTTCTTTCATTCATTTTGCCAAGAAAATTTGTACAATCTGGTATTATCGGAACAGCGCATCAACAGTCTCAATTACCGTGCAACCAGAGCATTAACGAGCGAGCTATTCGAAAACGTTCGATCCCCCTGTAACCAAACCGATCGAACAGAAGAACCGTGCGCTATTAAGGGAAAATACAGCGTAATTACGTAAGGATAGTTAGTCGAGTAACCGTATGTGTTATTGCGGCAATTGAGTGCAATGAATGCGGCAAACGAACCATTAGGGAAAGCCAGGAGAAAGAAACGGTCGCAGCCGACGAGATTCGACGTGTACACGAAAGGAGATGTTGCGCCGGCTGAAGAACGCTCTTCCCAGTGAAACCGGTTAATTGAACTGGCGCGACGCGACGTTTGAGCCTGTGGAAAGAAACGGGAACCGCGTACCATGAAATTAATATAACGATACCCGGAGGGAAGGATGAATCGAGCTAAATGAATCATCGTGAACCGAGGGAAACGTGGTTGGGGGCTTCTTTGTCTAACCACGGGGTTGAAGGGAGAAGAGAAGAGACGAAAAAGGCGAGCAACAGTCGAGGAGGCTCGTTTGCAAGATGCGCTCTCCCGCGATGTGCACGCCAGCTTGGAACGGGAAAGCGGGTCATAGCAAATGTTAAACGGCCAGCTATAACGGCGTTGCTGGTTGCTGGTTGCTGGTACACTCGTGAATGCACTTGGAAACTCAGAGCCCTCTGCTACCGCTGCTCCACTGCTGCTGGTGTAGCCTCGTAACGTCGAGGCTTAATGGTACTTGTCCAGTTGCCGTTATTAATTGTCATTGTGATGCACGCAAGGTAGCATTAACAACGGTTGCTGTTGGATACGCGTACGAGTGCGTCGAGCACGCCCTCGAAAGTGGTATTTTCACCCAACAGGATTGCGCCATTAAACGCAAAGGTGCTAACTGGCGTTGATCGTACGACGATAATTATGTTGCCGGTTTTGTCCCAGCCACTGCTGCACCCCACGATGCTACGCTTTGATAGTTGCAGACCGCCACCGCCTCGCTGTTACTCGACTGACGTCGAAATTCCTGAATAATTCGACGGAATTCGTTGGTTAAAGAGAATCGACTGACAGTCCCGTGACTGCTAATGGATTGGACATTGGAGGAAATAATAGCGGTTGTGGATTTGTGCAGCTACGAGTAAAGATGATTTTCATAGAAGTAATCGCATTAAAACGGTAAATGGAACATGTCCATAAAGCGGAGAAACGATATTCTGGATTATCGATGTATTTTTGATAAAAATTCTTAATTTTAATTCACTCGGTACGATTAAAGAGAAAAGAAGGCAGGGAAGAAATGAGGAAAAAAGGTGAAATTAGGACGTCGTTAAAACGTAAAATAACGGCAGGAATGTTTTTCACGAGTGAACGGTCAAGTGGCGAACCCTTGACTTAGAAACAAACCGACGAATAAAATACATCTGACGTCCGTTCGCTATTTCCGAGTTAAATAAAAGTTGGAAGACACCGAATTAAGCCCGAAACATTTGAGCGAACGTTGAACGAAAATGACTTTCTTAATAGATGTATCGAAGCTTGGTTTAATTATAACGCTTTTGAAGCGTCGGATGTCTCACGAGATAAGATGGAAGTTTCTTGCTCGATTACGAAATTCTCCTTTGTATCGTTCCGTCGGAACGGCGACAGGCTCCTTAGCACTTTCAACAAGATTTGATCGATGAATAGCCCTATTTTAATAATATCATAGTTACTCGTATTAATTAATTACAATTTTAATACGAACGCCGACACACTAGCGATTTTTATTATATTTAACGTTTCAACGTAATTGTTATTTTACTTTTAAGGAAGTGTACTCTCTCATAGGTTATTTGCTAATTTATTTAATAGATCATCGTGTCGCTCTAACGTAACTATTTTATTTATATGTCCGTTATACTTTCGTATAATCGATATGATACATCGTGATAATGAAATAAAAGATACAAGGCTCTATTCTTATAGACTGGTGATATAAAGAAAACGAAGCTTTTGTAGGTCTTTATTTTCTTCTTCCGTTCCAACTTGAAAGAATTCATACGTTGTAACGATAGAACCTTTGATGGAGCTTCGCGATTTGAGAAACAGGTCTCTTTCAGAAACGTATCGCAAGCGAAGTACGATGTGTAGCGTTGTTGGCTCGTCTGATTATGAAATCACAGCCTGTGTATGGGAAATGGAGGAATATTAAGGTTCCTCTCACAGGCCATCGTTTCATTTCATCTTGAACGATAAATAACACAGTTTCGTCGCTTTCATTAAATACGAGAAGAATATTTTATTGGAAATTTTCATTAAAATTCACCAGCTCGTTTCACTTTCCATTAAAAGCGAAAAACTGAATAAGAGCTACTTTGCATAAAGCTGCGTGAACACGCAGCTCGTAAGAAAACTCTATCATTTTCCCGTCGCTTCGCATCCAACTATAATCTTCCTACATTTTCGCTCGGATTTTGTTCCGAAGCATAATTTCTCGTACCAACGTATTGCCACGTTCATTTTTCTTTCGTCGTACTCGATTCTTCGTTTATAATTATATACATATGGCAATTGATCGCCGACTAAATATACACCAAACTATGATTTAGACACGTGCCATTTCTTTTATCGATAATTCCAATTATACGAAACATCATTTATAAAACCATCGAAATTACGAAACAGTTGAATGGTTCAATGTATCGCGATATCACAAGATATTTTCTAATAAGAACCCGATTATCAAACGAGAATAGAATCAAGTCGTGGATGGAGACAATTTGAAGCGAAGAAGGGAATGAACGTTCCACTTTGTTCTGGTGCCACGCGTAAACGGATTTTCCAATTTTCGCCAAGAAGACGATACGAAGTACAGACGTTCTGAAAAAAATCAGAAACTCAAACAACGTCGGTACATATTTCCTTATGGTAATACTCCTCGTTCTTTCGTTTTATTTTCTTTCTCTCCCCTTCTCGTTGTTACTCTTCCGTCTCTCGCTTCTTCTTACATATTTCGCGAGATGGGCTGCGCATGCGTTCGCGAATACGCTTTTAACGTCCTCCTTTTTCCTCCCTCTTCCTCTCTCTCTCTCTCTCTCTCTCTCTTTCTCTCTTAACGAAGAGAGATGAAAAAGTAATTTTCTTTCACGGCACGAAAGAAATTTTACATTAACACATTCAGGAGAGCACTCGGGGATTTTCGTCTCTTTTCAACGTTGCATACCAGCGACTTCGCTCGGAAATTCCTGTCTTCCTTTTTTCATCCCTTGCCGGGACGCAACGGGAACACCACGCGGAAATTTTTCACCCTTTATTCATCGCGTACTGATGATTCGTTCTGCGAATGCTATAATCCCGGCTCGTTTCTTTCCCCTTCCCTTCGCGTCTCATCGAAATGTAACGTTCGCGTGAACTCGATCGTTCTTACGCTTCTTGGAAATATAATCAAAGAGAAATCGAGCCGTTGTTCTCCGACCCGAGCTTACGTGACGTTTAATGTCTGTGAAATCTGCTTTGAATTTTATTGTTCAGATTATTCCTCTTTTCGATGACACGTTTTGATCTACCGGATGAAGAGTACAATATCATAAGCGATCCACATCCGAGTTTGGATAAAATTACTCGGCTTTACAGTTGCTTTCGAAATTTAGTTGAATTTTAGAAGCTTCGTCTTAACTTACGTTTCATTCCGTTTCACGAATGTATTATGTGATATCAGGTGTATTAATGGAAAAAGCTTGGAAATTTCATTATCGTTACAACAAGACACGATCGTGGCGATTCTATTGATAAAAATTGCCACGAATCCGGAGATGTACATGCAAGTTAGAAGGTGATCGTATATATACTTTACAGATATCACCAAAATAATTGTTCATTATATTTTCATACTGAAGTTATGTTGATACAATGGATATTGTGCTATATCGATATCATAGAAAATGCGTAGATTAGAGCAGGCAGAAATCGTAGAAACAGTAATTAATTTCGTATGAAGTAGCTTGTTTACGCCAACTCGATGTCCATTCGATACATTATCAAATAGCTGTCACGGGTTATTACCGATTAATGTCAGGTGCACGGATCGTAGGAATAAACTATCTACGGTGATGGTTCTCTGCCAGATAGATCAATGAATAGCCGTTGCTATTAGTTGAACATCATCGGATTCGAAGTTTCGTAATGTCAGTTGCACGTTGTAATTGTACGGTGCGTTGTCAGGAACCACAGAAACAAATTACGTTCGTTGGCCGTCGAATGTGCGTCACGTTATGCACTTCCTTTGGAATAATTAATGAAACAACTGTATCGGGCAACGATGAAAATACCTTGTCGGAAACAACCTGCTGAAACAACTCGACTCTCATAGATGCGTTCCTTCCTCAATAACGTTCACGTTATTAAACAATCGCGTGACACGTCGCTATTTACACGTCCTTCCTCTGATGCAGAAAATTCGACAAAGTATTTTTGACGAGGATAGAATTAACTGGATGTCAACATCTGATAATAATCATTGAAAATATGTATATTGACTTTGTAATACGAACATTAATCGTAATTTTCATTTATTGAAAAACACTGGGCGTTGCTTTCGTACGCTTACGGAATAATATTGTCCCATGTTTCGTTCTGAATTTATATTGTCTCATATTGTTTGTCGAAATACGTAAACTTTATGATGTTCATCTGATGTTCATCATATGATGTTCGATGAAATTTTTCTTTTATAGCACTACATCGGAAATAACATTATTTTTCTTCAGGTCAATGATCAACATTTTCAGTAATTTTCTTGTGATTCTGACCATTGAAATTTCTAAGTTATTTTTTTTTAATCATTATATTATCAATTTCATAAACGTCAATCGATTCTTTTCTATTCTTTTTGACGATCACAAAGCAATGTAAGATTTTATGTTTACGACCAAAGATTCCAGCCAAAGACGAGAAATATCAGGCGGTAAAAATTAATCGATATTTAAAGTGTACGTTTAATTTGCCTATCTATTCGTGCTCGTTCTTCCTACGACCGATAATTTTGTATTTTCCATTTGGGATTTTAATGTGAAAGAATAACGGCGTATCCGCGTGGCAGGTTTTATTAATCGGTAATACAGAAAATACGTGTTTGCGCGGATTTTGCAAAGATCCGTGCACAGATTGGATTTCGTCAGAAATGCATAAATGCATCGTACCGTTCGAATTACTTCATCGTGTTTTCACGCGAAAATTCACGGGTAAAGTATTACGGAGAATGGCAATTCAAAAATAAAAATATATCATACGGTTATTAGCATTGCAAAGTTTAATCCAAAGAAAATAGCAATTTAGGAGAAAATCCCTCGAACAATATACGAAAACATCGTCGCGAGCTTACGGAGCAAATAAAGTTGTCTTGAAAAGAGAAAGTAATAATATTTTTCAATTAATTGCGATAAGGTAATAAAGGGAGAAATTTAGAAACATAATAGAACGAACCTTATCGAAAGAAAATTTTTAATTATCTGATTCTATAAGTAATAATTTTGAATATTTCGGTTCTTCGGTAAAGAAACCAAGTTCGATAAATTTCATATCGCATTGTTTGTAACATAAAGTTTAGTCGTTACGTTAGCTTTAACTCCAATTTGATAGCAGAAAAAGAAGCAAGTAAATTTCATAATCTCAGTTGTGACAAAAAAAAAAAAAAAAAATATACTATTGCGCGGTAAAATCAATGTAAATCAATCATACGATAAAATCGAGCGTTTTCTGTTTTTCCCCTTATCCATCGCATAAGATTTAATTACAACGACAGACGTAGAATTTTATAGCGTCGCAATTCATTAGGATATCAGATATAAATATTTTTAATTTCGCATTTAAATACAACGACAAATATAAAATTGTATAGCTTTCCAATTAATTAATATAATAGTTACGAAATTTGATGGCTACATGAAATTTTTATCGTGCATTGAAACGACGCTCGACATAAATCGTTAAGCTTGCACGTTAAATGCCACCCCATTTTATAAATATAAAAGGACCGAGTGGAGTACGCTATTACAAAAATTTTAATCAATCAAATTTGTTCGTTCTGTTTTGAAATCGCAGGGTAAGCGAACGTTTAATCGGAACTTTGTCAGGAAATGAGATCTGACGCGAAACGTATTTCGAATTTTCGATAATTAAATAGAACGATATTAAACATTCGCGAATCGCCACGCTATTGAATTGAATGTCGAGTATCGACGATCTAACGAACAAAAAACGGACGTAAAAGACGAAGTTTAGAACGATTTAGAATTTAATAGAACGGCGTACGGCCCGTAAACGGAACTCAAGACCAACGAAACGAGAACTCTGTCAAACGATTGTGAAATATTGGCTTGCAAATTTAACGCAATGCCTTCATTTTTTCGTAGTATCGGTTTTCGCGAGACACGCGGCGATAAATTACGAAGAAACTCCATATTAAAAATTTACAACATACTGATTTATAAAGACGTCAAAAGCTTTTCACCCTTAAGTATGGTTGTAAAACTTGATCGCACGTAAATCGTATCCCGTCAGAGGATCTATGATCGCGTTTTATTACGGATTTAGGAGCCACGATAATAAAAATTCGGCCATCAATCCTTCATATTGAAAATAAGTTAATGGTTCGTGCTGTACGTTCCTCTTGGCTCTCAGTGAATGTACACGTTTACCATGATACATGCGGTTTTGCCTAGTAAAATAATAGTTTCTTGTAAGATAAATATTTACTTCCTGGTACTTATCTTTCATCATTTTATAAAATACATTGTGAAATCTTCGCTCAACTATTGTTCGTTCCTATAAGTACGTTAAATTCAAAGGAATTTAGAAAAAAGTTTACCTAGCTAAAAGTACACCATGCAAAATACTCATTCGGCTAAGATAAAGGAAAGAAAAGAATAAAAAAAAAAAAAAAAAAACAGAGTTTAATAATCGATACCAGGTCATTATACTTTCAAAATAGCGTGAATAAGTATGCAACTCCCGATACCAATACACTGGAATCTGTTTTGCACTTCTACGTGATGTTACATTGTCTGTTTACAGCCCTATTTAACATAACAAAGGCACAACTTTAACGTATGCATATCGAAAACATGTAGCGCAATGTATAACACGACGACCAGCATTATTCCACGCATATTCCACCGATCAGTGGAGGGTTCTACCGTCGAGTGGAAAGTGGAACGACGTCAGTTTATTTTTCCATCGGAAAATAAATTTTCTCGGCGTATTTTAAATTGCATATATCTTGCGATAATTATTTCTCTTAACAGTTACGAGTCGAAAGTTACACCGAGCACGATACTAATTATTCGTATTACTGTTTCCTATAAACAGATTACACATTAAGAATACATTAGGAGCGAATGTGATACGCAATTTGTTCGTAAACATGGAATAAATTTATTTCGATATGAAAACGATATCGTCGTTACGCAATAATATACAATTATTCCTACGAATCTCTGCTCGAAAGAAAAAAAAAGGGAGAAGTATAAATGGAGATTTGAATGGTCCGTAGATTTTCATAGCTACTCGAAGTTAAATGCGAAACATTTGAAACTAATAAAACAATAGAACAGAAAATTATACAAAGTTACGATAAATGATATTTGAGAAAAAGATATAGAGAAAGATATGAAAACATATTAACACCGATAGATTTTTTCCGAGCGATACGATAAATACTAGCTGCGAAGTACACTGCTGTTCAATTGTTTGCTCACTTACGTACGTGCTACTTACTGAAAGTACTGTTTGCTCGTCCATTACCGTGTAATGCTGTGCAAAGAGAATCCATTGGAAACCCGAAGAGCGAGCGAGACATATCAACGCTAGATAATACCAACGTTTGATCTATTGGGTTGGCAACCGAGTGATTGCGGATTTTGTCATTACCACTTAATGATAAAATCCGCGATCACTCGGTTGCCAACTCCATAACAATGAGATATCATCGAATACATTCGACGAGTGATTAGACGATGAAAGGAATACGCGTGAAAATCGATTCAGTTTCGTTGAATGAATAACTTGAAATCGTGGATCGAAAGTTGGCGGAATATTATAAATGCAAATTACAATATGACGGTTAATGGGTATAACGAATTATCATATATTCTGTGAATCGTTCCTGAGTAAAGCGGCGCGCGACAGAACGGTAATAGTCCCATTAAACACATACAAGGTAACACAACCAATTTACAACTGTAATCACCCGTAACAACGTTGAATTTAATGGAACTTCAACTTTTGGAATGAAACTTGCCGACTGTTCTTTTCACCGTCCCCCTTTACTTTCTTCCGAATTTGCAAACCACCCTCGAAGTAGAAACGAAATTACGTGAAAAATTCGAGCGATTCGCGTTTTATGTGGGGAAACTCGGGAAATCGTAACCATTAGGAATTCTTGTTTCGAAATCCAATAACATATTCCAGCGTCATTGTAAAGCCGTTTTGCAACGTTTTTATTATTATAGAAAGCGCGACAGGAGCGGGAATATGGGTCAGCGTTTGTACGCTCATCTTGCGGCGTTTTATAGCTCGAGAGATAAAACCAGGTATTCCGGGATACGTTTTCTGATATTCGTTTTTGATAAAACGAGCTGGCGCGTGTGTTTCCGATCGATGTTCAGCTCGTTGGTTCGTGGGAAAATGATTATATTTCAATTTTGTATTTATATCAAATCAGCTTCGTTGTTGAATGGGAGAAAAAATTATTTTCTTATAAAATTTCGCACCAAACGTAAACGGGTCTTTTCAATGTTGATCGTAGAACTCTTCGAAAAATTAAATTCTCGAAAGAGAATTTCACGACAACGTGGAACAAAAAATAACAGGTGAGGCGAAGCTATTATGATATTTTGAATACACGAACAAATTACATTTTATTCAATTTTGCCTACACATACGGAAACGTAACGTCAGGAAATACTTCGAAAATCGATATGCAGCGCCGTTAAAAAATAATCGAATATATTCGATGTTTGAAATTTATGGCGGTCATACAGCGTACACGATGTGCAAACGTATCTTTTGAAAACGCGTTGATCTACAGTAACAAGCTGAGACTACAGCAAGCGCGTGAGACCGGAAGTATAGCCAGGCAGGTAGTGCATCAAGCGAACGACCACGAAGAGCGGTCAGGTTTCGTCGCATATTACATTTCACCTGGTCGAAAATTCGTTTCTGGCTGAAACGCGTTCGCGGATTCGCGCTGCCTGGCCGGATTAATTTCTGCGAGTTTTTGGTGTGCCCGAGCGATGTCTCGTGGCCCGGGTTGAGAGGTCCACGCGAATATCGGTCGGATGGCGTGCAATTCGGTGACAAAGCGAATTCCATCGACAGGGACCCCTTTAGGCTTTTCATTTGTAAGCCTTAGCTTTCCAGGCGTGTTCTATCGCTTTTCAATTGGAGCCCACGCAGCTGGCGAATGCGAGCCACGAATGATGGCCCGCAGAATTTTCAGATGGTATTTTCGCAGGATCGCCGCGGCATCGGTGCAAGAGTGATCATTTCCATAACGGGAAAAACAGTAGTTTCAAATTTAAGATATACCACAAAGCAGTTGATCTTTCTTTCTATCCTGATTATTCTTTTGTAGCTTTTCAATTATCAATTTGTTGCAGTCTCAATCTTTTATTTCGATAGGATGTTTAGTTACATGGAAACGAAACGAAACTTTTATTATTTTTGTGTTACTCGTTTTTACGATCGCTTTATTTACAAGCTATTTGTAAGTCGTAACATGTTTGTTATATATGACAGGGTAATCTTTCTATTACGTTTGTATGCCACGCATTTGTTACTTTACACAATGCTTACGAGAAAGGGCAATTGTTGTCGGAGACGTATTAAATTAGTCACTGTCACGTAGGTTGTTCGAAACAATGCGACGCTTGCAGTAATTTTAAAAGAATACTAAGATAAAGTGAGACGTCATATATTCATTTGAAACATTTGGAAGTGACTCTATGAGCGTAAAAATACTGCGTGTCACGAAGCGAGTAAAAAGTACGCGAATTAAATCTACCTTGAGAGAAATTTACATCATATACGTATTTCTGTCTATCGTTGTCATCTGAAGATGTTAGATCGATAAACTTGATCTTCTATTCGCGAAACAATAATTAAATTTTAAAGAATGTTCGGACGAGAAAGTTTAAGAATGATAAGTAATGGTCACGTAACTCTCTTGTGGTAAACTATTCTAATTTTCTAATTTCTGAATAGCTTAAAGTAGTAAAATGATATGCAAACATAATATATAAAACCATAGACAAATTTGTGATTTCTATTCTAACGAATCATATATGTACCCCATCATGGAATAACCAACATAAGTATGATGTTTCATATCAAATTACATAATTCATGTGCTGTTAACGGCACTCCTTTACTGTAGCGCAAGAAATTTAAGCTCAGACTTACTTGTTATCAAGCAGCTTCCAGTTTTGGCGACCCGAAGAAATTGCTAGTTACGAGAGCGTTAAACTATTAAGGGTTAAATAATGGAATATCTTGTGAAAAGTACTTCAACGTAGTATCAGTGAAATATTTATTATTGTTTTATATAGAAAGAACGCATGCGGTAATATAAGATACTTTAGAAAAAAGTTCATTACACAAATTACAGACATACAAATAAGATTTTCGTGACTCAGTAAAGTATATTTTATCGTATTTCTAGAAACAGGTATTTCAATTTCTTCGCGCTCTATAAAATTACAAGTAAAAGAACGAAGAAAAAAGTAGCGATGGAAAAAATATCAAGCGCATAGTTCTTTGTAACTCGATAATACGATGCGGATGAAGCTAACATTGATTTCTCATAAGGCAATAATAAGACTGCCATCTGATAATTAAATAATTAGAAAGAAATACAAAGAATTTCCATTAATAACCGGCCAAGCAACATTAATTTGAGTAAAAGTATCGTCTAACTGAAATAGCACGCAATTCTTAATGCAAACGCACGTAGGAGATTGAATAAAGCGTGCTACTGGGAATGTATTTTCTGTCAAGCCGATATCGCAATTGGTTTGCCGAGACACGAGGCTTTAAAATGTCTCATTTAAAATATACAGATTATCGAGTGGCTATTGAAAATTCCGGAGACAGTATGACCCAGTTTTTCTCCTTGAAAATACGTACAAACCTGTACCAATGCAACGGTAGTAAAAAGATGCTTACTCAACGTCTGCCACTGACCACCGCACGCTGGCCGGGTTTGTGGTGGATCATTGGCAACGTGCAAGCCAGAATGTAAAGCAAAATGCTTGAAATTATGAATATTTCGCGAAGAAAATTCATATGGAGACTGTAACAAAAACTGTTTTAGGAAATAGATTATTTCGTGTTTAATGGATTCTATTACGATATGTTGCGATAATTTATAGGGAAATTTTGTGATAGCTCTTCTGTTTTATCTGGTTCTTATCACTGATTACCTAATGACAGATTTATGGATATAGAGATTAGAATAGAGGTTTAGTAGGTTTTATTAGATTGATGGTTAATTGTGAATGTATGAATATATAGATTAAAACAGATAAAATTCGTTAAATTGTTAAATTTATTTGGGACGAGGCAATATTATAGGGGCAATGCTGTATTTTATTAATATTCAATTTATCCATCCGAACGCGTACAGGTGTTTTAAAGAATCGATGGGAACGTAAACGAGACAGTCTGGGGAATTCGTTGAATATTCTTTTGTTGTTAAATGGAGAGAAACGAGGGCAAACAAAGGAATGATAATTTAAGTGAGTTCTCCGGCATACACAATGAGATGAATACAGCTCCTCCTCTTTGTTACGCCGATACCCATTACTTATGTAACTTGTGAGTGTTCAGAGCAAAACGGTAACTAAAAATTGCGAACAAGCGGTGCTGCCTGCGATATATGTAACAATGACGATATGTTTGATAAAATACGCGATCTCTGCATCTCATACCGCGTAAAATATAAACTTAAAACTTTCTGTTAGATTTTCCCTTGCTTACGTATAAGGTAAAAGAATTGAAAAATACTCGACTAAATCATTCGACATTTTTTAAATTAAATTGTTCGATACATTCGTTGCTAATGAAATACAGCTAGTCGTACCATAGATCTGCATTTCCTTTCTTAGCAGAAGATTAGAATTCGTGTTTTAAATTATTTCAACACACCGTCTTGTTCTTCTCCTTGATCGTTTTCGTCATTAGCCAATCGTCCCCTCTTTGTCCACTATTTTCACGAAGCTCGACCACAACGTGTTGCTTTTCAATTTTTCACCGGCAACGTTTCATCGAAGTGGACGCGCGCGACACTCGAAACGACGTCTATCCGTACTAAACCGAAGCAAAGAAAATATTTCCACTAACTGTCAGAGCATCGAGCGACGTATCCGGATACATCGTAACTGTCGCGCTTCCATATCGCTTGCGCAGCAAACCGCAGCCATTGTGTGTATCCATCAACCATTTCTCCATCCAGGAGAAAGGGAACCCTCTGATTATCGATCTGGCAGCTTCGTTGACGGATCGCGTTATTGACAATGCACGTCGTGCCCGGATCCAGACAAGTTTGCGTTACCTATAGATTATGTCTGATGAGTTACAGAGCAGTCCAGCTTGAGTCAACCTCGCGAGAACCACTGACTATATGATTTTCTGTCTTCCATTGTGCCATTTACACGCAGGAAGTCGTTCGTTTCGATATTTAGATCACGTGCATTACGTCTCGATTCGAAGTCGAGATCGAGTCTGTATATCAATGATGGACACGAGCGACGAAAAATATCGGAAGAAACGCTTCCACTATTTCCCGATGAGGTTTTCGAATTCATCGAAGGCTTTGTATTGTTCATCGATCGTACACTGAAACAGTACTTGACTTAAAGTTTCAGACATTTTATTTGGAACTTCACTACGGTAAAATAATAATAATAATAATAATCTATCGTCGCTTAGCGATATTTCTCCATATTTGCCCCTATTGTTTCGAGTGATGTAGGATGTGTTTGTTTATCATTGATTGAACTTTACTCATGTATATATATATATGTATGTGCGTGTATGTATGTTTACCGTTCTGTGAAATTAGTTTGTTTAATCGTATATCATTTGTGGCCAAGATATGCTCTCGACATGTTATATTTTCGACATTTTCTGCGTTTTTACAAAATTACACGAATGTTTCGTAAAGAAGCGATCATTTTGACGGTGACGAGGAATACTTTAATAGGAAATTTGTCGTCTATGAATTAAAAATATTTCTGATAATAACAATAACAATAATAATTCCCTTCATTAGAAGGTATATGAATGCAGAAGTATTATAAAAAGTTACTACTTGATGAAATACCTACCAGAGCTTATCATTGAAGTTTTCATCAGATTACTACGTATCGTATTCCCATAATCGAAAACGAAGAAATTTAACAAATAACGTAATTGCACAAGAAATGAAAAAGATTAAAAGCGTACGATGATAGGTTCAGAAGCTGTTTTTTCTTGGGCGATTACCCTTTAAATCGATCAACTTTTATCACAAACTCCTTGCCACCTTTAAAAGCAACGAACGCGTGAAAATGTCTCAATTAGGCAGGATGTTCATATCTTTGCAAAAGTTTAAGGCCTTACAGTTTGGTTGAGCGTGAAGAACGTCTATGCAGCAGCTTTTTCTTAGATACGATGTTCTCGTTGCACCTCTGAGAATTTAAGTAGGTCGCCGTTTCCTCGTGGTCATTCGGTCGAAGATAGATCAGCAAATTTTTTCACTCGTTCGATCCCATAGATCACCGAAAACTATCGATAAATCAACGCCATGCTTTGGAATCTTTGCGCTCGAAGCTCCCAATAGAATTTTAATGATTTCTCCGATAACGCGAATATGTCGTTTTATACGTACAGTTTCGAGTATGCGTTGGAACGTACAAATAACAATTTGTTTACCAATGTGCAATAACAATTTGTTTATCGAATCTTTTCAGTGATATGGAAAGGAATGTTTATTCTCATACGCCAGCGATTTCGTTTAAACAAAATTGAAGTTAAATATAAATTTAAATTTCATAGCATTTTATATGCGGGGCAAAATCACTTGTTTTTTTCAATCAAACAATTTAGTCGGAGACAGGAAATTGAAAACCATTTTCAGTCGAATAATTTGTTTCATGTTTTAAGCATTTTGTTCAATTTTGTACAATTTACAAAACATGACCCAACTTAATTAATACGAAGGGAGGAACTATATCTTCGAATAAAGAAGAAACCTCGAAGAAACCTTTATTCTCGATCATTTGCCACAATAAATGTCTAAAGAAGTGCAGGAATTTTTTCCCTAAATGTCAAACACCTTTTTAAATAACTGTATAAAGATAATAAAATATCATAAAACTTTATACTCCAATAAACAAATCCCATTTAAACTATAATGTTATTTACTATTCCGTTGTTCGCTTCGTTTTCACACGTTAATAATCCTATTCGAAAAAGAAGTTGTAAAACACTGGCAGCTCGTGTAGAACGTTAGCAGAATCGGAAACGCGGCACCTGGGTGCCAGACACCTCGTCAATTTCCTGAGAATTGTCTCACAGGTTTAGAGATTGTCTCACACTTCAGCTTCGCCAGATAAGCGGAAACGGTCGACGGACAAGCGTCCGATACAAATGGAACGAAATCTAGAGGCACGTTACAAAATTGAATTTTATCCGACCATAGAGTCGAACAGACCAGTGTCACGCTCCGATGTCCCTTATAACGTGGAACGTTCTCAAAGAGTATCCCAAATATCGTACATCTGTTTGGCTCGAGAGGCCTTTCTCGGGCAGAAATGGAGATCGTTTGGTACAGCGATCTTTGGCAGGCGTCGCGGTTAATATGTCTGGGAGTAGTCAGCACCAGAAAACTACGAAATCCTTCAAACGTCTGCAAAATGCCGTTTCCATCGATAGGAAGAATTCTTATACTTTGGAACCGTATCTCGTTGGTCGGATGCGTGGGTAAAATTCCGTATTTTCCAATAAAAGCCTCTCTATTCTGCAGCTTAAGGTACCGCGGTGCTCAAGAGATGATAACTAGGTGAAAAATGTTCCTCCTTCTGACGTTTATCGGTTCGATCGATGTTTCCACGTTGATATCGCCACGTAAATGGTACCACTGACGTTTTCTCTGCCATGGTAGAATAGAAGTGACATTGATTGTCAGAATTATGGAGTGTTAAAGTAAAACCTTGGGCTTAGTGTCCACGACGTTCGATTTGAAAGGAAAGTTGACATTATTTTTAAAGACGGACATAGACGAAATATCGATATTAAACAACTTCCGACTCGTGTCGAATAAAATATACACGAAAAAGAGAAGTAGATTTTATCATTCGAATGAATGTTTCGTATGTTGGCACATGGTAACGATGAAGACAAATCCGTATGTTGATTAATATTTTATTGACACGTGCGTAGGAGATAAGTGAAATTTCCATCGTTGTATTGTCACATCTTCATAAATTCTGGAAATTTTTAACTTATGATCGAGTTAGTTTGTCTTATAGGTAATTATTAGATTCGTTGTTCACACATGTAGGAAATTTGCAAACGTATAGGAAACAGCAGTAGAGAATGAAAATAGATACTCTCACGGTTCAATTGTTTGTATAATAATTACGCAACGATTGCAAAGCATTATTTTATCACGAAATAACGTAAAGACAAATTCGTGTAGGAGGAAGTAAGTCGGTTTTTATTAAATCGGAAAACTCTTGAAGCTTACCGATCAATTTATAGCGTCCATAGTATGAAAAATCCTCTTGTGTACAGCAAATCGTAAAAGCATCAGTTTATTATACGACGATGTCTTTTTTTATGGGTCTTTAGAGACACGAAGGTGGAAGATGCTATTTTCGAAACAAAAAATACTGCAGGGATCGAGGTAAATGTTCTTTTTATTTGAATTAAAAATTTATACCTTTATGGTTGCACATTTGAACAAAGTTTTGCATTCGAGTCAATTCACGCGAGAATATGACCTCGAAAGGAAATAAAATATGTAAATTTAAAAAATGTAGAAAAAATGGTTTTTGTTTATATGGCTATTATATAAAATTCCTGTGTATTATTATTACATTCAATCACTTAATGATATCTGATCAAGACAAGTATCTTCTCCCTTTTAATAAGTACATTTTTAAATAAAAATGATTTTTCATACTTTTTTTTAACGTGTTTATTTTATTTTTTACTTTATGCTCATTAATTATCATCCGACAATATACATTGAATCTCACTGCGGGATAAAAAGATTTTTTCAGATTTCATCTCAACTAACCAGACAATCATTTCCAATAGAAAAGTTGTGAATATTTTTGAAATCATATCGTATTGTCGTCGGAAATGAGCATGCGTTCCGATTTTCATCTATGTAGCTCCTCGGGGAGTGGGTGAAATTTCGCTTACAAAATTCCACCCAGACAGACAGACAGACAGACAGACAGACAGATAAACAAAAAAGTAAGCTAAAATAGAAAAAAAGGTTGTCAATTTTGTAAATTTGTATCGTATTGTCATTGGAAACGAGCATGTGTCCCAAATTACAACTCTGTAGCTGGTCGGGGGGTGGGTGAAATTTCGCTTACGGAATTTTACCCAGAGACAGACAAACAGAAAATTTAGCTGAATAAAAAACATTAAAAACGTAAAATATGAAAACCATTTTTCAACTTTAATTATATTATCTTGCATCTCACGCAAAATAACAACTAATAACGTAATATATTCTAAGCATAAATTAAAACTTAGTAATAAATATCGAATATTTATTCCTTCGTTAAAGCTTGTAAAAGTAATCAATTAATTGCAAAAAAAATATGCATATGTACCGCTGATTATAAAAGTGTTCTAACAATAGCTTAGTAATAAAAAAAATGTGTAGTTTATTTTGCGTTGTATCGATTTATATTGTAACAACGCAAGCACGCTTCCGGAAGGTACGTAATCGTAAATTGAACCGTAAAATGCAGTTGTTATACATATAAGGTAACTACTCGCATTTACACGATTAAATAAATAATTTTTTCTAATTGTTCCATTAATTTGGAATTTAGGGAAAGGCATTTTTTTTCTGTAATGTACTTGTGAGAATTGTACAATCAGGTAAAAGCTTGACGTTACAGGTGCAAATATTTTATTAAATACCACGTTACGTATTAAGAAGACATCCGTCTCGTCGATCCACACGCGAAACTCTGAATATACACGAATCTAACAACTATTAAGTTATCGGTTCAACTATTTCAAAATACAAAGTTCAATAAACATCTCACAAGAACGAGAGAAGCAATTTTTTCGAGTTCGTGCAAGCTATAAACCCAACTATGGCGCGTATTACGACTCAAGTTAAAATTCACGACACCTGAACGTGAAACGAAAACGCGTAGTATCTCAATTTAGATGAACGTTAGCAACGTTGCAACTGGAAAGGCTCGAAACTTCCTATTTACTTTCCAACCCAGAAACGAGAAACGAGGTAGTTTTTTAATTCGTGTTTGATCGATGTCCGAGAGATTTAAAAACATGAATCGGGCGTAGAAGAGGACGCGGATGGTGGCGGTCGCTAGGGGCGATCAGGGTACTGAAAACCGTAGCTATTTAAAATATACAACGTGGTAACATCGATACGGGGCCTTTTGCATAGCGATTCGGCTGTAACAAACTGCCTTCAACGGATTTTCATTAAATCAGCGCTCTATATGCGTGTTACCTATGGAAAAAAACAAGGAACTGGAGGGTGAAAAAGAGTGATGGAAACCATGGTTTCCAATAAAAGAGTAACAAAGTTATAGTTTTTGATGCGTCGAATGCACCTATGTTGACACTTTCACGAAGAATTAATTTAGAAGGTGGAAAGTTCATTATATGACGGCATTTATATGGATTCTATGGCAAATTACAGTAAATGAAGCGTGCACGAGATGAAAGCCGACGCCTCGCGCGACCGTTCAACTATTTAACTCATTTTGATCGTGATTGGTAGTTAATGAGTTTCCCCGGGGCAGCTACAGCTACGAAACAGCGTTGCCTCCCAGAAATCGTAGCTTAACGGGAATAATCGTTTCCGAACGTCGTTATTCGTATTCGCTCCATTAAAATTGGACGATCGCGCGTCACTGCTACGCGACCTCCCTTCGTTGCTTCCTACATCGTCGACAAATTAATGCCAGGGAAACGGCATTTAGGTTAAATAGAATTTACACCAAGGATCTTTCAGCTGCCATTTGACTTGTCGTTAAATTCGTTTGAAAAAGCGTTAATAGTCGAACGCTTGTTGGAGGAAATAATTTTCTTTTTATCATCTAATCTTATACTTTGATTATCTTCCACGTTTATTTATATGACGATATTTATTCTGGCTGGGATTTTTCAACGACTTTTTTAAATAAAATTCTAGTAAATTAATATAATGCAATTCTAGCCTGTATCTCGAGACATTTTAATAAAATTTTTAGGATTTTTAAATGTTTACCCGTATTCCTGGTTATAGCGATGGTAAAAGACATAGTCGCAATTTTCAGGACATAAAATTGCACTTGGACGGTTAATTAAGTGTGATCGCTCTTAAATGCTAAACTTCCTTAGTTTGCCGAGGAAAGATTTGCCACAATCTGTCGGCGAACTTTCGCCAAGTTAATGTTCGACCGAATTCGAATAACTTGGTTGCACGCGATAAACGGCACGCAAATTGCGATCGGGAGAAAAGCGAGCGAAAGTGGTAAGAAGGTTCGTATCTCGGGTCCAGACGAAGGATCGAACAGTTTAGGAAACAGGAGGTCGGATGATGCAATAGAATTGAATTAATTCATCAAATTGATTCGAATATTCGGATAAAGAAAACGAACGTGAAAGAATATTTTTCCTATCTCGAATGAAAAAAGAAAGAAGGAAGGAAATACGAAATATTAGCAAACCGCGTTATCATGCTAGGTAGCGAAATGTTATGAAAAAATTTGTACAATTCTATCGTTACTGTAACTTTACTTGTTTTGCGATTTTAATTTTACGTCCAATAGTGTATCGAACATTCTGTGGCTTACTTTTTTCTTTTTTTTTTTTTTTTTATTCAACACTGACAAGTGACATCGTGAAATATTTTTGGTCGACTGCGAATCAATTTATTTACACGTGGTATAATTCTTTCGGCCGATTAAACTTTAACGTGAAATTGCTTTTTTCAGTGAGAAGTATTCTTTTTTTTTTTTTTTTTTTGTTAGAGCAAAATGACAAAACGCGAAGATCTATTCATCCGTACAGCGAACCTATGATATTTCGAAATGATATCTTAACGTTTCTAGAGGTAATCTTCTGCCTGCTTAATGTATAAAAGGAATTGCGCAATTGCAGATGTAGGATAGTTAGGTGTATTTTACTCTTAGAGCTAGCAGCGAAAGTAATGGCAGGAAGAGGCAAGTTTCTCTGGACTCGCGTATTTCACGAGTTCGATAAATCGACGCAAATTTGCAGCGCGAGGGCCGTGGCCCAGTTTTTGACCGGCCTAGAAAATCTGGAATTAATTCAGCCGACGATTATCGAAGTCTGTGGTTGTCTGTCGGCGCCAGCCGATTGCAGAGAACTACGCTCTACGGCTCCAATGATTTCCAGAGAGATGTGCCAACGGGACGATTCCTCTTATTGCACGTACTTCCTGTCACCGCGTATTGACCTGGAAATCCATAAATTCCGGCGACAATATCGATGCTGATCGGGCGTGCGAGAGCAAGACAGCTGGCATACGTGCGAAATATAAGCGCGAGCGAGAAAGAAATGTTTCAGGTAACGTCGATATGTTTCCAGCTGACGCTCAGATTGCGGCTTTATCGGCTGTAAGATTTAACGTAGTATTTTGAATTGACGAATTCCCTATCTGTATCGCGGTTTTCGATTATTCGGCGATCGTGTTACGGCCGTCGATTATTTCGCATTAGTTTGAAAATCCTGGAATTTGATGTGTTGGCTGGGAAATTTAATGGGACGTGATAACGACTTTTTCGAAAGGAATTTCTCGTTTTGGTTAAATTTTTATAAATTGTTGTAAATCTGCAAAAAATGTCATTATTTTCCTAACGATCGCTCGTCGAAGGATATTATTACGTGATTTTATATTTACTATAATATAAAAAATAGTGGACAAATATGTTCCTTGTCAAGCGAAAAGAAAACAAATGCTTATAGCTAACTATAACAGTACGTTAAATTGGAACCAGTTATATAGCGAAATTATAGCGAAAACTGAGGATGCAATACGATCGGTATAAAACGACTACTCTGGACGATTCATACGTATACGATAAAACCGTCAAGATCTAATTTATATTCTGACAATAGAGAACGACGAGTGCGCTTATTCACCGCGATGGGCCATTAATAAACAGCGTGCACACACCAGCGACTTTCAAATCCATTTTGCCGAAAAACCGTTCCCACGACAGAAGACTGTGGATACGCAATTTCGATCAATTTTTTATAAAGAATTTATTCGAGTCGCGGCTTTAAACCCGTAACACTTTTCGATTCGACCACCAGCTCCCTCGCTGGTATTTTCCGCCAAGCTGCAGCTCCGGTGATTTTTAACCCGAGATACACCTTTGTTTCCCGTACGAAAAGTAATCGAACGCGAGAGGATATCCGACGCGCATAAAAAGATAGTAAATTTAATTCCGGTAAAACGGACATGGCCAGGAAAAATATTACATTGTAATCACCTGGCGGAGATTGAAGCTGGCCTCAGCATCAACGTGCTTCTTGTGCATCGTTTTGCGCACAGATTAAAATCGTGTTTTTCCGCGAAACGCCTTTTTACGGATTATACCTCGAAGCTTGGACTCTCGTTGTTTTTCATACGCAGACACGCAGAGCTTTGTGCTTCGTTAGATGCCTGCTGTTTCTCCCAGCTGTTGTTCTTTTATTCCAACTCGTTCCACTATGTTCGGGGTCTGTTCGACCGTTCGATAAATCATGGAGAGTTTAACATGATTTAGAAAGATTCCACTTGCGACAGCATTACTTGCTAAACTCCAAGATATATTAAACGCAATATGACGAAGGAGATACGAAGAATACCATTTAAAGAGAAATATTCTATCAGCCTAAACACAGTTATCTCGTTAAAGAACAATATACGTGCTCGAAATTAAAAATTACGTAATAGCAAATATAACAAATTGTAACTATACCATTCTTTGGATATTGTTCCTTTCGGTAATTTGTTTCCACGTTCGCTTGTATTCGAAACTTATTCCGTATTAAATACCATTAATCATTGAGTTTTATTGTTTGTTCGAAAATTTAAAACTGCTAGAAGCTAGCGTTGCAGATAATGTCAGAAATGTATAAAAATTTTGAAAGTTTTGTTCGGAAGCAGTGCATTAAAAATGGGGGGAGCGATTTTTAGCAAACAGTTTATTTCGACGTACGAGGAACTGCGATAATTAGTCATAACAGTTATTACACGACCAGTGAATAATTTGTTTTTTTACAATTCTTGGCTGCGTGCTCGTGTTTCGATCTCTTTTTTCTTTTTTTGTTTTTTGTGAAGACTGTTCAATGATGCTGTTTTGTAAAAAAAGATTAATTATTCCACGTAATATGCCGAGGTATTAAATGACAGAGAAGAATGAGTAATTGAAAAAGTGCAATATTTCCGTTGATTAACTGTAATCCCACCACGGCAACTTGAATTCTCTGAATACCGGGACTAGATTATTGTACATGGTACGGTATTGAAAATGAAAGAAATTATAGATAGTAATATTATAATAATCTATTTTCTACCTATTCCATTATATTCTAGTATCAAACAATGGATACAATAAAATACCGCAAAGACACAAAAACACCCGAAATATAAATTGTAAACGTATTATTAACTAATTTTGTATTTATTTATTTAAAGGATACTAGACTTCAGTAAAATACAAATATTTATAAAATATGTATTCACGATACGTATCTAGGATTATTTTACTATTATAAATTACACTATAACTTGATATTTACCAAGCGTCTCTTAAATGAAAGATGATGTTTCTATTGGATTATCGTAGAAATTTTTAAACTATTATTCAGTGTAAATGTTTAACAAGGTAGTAATAAACAATTTAATAATTCGTTCGAACAAGAACGAAAGATATACAATTTGGAAAGGTATGCAAAAAATTACAACGCAAGTGTCGGAGAACAAATTTCTATTGAAACGCTGGAACACAATTTTCAGTAATATCTGAATAATAATAATAACAACAATTTTCTGTCATCTGTTGGAAAAACGAACACAGAAGGATATTCTAAGGCCTAAGGTATCGAACAGATGTACATACAAAAAATTGAAAACTCAAGCATCGAGAAGCAAAAAGCAGTGCAGACACGGACAGTCTAAAAAGGACGAAAAGCCAACGTATTTTTTTATGTAGCAATTTTATTATCCCGTTATCCGAGATCTTGTTGGCGATGTCGGTGTCGCGTCGTTATTTCAGGACTCGTAACAGTATTGCCCTTTTGCGCGGATCACCGTGACGAAGCAGAAAAGTAAAATTACGAGGCGGCTCCACTTTACGACCAGATTTTAATCCTGTCATTGAATCTTACGAAGTGTAGAGAAAATCTAGCCTTGTTCTTAAAAGATCTTAACATTGCGATTTTCTCTGCTCAAACTGCTCGTTCATCTTTGACAAGTACTGTCTATTTTCCTTTATAGATGTATAATCGAGTTTCTGCCAGTTAATTTTACATTGACAGATGGAGGAAGATTATCGGAAACAACTTTGTTGGCCAGATAGAAAAAGAACTTTTTCACAAAGAAATTTTCAGTTGTTCGATAAATTTTTAAGTACATTTACTTACTTTACGATAGACTTCTTTGGGTCTCTTTTTCGATTGAATTAGTTAGAAGTGCACTTCTTATACATAGTTCTAAATTTAATCCTCTTGATTCGCTTACGCTCCGAATGATGAAATTTTACTCATGAACGTCGAAGTTTCTTTCCTGAAAATGCTGTTACACGCGTGGCTCAGAAACTGATTGTAAAAGAATTCGGTAAGTGTTTCAGAGATTTTTCAAATTTTTAAATCTAATTATTTTAATTTCTAGTTAGATTGATTAATATATTTTCATTGGAAGATATCATGTAAAGATCCAAATAATTCTAAATTACATTAATTCGTTTATATCTGTTAACAGCGCGAACGTTATCATATAATGCTACAGTATAATCATGTAACATTATAAATAATGATATACTATTATATAATACAATACTCTCTTTATGTTAAATCTGTGTTTAACGAGATATAGGTTAAAATATTTTGCGTCAATATTATTAGGAACGGACAGAAATGAATATTAATAAATCTCAATTATTCACGCTGAATCTTTAACGTTTCACACGAAAAACACGTATATGCATAAATCATTTGAAAAATTTGTCAAACATTTCCTCATTTCATAGATATGTTAACGAATACAAACGTATTATATCTCTCTCTGAATTTCTATATAAACGTATTACACAATCGATAATATAATATGCAATTCGTATTTTAGTTCTTTAGATGATTAACGCGCAATCACCGGCAGAATGTTATCAATAGCTCATTATGGAAACGAAGTTTCTCCCAAGTAATTTCTCTTCGAAAAACGAAACGATTTCTGGTATATCTACCTGGTCTAAAAAGTTTGAAAAATTCACAGTGACACATAAAGATACATTCCTTAATTGCAAAGGAATCGCAATGAAAACGCGTTTCATCAAAGACTATCGCTATCAAACGCGAAGAATATCGTGTCGTTTGAGCTTCAGACGTTTTGGAAACTGTCCTATCGGCTTCGTATCGGGTAGAGAGGACGGAAGAAAAATCGATCGAAGAGCAAGTGGCTTAAGGCCAGTTTCCGGAGACAACTGCCGGGGAACATTCGTTGTCCTGTAACGGCCTATACGTTATCCAGTAAGCCTGGAAACAACTTGTTAAAACAGTGAATAGCGGTTTCATCGCCTGTCTCGTGAGTTAAGGTGTCTCTAACTCAATGACGTTCTATGGTCCTTCGTTTCACACCCTCCATTCTGCTCTTCCGGCCATTTCTGACTGTATTTTCGCACTAGCGTACATTGTTACAGCTGAGTTTAAACCAGGTGATTCTATAACTTTTCCTGCGGCTTCACTGCCAGTTTTATAGGAATATAGCGCTCTAGACCGAGCACCGTAACGTCGAAAGTGCGCGCCCTTCCTACTTTCAGTTCAATATTTAAAAGACTATGTAAGATGAAACTGAACACATAAAATATGTATATATATTAACTGGAGATTACAGTCTAGCGAAACCTAAAATTTTGTTTATTCATCCAAATTTATATTTACTCGTAATACAGAACAAACTATTTAATCATCGTTATCATCTCTCTATTTTTGTGATAATCCGTGTAACCAGGGCCGGCGCAAGGCAGGTTCAGTTCGTTCACCGGAACCCGGCCCCGCGTTTTGAGAGGCCTCGCGGTCTACGAAAATTATCTGCGATCATCGATAATCCAAAAGAGATTTACATCTCTGGCTATTCTGTCAATAGAAAGTGAAGTAGCAAATTCGATCAATTTTGATGATGTTGTCAAAGATTTGACGTCGAAAAAAGCGAGAAAAATTATTTATTGTTATTACTGGATTGTATTATTATTTAATATTCATCTTATAAAAGATAAATTTGTAAATAAATAATTCCTCGTTGCAAAATGTAAGTGTAGTATTTGAATGTGTATTCAGGCCACGCAAAATTGTTGAACCCGGCCCCGCAAAAAGTCACGCCGGCCCTGCGTGTAACCATCGTGAATAATCTCATCAATCAGAATAATCTCCTCTATTGTTTATTTATAGATTATACTACGTTCACAAGAATAATCCATATAAAATTTTAATATATTATATAACAGTTGCTTCTTATCGATATTCTCTACAGGAGACCATACAGGTCAGAATATAGAAATAAACAATGTTCATTAACTTATCTTTTAGTTGGATTTTATAAAAATATAATTGGAAATACTTCTCGTTCCGTCAATCGTATATCATCGCAACGTTTTATTCGCTTTCTGTTCTACTTGCTTTTTATGAATATATCGCAAAATAGTTTATGCTGCTAACTGGGCTGCCCAGGCGATCGACAATTTCGAATATATTTGCGAATAAATTTGGAACAACACAGGAAACAACGAACTATGATTGCAATTTGAAAGTTTCAAGCAAATAGGCGATAAACAGAGTTTACCCCGTTTGCCGTACAGTTTTGAAAACTGACAGCTGAGGCGCATAACTTCTCCGCAACGATATTTTCGGAACACCGTATGCAATTACGAATAACTAATTAGCTTGTCGATATCGGAAAAATTACAACATAGTTTCGGAACTAAGCGAATCGACAGAGAGTACGTTTACGTATTTCAGTCAACTGGATTTTAATTAAAAATCTTTTTCCGCAGTTGAAACCCTAGAGCTAGATAAATAAAAAGAAGTCGTATTAAATTCCTAGAAGATCGCTTGAAAATCTTTCCCTTCGTATACTTCACTCTCCGAAACTATACTCTTGCGCATAGACCATAAGACTAAAATTATTGAAATTCAAAAGAATATTTATGCAAGTATCCATTTTATGTTTCTCTGTAGCGGAAGGTAAGGCTGTAGTTCAAAGTCTAAAGTCGTCTAAAGTCTAAAGTAGTCTAAAGTCGTAATCAAGTACTAAATGTTAATAGAGTATCGAGTAGCGCGATACTCTATGAAATAGAAAAGTCGGTTACATAAATGAGAGAAACACTTTTAATTTTGCGCTTTATTTGCGTAATACGCTGTTAAACTACTACAAAAAAAAGTACATCTCTTTTACACCGTTTCTTCATAATGTTCTTTGATGTAAAGGGAGTAACAAAGAACATGCAACTGCTGGTTCCTCGGATAGGAATGCAACAATGCAGTTGTTGAACGTGAATTGTATTATCGCTTCCTTTTAAAGGGTAAAGAAACGAATGTACATGGTTGCTGAAGACGTTGTCTTCCGTCGAGTTTTCCTATACGATCCGTTTCCTTTCAATTCCCCCCCCCCTCTCTCTCTCTCTCTTTTCTCTGTACAGATGAAATTGACAAATTTGAAAGGATAAGGAACAGAATATACGAAAGTTCCGAGACTTTCTATTCGCTTTGTGGAATAAGGATGTTATCCTTACTGTTTATCTTCGATCTTTCCACCAGACGATTGCTTCTGTATATTTCTGTAACATTTTGTTACAGCGAATTTGATGAACAAAGTACACAGGCTCGTCGGGATATATTCGTAAATGATGAAAAAAAAATATAGGAATCGTTTTAGAAAAAAAGAAGAGGCAAAACCTACTAGACGTAAAAAGAAGGAATCTTGCGAAAAGAAGTGGCTCGCGAGCTAAACAAACCCGTGAAATAAATAAAAGAAGAGAAAAGGAAGAGAAGATAGAGAAAATCTCGAATACGAGGAGAAAGAAAGTAAGCAGAAGACAAAGTTCTGCGACGTCTTGAACGAAAAGCTGTGAGTTTCCACTTGTGAATCGCAGCTGCAAAGCCGACGACGATAATACCACGACGCTATAATCTCCGCTGGACAAGCAACAGTAGGGAAATTTAGATTCGAAAATTTCCGTGTGCTAAGTTCTCCTGGGCCGGTCATACAGCAGTGGTTCTTAGCTGCTTATCCCGTCGGCACGTTAGCACTTTTAACGCGTTTATCGAAGCTGGGATCGTGTAACCGGATTAACAGGTTCCCTCGAATAAGGGAGGAACTTTTATTTCTCGCCACCGAAAACGAGGTAAACAACGTTTTCCTATTATCAGCGTTTCTCCTCGTTTTGCGGGCGAAATTGTTTCTCCTTGTTGTCTAAATACATTATCAATTCATGAATTTACGTTCTTCTCCCCACTTTTTTTTTATCGCATTAAGAGTAGCGGAATTTGTCGTTAGGGATAATATTATTTAAAATGTATTATCAATCGATGAAAGGAAGAGTGAAATATTCGTACCAGGTGGATTTGTATCGTAACGAAAATGAATTTTATATAACATAATTTATTCAATTATACAAATGAAAATAGAGAACAGGTAATTTGCCAAAGATATTGTAACAATTCCGTGAAATCAGTTGATAGACTGCAAGCTTTAGTTGGAATTGAATCGCAAAGTCCGTTCCTTGTTCCATTTATTTACATTCCTGGAATTAATACATTAGCTAGTAGATAAGAGTACTATCAGGTTTAAACTTTCGCGGTTAAAACGTCCCTTGAGAATTTACTGGCTGTGACGCAAAACCCGGCTTATATACTTTAATTAAGACTCGCTAATCCAATATGAAAAAGCGTAGCCAAGACTAAGAATATCATACTAGCAGAAAATTGAAAAGTTCCACATTTTCAATCTCTCGCCTACAGCTATACTTCTCCGGCGAAATTATACTTATCAAAATCACTGGAAACCCTAGACACGTTCAATACGTTCAATTCGAAATTATTACAACTCTCTGATAAGTAGCGTCTTAGGAAAAATCTATTCAATTATCGCGATCATAATTTCAACATTTTAATTTCTGCTAAGGTTTCTGATAAAATTAAGTATTCACATTTTAATCTCTCTTGCGTATTCTCTTCCATCATCCAAAATTCTTCAATTTCCCTTTCCTTCCATTCAGAAAGAACATCACGAATCTCTTTTTCCTTTTCTTTCCTTTCCTTTCCTTTCGTTTTTCTCTACATTTTTACACGTTAGCCAGAGGTTCACGAGAGCCGTGTAATTCGGAATAATAACTTTTCGTAGAGCTATCGTTACGTCGCGTCGCGTCGCGTCCAGAGAATATCGCAGTCAAACGATGCTGAACTTGGTCACAAAAGCTCGATGTTGCCGCGGAGAAAGACACCGCTAGAAACTTTTACTTCTTTTCACCTATACGCACGTGTATATATAGTACGTACACATACGAAGATGGGACATGGATGCTGGGAATAAAGTTAACAGAGTCGCGTTTTGCGAGATGGATCTGCACGCTTTCGCCGTTTGTACAAATAAACGGTCCACCGTGTAATTACAAGAGTTCTTCGGGAAATTGAAATTTAGTCTCCGGCCAGTGTAAAGTAAAGAGGAAAATACGAATACCGTTTCGTTCGGTAAAAGTTGCTCGTTTCTCTTCAACGTCCGGAAATAGAGTCGCAGACGTCGTAGTTTCGTTTCGGAGTAACTGTTCTTCTTTGACTATCGCCGCTTTAACTCCCTGCACTCGATTCGCGTTTCATGCCGTATAAATAAAAACGTCGAAACTCGATTGAGATTAATAGTTGGTACGACCCTGCTTTTCTATCAACTTGTCAGATATCGAAGGTGCGACTACACATTTTGTACGTTTTTCGTTAAGCTTTCCTTCTAAGGGTGACATTTACTTTTTAATTCCTCTTGTTGATAAAATTCGATTCTTTCTTCGTACACGTTCCACACCGTAGAAAGCGATGGTACAAAGTTCGAGAAGTAAATTCGAACGAATTTAATCGAGAAAAGCTTTCGCCTTCTCTTTCAGGGAGTGCGTTGGACCCTGAAAATTTATGTTCACGCGTGTTAAATATCTTTTATCGCGCGAACATCAAAGGGAAAATTGTTATCAAAGAGATTAATATACCGAAGCTTGTTATAAGATCGCATCAAAGAATTTTACGTGTGAATCATTCGTGTACACGCATAGATTAATTCATAAAATTGCTAAAATGAAAAGTTTACTGTAATTTGTAACATTTACAAGTTGTCATCGTGATATCCTTTATTTTCTTGAATAATATTTGTTAATACGTATACATAAACGAACACGTTGACATTTTTCCAATTTCTTTATTCAGTTATTGGAATTTTTCACAACATTAAACAAAAACATATTTTTTTTTTTTTTGGACACATGGCATTGAAGAGGAGACAAAGTAATCCTCCCAAAAATTCCAATTGTTTTAACGTTGTTACAATGAAAAACTGACTCGATACCATGATGTTGCTGTCATTGGACAACATATGAGTGTATTTGTACAGAGTCGGTATGACATGTGTTAATTTACATCGGTTGTATGCTGGTTAGTGTACATCAACGTTGACGTCTGTAAACGTTGTCTGCCGGTATCGTTCGCCACTTTGTTACAAATAAAACAAGCCTCCCCCCTGTGACGTGGCTTCTATCCTCGTTCCGGCACGATATTGCTGTAACGAGTCAGTTACGGCATCACAAAGGGACAGAAATGAAAATTGAAGCAACCGTTGCGAGTTAACCTCGCACAAAACAGAAACGCAGCAGAATAGGAGAAAAGAATTAAAAGAAAAATACGAACGGAAAATATCAAATAAAACCATATATTCTTAACGAGGTTGTCCAGAGAACAGCTTGGTCGTTGTTTTCGAGGATCAACGAGGAAATGCTTTGTCTTTTAATTCTTTCCAAGCTGTGGAATTATTCTTTCCGAGGGACGTGTTTCCATAGAGACCGTTGCACTTCCTTTTTACGCGTTCATACCATTTGCGAATGAAACTCCTTATAAGATTTCGTCAGTTTCATAATTATTTCACGCGAGAAATTAAGTCAATTTTCAAACCTACCATCTTCAAAGGAACGCGAGTTACAAATTTAGAACGTTCGAAATTACGTTTCTAGGTAATACTTAAGATTAGCGTGGTTTAAGCTGGAAAGAGACTGTTTCAAAGTTACATACGTTACGCGAAAATGTTTTTGCAAATACTTATTGCCTTCAATCATAAAATTATGATAAGTTATAACTTGAAACGAATCAAAATATTTATGTTCTCCAATCTCAGACACTCGATTCTCCCATGCATCTTCGACATCCAAAATTCGCTCGTTCTCCGTAAAAGGTCGCGCCACATTCCTGTTCGCACGATACCACAGTTCACAGTCGATGAAAAGGTTTTCAAACGATCGATCGATCTGAAACGCGAAACATTTGGGGAAACGTAGGAACGTAAGAACGAAAGACGACGGTGACCACTAACGTAAAGTGGAGAAATGCTTTCGGCTATTTGTTCAGCCGACCCATTTTACCAGATTCGATGGGCCGCGGACTTATCCGGTGAGTTACGTCGCGAAAGTTGCACGCGATTTTTCGGTTCAGCCAGTTTGTCATTGCTTGTTCTATGCGCGCGCCACTTTCAAGCCAAGTAACTTTGCTGTACACCCAGTGAAATTCGATTTCCAAGCGAGAAATCTTTGATCCTGATCGCTCTTACCAACTCGCATCGCTTCTCGCGCGAACTTTCAACTCTGCGAAACTCGAGATGCTTCGGAACGTTGTCGGTTAACGCGTGCTTCTTCTTTGTCCGGTCGCAATTAAGACCGCATTCTTGCGTCAAGGTAAGCGCTAATCGACCTCTCCTTTCTCGCATTCGCTGCTTTTTCTTCGTTCCCTTGTTTCTTCTTCTTCGTATAAATAACGCAAACTGTTCCTTGTTAATGGAAGAGTCGAAATAGTAAACGACGTGTCTGACACGAAAATTCGTAGCATAAATAAGAAAATGAAATTACTCTTCCATTTAATTGCGTCGGACTCTTAATTGAGCTCTGTCGAATAATTAGTCTAAAAGCTAAAAATAAATTATTTTAACACTTGTACACGTACATGTACATATACGATCTGGTGATTTGGTATACAGATACTGTACGCTATACTGTAGCGAGTTGTTTGTTGTTGCTCTATCAACATCGAGGAAAAGTATTATAAAGTACGAAAATAATATCGGTCGTACGATTTAGATTTTTTTTTAAATCAGCGATTTATTTACTGTATCTCGGCTGCAATAGCAAATAGAACTCAAGTTGTGTAATCAGGGTTACACAACTTTCTCGGTGTTACCGTGAACTTTGAAAGTTCGTAACATGTTTGGTTTGTAGAAGCAGGGTTTATAGCTTGATACTTTAGAGAAGCTACGCTACAAATTGCAGCCAGCAAGAAGATCGTAGGATCATCTTATCTTGAATGTTAAAAAATGGGCGATGGAATAGAATTTACAACTTGTCCAACTTTTCAACGATAACATATGCACTAGTAACGCGATATGCCAAAATATCATAGACTGATTTATGTTTGCATATAAAATATCTTGTATTTACTGACAATTTTACGCTTTGTATTGTACAAGTATTTGTTTCGTACTCGTATTTGTCTCATAAAATCAAGAGCACAGAAATGTTAATTGTATTAATTGAACATTCGTCACAGAAAACGGCTCGTTCGAAGCTACGGACGACTACGATTAACGGATCCGCTAACAACTATTAACAGTTTGTAGGAAACAATAGCCAAATGCTCGTTTTCCATTGGATTAACTTTTCTAATTCATGTTTCACATATCTTCGTCATGGCCGCCAACCGAATCCACTAAAACTTTGCTGAAATTAACCGAATTCCACGCAGTAAATAGTTTGTGGCTTGTTGACTTCGTGATAACGCGAGCGTAACTATGGTAGAACGTTTCTCCGTTATTTGGGCATCGAATTTTTTTTCGATACGAGAATAAAGTATCGTCATGATCCAATTTCATCCTTTTGTCCCGTTCTTCTTCAAGACTCAGTTTTTTTTTTTTTTTAGAAATGATGGATTGTATCGTCTCACAACGCTGGTAATATCATCCGTACAAATTATACTGCGTTTCCTTTATGATTTTCTCGATGCTTCTTTTACTCTTTTTTCTCATTTTCATGCAAAAAGTGAAAGAAGCTTACTTCGTCTTCGAAAGATGCTCTCGGTAACTAGGTCTTCGTTCCACAGGGAAGAAATAAGCCTGCTTAGAAGAATTCTCGGCAAGTATGTCCACGGTATAAGCGACTGTTCGAAAATAGCTTTCTTTAACAAACACTACGCTACTTACGATACAACGTAATTCACAGAACAGACGTAATACAAAGAAAATCAAACAGTTGTGATCATCGATTATAAAATAATATTATACGCGTGTATGTATATGCAAACGCTGGCTCTTGTATATATTTCGATTCATTTCCAAAAGTATTGCATGATCGATAGCCCAAGCCGTAAATGTTTCGTCAGGGTTTGGACTAGATAGCAACGTTGAGTGGTAATATTTTTAAGGAATACCACGGATATATTTTCGCCATAGTTTCGGGGTGCCGACAAGGGAGCCTCTAATGCCTCACAATCCGCAGTCGAGGATCATGTGCACGATGCCCATGAATCGGGGACACTCGGCGTCACGATGTCCGATGGTACGTGGAAACTGGGTAGAGCGATAAGTGTTTTCTAGAAGAATCCGGCTATGCAGGGGAGGATGATGAAGCCTCTGGCACGAGGACTGAGTCAAAAAGTTCAGCACTTGGAATCTTCGATATACGTATTATTTAACATATGTTATTCGAACTGATTCGTAATTATTAATTACACGAATAGTATCAAGAATAACCGATGAATGTTTATTAAATAATTTCAATTTACCATACGTACAGTTTCGAATTGATAATACGATTAAAAGAATGCTCGTTATTGCAACAAAGAATCATATGCGCTAACAATATCGTTGTCTATCCTTTGTAATAGAAACGAATATTTTATTAAATAAGAATCATTGTGATGTAAAATCTGTTCGTTCGCTATTATTCGTAAATTATTGTCATTGATGTTTCTCTTGGAATAGAGTTGCACGTACGCATGCTTATTCGTACGGTAGGTAGAGTAACTGTGACAGGTAATATAGCAAATAGACAGGATAAATGGACACTAACGTAAAATAACGTTTTAAGTCGTAAATTTCATAAACATTATCTTTTGTTGCATTGCGGTGCACTGCAATTTTTTATCTGAAACCGCGGGAAAGCCTTCATTTTTTACGCTCGAGCAACGAAACATTTCTGACATAGTGCTTTTTACGATTTCCATTGTAAGCCGAGGAACGACCCTCCATTCGTCGCCAAGAAGTTTGTTTAGTATGAATGTCGAACCAAGCAATTTATTGCATAGTATTTTATGCTTGGAAAGCATATTTTACGGTATCAACCGTACCTACAGCGGAACGGAATTTATGGGTTTTGTGAGACACCTCGTTGCCTCTGCCTAGACGCGTACCTTCCTTTTCTCATGCAGCATAATTCTTAAGGATATCATTGCAGTCGGCGTTCAGCGAACAAACAGGATTATAATCATCCGAACTTTAGCACACGAGGAACGCGAGAAATTAATTAAAATTAGTTTTAATTGAAAATACCTTCGTACTATGTGGAAAACACGAAATTCACTCTGTATCTAGAGAAACTTTATGCATGTATCGACGACATCAAGTATCGTATTCGGTACTCGAAGAATTCAAATACTGGTCGAGTATGTTACATTCACTTGCGGTAGATTTCGAGATGGTATTAGACGTTTTGGAATCTCTCTTCGTGGTCTTCGTTAAATCCATTAAATTTATTTCGTCCATATCACGTTTTAACGTCGCCTTAAATATTTTGACGCAACATAATTCCACAAGAAACTTACTATCTTTCAATGAAATCAAACGTGACATCCTCGATCTCTTAATTTACGTCTACGTTCTACCTATCGCTCAGCTTCTCGGATTGTTCCATTTTCTCACCTCAAATCTGCCATAGAGTGATTTAACATGAGATTTAACATTACTCGATTTAAAAAAAATGTTGTCTTACTGTCTTATACTCTAGTGATAAATTAATTCCAACCTGTAAAGAACTGAATCTAAATATTCGTGAAAAGTTCATCGAACTCGGTAGATATCAGTAGTTTGATAAAGTAGACTTTAACATACGGTAAATCTGAATACGATGACATTGAACCAATTGGAACGTTGAGCTACGAACGGACTAAATCACACGGGTAACACGCGTATGTATCCAATTTCGCCAATGACTGCTGTCTCCTCCCAACTACATTTATCAAGCGGACAACTAACAGTCTACCAGCGCACAGTGATGTGCAGACACGATAGACAATTCGTAACATTTGTAACAATGCACATAGAAGCGACGAATAGAACGCGCAACCGCTTTCTCCGAAGTGTTATAACTCAAATATCTAAATGTTTGATTCCATCCTCGACTTTGCACTAGTAAGTGTATGTATCAAGTACGGGTACGAAGAAACCGTTTACGGGCAAATAGTTGCACAGCCAGTGTTTGAAGTGTATCTCGAATGCTTGCAAGTGCACAGCGAAACTTAAAATAAAGGAAATGCAGCGGATAAAAGCGACTTTTAATCTCGATTACCGATCTCGTTCTGTTTCCTCGCGAACGATAGTTCCATTGCTGTTCGTATTTACAATTTTCAAGAATTAACTAATGGACGCTTGATTATCGAGGGAAAACCTTCGATAAAACCAGTTTTGGATAATTAAATCAGGTATCGAGCGATTACGATGGTCCGACCGTAACATGTACGTATATCAGACGAAGAATTATTTAACTTTATACTCAAATTGTTATCGATAAATTGTATCTATTCATTATTATCAATTATTCACGTTCTATTTGCTACACGAATGAATAACCAAATTGTTGGAAAACGCGATTAATTACAAAATGTCGAACAGAGTATTACGTGATACATAATTTGGCAAGCAAAATGAGAACAAAAGAAAGAACAAGTACTCGTAATTTGGTACAACGATGATATTAACGTAATGGTCGAACGAATTCGCTTTAAATACGATTTCGAAGGATATCCGATTTCGTTGTCTAACTACCGGTTCAGCATAGTTTACCAGATAATTCAATTGGGGTCTATGCGATGATGAATCAGTATGTAAATGATGCCCATTAATCAAATGTCATTGTATTAGATTGGACGCGGAAACAAAATTGAGCATATAATGCGTAATAACGCGTTATGAATTCAACGATCAGAAATGGGAAACATCGGGTTCGATGTAAAAACTAGATACAACTTATTCAATGCTATTTCATTAGGATTAAAATCAAAGGAAGATAGATTTCTCGAAGATCTGATCTTTAAAGAGCATTTTCGTTAACTGCGTCATTTAGTGCATCGTATCGTTTGCAAGTTTTCAATCTACAACAATATAATTTCAAATTATTCTCTTTTATTTCGTCTTTCTGATATTATTTCCTCTACAGAATCGGCTAGTGACCTAATAAAACAGAATTTCTTTCCAACGCACGGATATTAATATAATATATGGTAATGTGATCGTTGACCATTTCCAGCAGGCAACGATATCGCGTAAGAAATAACCTGATATGTTAGAAGAATGAAACGGGACGGTGCAAGCTTAGAATCGAAAGCTTTTATTTACCACTTTCAACGGCGCTGTAGTTCCATAACCCCGGGCTAAAGCACACATTACTCAGGAAAGTATCTGAACCGGTAGCACAGAGTAGCCTTCGTCTTTTATCCCCGCTGTTAATCTATATTTGTTCTGAGAGTTAAAGCAGTTTGTCCAGCAAATTTCAGCGACCGATTAACCGAACCACAATTCAAACATTCGCCGCTATTCTCGACTACTCTGAAAAATACACGCGACCAAATGTCCTTTAAATAAACTAGGTTTTGCTTGTATTGTATCGAGATTAAATCAGCTAACTGTAAAATCAGGGCGGCCTGGATATCGGAGGGACATTGGAACATTCAGCGTTTCGTTTACGCGAAATCTCTTCGTGGATCGTGACGAGGAATCGGTGCTCCATCGCATCGATCAAGTTGGTTCCCTTTTGCTGACCTATAGGTCATCGTGGTTGTACGTAAAATTATTTGGAAATTGGTCGGGGCGGTTAAACAGCCGACTCGGTTGTTTGCCATTCCGAACACGTGTGCGTCTTCCGAACTTGCGTATTATTATTCGTGGTACTCGCATTATCGAGCGAGGTGGAGTGCCTCGGACCACGATACAAATCCCTCGACGCTTGGACGAAAACGCGCGTGGAAAAATGTGTTTCGTCTATAGGTGTGGGTCGTTGCAAGCTGCTCGAACACCTCAGCGCAAGGCTATGGCGAAGCGTTTCCAACGGGGTGGCTAAAATTGCCTGGAGTTGCTGGAAAACTTGCACCTGCATCTGCTTTCAACGACGTCGTTGTCAAAGATAGGGATTTGTCTGACGCGCGAAATAGAAATTTGGACGTTTAGGAGAATGAAAGATAGCGCAGCTGCCGCTTACGTTATGTATAAATCGTGTCGCACGGTTAAACTTCGCAAAAGCACGAATGTTTTGACAAGCGTTTATTGATTTTCGTCATAGTTGCGCTGTTTCACGGAGCAAGTACGACGCTGCATATCATTTCTTGATAATTTAATTCCATTGTGGTCTCTTAACATTGACAGTTACGTGCGTATAAATAAGAAAGGGCTGGATAAAAAAGTCATTTGCAATTTTTAAGCGTTAGTTTTTACATAAAAAGTATTCGTAAAGTGTTTGACGTTTCATACGCGTTGTACGATTATTATTATTATTTATTAAAAAACCTTGATTTGCTAATTTAGTCTATACTACAAGAATGGCGAAAGTTCGTAGCATTGTAAGTATAAGCTTAACGCGCTGGCTGCGTAGTTTTAAGATTAATGCCATTTCTTGATGAAGTTTCGTGATTCATTGCGGAGCAACCTCGCGGAGTAATTAAATCGTTTGACAAGTAATACGTAGCACTTTAGCACTTTCAATGCCTGACGTTCAATCGAAACATTAGTTTCCATATTAATTCCAGTTCACTTAAGAGAATACTCAAGCAGCTCCATTCACAGCGAACGGTCAATTTACGTTGAAATGAACAATCTTATGATTACTCTACATAGAACTACTGTGTGTAGCTCTCGTAGATATATTGTACGTAGTACGTATACGTATATATATGTATGAAACCCTTCGCAAATCGATACTTTCATGTAAACTACTGGAAATAATTTTTCCTTCCGATGAGATCTGTGGCAAAGCGTTTGTTACTGTTGCAATTTGTCTATTAACAAAAATATTTGTCTTAACGCAACTGCTTGCTGTTTTGTTCGCCTCTCTCTTCTCTTCATTGAAATATAAAAAAGCAAGGACAACTGAGAGTGTAGCAACTAAATTTTACGTAATTAAGTCGACGCGTGAATAGCAGCGAATGTATTAAAAGACGTATACTACCTCGATTAAAATGGTAAAATCGATTTAAATCGAAGACTTTAATTCAATTGGCAGATTTATCAAAATCAAAATTATTTAGAAAGATCATTTAAGTGCACGGATTTTTTCATTTTTCGCTACTAGTTTTCCCAGCAACTATCGATATCTTTTCTTCACCTCCTGCAAACTTACTCCTTGTCAACTTTCGATACTTTCATCGCAAACAATATCTGTTGGCAATCGTATTATCTTAGCATATAACGATCGCGGATAATCACCGGTAAAACGCGATTTTGAGACAGTCTTAAACCCAGCAATTTATTAGGCTCTTCTCGCGAGAAACCCACTTAAAGCCCTCTTCAATTTCTTATTACGTTAATCCTCTGCAAACGAAGCTACCTCACCATTTCGAACCTTCTTATCTCTCGATCAGCAAGAAACCGTGTTCTCGTGTAGCTCAGATGACACCGTCTAATCTATCTTTTAGATGTCGAGCAGTCCTCGACGAGACTCGAGATGCAATTGAATTCATCTCGACTAGTTTCGACTCGTCGTGTCAGTCCATTTAAGAAGAGAAGCAACCAGGTTCATCGTTAAGGAGAGAAGCGAATAAATTGTTCTTAGGGAGGATTGTTCTAGGATTATCGTTCTAAGGATAAATTAAAGCTATCGTCGAGTTGTTTTTTCTCAAGTTTCCGATCTGGCAACGATGTTCGATTCGCCAGAGTCTATCGCGACTCTGTGATACCACCCCAAAGCTGAGATTAAGACCTCGAAAGAAAAGTAATCTGTAGCTGGCGGCAACGGCATACTATTTGCCTAAGTGGTAGTTAAACGTAATCAAATCGTTCAGACAAACAGCGGGCCCGGAGTTCTCGGATTAAATAGAGAACGATTATTCGAGCAATCGTATCCTACGGGTCGGTATCCGATTACCATTTGTCTGATAATCACGATACAATGGCTAATTCTGCTGCGCCGGTGTTTCGATGCACAACGAAGCGAACACTGGCGTAGACGCGGCCCGAAATTGTCTGGGGGTTGCGTAATGGAGTTTTGGATCAGTTGGCTCGTATTGTGTCGGCAGTTGTTCTCGTCAACGTCGTCAGACGTGGAAACCGCATTCCCGCGATCCGCGGTATCATGCACTCACAATCAGTGGCGCAGCAAATTGAGCGATGACGTTTCCCATTGCGCAGAAACGAAACGACGTTGCTTCGCGCAATCAACCTACGCCGGCCAATGATTTTCATCTAGTTAAAATTAAAGGGTTGGAGTTGTAGGTCAGCCTCGTTATTGGAAATTTTATAGGAATTTTATATCGTTAACTTACTTACATCGGAAGAGATTCTTTTTGCCAGAGTCTTTCAGTAATTCGAGTAAGTCGAGGAAAATCGCATTATTTAGAATCGTTTCAGTGGGCGAAGAAATTGGAAGGTTGGAAAAAAAATTGATGGAAGTTTCTTCTTTTATGGGCACGGCTGAAATATTAGAATCGAAAAGACGGACACGTGTACGTGAGTTTTGCTTTTAATCTGGAAATCGCTAAACATAGCGTTCAAGTAATCTCCCTTTTTACGTAGATTGAATTTTATGTCGCGATTTCGAAATATATAGAAAACAGTAAATCCAGAAATACAGAGCGAAACGTTTTGCCGCCTCTGTATGTATCTGTGTTTATCTACTAATCTACTTTATCGAGACTGGTAGTGGTACGCGCTACGGACGACTAAATATTTAAACAATATAAATTTTCACGGAAAGTAGCTTTTAACCACCTCTGATCGTAAATGTTAATAGTAATTTTGTTAACACAATTCGACCATTCGTCGAAATGTTCTGATTCTAAACATATTACTTCCTCGTTGCGATAATAGATCGCTATTCAATTTCGAAACAATAGATCGCTTAAATCCATTTACATCCTTTAAAGCCCTAGACGTAAATGACCATTGTGCGTTACGTAATATCTAAATTAACTACTGTTGCACGATATCGAACACTTTCCCTTCAGAATAATCGTTCCGCTGTAATAGGTTGGAAAATTCGCGCAAACGAATTCCACGAAACAATAACATCGCATACCGATTGATTGTAATTCATCGTATCGACGAATAATCGCGAAACAGGGAACGATTTTGTACAAATGTGTTCTAAAATCAGCATCGTTATCCCAGGAAAACCCATAAATCGTATTGTTTACGTTCAGCCGTGATACAGCAGCTTCCAAAGCAATTTTACAATGTACACAGATGGATTTACACAAATATGTTTGTATTCGATACAACACGCAGACCAATGTCGCTAGTGTTTCATTCGATTTTCCCCATTTTTTTTCCCTTTCTTTCTTTTTCTATCGTTTTTCTTTTCTTTCTGGTTCTCTCTTTCTAACCATATAGAACGAAATTGGAAGCTACGACAGGGGTAGCTAGTCAACTGCAAAATCGAATATTATGATATAGACATTGAAAAGAGTTGCGTCGAACGATTTCTTTCGCGAGAGAAACTTGCGTTAACGCTTATCGAACACATTGAAAGTGTTCTCGAAGCTTTTAACCGGGCGATATTTTTATGCAACTATTTTACAACAACGTAACCCGTCACAGTGAACGAAATCTAGCATTGGAATAAAACGGTTGCTCGATATCTAATATCGTGATAAATTATAAAGAAAGCAAGCAGGGCTGTTATATCGCGCTATTCGGTTCGATATTTTCAATAAAAAAGAATGGAAAAGATTATTTAACGAGATTAAATATTCCATGAATGCGTAAAGATCTATTTGACAAAATTTTTTGAAACTTTATAATCATTTCAACCATGGTATAATTGCGAATCTCTATTTATCCTGGCGATGGGGACAAGTTGTTCTAACGAGCGGCAGCTTTCTTTCATAACAAGTCTATTTCTGAATAATAACAACGTGCCAATGAAGCATGGTTAAGTATCGGAACAACTATACGCTTCACGAGCTATCGCTAATACAGCACCGTCAGTGTAAACTGTTTCACTGTAAAAGCATTTCAAGTATAGCAGCTTCCGCGAGGACCATTCATAAAATGAATCGCAACGTATCAAAAGCATTACATTCTTTTATAAGGCGGGCGAGTCTTTTTACAGTAAAACCTTCGTAAAGGAAGAGAGCATCACGTCGTTGGAAAGATATCAGAAGACGACGATTATCGCAAATATAAAGGTCCTTAGCCAGTCATCTTCGGAATATCATGGCAGGCTATACAGAGTGAACGTGGCTCGCAGTGGTATTCTTAATACCATTGAAAACAGTCCATCCGTCACAAAGCGAAAAAGGCGCACAGAGGAAAGCTCTCTCGGCGAACAGTCAAAAGTACTTTCGCGTCGGCAACGGACATATCCTCTTAGAAACGGTCGAAATTGCCGCACCGGGTTACAAAGAGAATCGCTAAATCCGAAGCCTTGAAAGCTACGTCGTGCCAGCGACCAGTCGCTCGTTTAGCAAATGAACTAAACCGATCACCGGTTTTGCGTGAGTGAACCAACAAATAACGGCCATGTGGTTTTAAAAACATCCTCGAATCATCATCGTGATCATCCGAGCTTTGTAACGTTCGTGAAAGATTCTTTCGCTGTGGATTTTATTACGTACAAAGAGGATAATTGGAAACAATAAGGTTGGATTAACAGTTGTTCGTCGTAATGCTTGATTAAATTTCGGCCAAAATTGTTGCGTTTGCTTTGACGGTATCCGTATTTAGATACTTTGACGTCTAGTTGCGTGAAACTATTACGATTAATAGTACTGTGGAAATTTTAACACTTTTGTATTTCTTTGAACAACGAATATTCCGAACATGAACGCGTTCTACAGATAGCATAGGAATTGAAATAAATTTTACGTAGTGCACGGAATGTTGAGCGACACAAATATCGATTAAATATATATTTAGGTTAACAGTTTGACATTTTTGCATTAGCTTGGCTTTTAATGGCGAAGTCCCATAAAATAGATAAAACGCGTTGTTTTACTTCAAATAATATTTTTAGAGATATTTTCTGCAAATATTTCAAAACTGACGATTTTTTACATGTGTCACCCTTTCATAAAATTCACGATATACACGTCCATAATCTATATACTGATATAACGTTTATCGAGAACGACAGTACCATTGACTGCACATGTGCGTCCAGAAGAGTTAAAAATCCGTACAAAATTGTATTCCTATGAACTTTACAACCTTCAACAACGTATTCTTCGCATTATCCTTCAACAACACATTCTTCGTACTATCGTTCAACAACATATTCTTCGTATATCATGAATTTGAAACGAATATTTCGTGACTTTACACAAGCTCGCAAAAGTATTCCAACACTTGTACATAGTTCTTTTGAATATATTATGCGTGTTACACGGAACATTATGAAATTTCATTAGTACTGTTATGAGATTCGACTATCGCGATTATATTGGTAAAGTTTAAAACGTATCTGAAAATGTACATACATATGAATTGCAAAGTACCCAGTATGTATTTCGCAGAGATCAGACACGTATTTAAAGAGCCGGTAATCCATTATATCGAAATAAACCATGATATTCAATGGGATCATATTTAACGTTTATCTTCTGCTTAAGATTGCTATTTATGCTGTGTATTCGTTCGTTTGTTAAACACACGAATGCAATAATTGGAAATATCTTGTAACTTCGTTTCATCATAGCGTGAATGAGATTTCAAGATGTTTTATATTTTGATTTCACATATTTTGAAAACACATACGATATAAACATAAATGTACGAATACTTTCCTCGGCGTGTTACGGCCATTGTATTATCCATTATCTTCGCTTACCCTAAACACGACAGGCCACATCTCTCGATTTTCCTACATTTTCCAGACATTACTCGCCAAGAAATCGCGAAATGCAGAAACTCGCTTATCGAAATTTCTCACGAAACATTGCCAGCATCGATCAATTTTGCTATACCAGCTACGGATCAAGATTTCCATAGGTCAGCAAATTTTACTCCGAAGGCAATGTCTTGCCTTCGCAATAATCAATTCTATGGCATTCGGGAGTGGTCAAAGTGCACTTAAGTATGCGTTCTACACGAAGTTCGATCGGCTCTCGACACGAAACGGCACCGCGCACAAGGCGAAACAACACTAGGCATAATGTCTGGCTACGAAATACGCGCTGGTCGATCCATTTCGCCATGATTTATGCGATAATCACAGACCATAGCTTAGGGCTATTCTACGTGTCCCGTCCACATTGACTCGTGGTCGTGTATGAAATTGTTCGCAGGATAACGTAACAGGGCGTCGGAACAGCCGGTTCCTCATCGGCTGCATCGGCGTCTTCGCTGTCAAAGGGTGTCACGCCGCGTACTGTCATCCTTGTCATATTCCAAGTACAACGGCTCACGAAATCCATGTTCGTCTATTCGCGGTTTCATAAAATTTAGGCACTTGCGAAAGCTTAAGCAAACCCGTAGAAACATTAGGAAACATTAGTTATTAAAATGTTTAAAAATTCTTATTTCGATTGAAACGAAGCTATAGAGTTGTATTAGAAAATAAAGCACCCGTGTATTCGATGTTATCACAATCTCATAGATTTCACATAATACAATTTTATTCTTTACTTCTTTTACGTTTGCCTGTCGCGTTTCCTTTTTCGTATCTTGAGATTTGGTTTCACGAGCGCTATGAGTGACTTTACGATACAGATTCAAACTTTCGATAAATTTCTTGGAGTTTTCTATCCAGTTCGGTCGCAATCTTTTCAAACGAATTCAGATTAGAAACCGCAGGGGTATCGACGCGTAATTATTACGCTTTACACAAATTACTTTAATTCTTTTAAACAGCTTGAACAGATTTTTGTTTTTGACACGTGTAGGTATACTGGCTCAAAACCTAATCGTTTCTTTAATAACTTTGTATATATTTGTTATATATATTACGTAACATTGGAGAACACTTTGATATTTTATTAGCACTGACTCGGCTATTACGATTACATTGATCAAATTTTATGATAAAATTCGACGTTTTCGTAACAGTCACTTTCTCAATTTTTAACTAAAATTGAATCGAACGTAAACATGGCAAGATATCGAGTTAAACAGGCCTGGCGATGGTTTAACGACGTGGATAGATAGACTCTGGCCCTACTAGCGACGTTTATTCAGTTACTACAGCGATCGACTTTCGATCGAATCGGAAGACGATAGCTGGCTAACAACGCGGACTCTAATACGCTTCGACGATCTTGTCTGGCATCGTCAAGGAAGTGGAACGACGACGAATAAGATGCTGATAGGAGAGCGGTCTGGCTGTACGAGACTTTAATTCCTCGATATTGCGGTTGCATCGTTGGTTAAAAGCTTGGATTTGTCGGATGAATGAAAACGTAGCAGTAGAGTTTCTTGGATCGTTACTGTACGTATGTTCGATCCTTGTAGATTCTCGTGTAACATATCGATATTGAGAAGATGGTAAAATTAATTGTAAATAATAGGGAAATAATTAGAAATTTATTTATAACAGGCAGTTCTCGACGTTTGTCGAAATAACTGTGTAACTAAAAGTGTAGGAATAAAATTTCTTCTATCGTTATTGAGTATATATTTGTCTACAATTTGCTGGGAACATTTTTATCTCGGGTATTAATATCGAAAGAAATTTTAATTATGATCTTTGTTGTAAATTTATATAAAATGTTCCACCATAGAGAGCTTTCGAACGTTTGTTTGCCGAGAGTTTCATCTCTATCGATAACTCGTATCAAAGTTTGAACTGGCGGTGGTGTAACGATCTGTATAAATCTCGAAAAAGTATTGGCAAGAAATGTATACGACCAATTAGGAAAAAGAGAAGTCGTAAAGGCTGAAAGAATTGACGAGAAACGGATGAAACTTCGAAGTACGAAATACATGATCGTTTCTCAAGTGAGTAAACGCATTTAACACCGATTCGTAAATCGAAGATTTTGAAACCAAGCTTTTCTTTATTCCTTTACGTTTAATAGGTTTTAAAATGTCACATCAGTGACTATAATCTCGATACATTTTACGTATATATTTTGAACAGAAGATTGTCCATCACGGTTGATAGAATATTCTGTGGAAAATATTGCAACCGTGCGTTGATTGCTTTCAGCGAATGTAGTCTATTACGGTTTCGAAAGGAAAACGAAGTAGCTACATGTATATAGCTGTTTAATAGGAATTTCTATTGAAGCTTGAAGTCCTTCGAAGGAACGCAATTACAAACTCGTACAAAGGTCCATTAAAATACGTTTTATTAGGTATATGGAAGTCCATCAGCCCGCTATTACCTTGCTTGTTTTCCTATTGTATCTCTTCTATTGTTACAAACATCGATAAAGCGAACGGGCATTTGTCTTTTCTGCCATTAGACGCGTTTAAAATGTACCGTTGTTGCCACTGAAACTCTAAATCGTGAAGAAGATAAGTGTTTTCGCATAGCGAAATATCTCGAGAATAGAAACGTCGAGAATCTTGAATATTGCGTGTAACAAAATTGTAAGACGATAAAGATAACTATCAAATAAGCTCTGTTGTTTTTTCATCGCGTATATTCCAATGAAGCGCTGTTCTTTAAGAAGCTATCCCGAATATCGTCGAAAGCCTAAAGAATACAAAGGGAAAACTGCCTCTTCGACGCGAAGCCAAAATTCAACGATGGATCCAGAACGATAGAGGCTGTGCCATTCTTCTTTGCTTTCAAGAATAATAAAACATAAGAATATTATGTCACATTCTAAACCACTTGTTAGGCATACAATTAATGTCGATTGAATTATCCGGGCTACAGCGTCGCAAATTTTTAATCTTGTACAGGTAGTTTCAAAATTCTACCTATGTAGTTTTACACATTTTTCCGCCTCTCCGGCAGCTTCTGAATTCGCCACTGCGGAAATTGAATGGCGATCGAGATACTCGAACCGTGCTCCACAGAATCAACTAATCGCACTATCGCAAAACGAAATACCGAATAGTCAGACCATACGAAAACGATAAATCAGCGACGCGGGATGGTTCCGGGCGTAAAAGCGAGCGAATGAAAATGCGCGAAAGAGGCGAAAAGACGCGCGTAGTCGTTTAAAAAGACGAGAGTCGCGGTTTGGGATAGGCGGTCAGTGCAAACGCAGCGATCACGTCGCCGTTGGTAGTCTTGGTGTTGCGTTGGCGCGTATCACCGGGAACGACGATGTACCGGGCGTCGTATTCGTGAACATCGCAGTGCCACACGTCCCATAGACTATGAACCGCGTTCCAACGATTCCACGTTTCGTACGCGGTGACACAGTGTATTGACTGAGCGTGGATTGTGCGCCGCCGACTGATTTGCCGCGGCTGCGCAAATCCGAGCTCGGAGCTGCGGCCTCCGTATATCTACTGGCCTGGTGGTACCGCGTACTCGGGTACTGTACCCTCGTGACTCGTTCCGTACCCTTAGTCCGTGCTCGTGGCACATACACACCGCGTTCGACTCTCGCGTACAATCTAGCAGCCGCGCCGTCGACGCCGACGCCGACGCCGACAATCACCTTCTCTCACGCTGTGCTCCGTTCTCCACGCCGTCGCTACCACCACCATCTCTCACCCTCTCTACTCACTCGCTCTACTCCTTCCACTTTCGTTCGGCGCTCGGACAACCACAGCCGCGCAACTGGCTCGCTCTCTCGCACCAGACGAAATATACCGCGAGATAAAAACATGTCGATGACAGGCGTCGTGCGGAACGTACCGAAACGTCAGTGCCGGTCCGATTCGGGACGACGCGTCGCGATATAGAGAAAGAGAGAGACGGAGAGGGAGGAAGAGAGATCATCGCTCATCTGACAGATCAGCACGGACCTTCTGTCTAAAGAAATCGTTGCAGAACGCTGTGAAGAAGAATCGCGACAAATTCGATCGGAATTCTCTCCGTTGAAGAAGAAGAAGAGAGTGGCGATTAAAAATTCGCGTTTATTATCGTGATTATTTTTCTGCCTCCAGTTTGTTTCATTTGTTCATTTTGCTGGTTGGTTCGTTGGTAACTTACGGTGTACGGTTTACTCATATTTGTTATTTAACAACACGGTGATCGTTATCTGTGAATCGATTTATTGCACGACTAGTGGACCTCGAAGACGAGTATCCAGAATATTCAGGGACATAGTGTGTGTCGACGCGTTAAGCGGTTACGGTGTCCTGTGGTTGAGCAGCCACGGCAGCCGGCTACGCTTCTGCATTGGAACGTGTTGTTTATGTGATGAACGTGGTTTAATGGTTGATCCGCTAAAACTCTTCTGGGTTATTACCAACAGCACCTATTTAGGTACGTCGAGTGATACGCTTTCAATATCGTTGATAATCGTTATTTGTCTTTTACGCTATAAGATCACGTACGACACGCTCGCGAAACCAAGCCGAAAGAACAGGGGAAAATTAGATAAGGATAGAACCGGGAAAGAGTCACGGTAAAGTAAGTCTCGCGATAAAGAGATACGAAGGGTTTGTTTCTTCCAATACTATCTATCAGGATTTCGCATCACGAACTCGTGAGACTAGCTCGATCTTGAGAAAATTCAACGAGTTCTAGGATACTCGAGGACTTTGCGAGTTCACTACAGGATCGCCCGTCTTTTAATTAACGAGCTTTGTGTCGGGCAAATTCGTGCGAACGATCCGCAAGTTGCGCAACACGGATTCCCCTTCGTGTATCCCAACAGGTGAACGGGATATTTAACACGATACGAAAGCCATAGAGAAAAGAAAGTTTTCACGGTCGAGAAGAACGCTCGAGAAATTCTTTCGCATCAGCGTTAGAGTTTTTCGGAAAGCAATTGGAATTTCGGCGGCGAGTCGCCTTATCCGTCGCTCCATTCCATTCGATGCTTCTCTATTCGGTCTTCGGAATATTTGAAACGCGATTTGTTTCCCGCCAGCGGACAAACTTTTCGACAAAAGCTTCAAAGGACGAACCGTCACGAAGGAAGGCGAAAAAGCGGCGAGAAGCGGTGGAAGATTTCCGACGAAACGGTGGTCATCCGGCGACGATCAAATTCTCGTTACGTCGTTGCTCGACCAAGTACCGGAGAGGCAATTGGCGAACGTCACTCCCGAAACAAGCGATATCCACCATCCTTTCCGCGTGCAATCATCGATTGAGGTCGCTGTTATTTTCAAAGGATACGATGTGTACACTGTACGTGTACAACGACAACCGGTCCAAGCTTGGTTTGCTTCGCACAATTGGGATATCGTTCCATTCAACCGACGGAAAATCAATTCGGCCTGGTAATTACGATCCGCGCCGACGGTGAAGATATCGGCGACATCGTTGCGTTTGCATCAAGTTGCCATTCTCTCGTGTACCGATCGTTTGTTTTACATACGTTTCGTCGATCGTACGACGCGTTGTGGCTCGCCAAACGCGACATTGCCATCGAACGAAGATTTTGCTCCACTGGAAGCGGCCAACGAAATTTTCCATGGTCCGTTTTACCATTCGGCGATTCCATGCGAACAGTTTAGCAGGCAAGATCGCGAGAATATCGCTTGCTAGCTTATGAACAGTAGCTTCGCAAGATTTAACGTGACCACGCGACGATAAAATTAGGTACCGTTTCTGAACGGTCGAGTCGTAGGGCTACGGTTTATCGCGGGATATGCCGGTAAAACGCGTCCTGTTTAAACAATGAGATACACGTTTCGTTACATTCGACGGACGAACGACTCTCGGCCGTGGTTTCTCACAGAAATTCGATTAAGAGTCGGTTCGTTTGATACTATCGCTCTTCTTTGTTCGAAGCTGTTTTTAGCCAGCGTTAAATTCTAATTGTAAGTGGTTCTCCGAGATGAATTCTCCGATAGTTTGATATCCGGATTCATTTTGGATATTGAAAACTGGGAAATATTTTTGGGGAATATACAATTTCGATGGTATTTAAATAGTACGGAAATCAGAATTTTCTTGCGATTATATTGGAGTTTTTGGTTTCGGAATATCATCCTCCCGCGATCAATTCTTTAATACACATAATGGTTCGATATTTCAATTTATCTTGCATGTTGAAAACGAACGAACAAATTTCGAGAAGAGATCTTATCGTTTTTTAAATTAAATGAAAGTGAAGTTGACATAATCGGTATTTCCTTGCGATTGCGTCGTAATTCTTGGATGAGCAGTGCCATTGGAAATGTTAATTTTCAAACACTGTTAATGTGTTAATTTGGTAGGTTATGCAGAAACAAGGTGTTTGGAGGGGAACTCGTGTCGTTGGAAGAGATAGATTGGACTGCTGTCAATTACGACGGTTGAAAATTTGCACAATCTACCTTTGTGCAACAGTGTCTTACTAATTATACAGTGCTGTATTTGCTACTTTGAAAGGTGATATAGTTTGAATTTCGACATCGTTGCAAATTATGTTTCAATGAGAAATGCGAAATAAAAGATAATTCCGTCTCAAACTAATTAGTACACCGAAAAGTATCTTTTAGTTGACTCAATTTATATTCTAAAATAATGCCAGCTACAGTAGCGTATTTGATCTAAAAGAGCCGCTAACTATCTGCTTCATGCCTGAACGTAAAATTTAGGATAATCAGTGAACTTGTTTGAAAAGTCAAGTACATTTGAATTTCGTTACTTGCACATACGCATTACGTTTCATCATAAAGTGAAGTTTTGTAACTGGTGCGTGTAATAAAGCTGAAAGTTTGACATAAATCTGTTCTGAATCGAATATGTGTTTGTCAATGGAATTTGTATTTGTACAGTTCGTATTCGTATACACGCAGTTAGTGTTGTGTGGTATTTTAATTAAAAAGCTGGCCAATGTTTAATAGAATTGACTCGCAATTTATACCGCGAAATTGTATCGTTGCATAGTTTACCAGGTAGCAAAATTGAAAATTAAATAATGAAGCAACAAATTTTTCCATTGCAGAAATTATACATTTTTATTACGTTATTCTTACCTGACTTACAAAAATACAGAATCAAGAATACATAAAATTATAAAAATTATAATATTAATGACAAATTATATCGATATAATTGTATTCTATTATTACTAACAAATAGACGCGTAACGTTATAACAATTCATTTTCTCAAATCCGACATGCGAAACAACGAGTCTATTAAAGTGTCTTCATTACCGAAAAAATCTGCTCAACTAATGTGACACAATGTAATTTTATTCAATTTATGAACGTAAATCGTCTCGCGACAAACTATAGGTATACAAATTTTTATGCGACAGACTTATTCGCGATGACATTTATTATGAAAAAATAACTATGTATTGTAAAAAAAAAAAAAAAAAAAATGAGAAAATGAGAGGGGGTCGAGTGAGATAGCAAACACAACCTCGACTTTTCGCATACTTTCTAATTAGCAAATGTAGGTTAACCGCTTGAAATTTTCAGAAATAAAATTTACATTACAGGTTTGATAAAGTCTCGGTAAGATTTACGATGAAAATTAAATTATTGAATATAATGACGTAAAATGGTTGCGCGAAAATGCTGACGGAAGCAATTCTTATCGCGTCATTTCTTCGAATCTTTTATTTTCGAAAACTTTCCTGACACGCGTTCATCGAGAGGAATAATTTAGGATACACCGCTAACTTCGTGTTTATTAATTATAAGCTGCTGACGTGTTGCTTTTTACAATAATTAATATCGTCAACTTTAATAAATATCCAAAATCATCAACAACAGCGTTGGTGTTACTGCTTACTCATTCTAAATTCATCTTTCATCGTACTGTAAATTCAACTATAAACCAATTAATTTACACGCTACGTTTTATTAACATATATACGAGCAAGGCTCTTCGTTTATATCCGTGAATCAACATTTCCAGGAACGTTACAAATGTGGCATTATTGCAAAATTTGCTGGGGAAAAAGGAAGATATAATATTCTATCACGTTCGTTGACAAGGAAACGTTGCTTTTGTTCATTCCGTTTACATACCAATACATGGAAAACTTACACCGAACAGAGCGAAAAGGCATTCAATCATTGCGTTTGTTTCTCTTTCGCCATTGTTCGAGTGATTTAATCCGTTACGAAGCATTTTTCAGTCAGCGCACGTTGAATCGGCTCGATATCGTCAAATACGTGGGTTGCAACGCGTTCCGATCGTTCCAACGCAATGATCCTCGCCAAACAGCGAAGAAAAATTCTCCGGAATACACTTTCGTAGCTGAATTACGAGCAAAGATCGATCTTGGCATGCGCCAGGCATCGTCGAGTTTTTTACATTTGTCAGCATACCAAAAACCACGTAGCTTGCATCGTCCGCGAACAAACTGAACAAACAAACCACGTTTCACGCGCTTCTGTCGGGTTCTGTTGGTCGAACCAGTCGTTTCGTCGCCGAAGATACTCGCTGTTTGACAATCGACAAAAGAGTAATCTAGTCGTAGTAATCGTCCCGTGGACAGTGTGAAGCGAACGACAATGATTCGAGAGAGACGAGGAAACATCGAGTAGGCAAACGTACGGGTTACGGTTGGATTCGCTTCGGTGATCTTGGGGCTGCGTCAAAGGTGGTATCCGATGGTTTCTCGCAAGACTCGAAAATTTCGTCAAATTCTTCCAGCGAAACTCGAATCTCACAAATACGCGATCTAATGTTATCACACCGATCAGAGTCGGGTTTCTAAATCTCCAAGGAACGTCACTTTCTCCGCTTTGCGCTACCCAGAGGACTACCTCAACCTTTATTCTCGAATCACAGAAACCATCCGTTATCCTGCAACCACGCGATCAAGTCTGTCGACATGAGAAACGCAGCGTGCGCGATAGTATGTATCTTCGCGCTCTTCTCCATTGTATCTACCAAGCCTTACGAAATATTCTCGTCTACGAAGTTCCAAGAGATACTTTTACTAAATTTCGATATATTAAAAAAGAAATACGAATGAAAGAGATATCAGGTGTTGACAAAGGAACGTCATGGTATACACGCGATATTAATAAAAAAAAAAAAAAGAAGGAAATGTGAAAAAAGGTAATCCCAAATCGAGAAGATGTTATCCGTCGCCATTGTGCCTGAGGTATATCACGGAGCAAAACTGCGTGGACGTTCATGAAATTGGAAACGGTGCAGAGCTCCGGCATTCAACAGGAGATAATACGCGCTCCAGTATCGCTGGTAGCAGGTGAGATCGATGCCAGTTCTCGAGATGTACGTGACGGTGTGTAGGTGGCTACTCTATAGGTTGCAGAAAGCTTGTACCTCTTTCATCTCTCTCTCTCTCTCTCTCTCTCTGTCGCTATCTTGCATGTTCTTGCATCGACCATCTCTTTCTTGTTGGTGATAAATCGACGCGAAGTGCTCTCGGAAGATCTGTTGAACGACTTTCAAACGACAGGATAAATCATTCATATACTCGCGTTTGTCCGGAAACGGCTGGAAGCAGGCTTTTCGAGAAGAGAGATATCGGTTTAAAGGTGGATCGATTCGGTCTTCCATCCTTTGCCATTGAACGTTATTCGTGCGTCGCGTCGCTTGCGTCGTTCGTTGCGTGTGCTGTCGCTCGCATGGAAAAGTAACCTCCTACGGCGCTCGAACGTCCTCCAGCTTCTTTATGTTCATATTTCACACTTGACAACGCTGATAATTCTCCGTTTTCTAGGACAAACGCGAACGAGCACGTTACATGAAAAATACGGATTTTTCTGCCAATGAACGAGGAAAGAGCCATGTGTAAGGAGTTGCGCGGTAACATCCGAACGAAAAATGTAAATGCCTGGCCAGAGAGCTGCCACGAACTTAAATGATAAGGCGACCAACTGATTCGGAAAGAAAGAATAGAGGGTACCGACCCATTTAGACGACTTTTTTCTGTTTCGTTGCGGAATCCGTAGCAGCACCGCTTCGAAATATTCATGAGGGAGATTTATTTAAAACGACAATGAATTGTTATTGGGTGATCAGCGAAAGAAAGGAATATCAGATCTTCCGCTTTGTTTTTTCGCGTTTGACGACAATGCGTAATCGAGCGATATGTAAAGATATTCGCTCAGAAATTATGATTTTATATTACTTTCGTATGTTAGTCTGAGTAATGTAAGTTATTATTAAAATTTAATTAAAGTGCATAGATTGAAAATGATAAGCAGACTACTGGTGTTTATGCAAATTCATATTTTTATGAACATAGTTAAAGAGATGGAAATTCAGCAGAGATTTCTTGTATCTCTTCCATTCCCCTCCATCTCTATTCGATAAAATTTAACAAATTTGCTGCGCGAAGATTTCAGATAATTTACATAAAGATCGTAAAATATTTTCAAGTTATTTTAAATTTCGTCAACATCGAGTTTGCCTGATATAATGATTTCCCAACTAATTTTATAAATTTCGCTTCACCCATTAATCTAAAATTCACGTAACATAATTATACACCGCACCACGAATGATCTCTGTTTATCACATACTCTTCCCACGCTAATCTCGTCTGTGCTAATATCATAAAATCTCCAATTACTAAACGATGAAAATTTAATAAAAACGTACCGCTCGAAGGCAGTACAGTTTCTCAATTAACCGCAACTTTCCTGTACTTTCGATAGGTTGCGACGGAACCGCTTTCTCTTGGATCGTTATCGATTCCAAGTCTTAATTAGCGCGAATCTGATACGCGAATCCGATTCGAAGGTTAATTCAGGCGAATACCGTTCGATCGGTTAGTTCTTGTTGGTGTGGCGGGTGTACGTTACCCACGTTTCGACGTCGCGTCGTCCTATGTACGCGGCGTCAATGGTTTAACTACAAAATCCCAACCAATAATCCGGTTACTTTGATCTGGATTTCTATATTCGAGTACGGTGATTCTAGCCGAGGCCGATACCGAAACCGTGCCATCGTGAACATCCGGTGATTTCATTCGTGAACGATCGGTTTTCTCGGTGAAATAGTGCTTCGTGTACATCGTCGCGATTCTGCAGACATCGTACTTACCTCCGCTGGAAACCTTTTTTGGTCCCCGAAACAAGTCGAAGAGAAGGCCATTTCTATGGCGCGCGAACAATCGATTCTTTACTATCCGGCGAGAGATAAAATCACTATTTTTTTTTTTATTCCTATACATTTCGTGCCATTCGCGCAAAACGTTGACGACAGAGTTGTTACGTAGGCACATCTGTTTGATCGGTTAGAATTTGCCATTTCTCGTGTGAAAATTTGCTGATGCGGACAATTAGCGGATCGTTTGTTCGAGAGATTTTATGAATTCGCTGCTAAGTAACACGTAATACGTATCTTTAAAGCTGCTTCCGCTGTTCATGCTCAATGTCGAGGGAATATGTTCGTTCAATTGCTTATTTAATAAGGACGAATGCACTTGTTTCTTTCTGAAGTTGTAGAAATCACTTTCTATTAACAAAGTTGTGTACCCATATGTTTATCTATATCGTGTTCCGGCTTCATGTGTCCCGGTGTCTCTTAACTCTGTCACAGCTAAATTATCGTTTAATTTGTGAGAAAAATTGCTTTTTACCAAATTATTGGTAATAGGAGCACACTAGCGTTCGTAAAGAAGATTGTCGAAAATAAATATGAAGTAAATATCACTGGAACATCTCGTACAGAATATGAGATTATAACGAAAGCGCAAACCGACTGAGAATCCTAACTGTACCGACTTCCGATTTAACATACAATCAAGGTATACGATTCACCCGTTATCACGACGCGTCTCTTTAAAGCTATCCTTCGTTCCCAAAGAAAATAAAATCTCTATTAGGTTGTTTCTTCGTCGAGGGAGCAGGTGTACGCGCTCGAAAGACTCCGGCCGAAGGGATTTTTGCGAACTGTTCGCGATTTGCATAGATATTCGTCGTTTCGCGCGTGTAATCGTAGCGAGAATTACGAAGCATTTAAATTCAATGCATCGTGCCTGTTATGCCCGCCGACTAACGTGAAAAATTTCTATCGATCTTTTCTCGCGACTTGTTCCTCGTTTCGTGGTTTCCGACGCTTCTCGAATCTAAAGAACGGATCGAGAAAATACACTCCTCTAATTGCTACGTCGTTTCTTTGTGCAACGAACGCAGCTGATTCGAAGTATATATTGGGCTGACAACTAAGTGATTGCGGATTTTGTTATTAGGTGATAATGACAAAATTCGCAATCACTTAGTTGCCAACTCGATAGAATGTAACGAAACAAGCTGAAATCTTTTTATTTTAATTTAAGTTGAACTCGTCTTAAACGACTAGTGCCAAATTATTATACGTATATTGGAAATTTCACGGTATTAGGCGATGGTCAAGAAATTTCCTGCGACTAATTCTACTTGACCAATGTACAGAGAAGTCTTTGAAATCGGAGCTTTTGAAAGCTGTACTGGTGCGGATGTCAATAACGCTAATCTGGGTCAGTTGGAGTGGACGGTGCGCTAAGCACGCGTGTATATGTATGTGTTTCGTAAATAATGCAGAGCATACTAGACGATAGAGAAGGCGAGAAGGTTCCAACCGCGTGGAAAACCACGTTGTTCGTCCACTGAGAGTCCGCTGACCAAATTTCCGTTATTGTAAGAGACACGATGAGTTCGTTCAAATATACAGGATGCACCCGGCTTTAATAGTCAAACTTCGCCGGTGTATTTTGTGAATATAATCCAGCAAACTATGTTATATATATATATACATATATATTATTAATTTTTGCCTGCCGGCTACGAAATGAGATTGATTTACATAGACTTTTTCATTTAATCTTAATGTACGCTATAATATACACATGCAAACGATGTTGTATAAATATTGATTATTTAAAACTTTGTTGAAAAAATTATACTAAAAATAGGAATATAGGAGTAACACTTTGGTGTACGATATTTCACGATACTGGATTTTTATGTGTCAATAGTTTCAAAGAAGGAAGATATATCAAACAAGTATTCATACCCGTGGCGCTGATACAGAGTCTATCGATTCATTCGGATGAAGCAAAATGAGCTTTATGGAATAATAGATTTTTAGAGATTCAGTTTGTTATTGTCGTCGGTTTCATTTCGACAGGAGCGATAAATATTTTGAAACGGGGTATCGATAGCTAATAATTGTATCTATTGCAAACTTGTTCTTGTCGTATAGCATCGGAATCGTAAGTCCATTACTGTTTTTTACTCCCTCGTACTTCGTATTTCTATTCTAACTTGTTCATAGAGTTCCAAATAACCTGCCTTTAGATATACAACATTTGTCACTTGGTTATACACTCTGTATATCTAACATCCTCATAGCGAGGGGCATTAGAGTTATCCTCACTGAAATTCGTCGCCTTTGACCATTTTTCGGTAAAGCGCGATTACACGAGACAAGTTGTACGGTTAGATTATAATTATTTGGATTGTTAAAAGAACGTGGAACAGGTCCGTTCGTCTGCCGTTCGTCTCGAGGAAATTACAGCTACGATGAAACAGTTCTGCGCCTGTGTTCGTCCGCCACGGAAACATTTGTATAACGAACAGGGATTTCGTGACTTATTACAATTATTATTTACCTACTATGACGAAGAAACTCGAAGATGGAGACGGTTCCAAGGATACGGCAGCGGATGATGACTGTCCCCCTGGTTAATATTATTTCAGACTGTCCTTTTTATCCTCGCTGATGTGTTCTCTGAGATATTGCTTGGGATTGGGGTGGTGCCATTTTTATTTGCAATTTACGGAGAAATTCCTCGAGTAGTAGCTGTATTATTTTACACTATTAATAAGAATGTTTTCCTTGGGTTAACTATCGAATATAAATATTATGTCGTCGATCAAAAAATTCAAAGACCGTTTCTAAAGATATGCGGTACTTTCTATGATAATATCAAAGATTTGAACTAAACCCGGTCCTTACCGTCGGATGATAGAGCGCTAACTCCTTGGCCAGGTAGCTTAGTCCGTATGAATATCTCGAACAGAAAAGCTATGCTTTAGTATAAGCCCTTGAAAATCCGGAAAATATGAAAACCCAAATTAATAGAGCTTACGAGGAATTCACAGCGAACGTGCCGTGACTTTATGGACACGTTGGAGTATGGCTCGTACTCATCGCAAGTTATCTTTGAAGTTTTACAGATTTCGATTACTTCCATTCCAATCACATTCACTCGCAACCCTCGTAGTTCGTTTCCGCTTAATTAATTAATACTATCGAACTTCGCGTGTAATTCGACAGCTCGTTCGAATTCGTACCGCAAAATATTCTTGAAACTCGGCCAGTTGGACGGCTTAATAATGGGAATATCGATTTCTCGTAAAGAAAAGTTTATTGTACCATGCTTGGCCGAATATAATTTCCCCTAACAATAGTAATTTAAATATTCCCGAAAAACAACTGATAAGATTTGCGAATTATTCGCAAATTATTATTATTTTATTTCGATGAACTTTGTATTCACAGAATACACGCGAATTGTGATTTCTTCTCAGCTGTTTCTTTTCTTCCCTTGCTTTTCCCTTTACCATTCCTTTCTTTAATTAACACACGTGCTTTTAATGTATGCGTGCGCGTTGATATAAATCAGAGACGCGATTCGCATTCCTGTAGCGTAATTTGCGAAATTAAAAATTCTTGCCGTTCGTTGTTCTCGTCCAAATCGCGTCACGCTGCGACGGCGAAGTAGAAAATTTTTCAGTGGATTGTTCGATTGCCTTCGATTAAATATTCGCCATTATTCTTTTAAATATCGAAAACTATGGCATAAATATGACAAATTATTTGATTATTTTGTAATCCAGGAAGAGAATAGAACAAATTGTTGCTGCAGTCATAAACGCCTGTGACATTCGAAATCCAGTCTGATATTTTACGATTGTTCTCATGGAGCTGTACAATTTACCAAAAGAAATACCTCGTCATGATAGAAGCACAAAGTATTATTTCCATTACTTCGCTCTTTCATTTCCAGGGATTACTGTCTCGTGGGCAAATGTTGAAAATATCGATTAAAAAATTACTGTGTGCGCCACTCATTGCTCACCGTACAATTACCAAATAAATTACGAGAAATAAAACCAGTGGGAAGAAGTTGGCGAAGAATTTCAGTTCGTTAATTAATTCAAACTTTTTTAATTTAACCTCGAAAACGAATCTCGTCAATTATTCGTGATTCAAACAAGGCGCAGAATAGAAATTTACCGTGTCCAAAAGCAATAACGATTCGGCCAATGAATGTAATTCATCAAAATTTGCCCCTGATTGTCCACCGTATATATTTTATTTCACTTTTCCAACGCTGTTCCTTCTCTTTTTGCCGTGAATTTCAAACAAAATCCGATCAAAGCAGCGATCATCAAAAATGTTGGCCGCATTAAAAGCAGAATGAATTTAGTGGCTGGAGAGATACGAAGATTTCGCGCGAAAACATCGGTTCGTCCCCAAAGAAATATTTGATATTTCTTTTACGTAACCGCGCGCGCGCGCGCAGATTTTCGTGGAAATAATTCCTGACGGAATGGAAGTGAATTTTCACAGTGTTCACTTTGTTGCTTTCAGTTCGCTTCGAGTTGTTTTCCTCCACTTTTTTTTCTGTATACGTGAGACGTGTTTATCAGGTGGAAAGGAGAGAAAAGAGGAAACGAGAGAAATTTGCAATCTCTCATAAGTTGACAGCCACGCGAGGAGAAGAGACGTCATCGTTCAAAGCTTTATTCGTTGAGATTACGCAATGGAAACAAAGTTTCCTTATAATCTCGCTTTTATGAAACGAACGTCGAGATTTATGAAGCGCCCGCGTTTTTAATAGAATTGCGGGGAATTTTTGTAGTTTGTTAACGTTTTGAGAAACGTTCTTCTATAAAATTTATGGAGTGATCGCGTGTTCGATGGAGAATCGTTTATGGTTTGTTAACGTTTAACGAATTTATGAATCTGCCATTAATTTTGAAATAAGACTTCCGATTAATAACGACGAAGCAGAGAGGATAACTATTTACGCACGATAAATAGTATACGTAATTAAGCATAAAAAAAATTACTTTAGATGCACACGTTTGTCTGGATAGATTGATATATTTACGGAAGTATCTATAATCTCTCTTTGAACTATTTTATCGCAATACGTCTCGATATCGAAATATCAACATTTAATTATTCATAACTAGACCGTGAATATTTATACGCTTGTGGAAAATATATAGAACGTATTTAGTGTTGGAAAATATATAAAATGTTCGAAATAAAATTCTCGGTGTTATATTTCATAGGCGAAACAAACTTTTGCCATTCACAAAAATGTAAATTTACATAAAATAGAAATTTGCATTCGCAGTATGTTTATAATATTTATTCTTCGACTATTCGTTTTTTCGTTTCGCTAGATTCGACATCACGCCCGAAGATATCTATGGCGTCACTTGTTCAGTTTCCACAATTCTACATTTTCTCTCCCTCTCTCTGCTATCAACATAACAAAATTGTCAATTTTCTTTGTCACTGAAGCTAACTGAAAATCTAGCAAAAATAATTCTAAGCTACTATTTAGCCTCTTAGAGGACGTGATTCTCATTTCCACGTATTATTAAAGAAAATTTTTTATTCTCGAGCATTTTTCTCTTACGTTTGGAACAATGGCAACCATCGTCTCACATTATCCGAAGTCCGGATCTTTCCGAGGCTCATATTGTCCGGTTTTCGCAGAGGAAAAGGAAGTAGACGAACGCTGGGAGAAGCTTTTAACCGTCCGAAAAAAGGGTAATCGAGGATTAAAATTCAGAAAATTCGCAATTATAAAAATGCTCGAAATTAAAAATGGCCTAGCCTTAGAAAGGGTCGCCCGATATATATTCTACGCCCTAAAGATTATATTAAAAATATAATTACAGATAACGATGCTACGAGATGTATGTGGACGAGTTAACTATATATAAAAGATCGAAGGAAGTTGAGACAGAGGTGAAATATTCTACAAGTCGTTGAAACTGGTTTATAAAAGTTCCAACGATTGAAATAATGGGAAACTTCTTGCAAGTATCAGAAAGTTAATTTCACTCGAGTCCCTATGATTACTTGAGAAAATCTATAAAACTGCTACAAACCTCCAGTGAAAATCATAAAACTGTCTTGAAAAAATAACCCTATTAGGCCTTCGAGTATTTTATAGGGCAAAAATCGCGCTAAGCTAAACGCTTTTTCATTTGCACCGCGTGCTACATTTGTACCACGAATATGATAAAGTCAGTTTACAATTCAACCACTACAGAAGCTATTAAGCCCGTTCTCAAGGAACATTCTGCTTCCGTAATGACACGGCCTTAATTATAATCTCATGTAAATAACCACTTTTTCCGCGATTTTCATTTTCCACGTAGCCGTCTTGTCCGATAGTCTGCCATTATTCTCTGAAATTACGACAATTCCTCAGCCGCATTATCTTTTCCCATCGATTTCTCATCATGTCCGTGCATTTAATTCGCCATGAAAAAGGGGACTCATTAATTTCGCGGAGTTTTCGGTTTGTCGTTCATCGCGTGGATCGATCGGTCACCGCTATCAAAACAAAACGTTCCATAATATTAACCAGTTCCGCTACACGAGCTGACGTTCGATGAAATTTACTATGTCAAAAACGATGTCGGATAGTTTGTTTAACTGACGATTTTTCTCGGTCGATGAAGAACACAGAATTTATATTTCGACGAAAAGCAATGTAATGGATTCAGATTCGTTCTACTCTGGCCTGTTGTCAAATAAAAAACTAAAATGGAAGTAAAATCCAGAATATATTCTCCTTTCCGTGCTTTTTCCGTGCTTCAGCTTCCATTTTGACAGCGGCAATTTGCTACTTCGGTTTAGCGCTTCCGTTAATTCCCCTTGATTGTAACGGCAAACATTTCGCTTACGTGTTTCCGTGCTCTTGCTCGGAATTCTTTACCGGATTAAAGCCCGTAATTTCGACTTATCTTTTCACCTGGATCAAGCGACGTTCCATTCGTCTATTTTCGCTAGTACGTTAGGTCTCAACTGGTGCTACGTTCGCCATCGAAATAACAATCGGAAAGTAATTTGAAGTATCAGTAAAATAAAATTAGAAGAGAAACAATAGGATAGGAGTTTAAAAAAGGAACGAATATCAGAAAGAAAACCGGTTATAGATCTTTAAATTTCTTTTTCTTATTTTATTCGATCTAGCGAGAAGAAGTTACTTCGGCTTAAAATTAAAAACAAATTGTTCTAAATTCGCCATATTCTTACTTTCTTTTTTAATAATTTCGCTTTCAGAGCTATCGACATCACTCTTTAAAATAATTTTTCTCAATATCTAATAACTTTAAGTCGAAAGTCAGTTTGATGGTGAAAAAGGAGAACTCGCATGATTCTCTACTACAGTTGAACGAAGAAGAAACGATCGTATCAAAGTTCTCCAGTTTAACTACAGCTGAACAGTCTTTCTGGTTTGTTACTAACCGATATCATTCTTCTTACGAAGGTATTACAGCAGCAAAATCAATACCCCGGCGGACCTATAACCAGAACGTTACAAGCAACTAATTTTGAGAAACTACTCTTGAAAGTTTGAATAAAACAATCGTATACGATCGCCCGAACACGATCGAGTTACGAAACGACTGGCTCCTTTATAGATTTCGAATTCAGTATTCCCTTTAGAGATTTCCCGGCGCACCAGCAATTTCCTCTCCCCCGAGTGAGGGAAATACTAGGAAAATTCCGGGAAATTCGCGTCCTTCTCTAAAACGTACCGATAACTTCACTGTTCCACTTTCTATTGCAAGATTTGTCCAGTGTGCTGAAAGAAAAAGATCTTATTACATCGAAATGTAAAAAGTTGAGAAGCTGGCGGAAGCCTCTTTTCATTTTCATGTTCACAATTATTGCGAATTTTGTCTACGACAAATTATTCGAATCAGATAAATCAAATGCCTTGACGTCTTAAATATTGGATAAAAAAAAAAAGAAGGAAATTCCTCCCTTGCAAATTTATTAAGAAGCTAATGAATTCATCGTAATTTGTAATCAGCAATCAACTTCTGCGATCGTAAACAATTTAAAAAGGAATTCGTATCATTTCGATCTGAATACCGTCCTCCAGATGTTTACAAATAAATGGTACCTGTGTGTCAATATGTATGTAAAACTCAGCAATTAGCAGCATGTGAGACATTAATATCGGTATCGTACTTTTACGACATTAAATATCGATATGTGAAATTAATTGGTATTAAAATAGCTTCCTTTTTTGTGAAAGCATTGGAGGAATCCTTGTTTCTTCCGCAGGACTATTTATTAATTCATAGCTCACGGACGTTGAACATGAATGGATAATTGCTTAAATAAGATTCGTGGAAATGATATATGTACATCGGGAATAACATTTAGCGAATATAAATGGAGATCGATCGAATAAAACAGCGCCAGCGATATTCATATGCGTTGTTATTCGATTTTCAGCGTCAGGTTAACGCGAATCGAATCAATTTTACCGTGCTTATAATAAGCGAATCAACAATCATGAATTGACAGTACGAGATAATTCGAAATAAGAGAGAAAATAAACGTTTTCAAGATATTAATTGTTATAACATCAATTATATCTTTAATAATTTTATCAGATTTCGTATATTTGTATAATATTTCAGTTTCATAATAAATCTTCTTCCTTTCGATCATCCCAATCGACGAAGATCAGAAAATCAAGAAACGTGGATTTATCGTGTTTTTCCTATCGTGTTGGTGATCTTCGTTTGTAGTTGTATCACTTTCTACCATGAACTCTATTTAATAAGAGGAATATTTAATCATACTTTGAAATAAATCTCTCCAAATTATCTCACGATTCAATATGAAATTCGTTTTTTTTCTTTCGTGATGATTATCAAGGTATGTATGTCGCAACACCGGCGTTTGAACGAGAATTAGTATTTTAATTTTAAGATTTTACTGAAAGTGATTTAAAGGTGAAAGATTTTGTTCGTTCGTTTCACCAAGCAAGCTTCTCTTACGTTTCAAACGTTATTTACCTCTTCCGACCAACACGTTAAATTCACCTAACCAATTTCTGGAATCATCGTTCGAGGGATTCTTGCTTAACTTTCTTCTTTTTCTTTCTCGATAACCTCTAACAAATTCCTGCAATTCGTCCTGTAGGACAATCGGCATAATTGTCAATGGTAATTCCATCGGATCAGCACTATTACAAAAGAATGTATTTATATTTCTTCTTGCGTCACCAGGTCCTGTTTCCTTTTCAGTTTCCTAACGGTACTGTCAGCGTACAGTGTATTGGCTAGCGCGTGTGGGTAGTTTATCGTTCCTGTTTCGTAACTGTCTGATATTCGCTGAATTTTCTCCTTTACAGTGGGGATTTGAAGATCTTCGCGTAATTCCATTTCGTATGTGCCAATGTGTGTCTGATGATACTTTATTTCTTATCTGTATCCGTTCGTGTATGTGCCGTGTCCATATCAATTTCGAGTCTGGATGGAGTCCCAGGAGTTTTTACCCAGTTTTGTTTGTGCTATTTCATTCGCTTAACTTAGCAAACAAAATTTCTTTTCGGTATTTCTACGGTCTTCCCCTTCAATGATTCGATGTCATCCTCGTTTAGAAACGTTACGGCGTTCTTGTCCCAACGAGAGAAGAGCGCATGCACGTACAAACAATTTCGTGGGATCATGAGCGAAGGTTGTTCGCGTAACGAGCGTGTTTTATTATTTAATCCTCCTTAAACTCTTGCAGATTATGGCACTTACGGCGACTCCTATCCACTACCATCAGGCCTGCCCTGTTTCCACCGCCGGTGACATCTCCGCGCTAATTAGCATTCACATTCGCTGGTTTCACCTGTCTGCGAGTTCTCGCGTCAAAACCAACCACTTCATTCGCCTGTTTTTTGCACTTTCAATTTAGTTTTCGCCAGCGTGTTTCACCGACTCGGCTTTATCGTGGATTACGTGACTCTTTCTTAGAATTTATGAAACTGAAAATGAATCTAGCGTTCCTTGCTTCGATTTTTTGCTTCTCTTTCCACATTTCTCTTACTTTTCTTTAGTTTACGGCTGCAGTTACAGTGGAACGTGTTCTGACAAAGTGTTGTTCCGACGAATGAAACGTCTGCAGACCGAGATGCACTTACTTATAAGAACCTATATATGTACATATGTATGTATTTGATTACTCGAGTGTATATATCGAATTCGTCAGAACATGCATCTATCACAACCGTATTCCAATATATTTCATATAAGCTCGTTATTTCGTCGCATCTGTCTTCGTTCCTTCGTCAAAGTACTGCGTCAGCAGTTTACGATTTAATATCTTCTCTCTCCAGTCATTTAACAATGATTTATTTTTTATTTAGGGAAATCGAAGTATCTGCGATAAGTGAGACAACATTGCATAATTTAATTTAGGGTTTGAATATACTTATTTTACACCGGTTATAAGTCGACTACGAATCTTTCGCTTGTTTATCTATTTTTTCTCTGCCATAAAATACCTACAGTCTTCTAATATCCTATTTTGCGTACATTTAAATGAAACCCGTCATTTCGATTACTCGAGCATCTCGCTTTACGTGTAAATTTCGTTATACAGAATTTTCTGATTATTCGAATTAATGGAGTATGAATTCTTTCGTAATTTTTATTTTTCTCGGAGAACGTATTAATGAGTTATACAACAACAGCAAGCAACATATTTGGACAGAGACAAAAGAGAGAGAGAGAGAGAGAGAGAGAGAAGCGTATAATACATCGCGAGTAGGGAAATTTTATTAATTTCATACAAATGAAATCCAGCATTAAATGAATTCTTTCGACAGATACGCATTTATAATATTCATTAAATAAAATTCGGAGATTCGTCGGGTTGGGAACATACACGAATCGACACGAAATATTCGTTATATTTCTTTTAATGGAAGCACATATTTTTAATTAACTTTTAATAAATGCTTTCAATACGCATCTCGATGATGAATGAGCTATCCAAGTTTTAATTTAATTCCTACATCATTTTCTATATCATTTCAAGTTACAATAGTATTCCAAGGCCTGAGGTATTTACTTCTTCGAACGACAAAAAGCAATATTTAAGTATTCTTACGATATATCATCGAGATCAGAAACCAAACGGAAACGTCGTACGTATTTTCGACCAGCACGCCAAATGGAAACCTCTCGATCCTCTCGTGTTTCGAGCAGTCATATCCAACAAATATTCGATTAAAGCTCCAACAACTCTGGAATAAACGCCGTGGCAGGTGCTTTAATTCTCGTTACAGCGAATCGAATTTGTAACGAGAGGCGGATCAACGAAACTCAAGTAATTCACTACGGGCTTCTATCACCAAACCGCAAGGTTTCTTTTCCTTGTGTCGATAGAACGTTTGCAAACTCACCGGCCTAAAACTCTCGCGTTACTACGAATCGAATTATCAATTAAAATTTTTCATTCGGCTGCAATGAAAATAAATTGAAAATTTGTCAAAGATATACGAACTTAGCTAATTCCTGATTGAATATGAGCGAATAAACAATAAGATGTTCACTTAGTGCATTCTAAGGAATTTCAAAAGGAAAGTATCTTGTTCTATATTTTCTACTTATTTTCACCTGTAGGTTAATTTCCTTTGTAGTATCCGTTCCTATTCCTTGTTCGAAGAAACTGCTTTTTTTCTATAACTTTGCTATTATATCGTCGGTAAAAAATTATGAATTTATAATTCCTTGAAAGCTATAGAATAACGTTATATAGATATTTCTGGTGCCTGGACTACACTGAAATGGGCCACTTTCTGTCATCCTCCTCTATCAGTATAATAACTTCAGATGCTTTTGCGAGTCGCTGTACACTCGTTGTCCTGTCTATCGAGGTCAGTTTGCTTTCGAAGCTTAGACTGCGTTTAATTTCTCGTCACAATAACCTCGAGCTAGTGCATAATACACGTAAAGCACGCACTTTGCCCCTCTTTGATTTCGGATTAATAATGTTCCGTACATTCGGTTATTACTGTTATTGACAACATACTGTATCACATTGCTTTGTAACAAGTTAATTAGCGACCAGTTTCATCGTGAACGATGTGCAATGAACTGGCAGGGAGAAAGAGTGACGATCCTATTTTTATTTAGCGACAACGCGAGATATGCAGCAATTATACCGTGAACGCGGACTTATGTAGTTTCGTTTCGATAGTTACGTGACGATAAATTCTTCTTTGTTTTCAAAGAATTAATATTAATTAAGTCTAACGCGTTAATTAAATCTACGCACGTTTGCTTTGGAAAGACTCCTCGTGTATTAGGTTGTCCGAAAAGTTTCTTTCGTTTTATAAGGTGACAATAGATGAACAACAATTTCTGTTTAATATTATTTTATTGAATTAGGTATGATCCATTTCGTCCTATTTCTATTATTACGTTCGTGCATAATTCACTAAACTAATATAAAACAAAAAACATTATGCGTCTATTATTTCCTTATAAAACGAAAGAAACATCTCGGACAACCTAATACAAGGAAAGATGAGTAGAGGATAGAAATCGGGAAGAAAGAAAAATATCTGTAATTTGTAATTTCCTTACCCAAAATGTTATCGTTGTTGGATTTTTCTATAATTCTATAAATCGTTATATCGTTAGATTATTTCGAATTTCATAGCCTACAGTATTTTAATTGAAATATATTAGTTTGTTTGTAACATTCGAAGAATTTAGATGTTCAAATATTTCGATATCGAAACGTTCATATACAGTGTATACTAAATAGTGTAATACTACTATACATTGGTCGTTAGCGTACAAGTTGTAAAATACTCATATCTACTAACCGTATAAAAGTCTTAATTCGCTGTACGAATTCCTGAATGTAAGCGACTTTTCCACGCGGAACAATAACATTCGCTGCGGTGTCCGGTAGTTTAGGGCTGAAATCAAGTTGTTTCACGAGCGAATTGTATCCCGCCAATTTTACACTCGCAATGCAGGCACCGGTGTGCCGAATCACCGCGTACTCCACGTTAGTTCGCGCTGAGTTTTCGCGAAATCTCGCTGAGACTACCCGTCGTATATACATCGTGTATACGTGTCCGTGAACCAGCAAAATTTCACTTTTCACAAGGTTTATCGTTCCTTGTACGTGTCTATTGTCTCAATTTTCGTTGGCTCTGGTCGGAAAAATACCATCAGCTCTTAATCTGTATCGAAAATTCCGTAGTAATATACACATATACACGTAGGTACATATCTATATTATATACACGTTTACAGGAATTTTAGAAAGGAAAACATACATACATATATAGTAAAAAAGAAAAAAAAAAACGAAACGAATCAACGTTCATGTATGGCTTTTGCGGATCTGGTTAGGAGTGGCCCAGATTTCGTAAAACCAATCCTCGTTTCAGCGCAGTCGCTTGTGCAGTACGCAGCGTTGCAGAATGAGATATAAAAAGAAGAGAGCGTGTATAAACGGAGCGTGCTGTGGCATTTAATTATCGTCTCGAAGCATGGATAAATTCCGGTGAAAGGGCACAGTGATAACGGTCTCAGCTGATCTTTCGAGAAACGCCTATGCGATAAGAGGTAATATTTATTCGATTCATTGTATGTCCCGTTATCCGATTAGAATCTCTCTTGTACGCCTTATCGCGCGATGAAACAACGTCTCGTTGTTTCAGCTACGACGAAAGTACGTGAAACTGCGATTGTTTCTTTATTACGTACGATCTTTGCTTACGAGTTTTCCTAACGGAAATTACATTTTTTCTTTCATTACGAGAAGGATTTTGTCTGATTAAATATATCTCTTTTGATACTCGGTAATATATAACTCGTAAAAAATCAGGATCAAAACATCGACAAAACGAAACAAAATACTTTCAAAGCATCGCCAAACGCTGTACAGTGATATGTCGCAATTTTGCTGAAACGGCTACGCCGTTATTTTCCACAATTCGCCGTTATCTCCATAGAGGGTAGCGACAGGCCAACGAGGACCAACATTTCGTTGCACTACGCATTGCTAACTTTTAGTTGCCACCGCTATTTATCTCCGGCAACTTTTAATTCTCCACTTTTCCGGACATCTCCTCCGTCGCGTGCATAAATTCAATCCACCCGGTTAATTAGTCGTCGTTGCGGATGTGAATTTGCAGACGATTACAAAACGAATTTCGACGCGTAATTAATCATCGAGAAGTAAGTAAAGGCGATAAAGCGGGAACGATGATGATTAAGGGTTCCGTGACCCAGCTAGAGCTTAATTAAATTATCGTTGTTTTAATTTAATCAGTCGGGCGTGGCTGACGTCCCCAGCTAATCCACTGTGAAAAGTTGACGAACGATCCTTTTCGATCGTCGGTTACGGCGTTGTTAAACAACGTTGCGGTGAATGGCGAGGAACGACTATGACAGTGGACTTCTCATCGGTCTAACGTTAATCATCGATGTTTGAAAGCGTTGAATATCAATGAGGATAATTTGATAATACCACGATGAAAAATTGATTTCGGCTGAATGAAGTTCAAATAGTGAAATATTCCGATTATTTTATCCCAATAAAACGATCTATTTTTCTTTTCACAATTTCTAGATTTTTATATATCTTATTCTTTCGATTAAATGATGAATAAGTGAAAGCAGATTGTGTAGATTAAATAGCGAAATAGTACGGATATTTAATCCTAATTAAATCAATGTTTCAACAACGTTTTTACCGCGATATACATACATGTACATATATACATATATCTTTTTTTTATTGCATCGTCTTAAGCAGCGAAATATCGCAAATATTTAAGCGTGGTTAACCTATATTTTTAGCGATATGTACATAGAAGGCATAAGAGAAACACACGATAAGCAATTGAAATGTTAATTTTATCAGAAATTTGGATTCTCGCGAAATATCGTAAAATCGCTTCCGATCTTCCTTCTACAGATATTTACACGTCCAAGTTTGTACAAAAGTTTCAAATGTCGAGACTTTAAACTCACTTGTACGCCTATACGTCTACAGTTTGAACGATAGCGTAGACTCGAAATCTCTAAACGTCGAACATCACGTAAATGTAATACAAAATTTCAAATCTCGCGATCGCAGCGTGACTCTCACGTCGGCTCGACGTCCGCAGTTATTAAGTTTGAAGTAGAAAAACTGAATAGCCGGCTAACTAATAGGATTCCATCGATCTCTCAGGAGCTATTACAAAGAACGAGCAGCGATTAAGTCCCACGGGGGAAGAAGATAGCGGCTTTGAGAGAGTCGATGCACGAAGGATCGAAGCTTCGCAGAAGGAAAAAAAAAGGAAAGAAAGGGTAGTCGCGAGGAAGAAGGTAGCGAGCGAGGCTCGAACAAAAACTACAGAGGAGAGGAAAGAATTCTTCGGATAGCTGGTCGTCACGGCAAAGTGGAGAGATCCTCTTGTGAATCTAGCGAGTAGTAAGCTCGCGATGATCGTATCCAACGTTATGAAAAAAGGGTAGAGAGGCAAAAAAGAAAAAATATAAGAAAAAAATATGAATAGAGAAGGGTGTTGGAGTGGGTGGATCTTAAGGATCGCACTTGAATCCTATGGAGTATAGAGAGAGGCAGAGAAAGTGAGAGAGAGAGAGAGAGAGAGGAAAAGAACTTTTCCCCGAGAAAAGGCTGCCGTTACGTTTATTCGTTATTGGATACGGCACCACGGTCGATTTTATCATGCTTCGGCACGATACTAACGTTAAATCCGTCAGCTCTAGAACCCCTTGCAGAATCTGTGACGGTCATTAAGGTTGGCGCGAAACGCGCATTCCGTAATATATATAGATATATATATGCGGCAGCACGCAAGTCGATAAGATACTCGTCTGTAAGTTACCGGATCTGGCTTTGCTTGTCTATTTTTATTTATGAAGCAGATCGTCGATATCGTTGCGAAACACGCTCCGTGAGAAATGGACGATACTAGATTACCGTAGGGGAAATTTTGTTTCGGGTAAAGCGAGAAATGCCATGGATTAGGTAAATTGTGGAAATTCAGCTGCGAGAATTACCACATTCGTCTATTTAATCGGAGAATTAAAATTTAATTTAGCAAAAAATGTATTTTCCGATCAACGATAAATTATTAATGAACCCAATACACGAAATCAAGTACTGTATCTAATCACTGCCGATACGCGCCGAATTACATTCACGTTTAATATCCCGGCGAATGGAGGATCAGAGTTGGCGAAGTTTACCGGAGCTCCGTGTTTCGCCCTTGGCGCGAGCGTGAAATGGACGCTTGAAATTCACCGTGTCACCACAATTTTCCCCGTTGAAAATCAAATTCCGGTTTTGAGGCGGCGGAACGTGCTCGCGACCACAGGCAATGCCAACCATCGAGCCAAGGAAAGTTTCCTGCCCGACGTTGATAAACGACCCTTCGCCGTGACTTCGCTCGTTACAGACAGTCGAATTTTTATGAGCAAAGCGTACCTTTAATTCTAAATAAACACTATGAGAACACAAATTTAGTAACCAATGACGACTCGAGAAAATTAAAAAGATATAGTTGATATTATGAGTATACGTAAAATGAAGAACGAAATTGAGCGCGTGCTACGCGTGTCTGACCTAACATGTGCTCGTACCACTTGCCTGGCAGTAGTTACTAGACACGGTATTTACCGATAACTGTTAAATAGTTGATAACAAGAAAAGAACGTATAGACACTTTCTTAATCGTTTTTCGCACGGAATACGACGACTAAACTTTTCCACCGTAAAGTATAACCTAACCCGAACGATTTCAACAAAAAGTTTGCCACGTGTCACCAACGAGAATTCGTGTAACTTTGCGATTTTAAATGGAGGTCGTAGAGGCAGAAAGATTGATCGTGGTGTACGCGATTCGTGGACGTGTATCAAAATAATGCGAATTTCGAGGCCGATATTCCCGTGAACTTTTTCAATTTCAAGTTTCGAGCAGCGGTCCAAGTTCTTCCGGTCGCCGTCGACAACACGTGAGAAAGGCGATAAATGGTCACTGGCTTTTCGAAATTAAACTTTACGCAGCTTCAACCCCGAGACTTTGTTGATCTTGAATGCGTAAAGTTCCACGCGTTCCATTGAAAGAAAATCCAGGAACATGTTCGGCGTGAGTCAGATTCCTATCGAATTTTGAAACCTTATCGAACACTTTGAACCAACAGCGTTACAAAATTAAGATGAACGAAACGTCGCGCGAAAGTGGCAATGATATTGCCACGGAAGCTTTGAAAATTTGCTCGTTTGAACAAAGTATACAAAACTGTGAAACCATCGTTCGGAACGTTATTCGTAATAACTCGGGCTCGTATAATTGAATCATTGGGCGAACAAAGATCTTTCATCTTTCTCTTTGAATTCGTTATACGATCTCGTTCGGACATTTTATAAACGCGCGTATTTATTAACCAAATGACGAGTGTCTATCGACGCGAGAATACGTCCGATTCGACGGCGCGTTGTGTGTGATTTAATCATAAAGACTCGTTGTACCAACAACGGCAATACGTTTCATTGTTGCCTGTTTACGCGCGATCATTAGACACGGGTCAACAAGCGTCGTTCAACGTTTTAATTAAACGCTTCTCCGAAAATTGGACCGGAATACGATTTTCGGGCAAACCATTACGCGTTCCTCGTATTTTCACAGAAGAGCGCAACGCATTATGATACTTGACCATCGAATCATTTTATTCAAAATACGATACAAGTAGATATTTAAAATCGTGATACAAAAATAGACACGTTTGACGTTTCTTTGCTTCAATTTTTACGTTGCCGTCTACTTAAATTGCTCATACAATACGTACATTGTTACGTAACTGATAGAAGTTAAATATACAAATATATAAATATTTTATTATTATCGTAAGATTCCGTAACGCTTTAATCTTGTTCGATAAGATTTATCTTACATCTAATTGTTTTCAAATATTATCATTTATCACCTGAGCATATATAATCATATTTCTCTATTCTTTGATAAAATAGCTCCTTTACCGAAACAACGGAATCTTCGATAGAGCTGAAAATGTAAATCGGAAATTGTAATTGTTTGAATTAACGAAAAAGCTGAACCCTCCGTTAGCAAATACAAAGGAGAACGAAAGACTGGTTCGATGTTAAATCAGAGGCCGAATTCCCGTTCCAATAGCCGATTGGCCGTGGAATGAACACGATCCAGATATCCGAGGTATTTACGATCGTGAATTTAGGATTTTGTTGAGTTAAGCGTATCAGTTTTGCCGGAACAAATCGGCTTTTGCGAATGAATGTGCAATAATGCCATCCAACTGACGCGTCCAACCAAATTTGTATACGCTACAATTTATTGTCACTTTATTATTCCGTGTCTAATCCTTCTCTCGAAACGCTTTATTTTCCTGTATAATTTGAAACGTCATAATTTATAGACGCAAACGATTTATTAAATATTATTTGCATTTATCGGTACGAACTGTTTGAAACGTTAAGAGTTACTTATTCATTCTTTTTTCATAATCTCTTTTATCGCAAATTATTGCAGTTATAAGATTTTATAAAAATTTCTACGAAACAGTCTATATAACAAAGTGCGTAATGCAAAGGAAGGTATAAACCTTTGTCCACGTATCTCATAAAAGATCTTTTAAATCGTTGAGAATTTCTGAAAATCTATAAAATTGCTATGGAAATTTATGAATTCTATGAAGTACGACTTTTAACGTTAAATTAACCGCGAGATCTGTGATAGATAAATTATTTCATATACCATTATTTAGGTTAATAAATTTACATATATCGAAAATATGTCTAATTTCTTTTTAACGTGATTGAATATTAAACGAAGTTAAACACAGAATTACTCTTACGATCGAAACGCGTACAGTAGATAATGCATTGATTTGCATAAATTTCCATTGCATCGTTTCTTCAAATTTTGATAAAATTTTGATAAAAATTCTATATACTCTTTTTATTTAGCATATTTTAGATAACGTTTCTCTTCCGCCTTTCCAACCGCACATTTAATCTTCTCAAAAACAATCCAGTTTCCAGCGACCTGTGTCAATGTTTATGTTGCATAAAACATGCAATGCGAAATCGTTGTCGTATTTCCTGCTCGCAAATATCTGTCATATAACGGAGGTTACGAGCTTTCAACTTTAAAGAAAAAGGTCCTGGATCTCGTTAAAACGAATTTTACGCAAATCATTTTTCAACAGCTTTCGAGCATACAGATTCGTGTCGCATTTCAAATGCGTGGAATATCGTTACCTCGTTTTTCAAGGAGGAGCCGTGTTCGTGACAGTGTCAATACGTCAATCACATTCTGTCTAATAAATAAAATATCTGTGCTGTTTCGTTTTTCCATACAGGGTTTACAGATCGATACAAGGCTGTCCATGGTTTTCAGTACTTTGTGCGCAATTTAAAATACCAAGATTAAAATTGAAAAACGTATAATAGCTCGATATCGACTTTCAAAACTAGTTTGAAACCTCATTACGTTACACCGTGCAAGTTTCGGTATAGCCTGTGGGACTTCATTTAATTAATTTTCTTCCTTACCCGTCTGTAAATATATGTTACTCGGTTTCTTAGTTACTTGAAAATACTTTACGCTATCAAAATTTGTTTTCATTCCCTAAGACATAGTCTTTTACAGGGATTTCTCATTTATAGCTATACTAATATTGCGATAATACCGGCTGTGACGAGTAAAACTGAATTAAATGAAACTACTGGGTGCCAGGATACGGATCGAAGAATCAGATGGTTTAATAATACTAATATTTAAGCCACATGATTATGATTCACGATTCATTCCTCTTGTTCTTATTCTGTACACAGCTAGCGGAGGCTTCTTTTGGAAGAAGAAGATAAATCTATCGCATCGAGACCTGTTTAATGATCGACGCTTTTGCGCAATGAATTCCTTAGAATGGGAAAAATAGGAGAGCCAGGTGTCTCTGGTCTGGTCCTTGTTTCGTTTACGGCTGTTCAGTTCAGTCAAGTGTTTGTAATGTTCATTTTTAAGCTATGGTTTTAAAAGCGACCTTGGTCAAGCAGCGGTTCGACACGACACGACATACGGTTCTCAGATTCGAGAAAAGCGAAAGACCAGAATCTAATAAAACTTTGAAGCTTTATTTCGCTCGGTTCGTTACAAACGTTGGAAAATTCTAAGAAGGTTTCCAAATAATCTAAAATTCTGTTGGTAATTATTTAAAGAAAATAATTACCAACAGAAGCAAATGTTAACAAATTCGCAAAGCTTTATAAAAAATTAAGCGAACAATTAACGTAATGGCGATCAATTTGTTTTTTAATCTTTAACTAAACGTAAAAGAATTTAGAAAATTAAAGTACTTATCTAATTACAAAACGGAACAATGGATCGAACGATGGTTGGTTGCGTGGTATCTTTAAAATTGTTACGTAGAATTATATTAAAATTAATTATATTCGTAATTATGAAATTATGAAATATAATGTATAACATTATAGCTTATCGTTCCGAAGAGACGCGACTTATCAAGCTTTTCTCGTATGGCGATAATAAATAGAACTGTAACACGAAGACCTAGCCGGTAGTGTAGGTGGTGAAATGATTTCTGTTTCATGTCAGTATGACTTTTCGCTCCCGAGATTTGACGTCTAACTTCTTCGGTAGGACGCTCGGACGTGCGGACACATTCGATTGCTGTCGACTATAGTGGACGCTCGCACTTTCAAATCTCTCAATTACAACTCTCTCATCGTTCGTAATGATCAACGACAGACGTTAATTCAGCATCCTTTTTGTTACTACCACGAAGCACGACGCATTTCCAGGGGAAGAATAGAGGTCACGCTTTTTCAATGGCCACTCGACGATCTGTGAATTTTAAATGCCTGCACTTTGAAGTCACACATCTGCACAGTTAATTGAGATATCGACTTGAAACAAAATGCATTTTAAAGGGCATACTTTCGTCTGTGTTTCTGAGTTCGTCGAATGAACTTTATTCGCTCTATAATTTTTATTTAATTTTCATTCGCACAATTGCCACTTTTTTACGAGTATTTTCTCACATTGTAATTATGTATTTAGAATATTCTTTGGAATATTTATTTATTTATTTATTTATTTGGTATTTAGAATTTACAAAAGGAATTGTAACGTGCATTAGAAGACCTTTCTACGTGAATAAAATAGCCAAGTAAGTTTTTATTTCGCCACTTGGAATAAATCTACCGAATATTTCTCTTGCTGTCGCTGTTTTAAATATTTTCGTTATATATCATTCTCGTGCCATAAGTATCGAGAGATAGATAAGAAAAATAGCTGCTTAGGAATTGAATGTCGAACGTCATTTATGTTAAAACGGATTTGGGCAAATAAATCAACGTTTGGTAAATCGGGTGGAATGTCGTGATGATGGCGATCGTCGCAATGAAACCGTCAAAGGAAAAGACACGTTTACCGATAAATCAAGCCACGCTCACGAGCCAAGAATAACGATTGCATTGACGTCGTGGAATATTAATGATCCAGATTTATATCGATTTCTTCGTGAACTATCGCCACGGACCTACTTACACAGTAATTCTTCGCATAATTTTACAACGAAATGTCTCTTTCGGTGATTTAGCGGGCTATGTTATAAATAGATAAATGTTTCGTAAAGGCAGAACAATTAGCGTTTTAAAATTTGCTTTGTAAGTAAAGAGAAGGAATAAAAGTCAGCATTTATCGCAAATTACATTATTTTATTGCTTCTTTTTATTATAAAGATGTTCAATTTTATGATATTAGAGAAAGTAAAAAAATGATAAAAAATTGTCTCATCGACATTACTTGCCTCTTTTGTACGATATATATTTGTACAGTTGCAAGTGACTGAAGATTTTTCCAAACTACAGCGTTACAGATAAAAATGAAGAAAATTTCATATAGTTTCGCCGAAACACGAATTACGCTATATTTTTCTGTTTGTCGGACGAAAATAAGTGAAAGGATATTATTCACTGTATCCAATTTTTATTCGTAATTGAACTTTCCTCGGACCAACGAAATTCTCCCCCTATCACGTCTATTGAAGAATGCCAGCTTTATTGCCGGAACGATAAGCCGAAACGAAAGGATTGAAAATTAAAGAATCGTTTTCTCTAATCGTGTACTTGTGTGACGAAATTGACAAATCTAGAGAAAATGCAGTACGCATGTAATATATTTTTCAAATTCTCCTTCAAGAATCTGACATCCACACAGTTTCTTTCATCCTTGTTCCATAGTTTGCGATAAATTGTTTAAATAATGCAATTAATAACAAAAATATTATAATAATATAATTTTCTGTCGTTGGAAAAATTTACGACAATATCACGCATTAATACGTTAAGAAAGTGTTGCATCTTGTTAAATTTCACCATCGATTCGCTTGGCGCAGTAGCTTTACGGATAATTAACAGCGCTATTTTCACGAAAAGGTATAATTGCGAAACCGAATAATTAGAGCTGGCTAATTATAATTCTCCGGGATGCTTGTCTCGCTACGCAAAGCACAGTTCTCCGAGACTAAAATCCTTAATTATCTTCTTTAATACATCTGCCAGAGCGAAGGAAGCAACATAAGCCGGATGTAGAAGTACGTGGTCGCTTCCTTGTACTCTCTACCCTTCCGACCGCTTTTTCCAGTAATTTATAGGAAATTTTCCGGCGAAAAGCTAAGGCGTGTCAGTTTAGCAAGTTCACGCGGTATATTTTGCTGCAATTTCCTTCTATAAATCGTCGTACTTCCGTGGCTCAATCTCGACTATTTCGAAATTCTAGAAATCTCCCTGTAGCACAAGTGTGTCATGCAAAAATAACTGCAATTTGTTCCCTTGGTTAACTGCAGAGCAAGATGAACACGCGATCCTCGCTAGAAAATGAACGGATTAGTTTCTAAGCAGATGGTAGTGCCTTCTTCTTTTTTACTTTGCCTCTCTTTTGCGAAATTCAACTTCTAACATAATTTCCTGCATATATTAACTTTGAGGTAATATTCTCCTAATTCAAATATCACTCGCCCCATGTTAAAGATAATAAGAAACGCGTAAAAGGCGGGCAACATTTGCAACGAATTTACAAATTTATAAACGTTTCTACCTTTCGTATTTTTATTCTACTTTTGAACAAATTTACACGCGGCAGGATCATAATACGTCTATTTTCCTGTATAGCGTGAACAACAAAGCGCTAAAAATTCCTCCGCATTCTATGTTAACGTACTAAGCACTTTGATGTATCGCGTTGTTTCTTCGATAAACGTTATTCACCTTGCATCGTTGATATTTATCGATGCGCTCGTCTCATTCGCATAGAGAAAAATATCGACTTCGCGCATTATGTAGCCCATTTCAGACTTCGCTATAATTCGATCGAGATATTAATGTCTCTTTAAAATTTTTTTAAATTTAAAAATTAAATATTAAAATACAATTGTCAAACCACAACGAGTGCCCCTAGTTCAACGGTATTTTGTTGAAATCGTTCGAAGAATCGAGATAATCTATGTCTACGGTAAAATATTTTAAGCTAATGTACAAATACGAATATACACAGTACAAAATTAATACTAAAAATCTAAATTTCGTTCAAAAAGATAACACAGTTGTTACGTTTCCTACGTTCAACGTTCCAGGAATCATATTGGCTCACCACAGGGAAACAGATTGACACGCTGAACGAAGTTAATTCGTAGCCACATTCCTTCGCTGTTAGCTGATAGCTTTCGAGATTATGAGATTCCATGATGCAGCTATACAAAGCTATCGATCGTTTGACCGTTTTATTGACAAGCGCGTTCGCATAAATCATCGGAGAATTCAAAAGCGTCAATAATCAACAGTGAAAGCTTTAATTTCTTCCTGTTGCTTTGAGATACGTATTGCCAAGATTTGTTTAATCCGCGTTCCATCACCGTGGAATTTCGCTCGTACCATCGTACATCGCATTTGGAACTTGTATCGTTGATAGCTTATATTAGACCCGCGTACTGTAAAGGCTTCTTCATGTAATGCGGAAATTATGGGCTCGTTTGAATAAGGATCGCTAATTGCTTTGATGTGTACTCACGATTTCGGAGGAAAACGAGACAGATGAACTTGGTGCTGATGGAAGCAAACAGATATAATAAAATAGTAATTATACGTATACGATTATTTCGTAAATTTGTTCAAATGTAATTTATAGTTTCAAATAATTTCTCGAACCTTCAATATAAAATTCTTTATGATATATCAATATTTATATAAATGACTTCTATGTGATATAAAATATTATTTTCTTTTAAATATCATTTTTGTATAACGTAAAACTGTAACAAATCTCTCTATACGACAAAAGAAATCCAAAAATGCGACTTCAAATTATGATTTGGACGATACTTTAACGCTGTATAGTGTCGTAAGAATGTGTGAATTATTTTGTCACGTAATTCCAAGAGCTACTAAAATAGGAGACCTGCTACGCCACAAATATTCTTCAACGTTAAAGACGTAACATTTTCTTCACCTTTGTATCAAACTCCCATATAGAACATCGCTAAATATTGAACTTCTCATAATGAGAATTAACCGACGCTCACTAAGCAGGAACATGATAACAGATCGTAAATCGACCATTCTATGTCGGTCACTTACACAACTAAACGTTCTCTATTTCCATTGAAAGGGAGGTCTGCGCGATTTTCCTCGCGTACGTTTCCATACCGGCAATCCCAGTTTCACGTGGCACAGACAACGCGTCGAGCAAGTTTGAAAGCGTCTTAACTACTCTGGAAAGACGCGTGGACTTCCGTCTGTTGGTTCACTTCATTATCATACACATATCCAGGTTTAAGCTGGTCCTGCGAATGTCAACCAACGCAAGCAACGGAGTATAACACTTGCCCGTTAATAGTAATTTCGCGAGCTTACCAGATGACGAAAATGCTTAGCAAAGTGCTGCATGCACTCTGACACGAATGGAATGCAGCTGATGTATTATATATATACATACTTACTGCTTGCTGATCGAACGAACCCATGCATATATTACTACGAATTCTTACGTTACTATCTCTGACGAGGAGAAAGTACGACATTGTTCCCAAAATAGTCAAATAACAAGCAATTTTGACGATCTAATTCGTTGATAATATTAGATAAATTGCATCTTCGTAGACAGTTGGACTGGCGAGCTAAACAAAAATGAGAATTACGACATTGTTCCCAAACTATCAAATAACAGTCAAATAACAAACGATTTTGAGAATCTAATTCGTTGATAATTTTAGATAAATCGCGCCTTCGTAGACAGTTGATCTTTGGCGAGCTAAACAAAAATGAGAATCGTCAAGGAATATAAATTTTCTGTTTGCAACTTTGTCGCTTCCTATTACGAGTAAACAAATTGATGAATTTTTTTGTCTGTTAAATTTGTTGTTAAGTTTCATATATTCGATATATCTAGGTGTACATAGGTGTATTTATGTATTATATATTCAACTATTTATCAGTGTCGCATAGTTTTGGACATGAAATTATCATTAACGAGCTATCAAATTATCATAGCCTACATATTTATAGCATTTTAATTTGAATATGAAAGATTCATGTGAAACCTCCACAAACATCTTTTCATTTGTCATAGCCTTCATATTACTCCCTTCCTGTAATACTAGATTTTATGAGGGTCGTATCTCATTCGGTATTTCTCATAATAAATCGATTCACTTTTAGCTATTTTATCCTGTAAAAGGTATATATGTGTATTCTATCCAGTTTGCTTTACATATGTATATTCCCACAGTTCATTCAAGAGCAAAATGCATGAACGATGTACCGAATAAAAAAGTACACCGTATAAACCAGACCGCAATTACACGTGAATTGTGATTGATGGAGACACCGGAAAGCTTTGCAATGTAAATATCAAGGCATTTTTATTTGATCGATCGGTATACCGGGTAGAGTGTACGATTTACTTTAGTTTATTCGTTAGATTTCATCGATTCAACGTTCGTCCGGTGCTGTCCCTTTAAGAAGCTTACATCACTGGCGTTAATTTAATTTGCGTTGATGATGTACGTAAATTAGGTATTTACATTTCATTGTTAGAATATTTAATAGACGAAACAAACTTCCAAGCTGCTTAACTTCCATTTCCATAATTCTATTCACAAATATACGAATTTCAGCAAACATCCACGCTCTACCAATAAAATAACGGAAAAAATAAATCAAACGTATAAAGTCAAAGCGAGTTATTTTTCTCTTAATGTAAATTTTTGGGACGAAGTATAAGTCACGAGGTTTTCGATTTCAAAGTTGACTCTTTACAGTGCTTCTTCCGTGAATAACGATCAGCTTCAGAATTAAAAGCACTTGCTCGGCTTATCATTTTTTATACTTTGACAAGTAAGGTCCAGGGGAGTTGGTCGAACTAGTTTGCATGTTGACAACCCTATAACCAAGATAGATGGCCAAGAGGCTTCTAAATAGCGTGCAAGTACGATAACTTTAAGTCTGCAGTGTATACTTTGATGTTGAAACCGAACCAGAAATAACATGAAATTTTATACGCAATGATTAGCGACGAAGAAAGATCATATCGAAGGAAATCTTTCCGTAAACAAAGTAAATATATTTGCTTCTTAAATTGATACAGTTGAATATTTTAAATCGATAAATTTTGTTGTTAAATCATGAACAATTATTAACAGTGTTCGATTAAATTAAATTCGACCGATCGATCGCTTTGTTTAAAATTCCCTCTCTCTTGATACGCATTCGAACAAGTTGTAGCGAATCTGTGACGGAAACTTTCAGCTAAATTGAAAGCTGTTGGCGACAACTTTGGAAAAAGCACTTCGAAGATTGGAGGGTTTCTCAGATTCTTGAAAATTCTCCTGTAAGTGGCGAAAAACATAATGTTTATTAGCAAAACAAAACTTTACGATAAGAGAGAAAAGTAAAGAGTTGAAAATATGTACTCAAAGTTTGTACGTTAAAGTGGAAATATCGTGAATTTAAGAATTTTAGATCGTGCTTTCCGCTTCTTCAAACGATACACTGAAGCTAGATTTTAGCAATTATCATTATTCCCAAATCGTTACGCAGATAATACGTTCGTTATCCGAATGTTTCATCGTCAAATGAGAAAATTTATTTTCGGAATATCATTTAATCATTTAACATTTTAACACTTCGCGTCTTATCGATCAAATTCATAGCACTGGCAGAGTAAGAAGAACCTATAGAACTTTTTCCGACTTTCTAGGAGCTTCATCCGGGACTGAAAAGCGTCGTGACGTTGGACCCTTCAAAGCCTGTCCTTTTCACGAATACATTAGTTGGACGTAATGTCCGCCTTTCGCGGACGAAAAGTGGATGTGACAGTTTTGTCTTCTTCCTAAAACTTACCAGTCGCTTAGTAATTCTCTTTTCTTGTTCTTTCTGCCTGGCAAGTTGCACGAAGAGGGGAAGACGAGGAAACTTTCGGTGAAGACATAAATTTCTCATCGTTGTTAGACGATAACGCGAACTGGACGATCTAACAAAGATACGCGGCAGCGGTTCGTGGTTTTCCGGTTAATTCACGGGAAATTTCGAGGCAACGGAGCAGCGAAGTCGCCTCGGTTTCCACGGGTTTCCCATTCTGGCTCTTTCCAATTTCCTGCGGGTTACGGGATAGAAACAAAAGTTGCTGCGCGCGTTTCCTCACCGAGCTGAAACATGGCTTGTACGGTTTCCGGTCTGCTAAGAGACCAGTTTGACACTTTCAACTTGCCGACAGATCGATAAGTGTTGTCGGCGTCGAACAATTTGCTAGTTTGACGAAAGCTGCGAAGCGGTCTTCCAGAGTTTGTCGACTACGTTTTGTCTATTTCCGAGGTACGAGTTGCGAAAATATTCGTATCCTTAATCGTTCATTTTCCGACAACTCGCCAGAATATCGTTGCGAGTTCTAGCTTTATCATTAATCGTTATTCTTTATTTACAATTTACATATTCAGTAAGAACTATACGTGGAGTTCATCGCGTTTGTTCTCTGCTCTTCTTTCAACGCCTGCTCAAATCAAGTATTTGTTGTTAGCTTATTTTGTATCCTTTGATATTCGAAATTCGGTAGTTTGTTATAAACATTCGTAAAATATATAACTTTTTACTACCAATTAGTAGAGCAAATTGCTTTTTCTTTTTTTCTTGAAAGAGAACGAGATATCAACAATTAAATTCTCCTCATTGAGAATCAAATAACACACTGGTCATAAACTTTGTTTTCGTATTACTTCAAAAGTACTACGTACATAGCTCTTTCGTCATAGTCGAAGAACACTTTGACGAAGGATAACATTTTGACGTAAACTTGAATGGCCTTATATTACCAATTTGCTTCCAGATCAATAAGTTTCGCTGAAACCTGGCAACTTGATACGTCTATGATATGCAGAAACTAGTTGCCGAGTTCACAAAGCACGTCTCATTCCAATACTTGTTAGCTAGCCCTTCGCTAATTGTTGCGGATAGTTTGATATCGAGCTAAAGGAGCATTAAATTTTATAAGAACCTGGATAGATAAATTTATTTGATGCGAATGGATAGGTTTTCTTGATCTTTGGATAATTTCCAAAAAAAATGTTAAAGAATAAAAAAAGTCGAGACACTGGGTATTTTTCCACAATTATTATGAATATTCTAGTACAGCTCTTTAACCTGATTTTAAAGCTTTTAATTTTCGCCTGGCCTGGAATATATTAAGAGAAAGTGTCCAACTTTCGTTTCTCGCATACAGAGAAGATTGCTTTTAATTTTTGGAGAATGTGCCTTCTAAAGTTCCTCACTGTCGGATTTTTAACTTGGGACATTACAGACATCTTTCTAAACCACGTAGCACTCTGTCTATAAATTTCATGCGCAACAAAAGATCGTGAATGGAAGTATACAGTTTGCAAATTGTTGGTACATACGTTTGCGATAAGAATTATCGAAACTTTTTATCGGAAGAAAAATTCAAAAGCTTCAGAAGTAATATTTCGATATCTCGGAATAATCTCCGATAGAAGGAAGATTTATAAACTTGCCAATCACAGTGGCATCGTTCCGCGTACTTTTTATATATTCCAATTGTTTAAACTTTTTGTTAATTACTATACCGAGACCGTTCACGCAAATATAAATCGCTTAATGACGAAATTTGCAGAGAATGAATTTAATGAAATCGAACGTATAATAAAAATTATAAATATGATTTACGTTTATGGATAGTAAAATTTCTAGTAGAAGCATGGACCGCAGCATTAGATAGTTGGCTAAATTTCTCTAAATCCAATTTCTATGCAGCACCGTCGTAACTAAGCTGTGCAACATGAATTTCGACAATCAGAACAAGCTGTCGTCCGCATCAGCATTCGTCGAACAATTTCCACGATCAAGATCTCTCCTTTCTTCCCAGACTATCCCAAAACGTTCAACATGTTTCCCCTTCAACTCGCGTTACTGCATCCTCTGCGCGTTCACGGAAACTACATTTTTCATCGCTGCGTAATCTTGTTATGCCAGGTTCAAGGGGCTGGGTCAAGAAGTGCTTAATAACACGCCTGTAGAAATCATCATTTTCAACGACGGCCCAACTTCTGACACTCGACAAACTGAAAGAATCTTTATCTGAAGCTGATTCGATCAACGGGTAGGAAAGCTTGTCGAATATACGACGAGAAGATTGGAGATATGCCTGTGATGTATTAACGTCATTAAACCTGATGGCCAAGCAAGCAGCAATGGTCCACGGTTCTTTTTTCCTTTACTTTATTATCGACGCTTCCTTGTGTTTATCGTGGTTTCATAATTGGTTTAGGGGTAAGTTGATTTATGTCCTTCTCTCTTAAGGTTTTTGTTGACCAGAGTCCTCTTGCACGATACATTTAGCAAGCGACAATGTCACATCTATATTAGATACTGTTGAGGTTATTCGATATATAAAGAGAGAAAAACGCGTGGATAAAGCGTAAGGTACAAAATATATTTGATTTGATAGTGAAATACAGGAATACAATTTGAGCTGGTCCAGATCCGCACGCTAGCAATGTTACCTTATAACTGAAAACCCCGAAGCCAACGTCGCCTGTCTACTGTTTATGGTCTGCCTCCCTGCTATTCTTTTGTCTATATGCTGTCGATGGCTTCAGCGCTTGAGAAAACTTAAAAGACCAGATGTGGAGTTTTCCTAGAAGTGGTGGCCTTCCACTTCAACGGATACAAATTGCAGATTATATGTATAGTTCAATGGCAATCCATTGCGAATGTCAACGCGAATTATAAAAAGTTTAGCGTCGAAGTTTGGTATTCCAATAAAGCAATGGTTTGTTCTTAATCGTGAAAAGTTTTCGAGAAAAACGGTATCCGATCGACTGCATAATTGAATCTGAAATGATTCTTCTGCTAGATAAACACCGAAGGACTGGCATATTATTAACTGGGAATACAAATACAAGGATCGTAGCGGAGGAATTTATAAAGCATCTTATGTTGAATCACAATTATTTCGAAAATTCGAATAAATATTATTATATCAGAAAGAAAGAAATTGAAGGAGTATCTTGTCGTTGATGAAATAAAAGTGTTTCCAGTTGCTTTAACCACTTCCATATACGGGGAACCTCCGACGAATGGTAAAAAAGAACCTCTCGATAATTGCGTCGTCATCGTCTTCACGACTTGTGGAGCAAGCTTAAACGTTAAATTTAACAATTCTGAAATATTTCAGAAAACCTTTCCAAACGTTCCCAAGTATTAAAGTATCGAATTAATAATTTCTGACTAAATCACTAAACGGCATCGTGCCTGTTCAATAATTTCCGATAGAAGGAAGTCACCAACTTTCGATAATTCGCGAATCAACGCTTAAGTAAAAAGTCTCGTTACACTTCCTTCTTCTCCGTTACTTCGTTGTTACATGACGCGCAATACAAACTTTATCGATTACTTTGTCCGATTGTAACGAAAGCACATGGTCGTCCAGTACAGGGCGTTGAGAATGTACCTTGCGTTCTCTGATCTTTAAATCTACGTCCTATCGATACGATGTAATTCGTCGTAGCCGGGTAAATTTGTATCGCCAAAGTGGTTATCCTCGAAGAACGCTCTACTTATATATTCTTTCAAGTTGTCGAGCAATATCGTTAAAAGCATCGTTTAAGAAAGTTCGCAGTTGGATCGTAGAGTTGCCTGGAAATTGCAGGAGCGAATTTTAATACGGCTTCCTCTTTTCGTAAACTGGCTTCGCGCTCTAAATCGCGTAGAAAATTTTAATATCTTGGCGAAGAATGAGGGACGTGTATAAAAAAGCGGCGATAAAGTTTCGATCGGCCATCGTTGGACGCTCGAACGAGCTCGAAGTTTAAAGAGTTGGGAACAACGTGTGCCAAAAACCGTACGTATCGGCGCGATCCACGTTTTATTCGACATTAATGGCCGATCGATAATCCTGTTTGACGCGGAGGCAACGGCAATGGCAATTTACCTTACTTAGTTAACACCGGTTTGCTTACCGCAGAACAAAGAGGTAAATTCCTGAATACTGATAATGAATAGCCGTAATTAACGAGACGTCTGATTCGTAATGGACTTTGTAGCAAATTATTATATCTTATTCGTATTACGAAACAACGTAGTTTTAAATCAACTGTCAATTGATTCGTCGCAATTGTAAGTGGACAAAGTTGTTAGAAAAAGGTGAATGGTTAATTTTTTCTTCTTTTTGTTTCGCTTCATTACGTATTATCCTTGCGTAATTATTTTTTGACTTCCGTATTTCTGCAGAATTTCACTGCGATATTTAATATAAAAATTAGGAAACCTATCAGACCTATCAATTTTTTATTTCATGTAATTACTGAAAACGCGCAGATACCTTTGACGAAATTAATGTTATTAACAACGCGCATAAGTATTAATTCGTACCACCAGTGTATAAATTAATGAGAAAATAATGATGGAAAACGATGCTTATTATCTTCTTATGGAGTAAACAAATAATAAACTTTAATTCTTTGTATAAAGGTTAACACGTACTTGTGCATTAACACCTGTACTTTTAATTTCAGCTTAGTTTAAATTTCAAAGAAAAATGTTAATATTTTTAATACGCTTCGGGGAAATACAAATGTGGAAAAGTTAGTCGTTTCAAAAGTTGTGAATTAAAAGGCTTTCCTTATGCTTTGTACCTCTTAATTGAATTTACGTGTTATCATAGAAAATATCATGCTTCAAGTAAATCGAAATAAATTTTAAACAATTCAACGTGACATCACGGATGTTGATTTTATACAAACAATACGGAACATTGAAATTTTGCAAACGATTACTAAATTGTTTTATTGTACATTGAACTGTGCCGCGTACGTTGTATTGGTCTTGTTGAATACGCTGGGAAAAATTTTTGGTTCCACTCTTTTGCCGAATAAGTGAAAAAATTGGATTCGCGAACGTAACAAATTTTTTTTAGTTTACGTTAAAATCTAGGATTTCCAGCAGGAAGAGGAAATTTCACCATTTCGATTGTAAAATCGGCTATAAATTTGAAATATAAACAATAAAAAAATATTTAACATCTCCAACAATTTATTCTACTGTTCGACACAAAACGTATTTTTGAGGGTATTGAAATAAAATCGAAAATGCCTGTTTTTTCACAATAAAATTCTATATTATTGTTACTAACAACAAGATAAATCGATTGTTCTCAATATGAATAATATAAAATCTAAAGAGATTGATTGAAAAATCGAATCGAACTACATATAATCTAGGATAAATTTAATCCAAACTATGAAATTAGGTTACTACAGATTTAGATCTAAACAAATAATATTTATGGTTTTTGAAGATTTCTTTAAAATCTCGTTAACTGCCGCATCATCTTTTAGTCAATGGTATTTTTCAGCATACAGCGATCAATATCGCAATTCTTTCTTTCAGCTCGTAACATGGTACAGAAGAGAACAAATATTTCTATACAATTTTCACTGGCAATTTGCTTACGATCTTTAAGAAATTTATCATTCAAACGATATTTCTCAAATTCATCATAAAAATATAAATGAAATCATCCTTTATTTACAACTACATATGTACCCCTAAATAGGAATAAATAGGAATCCTCGCGAATTCTTTTGCCAAATCAGATATTCGGAACAATATTTCGTGTTATTATACTTTCCGTTTGATACAACGAACCTTGTTACGATTCTTTCGTTTCGAAAATAATTAATTCTTGATCGATCTCGTCGACGATCGATCCGCAGAATGCCATCGGGAATAGAGAAATGCAAATCGTTTTCCAAACAAGGCTGATAGATAGATAAGACTTAATCGGCAATTCTTCGTGCTACTGGAATTTCGTCGAGTTATCCGCATTCCTCGTTTTCTTCGTCTTTCTTACGTACGAGCGAAACTAACGACCTATTAAAAGAGAACGCGTGATTTACGAGAGGCCTGCGTTGTCAAGATAATTAACCTATCGAAGAATAAATCTGAAAATCGATTTGGAACAAGGTGACGGATATGAATTTATGATCGGTTATTTATTTATCCGTTTAGGCGAAAAAAATGATTTGTTTTCTATAAGATTTAAGTTATATCGGTTCGTAGAGAAGAGTGGAATATTGTTTTTGACTAAGTTTTGTAAATTTTACAAAATTGTATTAAACGTTTTCGTCGAATTTGTAATACTCGAAAGTACGATATTTTAAAGAATTTTTCGTCGCTTAAAATTATTCGATTTACAGTAAAGTATTGTATAAAGTAATGCTAGTTTTCCCAAAACAAGCTAATGTCGTTCGCAAATGATAGTTTACTATTTCTCTTACGTTACATGGCCAGATCTCGTTCACAGTTTCCAAGTTGCTCTGCTAACAATCCAGATCCTCGTAAAGTACGAGTATGCAGTTCACAGCAGCTGATTTTAATGACCCCGTTCAAGTGACAAACTCTGGTTCGTCTCTCGAACGATTATCTAGCGAATCGCGAACAGGCGTGGTTCGCAGATCGTCAGATTTTGTCCCGCGTATCCTGGAAACATTGACAATGAACGAATCTCACTTAATATTTCGAAAAGTTTCGTGAAAATATCTAAAATCCTTCAGTGACATAGATATCGTTATTGACGCCATCTGGTTCTTCGGCACTGCGAGTCTTTTATAAATAAGGTGTCTTTATATAAAAATACATTGCTGTATCCTGTGTAATTATTATACTTTTTTTTTTTTTTTACTAAAAATGGTTATTTGTAACGGATTGCGAAACTCGTGTAATTTCTTTCTCTTTTTTACCACGAAGAAAATTATCTATCTATTTATGTCGGAATAAAGACTCCTTATGAATTTGAAAGACGTATCGTAATGAGTTATGATGAAATTAGTATACGCCCGTAGTTTACAGTGAATCGTGAATAGGCGTGGCTGAGAAACATTTTCTGTCGAGAATTTGATATATCGCCGCTGTTTCCTCTAAGTTTCGTTATATTCTTTCGAAGTTTTTTTTAGAAACCATTTCTTTCCCTACAACTTTTTAACTCTTCGCTCAAGCAACCAAGTTTAAAGTGTATTATTTATTAGAATTTTCTATTGTATTTAATGTTACCAGTGAGCAACTAACTCAAGACGTAAAATAATAAAAAAAGATTAACACGTTCATCTAATTAATATTAGAATATTTTCTGCTATCACAAAATTGTTTACAGTTTTCTTCTCGTTTATGAAACCTTGTTATTTTTGAGAAGGCATCTTAATTCGACGAATGTCAATAATGCACTTGTATTTTCCACTTATCAGATCTTGGCAACAAATATCTCGCAACTTCTATATTTTTAATATACTTTTTCAAATTGGTTTTACCAACATAATTACAATCGTCTCGTTGTAGTACTAATAAACACATACGTATGTCTACATGAAATACACATAAAAGTTTTCTACGATAAATGTTCACAAACAGCTTCGTGAACTACTATCGCGAACCTCTCACCACCCGAACATGAAACCGCATGCCAACTCACCCTAGCAAATTACAATAAAGAGCCATTAAGCGGGTCGCTAATAACGATAACGTTAAACACGCTCGATGGAGGATTGAGAATGAAGAAGGAGCGTGTGGTCCCTTTAAGCCGGTATATTTCTTGCGGCTAAATCCTGTCACCCTAACTGTATATCAGCTGCTAGCGTCATAACGTTCCATACTTTACGATGAACAATTCGTCCCCAACGCTTTATCGTCGAGTTTCGGCGTTTACCAACATCACACGCCGCTTAAATTAATTAAGTTTACGACATGCTACGAAGTCCCTGAACGGCGACTGTAGAAATTTCGTGGCAGAACGGTGAATCTCCCTTTGTACAACGTCACAAGGGAAGCAAAGAAAACGTTGTTTATGAGAACCGTGTCCGGATTACGAAATTTCTTCCCGTCGGTACATTTATCAGCGATAACGAATGGTCGACAGTCGCACAAGCTACGATTCCCACCGGAACGATTTCTCATTAACATCCTGATGTTCCTTATTAACGCGTTTATCGCCGTAATAAGAATAGGTCGCGTTGTTTATTCTCCCTTTCGCGCATAAATATAATATCCTAGCGATGATAATATCTACCAGATAAATGTTCCGGTGTAGATTTTAAGAAGGTTACAGCTCTTCCTTCGGTTGTAATATTTGTCAAGAAACTATGACTTTTCTACCGTTTAATTAAATTTTTTTAGTTTAGTTAAACTGCGCGTATGCTCGTGCATTTGCTGAAAAACGTTGCGAAATGTGAAAATCTTGGGTTGAATTATTCTGACGTTCCAGCCGATGTTTCTCTTCAAATGGCAAATTATCTCTTCAAATATGTAAAAAGATCGTTCATAACTGTTTTCGTTTAGGTACACAGGTGTTTAGACGATGGATCTGAAAATAGGACCTAGTTTGGAAAAGAGATCCTCGAAAATAAGATACAGCGTATTACTGTCTGCCTACAGAATAGGTATCTTTCCTTTTTTGCCTTATTATTGAAATTCATTGGTGTGCAGAAGCAGAAGTTTTTAAAAGTTGCTCTCGTCAGAGATATATTTTTTTCGTTCGCTACAACAATTTATCATTCTGTTGTAGCTACTCGAGATTAAACGCACTCGGGATATACAAAATCAAACAGATAATGTTCTACGTTGTACAAATGGCGTTCAACTGTGACTTATTTTCCAAATAATCGAGTAATTTTTGTCGCAAAACTCATAAACCACAGTCGACTTTGGTACTCTTCCTTTTCTGAGTTTTAAAGCGTTGTACACACAATTCCATTAGTATTATCATTAATATACACTGTATCTTGATGCATATATATATGAAACACAAATTACTTTAAACAAACTTGGGAATTTTAATTTCTGATTCGATTATATCAATATCAAATAGTAAATTACGTATCGATCGGCGTCTAAATCGCGGCAGCAGTCAACAACTTCAGCAGGCAGTCACTTTAAACCCAAGAGTATGCGGCTTAAACTAATATAAAGCAAACTTTAATTACCGCTAAGTTGAGTAAACATGTTAAAGATGAAAGGTTTGATATTCGTGAGAAATTAATTTTCCGATGACGAAAACCTGGAGGTACCTATTCTCGTCTTATATCGTATCCATAACTTGTTATTGCATTTCTCTATATTAAATGTACCCCAAACGATATGAAACAAATAGAGTAATTTACGTTTCTCTTTTTCTTTCGCGTTCTTTTAGATTTATTTCGTTCCAGAGAGAAATAATTAAAATAGCAAATTATGAAAAATTACAGGATTTAAAAAGTCTCGTAATAAATTAGTCTCTGACAATAAATGAAAATTGAAAATATCTCCCTATTGAGTTTCCGCATTTATCTATTTCCTTTTGTCTTGCAAATTAACATTGGACGTTTAACATTAACGAACATCGCGTCTCGAAGACACAAAGGATCTTGCTCATTTGTTCCGGTACATTTTCTGACGTAGCCGGAGTTGTTCTCCTTTGATGAAAAGAGTCCATCTATTTTTTTTTTCCTTTTCGGCGAAACGCAAAATGAAAGCGGCCAACAGACGAGCGGATAGAAAAATTTATTCCACCGGCGAGGAGAGTAATGCCATGGTTTTCGTTTCTGTTGAAGTTAAAATTTGTAGCTCCATAGATATTCATAAGCTGCGGCACGACCAACGAAATTGGCCGGCTAACTGTAAATTATCGCCAGTCTCTCGATAACAAATTTCCATGTTGTTTCCAACACGCATACATTTTCCTCCGATCGCGTTTTTCAAGAGATCTGACATTTGTGTTTAGTTTCAGTTATTTCGTGTTCACCGTGTCACACACGGCAGTGCCCACCTGTTTCCAACTGACTTTTCAGTTTTTTTCAGTGATATTATTTGTTCTATTATTAAATGGAAAGTTTATCGCATTCACCATGATTAATGTTGGCCAAGATGGAATTTACTAAAGATTATTCCAACAATCTTCTATCCGTTACTCTTTTCTGTTAGGTAAAATACCGCTGATGATCGGAAGGATAATCGAAAGCCATCAAACGTTTCTAAATTATCGCACATCGTATAGAATCAGAGTGCGAGGAATTATTCTGCGCAATTACACAGATTGAAGCTTCGTTCAAAGCGATACGTACTATAGCGTCACGCGATGCGTTTTCCCTCGTAACGATAATTCATCCTTTTAGGATGCATTTTATTTTGTCAGGTAACCACAATACGAGCGGAAAAATTCTGTCTGGAACATTTCTCAGTGAGCTACTGCTCGTAGCTCCGGTAATTGTAGATCAATTAATCAACGACAATGGCAATTCAGACGGAGAGACCGGTTACTGAAAGCCGGCAACGATTCGACTTAATTGGCTGAATTTTGCGTTTTGTCGAGCTGGTGACAAAGCCTGGCTGAATTCGCGCCAACCGGTAAATTGCTAATTTAAATTCTTGCTTATTTTCTTCGGGTTTGAATCGAGCCTTCGCGCTTTTCTTTTCGCGTCGAGCTTTTCTTTTCGCGTATGCGTCTCTTTTCTGTTCGTATTTCCTTTACAAATTACAGCGATGACACTTTAATCGTAATCGTTCTTCCAACCTGATATTTCTTCTTAATTTTTCTTCTTTCCATCGTCGAGGCGAACTACGATCGTTCGTTATTTCGTCACACGTTTTTGAAGCCGGCATTGGGTTGCGAACGAAAGCAGCGATTCAATCGAGGAATCGACTCGTTGCAGGAACAATCGTCGTTCGATTTCAGTTCTGTCTAGTTGACACGCTTGCGTCTGACAGCGAGCATGTGGGAAGCGAACTAACTGCGAAATGAATTGTTCTGGTTCGTGGACAGGTCGTGTTTCGTGATGAACTATTCAATTTCGGGTTTCGAAGCTGAAATCTTCAGATCACGAGGACATCGTACCGAATCTTTTGGAAAAATCGTTAAAACTGCTAGGAAAACGATATTCCGGATCCGAAAGTAACCGGATGAAAGACTGTAATTAAATTACGACCTTCCGACGACTCGTCCAACGTCCTGTCTCCTAATTTCTTTAACTCGCAATAAAATCTAGGAATCTTTCCACAGGACGTTTCTTCATTGACAGACATCGGTGGCAAAAATCTCACGAACATCCGGCAAAAAGCTCTCGCAATGCCTTGATTTCTTGCGCCATTCTCTTTCGTGAAAAACGGCGTAGACACCAGAGACATAAACAAATGAAGCCGGAACAAAAAAAATCCGCACCGTGGCGAGAAAGGAATTTCCGGGACGAAACGCGTTTACCTGACATTTAATTTTCCTGACGACACGCAGCCCCGTCCCTTCCTACTTCCCTCTTTTTTTTTTTCTTTTTGCTTTTCCCACTTTTCCGACGCGCGAACTGTTTCCCCTGAATAAGAGCAAGTGGAGTGGAGCTAACTGAGGGACGTACTCAGAGATGGGCGCTTTAAAATCGCTCGTCTAAGCGATGATAAAGATCGTTAGATGAGCGCAGCCGTGTAACACGTATGGGTGCAGATTTGGAACGTATTAAATTGTTCGAAAAATTTCTTACATTTTAGAAGAAAATGATAGACAGACAAGGTTTTTTTGTTTTATATCAGTTTATTATGTTATGCACGAACATAATAATAGAAATAGAACGAAATGGATCACACCTAATTCAATAAAATAATATAAAACAGAAATTGTCGTTCATCTATTATCTTTACCTTATGAAAGGAAAGAAACTTTTCGGACAACCTAATAGATTCAAACTCACGTCTGTAAAATAACACGATCCTCTGATACATTCTCTTCTCCGACTTTCTATTTCGAATTATATGACAAATGTAACGAACCAGCTATTCCAGATATTATGGACTATTATGGAGTTGTTCGATTATACCCTCTGGAGCTCGCTTGATCGAAACAGTTCAGGTGAACGAACAGAAAATTCGAGTCCCGATTCAACGAATCGGTTGGCCAGTTCTTTATCCCGCTTTTCAAGAAGAAGAAGAAGAAATTTCACTGACTGTTGAACAACAAACGATTCGAGACAGGTAGAATTTTTATTTCTGTTTTTTTTTTCTTTTGAGTCGTTCAGTGATAAAGAATGTCCGAAAGAAGTTGACAATGGGAAGAAAGGGAAGGGAAGAAAGAGAGTAAACGTTCGAGTACGTTTCTTTCTTCATTAATGCGAATGGCGCATTCTGCCGGCGGCTAACCTTTGGAATTGATTAAAATCTCGCCAGGAAAGTACATAGTATTATCTTCAAAGCTATTTCCAGTAAATACTCGATATTATTTCTAGTTTTTCGATAACATCCGTTTGTACGATAAAGAAAAATGGTGTCTTTATACTTGTAACGAAGTTTCTTACGAATATGGATGAATGTTAATAGTCAGAGATATCAAGATAGTTTAATTTAGTAGGTTGAGAAATAGGTTTGTTCGCGTTTATCTTAAAAGAGCACGTCAAATATTTATATATATATAACGTGTTCTTCTAAGATAAGTTTTATTTTTGAATCACTAATTTCTCTCTACAGCTATATAAGGATATAAATTCATTTCTTCTGTGTTGAAAACGTTAAGTATAGGAAGCGGCTCGATACATTTCAAACACAAAACGTTACACGTTACACGTTTACGATAGAATAGACGAAATTTGAACTAGAAATATAGAAATGAAGAAATATAGTAGACTAACTTCTTGCGAAAGCGGCGAAAAGCAATTTAATTTTGAAGCTTTCACAGATAACATTACAAAATAAATAGAAACAGCGAAAAATTGTACGAATGATGAAAATTTCTAACCAATCTGCGATACGGTATTTCTGTTAAATATTCGCCGGCAAGTCAACTATTTATCTTAAACGTACTCGCAATAATTGAACGGCCTGATTTTCTGTTCCGGAGTTTAATTAAACGTCACGTTGAAAATTCTATTCGTATTTTCTGTCTTCCTGTAATAGCGAGATCGCAGAATTCGCACGGCGGAAGTTTCACTTGTTTCTATATAACGAGCAAAGCTTCGCGCGCCCTATTCATTCAAGCGCACCTCTCACAAACAGTAACAAGTTACATCCGTGTCATGATACCATTGCTAATGCTCCGATGTCAAAATCTGGAGTTAATGACTTCGTACTGAATATTTGACGCGTAACGATGTTTAACGACGGTTGAAACATCGGAAATTAGAGCAGAATTATTATACGTAGAAGTCGTTAATACGTTTTAAAATCGTAACATTATAATTATTATACTTCATACATATTTTTCTAGTTTGAAATAATAAATATTTTAACAGTTATACGTTAAAATAAGCGAAAGTCAAGCGATAGATTTTCCCTAGAGGAACTTTTACGAATTGAATTTTAATGATCCCCAAGAGAAAATGTAATAAAATACATGACGATTCGCGTGCTTGTCATAGAAAAACAATGCCAATGTGGGATACAATATTTTAGACTGACAGCCACAGAAAAACAATAACGATAATTAATGAAGGAACGAGAACAGATGTGGCTATAAGACTGTCTTGACTGTTTTGCTGTTTTAAGAAAATGTATACTCCTCTCATTTAATTTATTAAATTGTACTACTGCTCCCGGTAAACAAGCAGGGTCTTTAAAAGAAAACAGATTTATCGTTGAGGGAATAACATCTGACGAACGGTAATGGAAAATTATAATGCTTCGAGAGATAAGCTTCCAGTGAAATTAATTTTAATTGTCAATTTAAATCATATATCGATAACTAAGAAAAGAAAAAATAATTCCGAATAAAATTAACACTTAATAGATTCTTACGAATATCAAAATTGAACAAAAATAAGGAAATTTTAACGACGTTAAATACGATGAAATTTACAATTTAATATCCATATACTATTATCAAAGAAGAAGAAATTGGAACGTACATTGTAACGAAGTTCATATACTTTAAAAAGCATGCAATCTGCTATTCTTAATTAAACAATAACATCGATAAAAGTAAGATTAACAGAAAGTATATGTGACATTATAAGGTTTAACGCTATTAATAATAATAATATAGGAATTAAAAAAATTGTATCGTATTATAAAAATACAAATAATACAAAAATATATAATGAATAATTGAAACATTCTAAGATCTATGACAGCCACCATTCACAAGCAAACGATATCGTTGCAAAGTAAACTTCATCGTCATTTACAAGCTTCTAAGTGCTCCCTAATTAAGTACCAGTAATTCAATTGGTCCATGAAACGTTAATTTACGCAAAGACCATTCGATTTATCTTATCTTATAATTTATCGCGGCCAGAAACTTTGTAGAAACATGTTCCAGAATTTTCATTGACCTTTTTGCGCACCGGAAACGTCGTGTACGCAAACAGAAAAGAGATGTTGCGCTCCAGTTTCAGCGGAGGACGCTCATAATGATCGTACAAAAGCGTTGGGCGTCGCGACGCGTTTTGTTCGAGAAAACGTTAAATTTTCCTCGAAAGGTTTCCCCATGACTCTCGTGCATGTCTTCGGCCGGTGCAACTTAAATAAATTAAAATGCAACGCTCGTTGAGCGAAACAGTCCAAACGCTTTACGTGCAAACTTCGAGTGAACGAACGTGCACGCACCCGGTGTGTTCTTCCGTCCAATAAAATTATTATGCGAAATATGTCGCCACTGAATGGCTGACAAAAGAAAAATAAGTGTGTTTATAAATTAGTTTCAAACGACTAAGTTTTTCGAAAGGCATGTTTCACGTTGTTGTAGGATTTTATTAATTGTAGTCAATTTCTACGATCCGTAATGCTCCGTTTAAAATGGTAATAATTCACTGAGGTCAGATCAATTCCATAAATTGAAATGTAGAGAAAAATAACAATTAAAAATATTACTTTCCCAAATTTATCTTAGAATTTCGGATTATTCGTGTCATCTCTTTGTGATAAATAAATCTATGAAAATAAATGCTCCGTTTTTTAAGATGTTGAATCCTAGCTGAATCCTAATTCCTAATTATGTATTATACCTGGTCGATGAAAATAAGAACTTCGTAGAAAGCAGAGTCGATCAGTTTCGTATCTAAGAGGCTGGTACAATAAATATCAGCATCGAATAGAATGAATATATCAGAAACCGATACACGTTTTATCCTGCTGCATATACATATAAACAATTTAGTGTTCTCTGTTTGTCAGACACGCAGTCTAAGAGCAGTCTAAGAGAATTCTATTAATACGCAATTTCGTGCTATCTCGAACAGTAGCAAGAGCTCCTCGAGATCTCGAAGCTCTCTAGTTGATTGGGACATCGAAAGTTGCGCCGACCTCGGGAAGATGGAAGGTCTTCGAAGTCTTTAATAGGATGAAGGATCTTGAACGTTTGGAAACCCTCGTGAATAAAGTCTTGAGAATCATAGAGGGCTTCGAGCCAACTAATGCCCGATCCTTTGATACTCTTTCCCTAGAACTTCAGGGCCCGTTAAAAATTTCAAAAGTTTCCGAACCAAACGTGTCAAACGTTGGGCTCTGTGCTTCTGGATCTAATTTTCCGAAAGTACTTTATGACGTTACTCTCTTTCCACGCATTAAAAAAAATTCTTTCTTTAGAATGCTTTTTATGGCCATTTTATGCTTTCCTTCAGCTATGGAGGCGTGAGAGCTTTTAATTTAATTCAGCGAAACGAGTCGTACGATAGCTACGATGGAAACTGTAAAACTTTTTCTTTTATAGCAGATAAACGATTAAAGCGTGCCTTTTTACATACAATTACGCAAAGTGAAGGAAAGGACGTGCAAGAGTTTATCTTCTGCAATTTAACTACGAAATATCTACGTAAAGTTGTTGGATATCTTAAAACTTTCAAACACTTTGAAAGTGTTGGAACTAACCACGAGTCTGAAAACAATTTACATCAAAGGTGATTATTGAAAATCATTCTGGTTCAGAAAACAGTGGAGTTTCAGTTGACACTGCTTAGAATAGCTAAAGATGAAATTCATTTCATAATCTTTGTCGAATTTTACTGTAATTATAAGTATAATAAGTACAAGATATAATACAGAAATTAACTTTTCTAGAAATAACGAGATCTCGCGAACTTTTCGTCGTCAAATTTTACGCACAATTATTTTCAAAAACCAATTCTCACGTGAAAAGAAAATAACAGACGTAACATTTATTTTTATACTTTACATTTATGCTTGGAATACACTTATAATTCTTCCTACTTTTAACAGATAAGTAATTTATATTAAAACAATTACCCTATTATTTCAAGCATCAACAATTCACACAAATTTTCATCCAGAAATTTCAATGAATCCAAGAATCGGTACCAGATAGTTATCCTATTACCGTTACACCTTTAATTCCATAAATCTGAAATCTCTTTGCCAAATTATCCCACGGATGTATCAAGCAAAGAAGCAAAAAGGGAACCACTCGAAATTAAATATATCGCTTCGCTTATCTCTCTCTCGTTGCTCTCGTCGTAACATTCGCTTAAAAAAGAGGAAAACGGAATAACCAAAGGGAGTTTGATTTTTGCGGTAAATAAAAATTATTGGTGATACTGACGGTACAATGGTACGATTGCCTCTGTGGCATATTCGGTGACTGCGCGACCAACGAACAGGATTCGCTGAATACAATGTTTTTCCCTTGAACAGCTGATGGGATCGATGCTCGATGTTGACTATCTCCGAAGCCTCTGTACCTCCACCAACAGATATAACCAGATTACAAGGCATCGATCTGTGAATAGAACTCGCGTTATCAAATTAAATGTATCCTGGCGCTCGTTCGTCGAATTGCACGTCAGAGATCGGTGTATCGCAAAAAATGCAATATCATCGAAAAAAAAAAAACATTTTTTGTAGCGTAGCACGAAGAATTTCATTTCTGTCTTCTGTTTTCATTTCGTTTCGTTTGTTCTTCTCCTCTTGGTTCCTTCTTTTTTTTTCTTTTTTTTTTTTTTTTATAAATCTGTGTTCTTTGAGAATGGATGAACCGAGAAATGACATGTTCAGTGATCGATTTAATTGTATCGCGCTGTAATCAACGCTTTTAACGCCACTTTCAATGAAACGCCGGTACAGAGAATATTTCGAGGAATCGTAAACAATGATCTGGCGTGAAGCACGAATTTCCAAGCTTTACGGAGCGGAACATCGATTTTAGTTGGCACGGTATTATGCGAGACACGTGTATTTGTATTTACGTGTATCACAGACTGAATATGTATGTATGGAACTAGGTAATTTGGATTCACGTAGCTAAATACGTCCTTGTAAATGAGATCTTAAGTTCATAGTTCTTGCGTGATATCATGTCGAAGATGAAGTTGCTTGAACGTAAATTTTAAGCTTCTGTCAATTAGAAAAGTTGTATTTAACATAATGGCGACGCGACGAGTTGCAAAGAAAAATAATAATAATATGCTTTTTTTCAATTATTGGTGGTTTGTAATTTTTCATAATTCATACGATAAGCTTCAAGTTGTAATTTCTTAGCATCTACATACCATTTCATACAATCCATCGACAGACGTAATTTCTAAGCACGATTTGAAACATTCTATTTTATAATGTAGTTTTTCATATTGAGATTATTATACCGTAAAAAATCGCTAATTTATACCAACTATTATATTCATTGAGATAACCTTTTTATCTAAATAATTAAAAAATTCACAAAGTTTGAAGAATAGTTTCCTTCGCATTAATGAAATAATCAAAAGAAGAGAATTTCCTTGTACTTTAAAAGAACGAGAATTAAAGAAAAGTTCTTGGATATAATATAATGTATTGTTAAACGAGTTACTATTGTTGCACGTTGAATGGGATCGTAAAAATGCAACTGATTCGTCGGTCGATTTCAGTCGGAAAATCATGAATTATTCGAGAAGGTACTTTGTAAATGACAAAGGCTCTAGGCGGCTAACTTGAGGTCTGAAATTGAATTGGCCATTTAAAGGTTAAGTCGAAATACATACCGTATATAACGTCAGGTAGAGTTTCATCTTTTATTCGTAAGTCTTGGAACTGTACTTTTGCAGACATTGAAAAGCATTAAGCCGAAATGAAATGTACTTTTCCTTGAATTTTAAAGCATTCGTACCTTCAAGATGACACACGATTCTCGAACTTTTCTAACTTTTGTTACTTAATGGAAAAACTTTTACCTAGAAAAAAGGATAACTTTTTTAAATCTGTTTTACTTGATAAGATGCTTCATGGTGCAAGGATGCTGAAATTTTATCCAAGATTAATTACATAAATTGTTTAAAGTAAAGAAAAAAACGAACAGAGGTTTATGAGAATACTACATGTAAAGTAATTAAATGCAAAATTCTTTGAAAATTTAACAATTACATTCATCAAAATAGATATTCCTTAATTTTTAATTTAAAGTTACATTTAAAAATCAAAGATACGCTAGGTATAATTTATAGGTAATTTTTTCTATTAAACTATTTAAAAAACAGATAAATATTTCAAATACTTCAGGTCGAAATTTATGTTAATGAGAGTATCAGTTCATTGTATAGCGTTGAGGAGCATAGCCTGCGGTGCTAACGCAACGATCGCAGTTTCATGGAAAGTGATTATCTACTCTATTATAATTATTCCAAGCGTGTATGACGACAGATTAGCTACTTCCTATTTATGCCATATCACAGGTAAGCATGATTAACCCCGTCTACTAAACGATTGTATGTACAACAAAGAACTGGTAGACGTTTACTGTGAACGAAACAGTTCTTTATCCACATAAGCCTTGCATTAGCAGTTTATCCGTTATCCGTGTCTTTTCACGATTCTACGTGCACGTGTATCTTATAATTAAAAAGATAATAAGAACTGTAATACCAATGGAACTGGAAATTTTCGCGGAAATAGAAACCTGAAGATTGAAAAAGCAAAGATGACTTGTTCATAAAATAAGATTTGTACAAGTAAGAAAATAAGGAATAAAAATGTTAATGTAAATATTCCGATTGCAGTAACGCGTGTAGTTTTTTAATCGAAAATATCTTTACAACTTCTTACGTTTCATCCTCTTTCTTTCAAATAGAAAACACGAGCCAAATTCTAAGACGAATAAATAAGACTTCTTTGATCTAAATTACTTGCAATTAAAATGACTTTTTCGGAATAATAGCAATTACGAAAGAATCGCTAGATGCAAGGTTAAGAGTTCATATTTCCCTTCGTTGAAAGTCAGAAAACTAGCAACGTTAGAAATGTAAAATTACGGGAATAATTTTCTACGTTGTACGGTAAGACGAACGTAATAGAAGCTCATGCGCGATCACAGAAAAGCCGTTGCCAATATTGGTCTCGAGATCGAACATCTTACCCGAAGCTTCTTAGCAGTGAAAACGGATATATCGAAACAGCTTCCCGTCCCGAAGCTTCTATTTCCCTTGGTGATGGTCGGTGTCTTCGGCAATTCCCATCGCGACGACAGTATGCGTGCTTCTGCGTGGTTATTTTCTCGATTAGAATGTGAATATCTCCATGGCCTAGTATGGAAACCAACTTTTCTGCAATTTCCTTCTATTTGCCTCGAAAGTTTCGCGAAATTTCATGTCCTATGTATCCTATTCAGGTAGCAAATTTTCATCGTTAACGAAAACCGATTCCCCTTTGCTTCTTTACCGACTTCCCTTTTGTTCCCCATACTGTCTATTTTCCGAATATTTCCTCTTTTCCATCAGTTCAATAAGAGAACACGACTCCATTGACTTTCTTTGAAAATTTCGATTCTTAATGGAAGATTAGTTGAAAGATTTTACCAACGGTATTTAAATAGTGCTATTTAATTAATTATATAGAGAAAGGAACAGTCTATTCGTGAATAAATATGAAGTTTCCTGTAATAAATAGAATATAACAATGCTAGAATTTATTTACATACATATTCAGCAAGCGTTTAACAAATAGTTGGAATGTTGGCGAATGGAGATAAACATCATCGAGTGTCAATTCTTAAAGCTTTCGTTGTATTACTTCCGAGTGCTCGTTTATTTCCGACAAAGATACACCGGAGTAAACAAGTTTCTTCCTTTCTTCTCAACTTAATTCGCAAAAACAGAGACAGGTACCATCCCTTCGGCAATCGAATGGTTGGATAAAAATGTGCCTGGAGGAGGTCATCGATATATGTGTTTGATAGACAAACGAGAGGCTTAAACATAGGCCTTACCACTAAGCAGTTAACGACACCGAGAAAGTCCCTCTCCGAGTCAATTTTTCTTCTCTCTTTCGTTCCTCTTTCCTTCCTTCCTTTTCACTCCATTTCTTTCATATCTCTGCCCACCTTCTACTCGCTCATCTCTTCTCTTTTGCTCTCTTATCTCCAACTTTTCTATTTCCAGCTCTTCATCGTCCTTTCCCATTTTTATCCCTTCCACAGTCACATTTTTCTCTCTGTCCACGAATATTCCGGAGAAACGCGATCCATCGGTGTAATTCCAACGAAGTTGAGAAAAGCTGCGAGGTCAGTGCAGTGGTCATAAATCTCGTTGGTCGACTCCTTTCGCGACGTGCTATGAGGATCGTTTAAAATTCCAGATTGCTGCTGTTAAAAAGTTTGCTCGTAAGGCGGTGTCGGTAACCAGCGTCAATTCCTCTCATTCCTTTATCCCCCATCCTAGATTCAAGTTCGCTGGAGAACCGCACCCGTGGCTTTACGACAGCGCGCCGTTGACACTTTTACAGTGTCCTAATTCATTGGATCAATGCCCCGGTAATTAGGCTCCATTATGCGGCAAGATGAGTCGTCAAGTTTGTAGTTGAACTTCGGCCCCGTTCTCCGCCACGAAAGAGTCGAACAGCCGCGGAAAACGAAGTTGCGGGGCGGAGACCGAGCTTCGAACTTGCGAAAGTGGATCCCGAAGGAGATTGATGGCACACGCCCGGCAAATTCAACGGCGAACCCTCGACGGATCGTCGACGATCTTTGTCGTGCGATTCCCGAGCTGAATAAATAATCGTCTCGTGAACGAGAGGGCTGTGGCCGCAATTCACCGGGTTACCAGCTGCGTTTAATCAACCCGACTTTTTCTTCCTACTTTTCGTCCGATATCTGTTATTCATGACGTGTCCTCCAAGTTGACTGGTATTACGGGAATATGATTTTAAACAGGCAGCTTCTTTTTGTCGTACGTTACGTGACACGTAATAACGATCGTGAATACCCTTTTTGCTACTTTATCTAAAAGTGTTGGCGCTAGTTAACGTTTATATTTATACATAATAATTCGTTCTGTATCTGCAGTATAACGCTTTACGTAAGTAATTGTATAGTAATAGATAAATAAATTTATTATTATTCAAATTGAAAAATAGTTTCGAATTTTTTATTATTTAGAATAAAATATCTACGAGCGCATAATGTTACGTTAAGCGTTGCACTCGAGATACAAAACAAATTATTCTACATACGAACGAAGATAAATCATTACTCCGACAGGAGCTTTAAACACGTTGCAGGTAACGAATTAGTGTGAGCTTTAGCTTTCCTTGGAAGTGTCGTTCATAAATTGTGCTGTTACTGTTCTCAACACCTTAATTACGACACTAAGCTTGAAATTGTGTCTCTTAGTAGCGTTCCTCTATGTTACATCCGTTTCCATTAAATCGTAATTGTCATCAAATTTATCCGCTTCCTATCAGTGTCTCTAACGTTTGCCTTGGAATTTTCTAAAATATAGATCTAGATAACTAAACTGCAGTTATATTTATCTTTCTATTCGTTAAAACGAAAATACAATAATTTTAAAGGATTACGACATTAAATTCGTCGAAGAAATACACACGTATATAGACGTTAAGTATCACTTGAAATTATGCCATTAATGCAAATACTATTTCGAACGTCGATGAACAAGTCACACCAGTTTTTGAAACTTTTCATATGTCCAATTTCAGACACTTTTCACGAATGTATTAAGAAATAATGCAACTCAGAGTGGCAAAAGTTGTTTCACAGTTAAGCCATCCTTTTCATAATCGTTCATTTTTGGATTCTTCGATCTACTGACCTCTCTACAGAGAAATTACTGACCTCTCCTATTTGAAGATCAAATACCAATGGTTATATTAACTTTCTAACAATCTGCAACATTTATCGAGGAAACAACATCGAGCAAATTATCCTAAAGCGATATTGTTTCAGAGTAAAATCAAACCTTTTCTAATCATTCACTTTTGAACCTTGCAATTTATTCCAAAGCCAAGTTACTTTTCCAATCTCATAAATTAGATTACAAAGCAGAACCACGTTTTTACAACACAATTTTTCGCCTCCGCTTACACCGTTCCACCAGGAAAGCAAAACGAAGCCAATCTTCACGTATATTCTGCGATGTAACTGTACCTTTGAGGCGAAAAATTCCACGAGAAATATCAGAATTTTGCGGAGCACGATGGACGAAATTTTGCGGATTCCAGAATTTGCCGATAATTCTTCCTATAAAATGTTACCTCGCGATAGGCTGCTGCTACTGCAGAGGAGCCACATTGTGTGTCAAAATGGTCGGAGGGTTCGAATTTCGTGTTCTCGACACTCGAATCATAGCAGCTTCGCCCGATGCCACGGATTCCGAGCAAATTCCTGACATACAGGGATGTGTTGCGAATTCTAGATATCACTTTGATTCCGCGATGCCTCTGATTCAGTCTCGGCTAATTTCGTGTCAGTACGATGATTCACGAGAGAAACGCTGATAAGTATGAAACAAAGCGTACATTCTTTCAGAGAACTTCGTTAAGGTTGTTGGAACAAATTTTTCTGTGATTTGAATTTCAAAAGATGTAACGCAAGAGGAAAAAGGGTGGTTAAGCAATGGGATGCAAAATCCTTTATGCAACTTTATTAGTTCTGTGCGAATACTTTATGATATTACTATAGGAGATGAGTTGCTGGATAACGATGAAATAAAAATTCTTCTATGAATATTAAATAAGTTTTACAATTTTTTAAAACGCCAACTATTATATAATATTTATGTATAAAATATACATACATAGGTACCCTTGATCAATCGACGATACAATCTAAACATGAAATGAATCTATCAACTGAAATTACATAATGACGTCCACGTATATTAACGTACGAAACTTGTAAGTAACTAATGAAATATGAAAATGCGTTATGACGTTTTCCATTCTGACATTCATAACATCCTATCTCTTTTATTTAACGTTTTCTCTTGCGCGTGTTATTTCAATTATAATATAGAATAAAATATTTGCGTTGGCAAAGTAACTGCACAAATCTTTGAAGGTAGCCAAATATTTTTTCCTCTTTTATGTATGAATAAAGTTTCAACGAAATTGAAACGTTACAGTTGCTACGGTCTTCTGAATGATTAGAATACACGAGTTTGAACGTAATAAATCAAGCAAAGAGTATTGAGCGAGCGGACAAAGGACAGAAGCGAACACAGCGGGAATGACCATTTCGTAAAAACGTGAAATAAAGGAAAAGGAACGGTCAACAAGGTCTTGATTGAAGTTTCCAACAGAACAAAAGAATCTTTATTACGAGGTCCATTTTATTTCTGCATATTTTCTTGTAAATACGCAGGATAGAAGTAACAATATGCTACGAACTAACGATCTAGGACACGCGTATTTGATATGAAAAGTTTTGTACCAAATGTACAGATCGCCATAGAATATTTTCAGTAAAAGATTCAATACTTTTATCTTTGATCAAACACGATAAAAACTATTAATAGGTATTCTCTTGAAAGAAAGCGAGATATTTTTCTAGGATCATCGTAATTTCTGAAAAGCAGATACTTGCGATAAGACACGTTCTGCTGTAGTTTGAAAGTTTTATCTAATTTACTAGAATACTTTATCGAAGTTCCACATGCTGGTGGACTTTATTATAGAAATAGAACGAGAATTTTGATGTTAGTAAGATCGAAGTGGTTCGATAAGACGCACTAACCACAAAGTCGAAGGAAAGTTCTTACACAAAGATGTGGGTCGAACAAGTTTCTTCCGTATTTAATTTTTTTCTGTAAATTCCCTAAGGTTCTGACATTATTCCGGAAAATAATCGCTGTATCGCCAATATTTCGTAAGATAAAGTTGATCATAATATCGAGGAATTTAAACAATTTGAAATGATGTATAAATTATTTTGAAAAAATTACAGAAAAAGTATATGACTTGAAATTTTTTATTTTTTTTCATTAATAACGTTTTTAATATCATATCCATATAATAGGAGAATTATTAATTTGGAAAATACAATTTTAAAAACACTGTATAGTAATAGTATGGCATATTGTGTTAACATATAGAACATTTCCTTGCCGTATCTCGTAATAGAGAATGGTATCTTTAATCTTAAATATAGCCTCTTTTATCTTACGGTATTAGCCAATTCTATTCTGTTTCAAATCTTCGATATCACGTACAAAAGCTAAATCCAACAAGAAATAATCGTTTTTCAAATCACATTGAAACTATCTTGTATTCCGTTGTTTCCTTACACATGGTAGTTCAATTAATCCACAGGCGAATAGTAATGGTATCTAAATGAAGCTAACAATGTTCAAATAGCAATGAACTCTAATATTATATCTATCAAAATATTTCATATTAATAGATGCCTTTAATTTTTATCTTTCTCATTTGGGTATTTAGAATCGCATAAACGTCTCGAGTCTTGAATTAATAACGACTATTGTTTAAACTAACATTATTGACAGCTGGAATAAGATATCCCTTCCCTTCGTACTTCCCTTCGCTTTTTATTCTATGTACGATCCTAAGAATTAAATCGAATCTCTAAATTCCACAAATTGTCGCAAACCCTGACACCGCCGAAAACTACCAAGCAAAAACTTGCCACTGTCGACTACAATACCACGACAAACCATGATTAAACTACAATTCGCAAAACGATTCGTCTGCAACAATTCTCCTTCTACGAAAAAAGAAACAGGATGAAACACGGCGCGCAGTAATAACTTCACCGAGAACCCGCCTCGTTGCAGAAACAAGATCCGGTCGCGACGAGATTTTACGCAGAGACAGCACACACCGGTCCAGCTAGATTTTATCTGAAAACAGTTTTACCCATGCAAATGGCAAGGCGATCGAATCGACCGGTCACAGGTACACCCTATATATACGTGGCATGTATGAACACACAGGTGCACGGCTCGTAAGCGAGGACGTGATATACTTGGCTCGGACGGCACGTGACACTATTTTTCCCGCGCAATTTATTACCACGGATTTATCACCGGAGATTTATTTCTACGGAAAACAGGAAGGAAATTAAGTCAGGAAGCCCGTTTTCTTCTCGTTGGCTAAACTTTATGTACTCCTTTTTTTCTTTCTCTTTGCCCGCGGTTTCATCTTCGCGCGGTGGATCGCGGGGTACCGCGTGTCCCGACACACGTGCTCCAGGGTTCATAGTTGAACAAACGGTCTTACAGAGGCTATAAATCTTTCGTTACGCTCGTCTTATCTGCAGGATTCGTCTCCTTGCCACGTTGCACTGATTTACGACCGAGGATTAATATGTTACCAGAGGCCGCTTCAAGTGGTTAGCGTATCTAATTGTATTTTTTACGCCACTTGAGGGATTTAGGTCACGAATTTGAGGAATGATACTTTTGCAAAAGGGATTTTCGTGAAAGATGCCCGGGTCGTGCTTTATACCTTGTACGATTGAATGGCTTTGGTATTCAACCGACGATAAAGGTGAATATTATTTTAAAGATTACCGTCCTAACGATGAGAAGGATGTGAAGAAACTTTTACAAAGTAAAATTTCTGTAAATTTATACGTAATAGTACATTTTGCTAAATAATACAATAATATAATAATTGTAGTAATTGAACGTTTACACTAATGGATATTATAAATTAGTAATACATCAGTAATATTAATGATAGTGCCATTAGGCACAAATTCTATTATCGTAATTGATTTATGAAAGATATCGTTAAATTGCAAACCATTATGACGTATGAATAATTACTGTACGGTCGTAGTAATAGAAAATATAGATAATTAATGTTCCTAGTACAAATATAACTAAACTTTGAACTCGTTAGCCGTAGAAATAAATTAAACGTTATGAGAAGTTATTTGAAATTATAATTAAACAAATAATTGAAATATATTAAACAAGTGATTGCTAACGTATTGTATGTTAAATATATAACATAGTAATTACGTTTTTACTATTTTTCATAAATTTCCAAACATCCGTTAAGTACATAATTATTGGTATAAAAGCTTATACGTATCTCTTGCATCAAGCTTAAGGGAAAATATAACGAATGTGAATTTTCTGAGAAGCAGACTGAAGGACACAATCAACCTACATTTCTTCTTGATTCGTGTGAAAGGAAATGGTCGTTAAATACGTATCACTTCAAATGAACTTTAAAGCAATGTGGACCAGCTCTTGGAAACTGAAACCGTGCGATTAAAAAGTCAAAACTCTTCCGTGAAAATGTGGATAAATTGAGTTATATACCTTAGGTAGTTCTTTACGTTAGAATATTTTCAATGTTAACGATAGATGCCTCGCGGATTTATAAATCGAAATTTTAAATAACCGTAGACGGCTACATGATGTTAGAACGTGGGAAAGTTTTTTTCTTGTTATTATGTACAGGGTGGGACGGAAATCGTTGAAATCGACAACCGGCCAGGGGGTGATTCTACGTGAAGAAGTGAGAAAAAGGTTTGGTACAGCACTCCTTCATTTCGTTTTCGAAAAAATCAATTTTGAAGATTTGACGAGTATACTTTAACTTGGTTAATTTTAGACTGAACAAAAGTATCAAACCTTCTCCTATAATCTTCATATAGAATCTTTTAATCGTCTTTTAATCGCTCGAACAAGTTAGGCGAAAGATTGTAAAAAATCGCGTAGATTCGTTCATCATCAAATTATCGCAGTTAACTTAATACAATATCGGTTCTGCTGGATCATCGTGCATCCACTTTTACGCTTTGAACATCCCATTTTTTTTATCTCTATTTCCGAGTACGGGCGAATGGGAAACGTGAAAATGATTTCCCGGTCGGTGAAACGCGAGAAACTTCACGGGCAATCGCGTCGTCCGGAGCGACGCTAACAAGACAAGCGAAAAAAATTCGTTCGCACCTCGTCCAACTTCTCTGCTCTTCCTTTCGTTGCAAGCAATCTCCGCGCGATTGGATACTCGATTACATCATTGTTGCAAACAATTCCAATTAAGCGAAAAGCGCGGCAATCAGGTTTCGAGTTCGTTCTTTTCAGAAGTGTGTCGCGAGAGGTGGCGAGGCGGGAAAGGAAAGAGTAGGAAAGTCAAGAGGGAGGGGAAAAAAGAAAGATCGATGGGATCCATTAGTCTTCATTCAACCCTGGCCCTTCTCGTGTCGATCGAAAGTTCACCTAAATTCTAAACCGTGCCTTAAATTTTCAATCTCGAATTTACAACTCGGATGCACGCACGTACGATTTAACACGCCTGCTTCCCCGTTATACGATTTACATTCAACATGCGATTCAACGGCCAAGATTTTCTCCTAATGTTGGAAACGATCGGAGAGACACAGAAGAGCCTGAACACGTCTTTCGGAACATGTATAGAATTTACGTGCAAGATCCAATATTTGTGTTTTCGAGTTCCAGATATTTATTCCGCGTTCTTAACGATATACAATTACTTTTTTTTTGTTTGTATTTATACTTTTATATCGTATATGTGCTGTTTATTTGCAATTATATTTTTTAAACTAATCCTGTTCGTATGTGCTACAAGGTACAGAACTTGCACGAAGTTTTAAAAAATGGTATCAGAAAACTTTTAACAATTTTAGTGTCTTGTATCCGGAAGAAAATAACAATAAGTTTCTAATTTATGAAAACATTCGAAATCTCGCACTTTATACTTAATGTTTAATATACATCCGTACGTTCTTCCTCTTTACTCGTTTCTAAAATACATTACATGGAAAGCCTAATATCTCCAGTTATATCATACAATATCAAAGGTAGTCCAATGAATATCGTCGGTATTATTAGACTACAAACGTTCATAGCTGGTCTAGTGGTATGTGACTAAAATTAGCCTGAACCTAGGCCACCCTAATCATTTACATTAATCGTTTCCTTGGCCATGATCCAACCTCGGTTCCGTGCAAATCGTTTCTAAGCGATTGCTCAGTGCTCACCCTTTGTGTAAGCGTGCTCCGTCACCGTTCTTTATTTCCTCGACGCACACATTTCCCTCGACCTCGTATTGAATGAACGATGGCGGGAGCGAGTGGAAGCAACAGAAATCAAGTATTTTCGAAAGCAATCGAGTGATCCGAGGGAGGGCGCGGTTAAGGATAAGCTTCTCCGGACCGTTGGAGCTTGGAAAGTGGTCGGAAAGGGGTTAGAAGGCGAGTGGGATTGGGGGCTTTATCGATTTCTTACACCGTAGCCCAGTAACGCGTTTTGTACGTCCACAGCGTGGCGTCATTGGGTGTAGCTATTGCTGGTCACGCTACAGAGAAAACAACCCCCGACCATCCTGTGCAACTCCTCGATCTATCGGCCGATAACCGATGGCCTCTCGAACTCGTTAAACTTTTGTTCTGTCGTTCCTCCGTGAATTTAATGGGCGACACGGGACGAGGCAGCGCGTTTCCACGATTTAAGTCCACCGATAAATTTGTAAACTCGCGCCATGCCAAGACGACATCCAGCTTTATTGCCATCGGCCGCGACGAGCAGCTTCGATGCTTTTATGTATGAGAGACCATTAACGTCGATGGAACTTAAAGAGAGAAAGAGAGCGAGAGAGAGAGAGAGAGAGAAAGGTAGAAAAAAAAATAGAGAAAATTGATTCTATTGTAAATCGTGGAATTTTTGTTTCATTGAATTGAATGGAAGTGAAATCATAGCCATGAAATTTAATTTGATCAGTCGATCGTTATCGATATTGAAATTTTATTTTTGCCCGTATTTGGGCATTTTTTTTTATTTTTTGCTGTATTCCTAGCAATTGATAGGCTTCGTGTACATGTTTTTATATCATTTCGTCATAGCGTTGCCGTAGCATGGTAATTCTTGTAATTGTTTGAATAGTAATTTTTTAAAAGAATCACTGTTGGAAACAAAATCATAGTCATTAGTTTGACTGATCAATTATTCGATCAATAATAAAATTTGTACTTTTACACATACTCTGGTAGCTTTATAATTAAAAATAAATAAATTGTATTATGGCATGTTATAAAGCGAACTGATATTACGAATATAGTAAATTATTTTAAAATCTTGAAATTCAATTATTACGTGATTAAAATTAAAAGAATTGAGCTAAATTTAAATGGATTAAAAATATACATAAGAGCATCCACTTGCAATATATTTGAAAATGCTCACTTCATGTTTCGATGGAAGATGGAAAATCTCATTTTCTCGATTCTCTAATGTCCATCAAAATTGTGGAGCAGCTGTGAAATCATAGAAAAAGAATTAATTACACGAGAAATCCGATAGCTCGCAAACGGGAAAACATTTTTACAAAATTATTCGTAGAGAAACAAGAGAGCTAAATCGAGTGAGCTACGAACGTATACATTAGATGATTCCTGTGCTTTACAGCGCGCTTCGATTTCAATTTTCACATCGGCCCCGATTTCGAAGATGTTTACAACGTCGTAACTTCCTTTCGGGAATCAATATCGCAACGATAATAGCGCACGATTGCAAATTCCAATCTTCTCCGTGGAATAACAGAGACTCTGGGTTTAGCGTGGAATTTGCAAATGGGCGCCAACGGAAATCAAGCTTCGTCGAAGCGTTTATCGCGCGGAGACATTTGAATAACCCATTATGATTTATGCGGAAAACTTTCCAAAAAGTGGCACGATCCCCGTGGCACGACCACGCAGCTGACTTTCCACGGAAATGGTGAACGAGAAAAACGGGAAATCGTCGTCCCTCGAGGCTTCGCGCAGTTCTGTTAGTTTCTAATCAAGTTTCATTTCATGAAAACAGAATGTATTTAAATGTCTCTCTCGATATCCGGTCGGATCGAAGATTAAAGGCAAAGTTGCTTCTGGCTCTGGGTAGTTTAAACTCCAGAGTCCAGTTAACGATACTTGTAGAAGATTTTACGCAGCTCGGTCGAACTATAGCTGCAATTGCTTTAAATTTTCTGTCGTTTAAACTGCATACCGACATATTGCACCACCTCGCACGTTTCTCAAGCAGCAAAATTTTAATATTAAATGTCAAACGTGTAAAAATGCACGTCGGATCGTTTGGAATTTTTCGATTATCTGGAAATTTCTAACAATTAGCGAGCTTTCTGAAGACTATGGAAAATAAAAATTTATCGTGACTCATAAAAAAGCAAAGCTTTTTAACGATCATGATAATTATCAATTCGAACGTACTTCATACTAAATAACCGTAAGTAAAATTTTTCATGCAATTCACTCGATTCATCATTTTGCCTTATGGTACTCTTTTCTCCAAAAAATTCCACAATTGTTTATTCGAATCGTTAAGGTGGAAAGATTTTCTGGTAATTCAGTAAATTATGACTGCACGTGTTGTAATAAAGTTCAGTTTGTTATTAGAGAAGCGACTAAATAACGTAACGAAGAGCCCGTAAATTCTATAGAGGGATATGTCGTTGTCTCACAGGAATAGTAATAGTTAACGATCGCATTTGTTAAATCCAGGATCGCTCAGTTTACAGATCACTGACGAGTGATTGCAACCACATTCGAATGCCGATGAGGTACAGCGTTGCAAAACAAGAGCGTTCGATCGAAGAGTAATGACAAATTTAAACCGTTTGTACACGAAGTACATGTCAGGCACCTGTTTCACGATATTAAGAAACTAGTAATATCTCGTGTCGTTGATATGTTTTACTTCAAATATTTCTTTTAAATAAGACAATAGCTCTTTTATTAAGGTTAATTTTCTTATTTTAAGAAGCCTCTTACCTTAAAATTCTTCTTTCCTTATTAGTTTGCTAATAAGTGCAAAGAGGAAAATATTTGTTCGTTGAAAGTCTGAGATAAACTTTTTCATTCATTAATAGGATAAAGCTTTATGACTACGTAATTTCATTTTTTATCTTTTTCGTCTAAAAGAGTAAGCTGAAAGTTTAAAAAGTAAAATAACCAACTAAAGCATGTTCGCGATATTTACTGAACAAATAGTAAAGATGAATCCGCGGTTTCGTATAGTGTTTATCTTAAAATTCATGCTAGCGTAGTCAGCAGAGCATGAAACAAGAGAAAAATTTCACAAAAGCTACAGTTTCATATTTTTTTTATCACAAAGAATTTGAATTTGAATCAACCTTTTCAAACCCGATATGTAATCAATCGCTTGTAGAGTGCAAATAAAGAAATTTCGAAACAATTCCGACTAATATTACACATCAACAATTCGATAATGAAACGAATAATACAAAATATATTATTTCATCCAAATTAAAAAAAATAAATAAATCAAATACTATTTTTCTCGATACTTTCAAATATATAAAACAAATTAATCGATATTGAATCGATAATTTACCAGTTTTTTAGTGAAGTGACTGATAAAATGATAACGCACATAAAATGCTAAAGATTATTCTAACGAAAAGATATGACTCATACGTATGCCTATTGGCAGGAATCGATCATGTTGTCAGAACTAAAAAATATTCTACACACAAATTATTTGTTAAATAAATGCAATAAAAGCTATACACATATCTTGCATATGGTTTTCTTTGCCATTCTATCTAGATCTATTACGTTTCTTATTTCAATTTACTAAAATTTACATCGCTAAACGATGACTTTTAGGAAGCTTGTTTATTACCTGACATCCGATATAAAGAATACTATATTTGATTTTAAGAAATTTGATTAGATGCATAGAAGAGATATAGAATATTATTTGAAAATCACTAAACAACGAATAATATGATATAAATATTGAAATAGCACATGATTGAAATCGTGCTGTGTAAAACTTGCGATATTTATACATACATATACCTCTTCTCAATGAAATTTTAACAAAGAAATTCAGAACATCGGATAATTAAGCGAGGATTTATTGTCCTTGTTAACATTTCGCGAATCAGTCATTTTAAATCGCAAATAAATTTCACGAGAGCTTGTACGTCTATCCAAACACTCACTGCCGCGGATAGATAGTCACGTAGCACGTTGGCCATTTAGTTATCCACCGTATGGATTGCCGTACCGTTAAAAGTTAACGCGTTCCCCGCCAACGTCTGTCCCTCGTAAATTTTAAATTGCACGCGCCGTGCGAGAGGCGAATTTATTTTACCGCTGCATCCGGCATATTTACTGCGAATCACAATTCACGATCAGAAGAGTCGCGATTCCATCAGCCCTTTCTGTTGAATTGTTTGGGTCATTAAGCTCTTTTGACTTTTAATTATTAGATGCTCCAACGAAATTGTTATCTGTCGATGTTACTATTGATCGTTACTATATGCAGCGAATTGAAACGGCACGAGAAATCGCTGTTTCAAATTTTATTTACGCAAAGATAGGTCTCGTTGATTTTTATAAATTTACTTAAATACGTATATGTCATGCTGATTATCAAAACCTACTGTAAAGAACAATTTAAAGGATCATGAATCGATAGAAGAACTACTAAATTATCTACGATGTTCTAAATGTATCGACATAGATATATTTTTGTAATAGTACTCGAATATGTCTGAAGAATTGGAAATCACGAAATTTTTGTAGAAGTTTTTATAATGATTGATACAAAGCGCGTACGTAGAGTTTCGCAATAAATCTTCCGTGAAAATTATTTATTAATATTTAGTACAAGGATCTGCAGTGGACATATTGAAAATATCATGAAGCTTTAGTGTCACATATACGAAAAATTCGGTCATAAATTTTTCTATGAAATATTGGAAGAATGAAATATTTTAGAAAATCGATGCTTTTATGAAATACAAGAAAAATGGGACATCTCTCCAAAAATGTTTTTTATGAAATTTTGATTATGAAATACAAAGTTTAACACGAAGTTTTAGCTTGTTGCGTTATTTTTCTTCCTTATTGCATAGATCATAATAATACAGATTACGATAATTTAGTATTATGTAAAATATCTACAAAAGTTTAAAAATAGTTACTGTATTATTTGGCTAAACGCATAAAACAAATATCAGCAATGCTGCAACAACGTAAATTTTAATACATCCGTTTTAATATTATATCACTTGTGTAACACATTCGAGAGATGTAGTTGCTATACCCATTTGATTTATAATTACTAAACGCCTAGATACACACATAAGTATTACTTATTACCATGGTTCCGTGGTATTCCTATAGATATAGTAATCTATACATAGACCACCGTGCACTGGTTTAATATTGTTTGTGGCTAATGTTGGATATATGAGGTATCTGGTCATTACGCTCTTTTGATGTTTAATTACTAGATACCTAGGTAAATGTTACTTATTACCATACTTGTTAGGTAAATTATAATAATCTGGCTTGCCACACGGCGCAACGGTGCTTTAATATCCTTTGGAAGATAGTAAATGCATTTCATAAATTCGTAAACGATTTTCCTCTCGTATTTATATCGTTAATATAAATATAAAATTGCCTCGCAATTATATTTGCTTGGCGATAACTTGAAACAAAAAATGTATTTCTACTATTAATACTTGATAAAACTTTTCTATTTAGACATATTCGGAAAGAATTTTTTAATTCATTGGATAAGTGTCTATGAATTATTCTAATAAATAATCTTTAAAATACGTTTAAGACAAAGTTTTAGAAAAGAAATTAGTTTACAGCGTGAAAGTTACTTTTCCTCGTTCGCAATTCGATCTCAGGTTATCTCATTTCCTAGAATAGTACATACACTTTTTACTCCACGTCATTAAACAGATCGCGCAGTGCAACTAAAGCGGAATGTACCGATGTACTACAGTAAACTCTAATTGTACGTTTAACACTAAACCAACTGTGATACTGTTTCCTGAAGTAACGTAGAAAATAAAACGAAAAAGATGGCACCTCTAATTAAATATTGGCCGTATGAAAATTGAAATAAATTTTGACAGCAATCATTTTTCTACTCACCTTCGCGCCATTGCTACAATATTGACATTTAATCTTCGTTTTATAAAAGTACTTTTATTTTTACATCACTATCGCACTTTATTTCGAAGTTTTCGCTCTAACTAAAAAATAAACCAAGGCTATAAAAAGAAACAGCGTGAGAAAAGAAGAGCGAAGCTGTTTCCAATAATGTAATATCCGTTTACAAGTCTGCCTTTGCACATTGGCATAATTCTACAACCAATTCGACCACATTTTGAAACTACATTTTCATGAACATACGAGCACATCGATCAACAATCGCTATCTTCCTCTCGCATGAAATACTCGGTCGAATTCGACCGAGAAATCCGGATATTGCAGGCGTACCCGCATCCGTCTCCTCTTTTTTCACCACCCTCTCGATGCTCCTCTACCATCCCATCGCCTCTGGTTAGCAATAAATCGTGGAAAGCCGCGCATTAAGAATTACGGTCGAGCGAAAGTGGGTCACGAATCAATCGAGAGAAGAAAACCGTCGAATTGTTACGGCCGAGTCGGGGTGGTTTTACCCTGCTGGAAAGAGTAATCGCTGCGGAAGGGCCTCGCAGCATAATTAATTCCTCAGCCTTCCTTCAGTGCCTGTTCTTCATTCTGTGTAAACGTTATACCGTGTACCTCAATTTTTTCATCGCTCCACGACGGAAATTAATTCGATGAAACGACAACAAAGATGAAAGGCTATGAATAATATCAAAAAATCGGTGAGAGCACGAAGAATTGGGAACGTGTTTGACAATGTTCCTCTCGTCTTTTTAATGTTATTACTGCCTATCGATGGAAATGGATTTTATATTGCCTTTTCTTTTCTTTTTTTTTCTAATTCTGATGTAACGATGCTTTTTGAGAGATTGCGTTTGTTTTTGTGAAACACAGATAAAAGGACAAGGGTGGATTACATTTGATGAACGATGCTTCATTTCGCTTTCTTCTTATTTCGCCTCGAGTGTAATTATATCTTCATCTCGTATTTCTGTTATTAAGTTTCTCTAACTATAATCATCTACACGATATTCGTGTATACATTACGAATCGATAAGATTAAAATTAATACCTCGTTAATATAATTTAATAAAGCTCAAGTATCACGTTACTGTACAAAACTAGCGTCGAAACTATGTACAGGTGCTAGTGTACATAAATAGAGTAATTTCGTAAAATAAGTCGCGCTTCCATCTTCTTAACAAGAAAGTAATAAAGTATTTTTAATTCGATCGTCGCAACCAATTCGTTTATGAGACTTCCCTTACGAAGTTCCAAAGCCAACATACCAATCACAAACTCCTGTCTCATCCTCCGCATGCTCGCGCGATATCACAAATTCCACGAACGAAGAATCGCGCGAATCTTCATCGCAACAAAGACATCGTTTTCTCAAAGAGATTCCAATCCTTATCAGCCTGGTTTCCGTAAAAGGCGACTCTTCTTGTTGCACTGTCCTATCCATCCAATGCCATCTAATCGGCTGTGAAAATCCTCAAAAAACGATATCGGTTTGCGCGAAATTCACTCAGTTGAGGCGAATAGTTTTTCTAACGGGATTAATTGCAGATGGAATTTAGGATTTCCAGTCACGAATGACAGGAAGACAGAAGCACGATTTCGGTATGGTGTGGCGCGCTAATTGACTTAATCAGACGGGTATTTGTCGGGGAAAGAGAATCGAGGGAAGTTAAACTCTCAAAGATAGGCGGAGGCAAATTGCCTGGAGCGATGCTGCATCCAGGGCGTTCAGCAAATTGACGCGAGAATTCATCTTAATAATCCGCCTATTAGCGGCGCGCAGATATGAGATATGTATTTCGGATACATCGTTTCGCCGATGGCAGCCAGTTACACCCTGAATTCTAGCTCGGTGAAAATCAACGCTGGAATACGCTCGAATTTGTTTCGTTCTCGAGTAACGGTGATTCTGTCGATGTACTGTTAATCATGAAAATTAAACTTCTGCGACGATCCTTTTCGTAAAACATGCCATATCTTTTTTTTCAAACTGTTGTGAGAACGTTGTTTCCCACGATGCATTAGGTGGCTGTATTTAGAAAAGTCTGCGAATGGTTGCAGCAGTTAATTTGTACAATTTGTACGGGCAGCAAGGAATTTTAACGAGCGTGTTTGGAGCTGTTAATGATGTCTGTTGAGAAAAGTTTGAATTTCTATACAATAACGATACGATGACAATACAGCAATTTAATACGAAAACGTTCTTTTCTTAACGTCATTAATTTACTGCAACTTTTTATACACCTAATTATATCATGAACTAAAAATTTAAATATAAAATCGAGTAATAATTAACGAAACAAAGTTACCATTTAATAGCATTTAATCGGAGATTTTCTTCTTTCACCTTAATTTTAGAGAGGTTAGTAAAATGAATAAAAAAAAAAAAAAAAAGAAAAAATCAGCTTCACTGATCATATTCTGCGATTTCGTGATAAATCAGTACCCGTCGCTGCTTTCGTAATGAACTTCTGTCTTCGTTTAACTATTTTATCGTGAAGATCGATACCTGGTTTCTCAAATCTCCTATCCGCAACGGAAGCTAATAAATTACCGAACATGAATTTTCCATTAAATTATCTGCATAAATTAACCGTGAAATATCAAGCTCTGGGAACAAGTCGAGAACGCCACGCAATCTTGTTCGAATGAAAATCGACAAGTAGGAAATTTCAGTCTGATGTATGCGTTTCGTTGACCTACTATCTGCGCTAAACGTTACACAGATGAATTACTTGTTCCGTGAAATTGAATTTTGGAATTAGTAACAAATCCAAAACGCGTGTGATTTTCGAGCAATTTACCGATCATTTAGCAAAATCGATTAATATTATTTTTTAACATTAGCGTGACAAGATGTTTTTTTCGTTCTTGATAGTAGATATATAATTTTTACATTTCTATTTTCTTAAAAATATAAAAGATTGTAGAAATCGTAACTATTATAAAAGCAACAACGATCGTACAACTTGAAACACACTTCAAAATTACTCTATAACTCGGAAACGTATTCCTCGTGCAATATAATATTAAAATATTTACGTGAAACGAAGAGAATGAACGAAATGAAATGAGAAAAATTAAGCATTAGGCGTAGAAATGAATTTTTTTCGATTTTTGCGTAAAATGAAAGTTTGATTGTTGGAAAGAACTCATCCGTACACCTAATATACGTAAATGTCATCCGAGAGGGAGAAAAAGTACATGTGTGCTTGCGTGAATGTATGCAAATCTGGGACGTAAAACGTGAAACTGTAGAAATACGTGACATATTTTCTTAATTAAAAAAAAATTAACGACGTAAAATCTCTTAAGAAAAATAGTAGACCACTATCCTTATTACTTATAACGCAAACATTAAAAACGGTATAAAAATGGAGAACTCCTGAGGCAAAGAGCACCACGAATATGCACGCAATATACATGGAAATTACTTGCGAATTTTCAAAGTAGATGTCATGTTATTCTACGTATGTATATGCGATTTTATCCAGCGAACAAAATAAACTTTCCACTCGATGCACAGGCTGTTCGCTAGTTTTTTATCGGCAAGTATATATAAGCCTTCGTAAATGATATGACGAGTCTTAGGAAAATCTGGATGGAAACGAATTTGCATCTTGAAGAGACATATCATAAGGAAATACGAGAACAGGCTTTTGAATCTTTCAGAGGGATTACTTTGCAACCCATATTCACTGACTTTCATATCGTAGCGAGAATGGAACGAAATCTAAACGTGTCTTCCTGCCTTTTGTCTGTTTCAGTGACGAAATTCATTCGTATTGGAATAGCTGACAAGAACGACAATCCGCCTTACTTCGACAAAGGCCTCTACGAGGCTGAAGTAGACGAAAATGAGGATATACAACACACAGTTCTCACTGTCACCGCCAAAGATCACGACGAGTGTAAGTGAACATATATGCAAATACGCGATCATTTTTCACTTTGATCAGCTTTCTGAAGCTCGTAGCTCGTAAAAAGAAACGGATGCTGAGGCGTGTAATCGTTTCGTCTGAACGCTAGGTATCAGGAATAAAGGTTTTTAAGGAGGAAAAGTAATTGAGATGTTTGCCATGTCGATATTTAATTAGTTAATTGTTTGTACCGCTGGTTTTATAAGTTTTCGAAAGTTTTTGAAGGGAAGATTGTTTTTATGGTAAAAGAGGTAGAATGGAAAAATATTCTGGAAAGTTTTCTTTACTTTTCCAGTGACAAAACAACGCCGTTGTACCGTAGTAAAGATAAATACTGCTGTATGAAAACAGCTACAGTTTGTTTTCTTTCTATTTCTCCGTGAAAAAATATTATAAAGCAACAATATTGTAAATTGCAAATTGATATTTCGCATATGAAAGTAAGATGCGATTCTGTATATTAAAATAATGACGTTTCGTACATAGAATAAGAAGTTTTCATAAAATTATAATCCGTAAACGTTCCAATTTGTATAAAAATATACATGTCATGGTAATCAACTCAACATATGTTAAACTACGTATCTAGTATCATATTTTTTTAATAAATGGAAATGTCGTCGTCTGTCAAACAATTAGAAAAATTATTTTCGCCTATCGAAGGTATCAGCTCTGACGGAGTACTGATGAAGTTCGCGTCGTATGTCTACCCTTTATTCCTGATAATGATTTTATACCTCGTCTCGAAGTTCTGTATCCTTAACCTGGCTAACAAGTTTCGCTAAAATCCATCTGCCTCTTCGCGACTCGGATCCAAAGGCACATAAACTGCTTACAAAACTTTAAATACCAGATGGTTGAAGCAAAGTCACGAAACATATTTATCCGATAGACCTCAATTAAGAACTTCGACGTATGGATGTATTACCTTCTAATAGAACCTGTTTAAGGATACAGTCTTCTTTTCTTTTTTTTTTTTTCCCCGTAAATGAGAAAGGATGTCAGAGGGAAACTGACGTTGCCGCTGCTTATGATCGAATACGGTCCCTGGGGAAATTTTCCCAGTGAAAATTTAAAGAATGACCATTTTAATAAATCTTACTGTTAGAATCGTAAGTTCGTTGTAAGACAAACGAAATATTTTATTTCGTAGTTATACTAAATTGTTTGATGATAGAATTATTATGATGATAGAAATATTCTTTCTTGTGTCTCTGGCGATAAACTCGTTGTTCGTTCAGCGAGTCGATAAGCAGAAGAATTTAAGACGTTTCCCTCTGGCGTGCACCGATCGTTTTGTAAACGACACACGGACGACAGAACGGCAGGTAACGGAGTCATCGCAATCTCCTAAGGAATTTCATCTGACAGGATCTTTCTCTGCATTTTACAGCCTCGCGTATTCGATATGAGATTACGAGCGGTAACATAGGCGGTGCATTCGCCGTGAAGAATATGACTGGCGCCATTTACGTCGCAGGTGCATTAGATTACGAAACGAGGAAAAGGGTTAGTGCATCATGGTATCACGAACGAAAAGGAAAGACACTGACAGCGGTGGAGAAAAATACAGAAGAATAGAACAAGGAAGTAACAAAAACATAGGGAAATAGATAAAACAGAGAGATAGAGGAGCGAGAAAGCCTTCGATACGTCCCTGTTTAATCCTTTTAACCGCGTCCCAGGCATCGCGTTTTATTACTCGCGGTCCAATAAAAACCGTGAAATAGTGCGAAAACTTGCGCGGTTATTGCACGTTTCCTATCCGCTCATTTGTCATTGCTTTAATAAGTCTTCGGTTTCATGTGCTGCGACGTATCGTAGCTATGGCATTATCGTAAATTTTGTTGAGAAATCAGATCACTCTGCGCTTCGTTTTAATCAAATTCCCATACCCTGGCGCGGGTCACGTCGTCAAAACATTCGCTTCGTTTTGGACGGTTCTTTATGAATTCCCAACTTTTCACATTCGACTTTTATCGTTTTCGTTTCTCCTCTAATTTTCTTCCTTCCATTGCTTTTAATCAAGTCAATCGGTTGTACGAATTATTAGGAATACAGAGAAATAAGAAATTACACGAGATCGCACGTTATTCGATAGTTTCGAAATATTTTTAATAATTTTATCGCTATTCTGTTCGATTTATCGTTCTTTGTCGTACGTATTATTTTGTAAAATGAATTCGTTTTATTAACCAAGGTACACGATGTTCACGTTCTATCTAATATTTTATATTAAATATATAGGTATATTTTATATTCTTAATATTCAATTTCACGTCGAATTTATGTTAGAAAATTAGAAAAGGGAATGGTCTCTCGCGAGGATTAAAGCACCAATTTACTTGATTAATCTTTTACTTTTTGCCTTGTTTCATTAAAGCGTAAGGTTGTTCAACTTCGTTCGTCCATTCTACGTATTGCTGCAAAAAACACTTTCATGCTTTAAAAACGGTTTCATCAGTCCACTGTTTTTATAACTTCCATTAAAAAAAAAAAAGTAATCTCGTTTTTATGAACTTTTTTTTGGTCCATTAAATAGACAGCAGCGCTCGATCTTTATAAACTTTTTTATCAGAACTTCCTGTACCGAGCTTCTCGCGTGCCGCTAGTCTCTGATCTGTAAATTGTAACCAAGAGATAAGTTTCGCTGTCAAACATATGTTTCATCGAATTCATCCGAAATTTTATCGACAATTTATTTCCTTCGTTGTTTCTACAATAAACCGCTTATTTTTTTACGATCCTTAAATTGTTGCTCGAAAGTTCCATTTCTATTATTCCAAGAAAGAGACCGCTGTCGGTGCAGTAACTCGGGTCAGCTGCAAACGCTGTTATCCACTTGTTCTGCTTTAATCTTACAGTACGAGCTTCGCCTGACCGCGTCTGATAACTTGAAAGAAAATTACACGACGGTCGTGATACACGTGAAGGATGTAAACGATAATCCGCCTGTCTTCGAGCGCCCGACTTACAAAACGCAGATCACAGAGGAAGATGACAGGACTTTGCCTAAACGCGTCCTCGGGGTAATTATTCCATCCATTCTAAAATTGCTGCATAATTTACCAAGCGATTCGTACTTACTTTAGAGTTGAATCTTATACTTTGAGAGTTGGAGAACTGACATAAGTGATAAACGTTACAACGAATTCTTTGATATTCGTTATTGAATAAATGGTTATTTTCGAAAATGGCCAACGTAATTAAATTGTCTAGCTAGTCGATAAATCCTTCTCTTTTTGAGCTGCGTATATTTCAATTACCTTTACGTATAGTTCGGTCAAACGTGATCGTCCTAAATCAGGTAAAGAAATAGAATAATAGTAAGAGAATGATCTTATTCTGGAAAATTGCTAGCTGGAAAATTGTTAGCTGGAAAATTGATGGGATTGATTCGTTAAATCGTTGGACATGAATTCGATTCTTATTTTATCCAATTACGACTAGGCTATCGTTATGTCTTCCCTGTATGTCCTTTACCACGAACTTCTGGATAAAGGAAAATTATAGTATTTGGACGCCAGACACCAGTTGTATCTACGAGCTAATATAGAATTCAGAACGTAAAATCCCGAATAAAACAAAGTATATGGGACATAAAGTATGGATTGTAGAATATGGAATACATAATACGAAATGTAAAATATGCAGCATAGAGTATAGGACACAATGCATAGAATATAACATAAAACATGAAATCTACAAATCACGATCAATGGCGTATAAATGTTTCGTATAAGGGTAAGTATATATTACGTACGACGTATGACGAGGTGAATTAATAGAAAACAAAAGCGAATATGACATTTTTATTAAACTTGTCATTTTAAGTATACATATTTATGTCAAATCCACCCAAGAGTATTTAAAATAAAAGTATTTAAAATAATATGAGTGGAAATTATCCACTCCGTTCCATGAACGAAATTTAAATTGATTTCATACAGTTTCATATATTTCGGGGTTTTATATATTTTGATTGACAGAATAAGAAATTTCACACAGTGGCAGGCCTCGATGTGGCAACGAATAATAAATATTTTATATCCAAAATGTTAACTGATTCTTACCAGAGGAATTGAAGAATAATAAAAAGAGGAATTATAAAAATGTTCGTTTAAAAAAGGCTATAAAATTGTAGGACTTCAATTTTTATAATATTTTCAAGTTACATATGTGTACAAGTACGATATCGCTTACAGAACGACCTAGTAATTATAGTACTAAATTGCTGAAACAATGTATTTATCGATAATGAATTTTTGACACAGGTCACAGCCACCGATGGGGATAAGGATAGGCCACAGAATATCGTCTACTTTTTAACTGGTCAGGGTATCGATCCTGATAATCCAGCGAATAGCAAATTCGATATCAACCGCACCAGCGGAGAAATTTACGTTCTAAAGGTTTGTTCCATTTGCCAAGTTTAATTAACACGAATCAGCATAAAAATTAATGTATGTACAAATTCCGATCCACGATTACTAATTCTTTTATCACTAACAAATACGTTCTGTCTTTATTAATTTTTTATTTATTAATCATTTTAATACTTGGATGCCAAAAAATGATCGAAACAGAAGAACGCTCGCCACAAACTCTACGTGGCAAATTAAATATTTCTACGTAAGCTCATAAATCCATTAAAACGCCTCTCTAAGTACCTTAAAACTTCTACTTCAAATCGCCTCTTGCTGCTTCTATACAAAAGTTATTTAATTCGTTCAAAAGTTTACGATTTAAGTTTATTTAAAACTGATACAATGCAGCAGCGAAAGAAAGAAATTAAATTTTCGACGATAAAATCGTGTATTTAATTCGCAATACCGGTCGAAAGTACGTTTTGTCGTCAAGAAGTATCGTACAGAAAAAAATCGTGCAGAAGTTTCAGCGAAGCTTCTTTTATTAAATTTGCCTCGCATCCTAAGTTACTTAGGGCCGTAATCTCGGTGTTACTCCACAGCCACTGGACAGGGATCAACCAAATGGAAGGCCACAGTGGCGATTCACTGTATTTGCTCAAGATGAAGGCGGAGAAGGTTTGGTTGGATATGCTGACGTTCAAGTGAACCTGAAGGACATCAACGACAATGCACCTACGTTCCCACAAGGCATTTATTTCGGGAACGTCACGGAAAACGGAACGGCAGGTAAAGTTAGATTACATTTTCACTACGAAGGAAATATTGCTTTTTCCTTCACGATGTGTTAACATAGTCTTTGCAATATATGATTCATTCGTGATACATTGTTAGAAATATGAGAATGGACAGACACGATTTATATTCAAATAACGTTTAATAATCTAGATTGACAATCTAGAACAAATGGACATCTTTAAGTATCGATTTAAGGTTTGTGTGAAAACGATTATTATTAATCGAGAGCTCGGTGGAATGTACTAATAAAAATACATTGCTTCTAAAGAAATGAAATAAATACAGAAAGCATAATATGCAAGACGTGTATTTGTCTAAGAAAAGAAAGAATAGTGCATAAGTATTTTAATATTTTAGCCTTCTACAGTTAAAGATTTTATCGTTTACATTGCTTTTTCTATACAAATGATTAAGATCAATTTTTGCCTTACTTGTTCCCAGGAATGGTTGTAATGACCATGACAGCGGTCGACTATGACGATCCGAGTGAAGGTACAAATGCAAAACTAATCTACTCTATTGAAAAGAATGTCATCGAGGAGGAAACTGGCTCGCCAATTTTTGAGATTGAATCGGAAACCGGTGTGATAAAGACGGCAGTATGCTGTTTGGACAGAGAACGCACGCCAGATTATTCTATACAAGTGGTAGCAATGGATGGAGGGGGGTTAAAGGGTAAGTTAAAAATTAAAATGGAAACCCTCAAAGATCTTTGGAAATTTTAACTTATTAACACGTAAAGTATAAAGTATTTTAAAGATAGAAATATCAGATTTATTTCAAATCAGATTTCATGATCTTTTTTTATTTAATATTTTAAATACTTGAAAGACTAACACGTAGAATTATTTGTTTCCTGCTTTAATTATAATCTACTGAGATTTTGATGGCATTTTTCCAATATTTAGGGACGGGGACAGCATCTATACGAGTGAAAGATATAAACGATATGCCTCCGCAATTCACAAAGGAGGAATGGTTTACGGAGGTAGACGAAACGGAAGGCCCAGATTTGCCGGAAATGCCAATTCTTACGGTCACTGTACACGATGAGGATGAGACCAATAAATTCCAGTATAAGGTACTGTTCATTGCGTCACTCGAATCGTTCCTTCTCGTATTTTTCCCCGAATTTCTTAAAGAAATTATGTTAATTGATTTAACAGAAAAGATTTATCATAACGATCAAGGAAAAATAATTGTAGAAATATCGTTTATCGTATTAATTTACAAACGCAGGTGATCGAAAGCAGTGGTTATGGTGCTGATAAATTTACCATGGTAAGAAATAACGATGGCACGGGTTCCTTGAAAATTGTGCAATCGTTGGACTACGAGGACCAATTGCAGAGCAACGGATTCAGATTTAGGATACAAGTTAACGATAAGGTATTTAATTAAAAGATTATACAATTCTATAGATAACTTATATTGTTAAATCTATTATCATGTTCCTACTCTATGTTCCCATACCCATTCTCCATAAATAATGAGATCATTTTTTAGCACATTTAGTACATTCTCTTGTTGTAAGATAAAGTACGAGTTACGTTATTTTCTTACATTTTTGTGTTTACAGTCTTTCATAAACATATTTCATTCTATTTGCATTTCTATATTTTCAATCAACGACTTTTGGTTTGTGATACTATGCGATAATATTCTCTATCTCATAGGGCGAAGACAATGACAACGACAAGTATCACGTTGCCTATTCCTGGGTAGTCGTGAAGCTACGCGACATAAATGATAATCAACCGCAATTCGAGAAGGCGAATATTGAGACCACGGTTCCTGAAAATGCTCGCATTGGAAGCAGTCTCGAAACATTCACAGCCACCGATCCTGATCAGGGTGGTAAAAGCAAAGTGTTCTATTCGATCGATAGAAGTTCCGATCGTAAGAGGCAATTCTCGATCAACGAAAATGGCACGGTATCGATCCAGAGAAGTCTCGACCGTGAAGAAACCCCGAGGCATCAGGTAAATTATAAAACCACATTGTTTTTAAAACATTGATCAGATAATAACTTGTATTACTTATTTAATATCTAGATTACACTACTGTACACTGTACTTAGATTCGAGACCAATAAAAAATTATTCGTTCCAGGTGAAAATCTTGGCCATCGACGATGGAATTCCACCTAAAACAGCAACAGCCACGTTAACAGTAATCGTACACGACATAAACGATAATCCACCACGATTTCTGAAAGATTATAGACCCGTGCTACAGGAACACTCGCAACAGAAAAAAGTAGTAGAGATCTCAGCGACGGATGATGACGATCGATCGAAGAGCAATGGACCACCGTTTACTTTCAGGATGGATCCAAAGGCAGACGATGTGATTCGTGCCAGTTTCAAAGTTGAGAGCGATAACAGTGAGTCTGGATCCAATCCTATTACGTTCCCGTTTCAGTGGAGCGTTGTTAGTTGTAGTTCGATAGTTCTCGCTAACAAACGCCGGTTTTCTATTTCCTTGCAGAGGGAGCGAACGGGGATGGCATGGCTATTGTGTCATCGTTACTATCGTTTAACAGAGAACAACAAAAGGAGTACTTGATACCGATCGTTATCAAAGACACAGGAACTCCATCAATGTCTGGGACCAGTACTTTAACTGTTATTATCGGGGATATTAACGATAACAAAATGCAGCCTGGATCGAAGGACATTTTTGTATATAACTACGCAGTATGTATTTCATTTCTATATTTAAATTTCATATAATTTTCTATTTATTTTGACTTTTTAGAAGTAAAGGAATTCGTGTTATTTAATATCAATTTTTATCCCAGAGACTAAGATGTAAATAAAATCAAAATACTATTTTCATACGTGACTTATGTGTAATATAATTACTGTGCTATAATTACATAATTACTGTACTTATTTGAAAATTCGATACTATAATACGTTAGAATGAAATAGCACATTAATCTGGCTAAATGAATGCTCAAAGAATTAAAGATTATATTTCAAAGTTATTATTCAATATATAATTATAATTAAAGATTCGTATAATTTGACTTGGTCGAGTTCGTTTCACAGGGACAATCACCAGATACAGAAATAGGCAGAGTTTACGTATTCGATTTGGATGATTGGGATTTACCGGATAAAAAGTTCTATTGGGAGGGTTTAGAGCACGCTCTATTCAAGCTGGATGAGGACACCGGTATGATTTATATGAAATCAGGCACTCACGACGGTAGATATCATCTACGTTTCAAAGTCTACGATCGGAAGCACACGCAAACAGATGTCCCAGCAAACGTGACAGTCACGGTGAAAACGATTCCTTTCGAAGCTGTATTAAATTCTGGTTCGGTTCGAATATCTGGTATAACAGACGAAGATTTCATTCGTGTTTGGGATTATAAAGTAATTATTCTATTTAATTATAGACTATTAACTCGTTCTTTTTTATATGAAACCTATATTTAATGAATTTTTAATTTTTTCTCTTCCAGTCACAAACTATATCGCGTAGCAAAGCAGAATTATTTAGAGATAAATTGGCGCATTTGTTAAATATCGATAGAGAAAATGTAGACGTGTTTAGCGTTCAATTACGTAGAATGCATCCACCGTTGACAGACGTCAGATTCGCGGCCCATGGATCGCCGTATTATAAGCCTGTAAGATTGAATGGAATCGTACTAATGCATCGTGAAGAAGTAAGTTAATATGAATTAATTCATGGCATTTCTCTTCTTTCTAAATCTTTTGAAGATTCTGAATCTTCTAAATCTTCCCATTGAATATTTTTGGCTTCTAATTAAATGGAATATCAGTGAAAATATCAGATTATTATAAATATAGGAATATTGGATTACTTCAGCTTTTAGCAAAATTTGGTATCAGAGATACATCCTTTTCATGGCACTTTTACATACTAGGGATGAATCCTATTATGAAGGAATTATCAACAACATTCAATCCGATATTACCACATAAATTAATACTTAATGAAATTATTATTTAACATGCAATATTTCATAAATTGGACATTGTTTTTACTGAAGCAAGAATTTCATGAAATGACCTGTCTAATAATTTATTTATTTATTATTTATTTATAAATAAAGACTAAAATATATTTCACACGGTGTAATTCACGCTTAAACAAATCAATTTGATTAAAAAAATAATTTTAATTCAATTAGATCGAGAAAGAGGTCGGTATTAACATAACGATGGTCGGCATCGACGAGTGTTATTACGAGAATGAAGTATGCGAGGGTAGTTGCACAAACACCTTGGATATTAGCAGTTTACCATACATGGTCAATGCAAACAGAACCGCCCTAGTGGGCGTGCGGGTGGATGTAATCGCCGAATGTACATGCGGAGCTCGGAACTTCAGTAAAGGGGAATCATGTAGAAACAGCCCTTGTTATAACGGAGGTCGTTGCGTGGAAGGTCGATTTGGGTTATCGTAAGTCTATCAACTCGTGAAATTTAGCATGTGATGTATTATACTAGCATATTAATTTTATTTAATCTATTTTTTATTACGCAGATGTCAGTGTCCTGCTGGATATAATGGTCCAAGATGTCAGCAAACTGCGAGAAGTTTCCGTGGAAATGGCTGGGCTTGGTATCCTGCACTAGAAATGTGCGATAACAGTCATCTGAGCTTCGAATTCATCACTAAAAAACCTGACGGATTACTATTATACAATGGGCCTATTGTTCCCCCTGAGGCTGACGAAATTATGGTTTCTGGTAAGCAAATATAGATCATAAGATAATAATAGATTTCTTAAGGTAATAATAGCTTCCTCTATGATATCTTTGCCAGAATTTAAGTCTAATAAATCAGCGATTTTTACAGTAACACATGAAATAACATACTATTACGTAATGTACGTATTTACAGATTTTATATCCGTTGAACTGGAACGTGGAATACCTCGACTGTTGATAGACTTCGGTTCCGGTACTTTAGAGTTAAAAGTGAAGCCGAAAAGAACTTTGGACGACGGAGAATGGCACAGACTCGACATCTTTTGGAACACGGAGGTCAGAATTATCTTTTAAATCATAATTTAAATATCTCTATATGTGTCAAAATGAGAAAATAAAATTAAAATTATTAAAATGGTTTCCTTCTTCTAGAAGAATAAGGTTACAACTAGATTACATCCAGTTTACAATGATCGCTTATAATTAATTCCACGGATTCCTATTTTATTTTACAGACGGTGAAATTAATCATCGATTATTGCAAATCCGCGGATATCTCAGAACCGGAAGACGGCACGCCACCAGAATTCAACGACACTAGTTGCCAAGCTCAAGGCACCATACCACCCTTCAACGAATATCTAAACGTAAACGCGCCACTTCAAATCGGTGGTTTATATGTCGAGCAATTCGATCCAACTCATTACAAGTGGAAGCATATGCCAGTTGGTAAAGGTTTCGATGGCTGCATCAAGAACCTCTTTCACAATAGCAAGCTTTACGATCTAGCACATCCTGGATTATCAAGAAACAGCGTAGCTGGCTGCCCTCAAACCGAGGAAATCTGCAACAACCAGGAATCCACCTTCCGTTGCTGGGAACACGGTACTTGCGTAGGAAGCTTCACTGAAGCTAGATGTCAATGTAACCCAGGATGGACTGGTCCAGGATGTATGACATCCACTATACCAACGACATTCAAACCACAAAGTTACGTCAAATACGCGTTGTCGTTCGAACCGGATAAATATTCCACTCAAGTACAGCTGAGATTCCGCACCCGAGAGGTCCATGGTGAATTGTTTAGAGTCAGCGATCAGCATAATAGAGAATACGCTATTTTGGAGGTGATTATTCACGTTATCACATTTTAGAAGTGAATATAATGTTCATTTAAATAAAGAAAGGGAAATAGCTAATTAAATGAATAAAATATTCAATTATAGTTATTGCATCTTTTAATTTCTAGATCAAGGACAGCAGACTGCATTTCCGTTACAATTTGAACAGCCTGAGAACTGAGGAACGAGACATATGGCTGACTGCGATAGCTGTTGATGATGGACAGTGGCATACAGTTAGAGTATCGAGATACGGATCAGCTGCAACTTTGGAATTGGATGGTGGTGAAGGAAGAAGATTCAATGAAACCTTCTCCTTCGAAGGACACCAGTGGCTATTGGTTGACAAACAGGAAGGAGTTTTCGCGGGCGGCAAGGCTGAGTACACTGGAGTGCGGACGTTTGAAGTGTACGCGGATTATCAGAAAGGTAAACATTTTATAATTTTTGATAATCAAGTTGAAGAAGAATAGAAATAAAGACTGTGGAAAATGGCATATTCAATTATATATAGACAAAAGTTCTTGAACGGAAAGGTGCAAAATGAAATAGTTAGAAATGCATTATGTGATAAAATACAAAAGATAAGATGCAATTATAAAAAGACTTCAGTGTTCACAGGATGATGAGGGGGAAGTTAATATAATTTTTCGTTTGAACAGGATGTCTGGATGACATAAGACTAGAGGGCAAACATCTTCCATTACCACCTGCTATGAATGGAACACAATGGGGTCAAGCAACCATGGCCAGAAATTTGGAAAGAAACTGTCCTTCGAATAAACCCTGTGCCAACGTCATTTGTCCAGAACCATTCGAATGTATCGATCTTTGGAACGAATATGACTGCACGTAAGTATTGTAAAATTTAAATAACGCTATCTTTAATTTACAGGTTTGTATACATACGTATGATTTGATAAATCTTATCTTGTCTATGTTCCTAGATGTGGAGAAGGAAGAATTCCATCGCCTGATAGCAAAGGATGCATGGACAAAAACGAATGCATAGATTATCCTTGTTTGAACGGTGGTAGATGTATCAATCAAGATCCACGCTTTAGATATAGATGTATTTGTCCCGATGGTTTCTGGGGAGAAAATTGCGAGCTCGTTCAAGAGGGACAAACGTTGAAACTCAGTATGGGAGCTTTGGCAGCTATTTTAGTTTGTCTTTTGATTATTCTTGGTAAGTATCGCGCGGACAAGATGTATTACACGTGTAAAAAGCTACAGAAAGGAACATAACTTTCTAAAATGAAAAATTACGCACTAACTAAAAGAATTCTACTATAGTTAATCAGTATCGTTCCTTTAATATCCCTCATCCATTAAAAATGTATCTTTAGGAAAAAATAATTGAAACATCAAAAGAATTTAAAAATCAACTAATACAGAAAGCGATTAATGATATTCGTATTATGTTGTAGTTCTCGTCTTAGTGTTTGTCGTCTATAATAGAAGAAGAGAATCTCATATTAAGTACCCTGGGCCTGATGACGATGTGAGAGAAAATATCATCAACTACGATGACGAGGGTGGCGGAGAAGATGATATGACCGCATTCGACATTACCCCGCTTCAAATTCCTATTGGTGGCCCTATTCCAGAAATGGGCGGCAAGCTACCGCCATGTAAAATACCCTGTAAGTAATTCTCGTTGTTATATATATCCAAGATAATGGATAATCGGATATTGATACCATTGTAAATATTTTACAGACACACTAGGACCAGAACCAAACGTGGGCATCTTTATAGAAGACCACAAAAAGAGAGCTGACAGTGATCCAAACGCACCACCGTTCGATGATCTACGAAATTATGCATACGAGGGTGGCGGAAGCATCGCAGGTTCATTGTCATCGTTAGCCTCCGGTAAGTACTTCTGTTTTCGTTTAATATTAAGAACGAATGAAAATTAAGATTATCGATTACAGATTCTTTGCAAAAAGGATACTCACTCGACTGTTGCTTGATTCACCCATAAGAGTAAGAGAAATATATGTGAATAATTATTTTAAAATCAACAGGAACAGACGACGAGCAGCACGAGTACGAGTACTTAGGTGCTTGGGGACCGAGATTCGACAAGCTAGCCGACATGTACGGACCGGCGGAAGAAAGCGAAGAAGAAGACTAAGAATATCATAAAGGATCTCTACAATCTGTAAGCTCGCACGATTTGTACACCCTCGGAGAAACAGTGTTTGCGTGAGCTTAAAAGAGAAGAAGGAAGAAAAGAAGAGAGGAAAAATGAAGAAAGAGACTATCCCCTTAAAAACGCGTGTGCTCGAACGAACTTTCTATTACGAAGACAAGAAAAAAGAAGACATACGACAGAATCGAAGAAACCGTAAAAACCAGTGTTTTTTGCGTTATTCGAGCAACAAAGACGTTCCGTTTTGTTGATGAAACAAGTGCACGTTTCCAGGCGCATATTTTTTGCGATGTGCACACGCGGACAAGAACGAGGCGGCCACACGGTGTGCGCGATTACGAGAAAATGAAAGAGAGAGAGAGAGAGAGAGAGAGAGAAGAATTAACACCCTCTGGTCGAAATTTTATAAAAATGAAGCTACTCGTCGATATTGATGTCGATTTCACGAAAAGAGCTTTCTATCCATTTCCCTCAGCCGTAAAAAAAGAAAAAGCAAACGAACGTTATCGCAATAAGAATCTCTATCGAATCATGATCAATCGTCACGACACACCGTAGGTGGCGCATAATTCTCAAAGGGTGTAATACCTATCTGTATAGCACGTTACGCGTATACGTAGTGAATTCGCGCGTGTCAGCCTGCACGCGAGACTTTTCTATTATAATAAAATAAATCTATATATATATATTATATATGTACGATTCATTATTTTTAGTCACAGTCATAGTTACTATTTCTCGGTACAACCGTTCTCGATGTCTCGGTATTCGATCGGTTAAAATTATCATCGGCGCGACAGCATCGGTTCTACTGGAATTATATTCGTGAACACGTTACTACTGCCAGCCGTGCGCGTGATAGGTCGTTTCTGTTTTACCTCATCTACATTGGGTCACCAAGTGGCCGTATATGATACTTTCAAGGGCATTTCTCATTTATCCGTCTTCTAAATCCCACTGAACTTATTCATCGTATTCGGATGTTCAGATGTAGCTGGCGGGAATTTTTTCGTTTCTTCCGCGAACGCGCACCGGCTAATAGGAACTCCCCGTGTAACGTACCATGAACTCGTATATTGACGTTGTTGAGTATAAGGGAAGAGAGATCTTGAGTAAAATGGTTCATTCGCGACGCCTTCCTGGTTCGCGCGATGCGAACGATCCTAATGTAGTCTATCGTACTAAAAATAGGGATTATTTAAGAGAGTGCGAGAGAACGAGAGAGAGAGAGAGAGAGAGAGAGCGAAAGAGAGCGAGCGAGAGAGAGAGAGAGAGAGAGAGAGAGAGAAAGAGAGACACGTTTAGTTGTTGTTCGCGAGTCGTGAACCATCCTCATCGTTGTCATCGTCGCCGTCACCGTCACCCGCATTAGTTATTGATAGTATTATTATTGACATTACGATAAATATATATATTATAAATATGGATTTATATAAATAAATAAATGAATAAATATAAATAAATAAATATATATATATATATAGAAAGAGAGTTAAAAGAGAGAGAAGCGCACGGCGGAAGACAAAGGGTACTGCAACGCATGCGTGCGGCGCATGAAAGTCCGCATAAACAAATTGAGAATTACCGCGCGCGTATGTAATTATAATTAATATTATATAGCGGTATAAATATAAATATGAATATAAATATATATACATATATATATATATATATATATATTATATATATATAAATGAAAGAATCGCATACAAACGAAATCACATTGAAATGAAGATTAAAAAGACAAAAATTAACAAAAAAAAAAGAAAGAGAAACAGAGAAAGGAAGAGGAAAGGACCGTAATGGCACGATACGAGGGGCCGGTTGTCGAGAAAAGCTCACGATTCAAGTCTCGACGTAGGGTTAATATTTATTTTCTGTCGATGGTCGAACCGAACCGGTCAACAAGTTGCAATTACATGAAAGAAAACAGTGGAATGAAGAAGTGAAAGCAAAAAAAAAAAAAGAAAAAGAAGAAAGACGAGAAAACTGAGAAGGAAAAAGAATGGAATGAAGGAAAAGCGGAGGAACGAGGGAAGAGAAAAATCGGCGAGCGTGCGAAAAAGGAAATGACGCGAAAAGTCCCTTCTACGTCGCAGCATTGATGGCGGGTTCGATACCGCGAATGGTTTCGTTGCTCGATCAATGCCCTTGGTTGATCGTAAGCGAAAAATCGTTTATGCTACGACGATAATAAGGATAGCGTCAACCTAGTGCATCTCCATGCATGTGTCTCGACTGATTTGTAAAATTCTCTACGGAAATATTAATAGTCAATTTATCGATTAGGTGAAGCCCCGTCGGATCGAGTGATCCGGGCGTAGTGTTTAAGCACTTGTACGAATATTGTAAGTAACGTCGTGTATTTCGGTGTGCCGGTGCCGCTCGTAATGTGCCGCGATCGGTACCGAGCATCTCTGTATAATTGTCCTACCAAGATTCGTCGTCTTGCGTATCGTTTCCCGGCAATATTTGTGATATTACGTTTTCCGCGCCCGTTGTCTTCGACGTCCGTTTACGTCTGTTCCTCATGAGCCTCTGAGAACATCGAGAAACACATCGAAATCTCACTTTAAGCTACGTTCACATCGCGCGTACGGGTTTGTCCCCATATCTAATTTTTCATTATTTTTCTCTAGATGTTACCACCTTATATGTTCGCCCGAGATGTTCGTTTTCGTAGATACGATAACTAATCGCTGTTCCCTCTTTTCTTGTTATCATTGAAATTACTTGATTCGATGATCACGGAGGGAAAAAATGATAAGTCACATTTGTTTTTCACGCGAGTAATCTTAAAATCCAGTACCTTCTCGACTAATCACATATCTATAACCTTCTCTTTTTAACCCCTTTTTAAACACTAAATAACTTCAAGATCAGAAAATCGACAAAGTTGTACTTATCGTATTTTTCTCCTGTACTTTTCGTTTCTAAGTATCACCAGACTTTCTACTGAATTACGATAGATCGCAGCAAGATTCTAGATATTGGTAAAGTTTCGTTCTCGAATGTTCAGCTTAAATGAATCTCTATATTGTTAAGACATCTTCTTATAAAATTGTTTCTAACGATAAGATTCGTAATATCGAACAATCCGAATTTCTATTATCACTTCGATTATCCGTAATCGTTCTTTCAACGAACGATTAAACTTTCCATTCTATGCTACCGAAAATGTAGCTGTGTTTCTCAAAGATTGTTAATCCGAATTCGTTGCCTCTTTATCAACCGAAACAGATTTTATCCTTCTCGACATACCGAGACCGCTACACTTCACGTTTCTCGATGTCGATAAGGTTCTTTACCATTGAATTATCGTTGTTTCATTGTCTCACCGTCCTCCTTCGTAGTAGTACACCATTTCGTTTCTCCGGCCATTCCTATCGTCGATTTTACCCCGCCAAGTAGTTTCTAAGCAGAGACAGTATTCGACGGACTGGCGTTATAGGAGGACGAACGGTTTATCGTTGAGTAACTGATAATGAGTTGAATAGCGCGCACAAGCGCGCACGTGTGTGTACAGTGGCAAAAAAGAAGAAAAGGAAAAGAAAAGAAAAACGGTTGTCGCGTGATTTTTGAAAAGAGTAACTCGGCAGCAGATTAGAACGATCCTCGATTTCTTGGAGATTGGCTTTGCAAGAAGGAATTAATAGGTCCCCTGAAACTACATTGTTCTAGGACATCTCCCCTTATTCGATAAACAAATCCAATTAGACGTATACTTTGATAATGCAAAGCCTTATCAAACTATCGGACATTTTTTAAAATAATAGATACGTTAAAAGAATAATAGGAAATATTACGTTCGTTTCAACATATTGTCGAAAACATAACGTGTATGTACGTTCATTTACCAACATCAGGCAGTAGAAACGTGGATATAGTAAGAACGTTCTTCGTTAAAACGAAGACTTTAATTATTCTTCATTACGTAATTCCATATAACTGTAATGGTGTAACATAATTTTAAAAAGATCTAAATGTTAGTAAAGTCAACTTCCGAGACTCACTTTTACGATGCGCAAGTTTTCAGCGTCATTCGACAATTTGATAAGAAGCGTTTATCTCCATTCGCTTGACCTAGGCACCTCGAAAAATTTGCGCGATACCTGAAAGGACGCAGAACCTTACGAACAGCGAATCAACGAAAAATTATGCAATTTTTTCGTTCTTACAAAAATTTCATGTCCTTGCTCATATTACGAGGCGAAGTAAAATTTACATGTAAAATAACGCCGAATTCATTCACTTCGACAATACGAAAACATCTGATATTTGCGATCGAAATGAAACAAATGGTACATCGACGGGCTAGCAAGCTGTGTTTTTTATCCTAACATCTTCGTTAAACCGAAACTCTCGATATCGTATATTCGTTAGTATATATTTTTATATAACTTGAAAGCGGAAGCAGTTCGTAAGGTGCAAAGGGAATATCGTTCAGAGCCCCGCTAACCATCCGATGTAAATATATAATATTTGCAAAACGTGTCAGATTCGTTGAAGAAGTATTCGTTACGATTTCGTTTGCCACTGATGGAGCGTATTTAGTTGCGAAACGTACAAAAGAGAGAGGAAGCTGTTGACGCGAGCTCGAGGAAGGATCGAGTAGAAAGAAGAAAGAAAGAAACGGTCGTTGCGACGAAAACGTTCCTTATTCTCATTCCATAAGATCGTTTTCGTAGTTGGTCGAAAACAATCTCTATTTTTAAGAAATAGAAACCTAAGTAGCTTCGTTTTTAGTAATTAATACGAAATTCTGTAGTCAGCTGATATTTATAAATCTTTCTGTTTCTAACGTGTATTTAGAAACGTTTTCTTCGTATTTTCTGTTTATTTATATTTATAAATAACGATTAGTAACATAGCCTGAATTTTGAATAATAGCAATAACGGATTTCTTAATACATTGTAAATGTTCAAAGCGTGTCACGAATGACGAGTAAGTGAGTCTAGAAAAAGGAAATCTGTAAATTTTGTAGAATAATTGTGAATATTTAACGTTTCTTTATGTACGCGGTAATTACCAACACTTGTGTCATTTATATTTTTAACGTCACGACGTATGTATTAACCGATGCACTGATCATACAATACAATTCATTATACGAAACGAATTTAATTTCATCGAATCAGCATATCTTTTATACGAAAGAAAGAGAGAGAGAGAGAGAGAAAAAAAGGATACTCCTGACAAGACGACAGCGTTCTCAGGATCGATTTACTTTTCAAGCAATATCGTTTTGTATTATACACCGGATTTCATGTATTTCGAAAATGTTAAACTTTACAGCCGTCGAATTGCTTGAACGACCCAAAAGTCAGCGTCGATCGAACGATATTAAGTTAAGGTACCATTTGAGGCACACACGGCTCAACTTTTTTACCGAAACCGAGTTAGCACGTGAACAAGAACGTCGAAATGTATTTAAGAATAAACGAGAATGAAAAAAAAAAAATAAAATCGAAAAAGAAAGAGCGAAGCGTACTTATGTTCGAGAAGATCTCAAAATGTTGAGATCGGAAAATGACGAATGTAGGTATCGAGTTTTCCGATCGAGGCGAATAATCTGTAATAAAAGGAGAGAAAACGTGAAAGAATGACAGCCACGCGAACTCACGTTACATATCTGTAAAACTTTTTTCCAAGCACTGCCTAATCGTGCACAAAGAACCGAAGCAGCTCATGCCTCGATCTCAAACTAATTGAGATTGAAACGGAACGATGCGAAGATAATATCTACAACGGCACTAGTCCGCTTTGATCGAATGCTCAGCGACGACAGAAACTTTTTCTTCCGGGTTCGGAATTCTTTCTAGCTGTCTTTGTTCGTTTGTCGTCATCAGAACGCTTTTCAACGAACGCAGTTTGTATTTGCGATGGCGACCGAGTGAAACACATCTGCGTATATCGAAAAACGAAACATTGCTCACGAGGATGGGAATATTCGGTTGCATATGCGTACTCGATGTATCTTCTCCTTCCTGTTCGATATGAAGTCAAGAATTTCAATATCGATATCGTCTTCTCTTTTTTAGAGTATCTAGTTACAATAACTTTGAAAGTAATTCTAGTCAAAAAATTAGAATATTTTTAATTAATATATCCTGACGATTTTTTTATTGATAGATTAATAATATTTCAATTAATATGTTAATTTTTATTTCAAAATTTCCTTCAGATCGGAGATACATGCTTTTGTCCATATAACTTGCTCGTAATGTTATAATTCGTTTAAATACGATTTTTCTTCGATATCGTAATGTTTGATATACTCGTGAATATTGCATTGTCCTGATTTCATATTAAAAAGGATCAAATTAATGTCGCATTGCATCCAACAGAAATATTTCTGGACATCGAGCAAGCAAGTACTTTTTCACATTGTCTTGGTCACCGCTCCACCCCACTGCGACCTTCCTCCCGAAGAAATCGATAATTTATAAAAACGATGAATCAGTGTGGCGCGACGCGAGAAACAGAAAAGAAAAAAGAAAGTATATCGAGGAAAATGTAAAAGCACGATCGAGGAGCCGACTTATTATCGTCGGTCAGCGATAATGGATAAATCATTGTAATATATACACTTCGGTGACAAAATGATTGTAACGCTGCCACTGAACACATCCCGTGTAGTACAATTACCGTATATATAGTATTCCACAGTATACTGGTACACACCGTATTATTAATTGAATTGATATTTATTAACGATTAATTATTACATTATTATCACTATATTATCTATACCATTTGTACTTTGCATTTCAGTTGGAATGAAATAAATGCCTTCTTTTTCATAAAAATAAACCAACCGTCGTATTTTAAATAATACAAATCTAGATAAAAACCCTAGATAAATTTTCTTTAGGTTTTTTTTTTTTTTTTTAAATCGCGCTCTTCCGCTCGATATTTTCTTTCGCCTAGTCAGAATGCAGGATGCAGAAATCGCTAACTAACGTTACCTTGCGATCGTCCTCATGGAAGATAAATTCCATAAATTCCATGGAAATAGCAGTGACGGAGTATGAAAAATTACGAAGAAGAAATAGATTTATTTGATATAAAGAATACTTGTACTCGCAAACATTTAATTTTTTTTCACATCTGAAATACATCGCTTTTCATTTCGAACAATATTTTTCCTGTGCTGTGCGTAAGTTCGAAAAATTGCTCAAATCGTCGTTTCTAAAGATGGACGTACAATAGTGTGCAAAAATAATGAAAATAAAACAAACTAGCGATACACAGACATTTAATATCGTACAGATATTTAACTGTTGCGATGTTTCAGTACAACTATTTAACTGTTAATTCTGAAAATAAATTACTATCAGGGAAAATGCGTGTTTAGAGGAAAAGTTTAGAGGATATGACTGTGAAAGATAGGTATGACGCGAAGGTAAGTGAAAGGACGAAGTTAAAAGTCAAGAACTGATCGAAATTACGTCAATAAGCGTAATATACTCGAATGATTGATTTATCGTTTAATATGTTTTATAATTCTAAAATTATTTCTTACAGTTTCCTCTCTTAGAGTGACTTCGTTCGAAACGTTAATTATTAAAATTATCTACTGCTATTAACGCCACTTTTACTATTACTTCTCTTACTGCTTCTCCTACGAACTTTACAACGGCACGTTTTGGTTTCTTCAATTAAAAATGGAAATTCTTGTTCCACTCTTGCCCATAATTTCTCTTGAACGTGAGTTAAGAAACACATTGTTCCACAATCTCTGTAGAAAAACAGATTCAATTTTAAAGTGATATATTTAATCCAGCAATATTTCGTTCGTTCGATTTTTTCCAAATTTTTGTCCATCCTCTAACACTCGACGTTACGTACGTATAACATTGTATTTTAACACGATACTTATCAATTACATTTACTGGCCATTTCTTTTCTTTCTTTCTTTTTGCACAAAAACATTAGAACAGAAAATTTCGTTGTACGAGTTACTTTTATTATTAATAATCCGCACACGACGAAAGATCGTCTCATAGTTGTGAAGCAATTCGATCCTACAGCAGCTCTAATTAATTTTTCATTTCGATATTAAACCAATTTAATTACAACGAAATATATATGTAGAAATACTATCAATAAATTAAGATTTACATGCTAACTTCAATGAATTTTCCGTCTTATACGGAGTGCTAGGAAATTGTACGTTAAGAAATTTCTTAAGAGCTTTTATATTTAAGAAGGTTTATATATCTGATTAGGGAAGACTCGGATAAATTGAGGATATTATACAGACAAGAGAGAAACAAGACTACAGAAATAAGAAAATGTAGAAAATATAAAAAATATATATGTGAATCACAACTCGGATCAAATAAAGGAAACTTGAAAAATCAGAGAAATGAAACAGTCAAGGTAGACCAAGTAAATGAAGCAAATGAATCGAACGAATCGATCGATTGGATATGACGGACTTAATCGGTTTAACTTGATCGTAATTATAAACGAAAATTGTACCTAAGGATAATATAATCCACAGCATCCACAACGTGAAGCGTAAGTATAAGAAACGTAATTGACGCAGTGTAAGTTAGAACAATGGTCCAAGATTTATTTGTTAAAAACGAAACCGCTGCATCTTCCAATCCGAACCGTCGAAGTGTCTACTTTTTAAAAATCAAATACATTCTCGTAGATATCGATCTAATTTTATAAAGTGTATATTCGTTTCAATTATTTTTAACCTAATTAAACTATTATGTTTATGACATTTCTAAGGTGTTACTCTTTTTCTAATATCGTATGGAATATTAAATCGTAATATTACATAACAGATACAGGACGGTAACGTTGTCGATAAGAGGACGTCTATCGGTGTCCAAATACAGGCCAATGCGAATTCCAAGATAAATGCAGTGGCTAGAAACTAGAAATAAGCGAGTCAAACGAAAGTTAGACGGGTAAATAAAATTGTTACAGAAGGTATTGTTTGAGAGAACGAATGATAAAAATTGGTTATCGCACTAACCTCGTACAGTATCAGAAAAACCATTTTTGGCGCGTGAAAAGATCGTGGAAAGAGTGTAGAATTTACGATAATAATATATATACCAATGCTGAAGAAAACCGAACTAAACGGTGGTCCTGATAGCAGCGATTCGCAATCTTCGTCTTCCATAGCATTGGCGAAACATGTTCGGAAAATCTGGAGTCCGAAAATATTTAGCAAGAGCGCCCAAATAGTATGAAGCAACTTTGCCATTTCTTATCTCTAGTTCTCTTTCTCAAAATAAATATTTCGAATAGATTATTAAAAAGGACTCGTTAAAACGTATTTCACAAATTAATCTACAAGACGTATTGTACGAATTACCTTTCGATTATTGGTGTTCGATAATCGAGAAAACAGATGGCAGCTTTGATCTTTAAATATTTATTCCGCTTAAATAAAACTGTGAATGTAATAATTGCAAAAATTTTTAACGTTTAATATGACGATACAAATTTATCAGGAATATTTTAAATACAGAAGCACATATATGTGTACGATTCGTGAGAAACGATTGAAATTGCAGTATGAAAAAATAGACTTTATTGCAAATATACACGTACATCGATAAATGTAAAAAGTTATACAATAGACAAATACAAAACAACGAAATTCAATGAGTTACATCTCTGGTTGCTTGTATTTACTTAAGGAATCTGTGCTGCACATAAATTTATATACAAACCAATCTGTCACTTCTGGATTTGCAAAACTGATCCTTTTCCTTTTACATTTACAGAGAGCCAATAGTCCATTAGTCCTTTCCCTAAGCACAAACGATGTATGATCATTACGATTGAATTATTTCTATCGGAAAAATTGTTCACAACGTTACAGCGTAGACTTTACTAGTACGCGATATTGCGACGCGTTTTAAATTTTCCTCTTTGTATTCATCGTGTTACATCTGTATTTGCAGATTTAAATAAAATTGACTCGCGCTGATTAATTTTTCATTTCGTAAACTAAGGAGTTTCTGACTAATTCTAAGGAACTTATAGAATTGTGTCAACGTGTACCAATCGTTCCTTCTAGTAAGCCAGAATAACTATTGTGCAATGACAAATAATATCCCTAATAAAATATGACAAAGATTAGGCTAGTACTGTACACTGTTGAAACTTCTTTCGAATTTGAAAAATGAAAAGAAGCATGGCAGAAAAAAGAAAAAAGAGCAAAATTACTGAACCGTGTACGGTACAGGATAATTTGAATTACTTAATTTCTTTAAATTGTCTGAATATCTAAATTGTAGTCTAGTTAATTTCCTGTACTAAATAATTATTTCGTCGTTTAACTGTGAAATTTTATGTTTAAATCGTTCTATGACATAAGTGTCTTATAAAACTAAACATTACTGGTTCACTACTTGGCCCAAGTGTCCAAAATCGCGTCCAAGGATTCGGTGGCATCCAGCATCCAAACAAACGACAATACGGACATGCAGAAAGCCATATGCGTTGCGGCACAATCTTTCGCCATGTAATATGCAAATTCAGTTAAAAACGAGTAGCGACTTAATCCCAACACTGTGTTCAACCATAGCAACTGAAAGAACAGTTTATTTTTGTGACACAGATGCGACACAGGAGATTACAGAGATACGGCAAACATTTCGAACGTTGCCTGGTCCCATAGAATTTTAATAACAAATAACTTTTATGTTAACAAACTCACACATTTACTGGATTCTTGGGTTAAACAATAGATGACGTGCATGAGTGGAACCCAGATAGCGCGTGTGGTTAAGTTTGTAGTCAATGCTGCAACCAACATCTAGACAAAAATAAATCTTTCAATCGTTTACTATCTTTTTTATTTTATCTTCATTATTTTCATTATAATCTAAGATATAAAATAATGTGACCGATCTTACGATCGTATATGTAGTTTTATCGCTATTTATGGATAAAAAGTTGAGCAGAGAAATGATAAGTACGAATGAACGAAATCTTTAGTTTGACAAAATCATGGATAAAGTTAAACTCTAATGTAGATTCTTCCAAACATCAAAATAGTTATAATACAACGCATAGAGAGCTGCTTTTCGAGGACAATAAACTTACGCTACTTTTCCACTGAGCTCCTCGTACGTGAAACATACGCTCAACGCGTGTACAAAATTGTAATTAAAACGTCGTTAGATTTGTCAAAACATGAAATACCGATACTCACTTCGTAAATGTAAAGAAGTTGAATAGGTGGCTCTTTGAGCGTTCTCGGCCAAAGTCTATATTCCGCTAAGAGGCACAATACGGAAAATATGAAAAGCACCGACGCGTAAGACGGATCGAACGGAGTACTCTCTTCGTCGAAACATAAGCCAATTATGCAGATTTGTCGAAGATGAGTGTACATTCCTGTTACTACCACCGCTACCCAATGAGGATTAATGTATCCTAAATATTCCTTCACCGTATCCATGTCCTGATAATAAACTTTATAGCGTTGTTACCGTAAATCCTATTAATTTCCCATAATCTTTCAGGATGTCTTGTCGTTTGGAAACCAAAGCTGAAATGTAAAGAAAATTTATCGAAAAGCAGAAAAATCTTTATTCAAAGCGAAGTTCTCCAAATAAGTTCGGCTTATGTTGAAACTTTTTCCTTGTAAGAATCTAGAATGACGTCCTTTTCGATCAAACGCGAAAAGAAGTCTTAAGAAATATAAAAAAAAAAACTATTAAGCGGTTGTTGGACAAAGACAAAAAGTAAGGCAATTGAAGGAAGGAGAGAGAGCAAAGGACGACGTACCATTAAATAGTTGTCCGTAAAATCCAAGAATGCATCTGTGATGAATATAATTTTCTGTGCGGAATATAATTTTCTCTGTATTGTTCTTCTTCTTGACGTAGTATCTCTTTGGGAAAGCTACATATATGCGAACGACGTGTAACATTAAACAAATAACTCTCCTTGACCCGCGGAGAGACAGCGACTGTAATTGCTCGTAAATTAATTTTCTACACCGTCAATTTAACATTCTCGTACATTTCTTCTCTCATCAACGAGGTAGGTTATGACATTTATTCTACGGAGACAACAAAATTCAACGCCTTCTCGAATTTGTCGACGTGGCGGAAAACGAGCGATGACAATTTCACGTCGATGCTTTGTTGCAAGAAAATTACGAACAACTTTCGGTTTAAAAGTATACTAACTTGGAACGAAAGGTTCGCGTACGTTATCATTAGAAACTTATTAGACAATTTTCAAGTCTTGTATATCTTGCAATTTTATACATTTATGAGAATCTTTAATGTATATATATAAGTACATGAGTACGGATTTAGAGATGTGCCTGAGAGCACAGTCTACGTTTCAGGTTAATGGGATTTTCTTGTGTTAGAAATTTTCTTATATCTATCGTCGGTTCTAGATCATAAGATTTTTCTTGTTTCTTTCTTTTTATTTTTATCCTGTACGTAATTAATCACGAGCACCTTGATGGTACTTGTAGAATCGAATTTTAATTTTATTTTGAATTTGAATTAGAATTGAAAGAACATATCGCTGTCGTAGAATTAATAACGAAACGGAGAAATAATATATTTCGAGAAAAGAAAATATCCAAGCATTATTTTTACCAAGATAAGCGCAGAAAAGAAAAAGTCGTTCATAGGTATTACCCTTGACTGTGGCGATTCTTAAAGAGGCTTCATTTTCTGAATCGGCTCCGTTTTACTCGAATATCACGCACTCATACATAATGCATTACATTTGCCGATAGCTTTTCCTCTTGCCAGCGTGAGAACGAATGGCTGCGAATAATACACTATTTCTTCCGCGTCATGCCTCCCCTAAGCATAATCGTTAATCATGTTAACATGACTTTAGCAACAGAAAGCGTAACGTTAAATAAATATTGTTTAAAAAAACTTGGCAGATATAATTAACATCGGACTTTCTTAAACTCGAAGCGTTCAAATGGAAATTTAATGAAAATATTGATTTTTCAAATTTTTAATGTTAAATCGAAAAGCAAAGCCGTCTTTATATATAAAACAATTAAACCAATTACTTTGATATATTTTATTTCTCGCAATCTGAATTCAGGTAAATTTCAATGTTCAATCAAAATGTTGAAATTTGCGTTTTAACTTCCATCGAGCTTTAATTTTAATTTCAATCGAATATAACCACCATATATGAAACGTTTCACGCGAACGTACACTTTTTTAATCTGGTTTTTAGCATAATCGCTGAACGAAGAGCGCGTTATGTATTTTTTCCAATTATACGAAAGAGATATAGTAACAGATATAGTGACATATTAATAGCAGCAGAGTGATCAAAGCTGTTAAGAAGCGGCTGAATATGATGACTCAAAGCCCGTGGATTCTTGTGGTACAGAATAGACGAACAACTTTAGTCAAAGGAAATGGTGAACCATGAGACACCAGGAAATTGTCTTTCCAGGCTTGAGTCCTTCTCTCTGTTAATGACATTTTCTCCGCTATAAGAATTGACCGAGGGAATCCAAAAGGGCAGTTAGAAGAGAAAATGAAATAATTTTATCCTGAAATGAACGAATCCTTTCAGATAAAAGCAAATAATAATTTGATAATTGACTTTAATCGAGTCATAATTTCCAGAATTAAGATAGAACATTAAAACCATGTATCTTCATATCCTTAAGAGAAGACACCCATCATTTTGTGAATTGCGCAATGCCACATTAACAATAAATTCATCCTGCGATAAAAGAGCTATGTAGACAGCAATTCGATATAAAATCCAGTATAAAGAACGATTTAAAAGATTATAAATCAATACAAAAGCTGTTAAATTGCTCGAAATGCTGCCGATTATGTAACAATCTATAATCGTAACTTTCCATTCTTTTAAATAAACACTAAGTTGTTGATGCGACGAGAAAGAAGTCATTTTCATGGAAACACCTGATTTTTAACGAAACTCAAATTTATTTGATCTTGTTAATCGATCAAAATTTTCAAAATTGATGCCATCGATCGTCGATGCTCACACTTTTCGCATAACTAAGCTACTAGCTGGAAATAAGTTTGTCGAACTGAGAAATAAAATGGCCTGATATAACGGAGAACATGTCCTTAGAGGCAGAAGATTATCCAAGACGATGGTAGCCATGACGACGGCACAGTGTATCGAAGAAAAGTACATTCGTTTCTTAGCTTTTCGACGACTGAATAAGAGTGGCGAATCGAACAGGGAAAATTGAAGGCACAGAAGTAAGCTCGCTCGGGTAAAAGTTGGTAAGAAGAGAAAGAAGAATTCTCTGCTGTCCTCCCTCGATCAGAACTCGGCCACTTTACCCTCTTTTCTCTTTCAACCATCCAGAAACCCCTTTGAACAAGCACCCGGCCATTCCTTTCCCGCATTTATACATTATTCTACCGTTCGTCAGATCATGATTTAACCTCGTGATCTATTATTCTTCGTGGGAATTAATACGTTATTATCAAGGTAATGATCAAAGTGGATCTCTATAGTGAATTTATATTACGCTATGTTGATCGATTACGACTGATTTGTAATCAAACTTTTTCGTTGCATGTTATATGTTATAAGACTAATGTAAGTTTCTGCCGAGAAGTAGAAATAAATTCACCCTTTGATCTATTCATTTTTGGAAGCGTGGATATTAAATAATTGAGGAAATACCGGTTATTATGCATAAATTCGTTAATTATGTATCAGAATATGTGTCATATATCAAATATATATAAAAATATGAAACAAAAAGGAAGGTGAAATCTTCTGATCAAATATATATTTAATTACAAATACGGAATAATACAATTATCAATATCAATGTTATAAATAATAATACTAAGAGATACTAAACGCTAGTTTTGAACATATACTTACATACATTGTCGAGCTACTCACGTAGCATAACAGTTTCGCTAATTATTTCTTATTTTCGTCCTCTCAGCGTCTTAATCGACGATCAAGGTATTATTGATAAACTACTATTTTCATGAAGCGACATTAGCAATACGCTTAGGTAGGTTTTAATACAAGGTCTCGATGTGAAAGTAGATCTGTAACGCAGTACCATAGGCTATAACCACCCAAGCAGTTAGGTATGCTTCTATACTGTCGAAGAATTTTTCAATGTTATTGATATTATCGTAGGATGACTCAGACTATATCACGTATGCTTGGTAATTATTACGTAAATTGCAGTATATTGAAGTAAGTAACAATAAATGAAGATAATAAACCACAAAGTAAACTATAATAAACTATAAACATAAAGAGCAAGTATATAATAAATAGATATTTTTAAAGGCGCTCCGAAATTATTACATAAAGTGCAACGAATTGTAATGGTTGAAATAAAATAATATATAAAATATAATAATACAATAAAATAATACGAAAGTAATAAATTAGAAACCATCGTGTAATAAATTGGAGCGAAATTTAAATTTCTTAGATTTCCATTCATCGTCAATTTTCAATGAAATTTTCGGACCATAAAACATACGGATCGATAACGGAATATCTTTTCCTCGATTCGACACAAATCTAAACACAGATATTGTAAAACACGCGGGATATCCCAGGTATCGAGTCAAGAACGTAATTCACAACACATACGTACGCGCGTCAAGATCTTGGAGTGGCGCGCGCGCTTTATCTCGGACTTTCCGTTTCCATCTGAATGAGTCAATGCCGTTTCGTGTGAAATTCCAGGGGACATTTTTGCACGATACGTGGAAGAGAAGAGCATTGGAAGTAGAAGTGGAAGTGAACGAGACACGATTCCGTATATGCCATTGACGTAGCTCTAAAATTAAACTGCTACCTCTGCTTCATCAACGACCTGGTTTGATGAAAGGCACAAGTAGACGATACTAGTAATTATCCTAATTCGGGGAAACAGTTCGTTGACAAGCAGCTACTCGATCCAATACACACTCTGAAGCTACAGGTTTTCTCCTATTCGAACAACTTGTTGATCGTCGACACATTTTACGTCTTATATAATCTGGCTCAAGAGTACCTCTAAAATAATTTTGTCTTAGGTTGATCGTGAATTCGTTATGAGTTGATTTCATTTTATAATTAATTTTAAAAAAGTATGTGAAGAAAATCATGACCAGATTAAAATAGGAAAATTGAAATAATTTTTATATTTCATTTGGTCACAAGAGTTTTTCTGACATAAATCTCATTACGAGAGAAGGAAGAATTCAAAAAATTTTTTTATATATATAACACTTAAAAAATCGTATCTTTATGCACCTATTTATATATATCATTGACTTACAATTAATACTTTGATAATTATTATTTTTGGGCACTTTGATGTTTGACATTACATAATTACCTGTTGCTAGATTTATTACGGCTATGTTATAATATTACTTTGCAGATTTTTCATTGCTAATCATTTTTTTTATTTGAGTGTCAAATTCATTATTGCCTTCGTTATACCGCAGTTTTCATATTTTATATTACATATTCATCTATTAAATCCTTAATTAATTCCTTTTAGGCGCGGTTTTTCGCAATCTAATTGAACAGTTTCAATAGATAACATAAAATATAATTTCACGTAGGATACAAGTATCGTAAAAGTTGAAATTGCCACGAATAAATAACTGTCGCATATCGAGGAAAACTAAAAATCTCGTTGCGACACAATTTTACAAGATATCCGTTTCAACGAAACAGCGCCGACTTTGAAAGTATTAATTCGATTTTCCTGTCTGAATGGCGCCTTGATTTCGAACTTGAAATCAAGTTATAATTCGCCTCGGTACAGCTACCTTTGAGTTTCAAAACGTTATTATGCTGTTAGGTCTTACTAAGATACCTTGCCGTTCTATGTATTTCGTTCAGCTTTAGTTCGGATCTTTGATCGTCTTTTCGAAAACTCGCGTACAACAGGAAATACATGAACTATAAATAGTTTTGAAATTCGATGATTCAATTTTATAGAGTTTGGTATTTAAAGTGAGAATCTTTAAGTATGTATTCTGTTTTTGAACTAACTGAAAGTGAGATATTTTTAATAAGCTATATTTAATAAATATATTCATGAAAATTAGATAAATAAGAATTTTATACAGTCCGTGAAAGATATTCAAATTACAAGGAAACTTAGTACATCCGTATCAATGTGATAAGAATGAACGACGATCTTTGAGGAAAGAAAATTTAAAAATGTCACAATGTACTATGAGTCAGTGCTATATTACTAAAATTATCTTTTTATATGGTTCGGTATTACATGCGTAATTTTTCCAAAACGCGCCAACTAATGGAACATAAAAACCAATAATAAAATATTCCGACAAATGAATCTTCGATTTCTAAAACTATTCTTGCACTAAACCAATAAATATACACAGCAACGATGGTCACTTCACGAGCAAAACCCATTGCCAGTCCAATGAAACTCATCGCAGAAAATTCCATTCTCCATCGACGAAATCCCCGGCGAATGCTTAATAAAATAATTTCGATCTTCGAAAAGTATGCTTACACGATTAGGAACGAGATGTTCGATTAAATTGTAACAAAATACTCCAACATCCTGAAGCAATCCAACCGGCAATCATCGGTTACAATGGCCCGGTCAGAAATCACTCGACTGGCATCGAACAATTAACGAAGTTGTTAATCCTGACTTCGCGTATCGCCGCACCAACTCTAATCAAACTAGGTACACTTGACTTATCGATCCCCGACTTGGTGTCCGGATCGATCGAATCGCCAATTCAGGGACGAAGTACGCGGATCTACCTGCGCAGCTGGTAATCGCGATCAGTCGAAAGGAACCGACGAGCGGCGCGAGTACTTGGTGGGGTGGTACATAAAGCAACCCGACGTAGTCGGCAGGCGGCAATTTTACCCGGACATTCGTGGACCGTGCAGCTGCTCGAACGAGCTCACGGATTTCCCCTGACTCGACGCGAACCGAATCCACGTGGATAGTCAACTGTCAAGTGCCCGTACCGCAATCACGTCTCAGCCTGGTATATTGCTCTTTAATTTTTATTAGTATTCGTAGACTGTGAATGTTGGAAATTCCTGGAATACACGAAGATTCGTTTCAGTTTCTTCATTAGCGTTATCGATATTATAATATAATTTGTTATTAATTTTGCTATGAGTAATTTATCCGGGTTATTATCACTGTCGTTATAACTCGCAATAATGTTGTAACGAGTGGATATTCCTTGTGTTTCTGTACGTTTACCGATACAATTGCTGCATAAATGGATAAACATTCGCAGTCTTGTTATTTGTTTCGAGGAGAGGAGAGGAGTTTTAAATTCGAAGCGAAAGAGAAAAAGATGAATTAGAAGACTTTTACGCGATAATTTTGAATGCTGTAATTTTTTTACGTTCCATCGGACAATTAAATCTCTGGTGAAAAGTAAGAGCAGGAATTTAAATCGATATATTGGAAATAGTTGCATATAATTGAAATATTATTTGATATTTCCTTGTAAAAAGGATGAAAGCAGAAATTTAAATCAACACGTTCAACTATATTACGAGCCAATTAACTATAATATTCAGTGTAAAATACTTAACATTGAATCGTTTACTTTTGATGTAAAAAAATCATCATCAAATCATTTTTATGTAAATAGCATATATATAGATTGATTGTGCTTAGAAAAAATTATTACGTGATGCAACAGAATTCTGACTGAGACGAGTATTATTAATACACGATTGATTATAATTATTAGCATATAAGTAAACAGTGAAATTAAGATAGACTCGTTCGCCATTAAATGTCAAGAATGTCACGTGCAATGTTAAAGTATGTTTTAATTTACCGTGAGTAATTTGAAGAATCGTCGGTTGCTACCGAGATAACACAATTTTCTTCGCGAGGCAAATTTTTAACAGATACGAGCGCTAATAATAAAATAAGAAACATTACGAAATGAAAACACGTTGCCAAAACTCGTAAAAGTTGTTCTATATCTACTATCAACTTTGTATGAGATTGACTGGTAATATTTTCGAAATTTTGTAAAGATCGTTTGGAATAGATTAACACGTTATTTTGTGGGCGATATTTAAAAAATGCTCGAACAATGAGTTTCTTTAAAACACGTATTTATTACGGTCGATATAAACGATAATTTATAAGAAAATTTCATTTAAAAAGTTCGATTTTAGTTTCCATGCCAGTGTACACTATAGAATTATTCAAATAGTCTACTTTCGGAAGATTCGTGTGCAAAACTGTTAAATATGTTAAAAACTGAAAATATTGAAAATAATAGAGAACATTTTTTAAATTTGAATAAAAATGAAAATAGCGAAAGAAATGGAAATCACGTGAGATCAGTTACTACATCATTTGCAATCTACTGTATTCTTGGATAATTTATCAAGAAACGCGCGTTACCGTATCTCTACACGACGAGTTATTGAACTTACCATTATCACTTTATTCTGAATGGCTGATCTTTTTTTCAAATTTATTACGTTTCGACTTTAGCAACGTAGTTGTTCGTTTCGTAACATTGTTTATTTCAAGCCTATTATAATACTTGTTCGTATCTTTTAAGAAATTTCACAACACTATCGTTTGCAGCATTCAAGAAGAAACCGTTTCAATAGAAATTTTGCTGTGCATATTTTCTAACATTTATGATCTAACAACTATTGCATCGTAGATTAACTTTGCAACTAGTTGGAAGTTCTATTTCAACGAATTGATTCTTTTATCGAACCTTTTTGCACGTTTGTAAGATATCTTCTCCTGACTGTTCTATATCACAGTCAGTTTTAGTGTGTTCGTTAAAATTCGTAAGATTCTATTCCTGCACAAGAAAATATAAAACAATAGAGTGGAGCATTGCACCATAGAATGTAAAAGAATTTGCGCTATTTCAGATCGTTGCGTAAATATTAGCAACATCGGTGGATTTCTCCTTGTGAACATGGTAGAATAAAGAAAGATTCAGAATAAAATATTTCCTGCAATTCTTTACATTTGGAATTAAATTAATGAGTCAATTAAGCGACAGATACGAAACTCTTGTACGCTTCTCGATATCCTGAGATACAAGCTGTGAAGTATAATTTTAATTATTCGTCGTTAACTAGATTACGAATGCCAATAATTGAATTTTTAAAACTTTCTTAAAATCGCTTCGGAGTTAATGACACTTTAACTTTACTCTCAAAAATATACGTGCTAGATAGAAAAGAATTTCTTGTTTTAAATGGCATCTGCATTGAAAACATATAAATGTCAATTCCATTTTCATTTTTTCGACTTGTGTGGAGTGTACATATTAATAAAAATTTACGAATTTAAATCTATCCAAAACGTCCCGTCGTTACCAAACCGTTAACTTTCACCTGAACAGCGTAAATTGAGATCGGAATTAAAATTAGAGATTGGAAGGTGGAAGAGTTGGGTAATTCTCGTTAGGCAACTTGTAAGAAGAAGTAAAAGCTTGTTTTCTGTATAAGAATATAATAACAACGACCTTGTCCGACCGCGGGAATTGAAGAAACCATAATCGGTCATGGTTGATCTAGACCAAATATTATAAAGATATGAAACGTTTCAGAGTGTCAGCTGATTTATAAATCTGGGCTGTCTTTTTCATTTTCTCTCGTGGCCAAACTTTAAATTTAAAAAGAAAAACAGAAAATTATCACGTATATAAAGTTACAATAGTAAAGTGCAATCGAACAAAGATACAATTTCTTGGCTTAACGTGCAAAAGATGGTGCACGAATCTCTTGACGTCACAGCCGAACAGGGAAATACCCAGGGGATTCCTGTTTCCTTATCCTTCAAAAATTCCCAATAAAATCTCCCATCATTCATATGCGGTGGATTATTAATTTCAATTACAATTCGTCGAAATTTAGACGTTAAGGAAAATTATTGATTGCGCGTTACTCTAATTTCGAAATAAGTATTAGAATAGAATGAACATTATGGTTATTATTGCCTGCTATTTGATTATTATTATTATAATGTCACTGTTATAATAGTATTATATTAAAATTGCAAAATATAGTCAAGAATGATTATTGTGAAAGTTTGAAGCAAAAATACTTCCTATTCGTTGATGAAAACAATTTTTCAAATTATATGTCGATCGCAAGATTTTTACAACTATCTCGTAACGAAAATATGAGTAATAACATTCCACAAATATATCGATATTTCTTATTTATATCGTTAAGTAATCATTCCATTGCATTATACGTTTTATATATATATTATCTTCGAGTCTTTATAATTTGTCTCGATGTAGACATTCGATAAATTGATTTAACGATAATATGTGACTGTAGCACGTAGACAATTATCTCATTAGAGACAGGTAATTGCATAAATGTAATCGCATTATGTGTCTTTTATGGAAATTGTAAAGAATCAATAGATAATCGGGAAAAATACAGAGTAGAAGTAGTTTTCCAGGTTGATCAAATGAATCAAGTCTCTGGACTGTAGTATAGCCTTTTTATTTCCTCAGAGATCGATATCGCGTCTAGATCTTTGCGATTTTCATTACGTCGAACGTATCATGGAACATAAACGACTATTCTAATCATTATTGATATTGCATTATAAGTAGTTTACACCTTCTACATATGTATATTCTATAACAACATAAATTACGAGATAGCAAAGACAGAATCTTGTAATTTCGATATTCCAGTGTCTCGAAAAATACTATATTGCGAAAACGGCTAGTGAAAAACATATTATAGGATCAGACCCTGTAATAGAAAACAGTGTACAGCGAGTTGTAAAGGGGAAAGGAATGGAACGGAACTTGTCTCACGAAAATGACTCATGGTCATTATTCCTTTGCGAGTCAAGTTGTCCCCGTTCACGTTGATTATTATGAACGGATCAAATCTCTTCCTCTCTTTCTTACTATCCTGCGACGAAACACGTGTCACTGTCTTCCATTGTCTCGATTCTAAAGAACACACATTGAGAAGGCTAGTCATGCCAATTGCCACTTATCGTATCGCATGTACAGAGCTGTCAACTATAGCAACCTCGCAACTCAGAGATCTGCGCCGATTTTAAAAAGTAGTTCCTGATGCAACATAAAAGTTTCTTTATACTAACTAGCGAAATATTGGAACGTTACAGGGTACAGGAAATGGATCCCGACGCTTTCAAGGAGTTCGCCAAGGAAATGGCAGAATATATCACTAATTACCTGGAAAATATCAGGGACAGGTGATTTCTTTACTCATTTTCGTATCCTTCTCCGTTGTCCTTATTTCTTTTTTAAACCATACTTACCTCGATTTCGCTGATTAGTAATTCTTTTTTAAGCTGCGACTTAATCAGAATCGATTATTCCATTTGTAATTTTATACTCTGCGTACAATCTTTTTCTGAATTTAAATTTCTTGAATTCTAATTTATGACGATCTAGTTCATTCGAAGGATATACGAAAGAAAAATATCGATTATATATCTTTCAATTGCAGTTATTTCGAACAAAACAAAATACAAATACTATTTATTTTAGTTCAACTAATCACGGTGTATTATAGTTCTCGTTAGAGATAATGACACTTAACCGAGATCTATTTAAGCTTAAAAGCATCTCCTACGCGTTTGTAAATAAAGCAAAATTTATAGGCGAGTGCTTCCGACAGTAGAGCCAGGTTACATGAAACCCCTTTTGCCGTCCGAGGCGCCGCAAAGGCCAGAAAGTTGGAAAGACGTTATGGCAGATATCGAAAAAGTGATAATGCCAGGAGTAAGTACAAACTGTAATATGATAAACGATATTTTCTACATATATATATATAATGTGTCATTGTTCGCGTTACAAATGATACAAAACTATAGCGTAGAATATCGCGATAATATTAATTCCCAAATACTAGATAATTTTGGTATAAATTTTTATTCAAGCAGAAAATTTGTTCGTCTAGGTTACACACTGGCATAGCCCGAAATTTCACGCGTATTTTCCTACAGCCCAATCGTATCCAGCGATCGTTGCTGACATGCTTAGCGGTGCTATCGCATGCATCGGGTTCACTTGGGTAAGGGTCAACGTTTAATTGAAAAATGTTCCAATTCTTATTTACTTTTTTCATCGTTTTTATTTCGACGTTTCATTTAATAGAAATTCGAATCGAACAAAGAAAATTTCTGGTGTTTATCAAAATGTAATAAATAAATCTGTCGCAGATTGCGAGTCCTGCCTGTACCGAGTTGGAGGTAATAATGTTGGACTGGCTAGGAAAAATGTTAGATCTGCCCAAAGAATTTTTAGCCTGCAGCGGTGGAAAGGGTGGTGGTGTCATTCAGGTAAATTTATCCAAAAACTTTTTTAATGAAATAACTGGCATTCCTAAGATATGGATGTTTATACAAATTTATATTTTTATGAACAGAGATGAGGAAGTGAGAGCTAAACAGAAATTTATTTCACATTCATTGTAGATATTTCGTACGTCTTAAATTTTCACCTTCGAACGCATAAATATCCATTGATAATTTAGTGATTTAAATCGCGAAATTAATGTATTTATTATCGTATTATGGAAATCTATAAGTACTTTTAATCTTTCAAGATTCTTCTCAAAATCTAAATAATAAATTTGGTGCGCCAGGAAACTTGCATATCTTTATTTTGTATATGACACAATTTTGCGGAATATTACGCCTAAAGAATTATCAATTAACGCAAATGTTCCGTGTTAAATTCACCTGTTGCTCAACCATTGGGCTGCCTATCAAGAATCTTAAGCCTCGTCGCGTCGTCTCGACTAAATCGATCGATACTTCACGAGTAGCTCAGACATAATTGACAGCTTGTAAATAGTAGTTAATGATCAACTTCGCATTATAGGGAACCGCGAGCGAAGCTACTTTAGTCGCACTTCTCGGCGCCAAGGCTAGAAAAATAAGGCAGGTCAAGGAACAACATCCTGACTGGACGGATAACCAAATTGTAGAAAAACTAGTCGCTTATAGTTCCTGTAAGTAATTGTTTCAAACTGTTTGATGCTGGCGAAAGTATCGGTACATTAATCTAACGCGTTCCAATCTTATTTGTGAAATAATTAAACTTTATATCCCTACCGAAGTAAAATGTGTTTAACCATTAAAAAAAAGATCCTTTATTTATCTTGCTGCAAAGATTGCTTAAATTGCTCAAACTCTCAATTTCGATAACAGAATCGTACTGTCTTAATCTAAATATTCTTAATGTCTCGTCTCGCAAACGTACGAACTTTCGAAGCCACTCTTTAACAACTTCGATCAATTTCACATAAATAAATTTTCTACCTTTGCCAAAGGTGAAGTTAATATTCCACATTTTTATCGAATATTCGAAAAATATAAATGGATAACATTAAAGGAATTAGATCATCGATTAGCCGGATAAAAATTCGAGGTCGCGCACTACCGTGATTTCCTGTAAACAAGATTAACGATGACGTTGGCCGGTGCTCTTTAATATTTGACAAAGGCTCGAGAGCCGGGAATGGGATGACAAGCCGAGTACGGGGTTGCGGCACTTCATCAGCCAGCACTTTGTCACCATAGCAACGCGTAATAACCACTCGAGTTATTTCAACCCTGTGCCACCCTTTGCCACCCACGTCTAACCGCCTTCGCTGTTCTGTGCTCCTGTTACTGCGTCTCTTTGTTAGCACGTCGAATCACGTAGAAAGCACGTAGAAAGTTTCGTAAAAGGCGTTTGCTAATTTTTCTCCATTCTAAGTTCTTCTACGCATCGATGACGTGAATAAAGAAGAAAAAGAAATATCACGAATATCCCATGGGATTGCGATTCTTTTGTGGTAATGCTTTTTCTTTTTACATCGATATTCACTTCGATCAAAGTAGTCGTTATTGGTTATTGTACTGTGGAGATTAAAAATTGGAAAGGACTTTTGTTTTGCAAAGTTTAAAGCATATTTTGTTCGGCTAATGGATTAAAGTTTGAGTGGCAATTACGGTTGAATTGTTTGTATTCAGATGGAATAATTAAAAAAAATGATGAATGCATTGATTCGGTGTTGAAACAAAAGAGAGAGAAGTGTCTCGCAGTTTAACAATAAACTTGGAAATAACAAGTAGAGAATAATTCGAGTGGGAATTGTATAGAATTTAGCATTCCATTCAATGATTTATCAAATTCCTTGCTTCTTTCTTTATATTTGCTTTCTTCCATGAACTACTTACTAAAAACTAGGTACGAAGTAAATAACTAGATATATTCCAGATGAAGATAGTATATTTTATTACAGTTATTAATTTGTTGCTCAGGTCAAGCTCACAGCTCCGTAGAACGAGCTGGTCTTCTCGGCGGTGTAAAGTTCCGATTGCTAGAAGTCGATTCGAAATATAAACTTCGCGGTGAGACACTGGCAGAGGCCATTCGCAAGGATAAAGAACAAGGACTGATTCCATTCTACGTAAGTTCATTGTATTCGTATGCAAATTCGTATACATACAATACTAACACAGCTTTTCCAAACACACATTATGCACATTCCCCCTAGCGATAACGAAACGATTCCTGTAATCATAGGATAAAATATTTTATTCCAGTGCAAACATTTGTGACAAATTATCGAATGTTTAGCACTTTGAAACTTCAATTAAAGGTCTCATTAACGAATATCAAATTTATACTCGTCGAATAAAATCGACTTTCATTCCGTTTTTATTTTACAGGCTGTCGCCACTTTGGGAACCACTTGCTCTTGTGCATTCGATCGTGTCGATGAAATGGGTGTGGTTGCAAATCGTGAGAATGTCTGGCTACATGTTGACGCAGCTTACGCTGGTATTTTAAACAATTACACATATAATATATCTGACAAATGTTACGAGACTAGTATTTATTACCTGAACTATTTTCTTCCTTAGGTTCAGCGTTCATTTGCTCGGAATTCCGATATTTAATGAAAGGCACCGAGTTGGCAGATTCCTTCAATTTTAATCCACACAAATGGATGCTGGTGAATTTCGATTGTTCGACGATGTGGTTAAAGGATCCGACATACGTTATCAATGCTTTCAACGTGGATCCTCTGTATCTAAAGCACGATATGCAAGGTTCTGCTCCTGACTATAGGGTAAGATAGTTCGTTAATGATAACTATGACCTTCTTCGTTCATATGAAAGATCATTATCTATTAAATATTACGAAGGCAAGTAACAAGTTCCTTCTCACATACGTAGGAAAAAATACTATTATAAAATTGTCACATAGCAATAGTAGAAGACTTGACACTGTATCTCGTTTCTATATTTATCTATATTTCTATATTGTTGGAAACTTGAGAATTGTTGTTCATTTTTGTAAGAAGAATGAATTTATTAATATTCGAAGACAGTGAACTTTTACCTTTTATACAGCATTGGCAGATTCCATTGGGACGAAGATTCAGAGCGTTGAAACTCTGGTTCGTGTTGAGGATTTATGGCGTCGAAAATCTTCAACGATATATCAGAAACCACGTTGCCCAGGCTCATGAATTCGAAGCGCTGGTTCTCTCGGATCCGCGATTCGAAATTGTCGCCGAAGTGATATTAGGACTTGTCTGTTTCCGATTAAAGGTAAGAGCAGTCTTTCAATCGTACTATTTTTATCGAATGTCACATTTAATCTTGATACACCTATAATAGAACAATAATTATTACGGTTCGCGATTATACGACGTTGTTTTTATCTACGTGATACACATCAGATTTATCGTTGTTCTTTCAATTAGAGTAATAAACGAATAATACGCAACAAAAATGCAATTTAGACTCCTTAAATAAAGGAAAAATAGCATTATTTTAAAAGGACATCGTAAAAAAGAAAATCGGGGACACGTATCAGAGTTTATTTTAAATATTATTAGTATCACGATTAAATTGTCTAATGTTGTAAAATATTTTTATCTCTATTTTATCAATGCACAATATCGTCTTAATAAAAATCATTTCTAAACACAATTTTCTGATTAACGACAAAGGCCAGTGACAATCCTCGGATTTTCATCGCGAATCAAAAGAACCAAACGAAAGAATCTCGATTAAATATTCGAAAATAAAATATACCATTGTAACGACATGTGATATCATTCGCAGGGATCGAATGACATAAACGAGACCTTATTGAAAAAGATCAACGGCGCCGGAAACATTCATTTAGTGCCATCCAAGATAAACGACATGTACTTCCTACGGTTCGCAGTTTGCTCGCGGTACAGCGAAAGCAAAGATATTCAAAACTCTTGGAAAGAGATAAAGCTGAGGGCAGACGAGGTTCTCGAGGAACAATCGGTTTCTAAGTGATGGCGGGCTCAGATAGCTCGTGGTTGTCGGTCCTTGACACCTGCAACCTGCAATCAATCCTAGCTTTTAATCGTTTTTCGTGTTAGCGATCTTGCATAATCGAGAAACAGGGATTTGTTTAACGTATTTCGCGACTCGACGTATAATTGCTAAACTTTTACAAACGACGAGTCAGATAGGAATTGAAGTAAGATCATTAGCATAATATATACGTATGATAATGATGGAAATATTTCCTTCATATTTTTAATTAATTAACACGATCGGTTACACAACTCGGTATTCGCTTACGTTTTATCGCTGGACGACTGTTGGACCTTCCGCGCACGGTTTTTTTCCTCTCGGCGATTCGATTCTTACTTCTCAATTCTCTATTTTGCCGATACATCTGTTTGTCGCAGATCGGCACGATGACGCGACGTAACGACAGTTACACGGTACAGTGAAACTCTCTCGTCGAGATTTAGGCTCGGAGCAGACATCTTACCACGCGACACCGTTGCAGGACCGTTCGAACGACAGAGAAATGGAATTCTTACGAAAGAAGAACACATACCTATGTTGTTCGAGACGGAATCTCTTAAGCAACGGAATACGTGTTCAATAACTTCGTAAAGTTATTGGTGCTAGGAAAGTCAGAATTTCTTGGGCTTATAGAAATATAGATATAAAAAAGTCAATGTGTTAAAATATAAACGCGCAAAAATATAAACGAATAAAAAGATACAAGGATAAATCTGGAATATAAGATGAGCGTAAGAAGAAATTCTGAATTGATGTGTACAATTTTGTATACTCCGATTTCCCGCTCGTCTGCGTCAAGCCTAAGTCGACTCAGATATTTCTTTCTCTTGCTTTCTTGCGACGGTAAAGGTTCGCCGCCGGTCAAAGCCGTTACACGCACATGCACTCACACACATACATACACACATAGGTTCCCTTCAATAATATTAATAACCTCGAAATATATTAGACAAGTCCCATATAAAAAACACGCCAAAGATCGTTATTCGACTGTCGTTTCACGTCAGTGAACGCGTAATTTGCTGTAAGCGCAATATTACATGTCGCCTTGTACCAGTTTTCGAACGCATAGCTAAGCAATAGCGTTGTGTAGGCCCATTAGATCGCTTTCATCCAGCAGCAAGACACTGTATACATACGTATGTACCTTTAGCAACGCGTTACGCAATTGCTGGCATCGGAGCGTCTTGCAAATATATCTGTTACACTCAGAACTTCTGCCAAGTATTTAAAAAAAGCCTAGCAAGTATCTTAATGTAATTTAAACCACTTTAGTTCGCAAAACTTATTTCTTGTTGGTTTTCACCGGTGATTGTATAAAGTTAAAGTTATTGTATTAAGTTAAAGCGTGTGTGGAGGATGGTTAGTCGTTTGGTTTAGATGACGAGACTACGAGATATTGAAACAGTCAAGGCTAGCCGTTCGAGACTAACTGGTAACTGATATTGATTCGTACGACTGACTCGCTTCTGGAGAACATGGTCGTCTGTTTATACTGGTCGAGACAGTGCCGGAAAACTCAAATTCGTCTTCGTTTGACGATTACACGTAGCGGCGACATCGTTTTGCCCGGAGTTTATTTATTATTACATTATATGTGTCCTAACGATATCGATACTCCGAGGCGAAGCGATAACATGCTTTGAATTATCCTCTAACTCATGTGCCGCTACAAAGTTATATCAAGTTGAAATTATTGTATTAAGTTAAAGCGTGTAATTACTTAGGAATTATAACATTTGATAGTAAACGATCGACAGAATTTGATCGTTGACACCGAGTGCAATATAAAATAGGAATTATTCCGCGTGTTGTTGAATTTAAGTCGTGTTCACCTTATCAACGTTGTTTGATTCCTTAAAGGAAATAATATTATCACGATCGCCTCTACCTTGTTGATAAAGAAAACAGTTCGATGTTCTACGATTCAATGTTCTTCGATTCATCTGCATCTGAAGAATATTTTGCGAATATTATGAGGGAATTGGCAATTTTTGCTTAGGACAAGAGTTAGTTTCAAATATCTTTCTCGGTCTTTTCTATCCATAAATACCGAAAGAATGTGAAAAGTAAGATCCTTCTTTATGACATTAATATTTTTCAAGTAATTCAAATATTTTAACAAATTTTCTCATTATTTCCTGTTCGAAACGTCTACGTTGCGTGCATTAAATGTTTGGTAAATATCCCGAGCAAATAAGTCATGAAAAATTGAGTTAGATGTTCCAAGTACATAAAATATGTAACTATATAGGCATGCTTTAATTTATTCACAAACATACTTTCATGTCCCAGCATGTACGTGACAGATAATGTCACATAAAGTAATTATCGTAGATCTGTATATTAGACATCAGGCAAGAATATTTATATATCGGAATATATTGATTTTAGTCGTACAAAACATACAAAAAATGTTATATTTTATTAAATTATTTAAGGATTATGCTATCGAAACGAACGTGTAAATTATATTTTTGTGTTCTATCCCGTCGATCTGATATATATTACTCTCGCATATGATCTACTAATTATTAAATTATATGTACTATATTTATGTTGTAAATAATTTATCAATACGATAGTTATAAGCATACAGTACGTATCTATGTAACATATCTTTGTCTCTTCTACGCAATTCACCTCTATTCCCCGATAATTACTTGCCATAATCGTACTCGAACTACTTTATAATTATACTCGAATTATTTAATAGAACGTTCAATAAGTTAATATATATTGTTCTTTATAACTGCGAAACTAGTTAGAAAATTTCTAACATAAATGCAAGAAGCATTTCTTAAGAAGTATTAAATATATATTATTCAACAATTATGCAGAATATTTATGAAACATATATACAATAGGTGGAGAATGTATTTTTATCAAGTTACAGCTATTGTACTAATTGTATTAATGTATTAATTTTTGCACTCATATGAGAATAGTACTAAGTGATATGAAATTTTATATACTTCGAGCCGAATTGATTTAATATATTAATTAATCGATGTGTAGATACTATAATAGATATAATGGTGTACCAATGTGTTTTACGACACTTATCTCTTGAAGATTATTTATTTATGTTTAACAATTAAGCGTTGCAGTTTATTTTAGGTATGCTATACTTTAATTGTTCGTCGTTAGATTGCGGATATCTGTATGTCCGTTCTAATATCGAGTATAATTATGGCATTCTGAACATAATGTAGTGCTGCAACTGGGACAATAAATAGATCTAGAATTACTTGACACTGTTTGGTCTATCGAACGAGCAAACGTTCTTAAAAACAATGTAAAGATGTTTTGAACGCTACCACATGCACTGGTTGATACAACGCACGTAATAAGATTTACTTTTATACACGTTTAACCACAAGCGATAGATCGATGTTATGAAAGTAATAACGATAATCAAAAACTGCTTAATTTTTATTCATAAATATATATTTCAAAATACATAGCAAAATCTGCAAAATATTTGTATTTGAGAAATTAATGCGATCAAAAGGATAAATTGTAATTTTGGAAGACAAATATATGTAAGTAAATATTACTGTTATCACTCGTGAAGTATAAGAACGTTTTCTCGATGCGATAACATGAATTGTTGTTAAACGGGACCAACGGAAAGTAATAAAAGAAAATATATGTACGTACGTACCTGTTACGTCGATATGTAAAAGGTTTGTTTCAAACATTTATTTCCGTTCTCGAGACGCGCAACTCACTGTAATAAATATATAAATGTATTATACTACACATAAATGTTGAAAGTATCTATCGAGATATCATCGTTATAACAATAAACTATACATGTATGTAATTACTTTAATCAAACTCACCTTCTTCGATTTCTTCAAGTTCTTCGAGTTCTTCAATTGATTTTAAGAAACGACTTTCTCAATAGTTATCTTGCATGCTTATTTTATATGTTGTCATCGATTGGTATTATAATTAATTTTATCCACATGTACATAGATAAATCTCCTGTGTTTACCCTTACGATATGTTCAATATGTTGGAGACACTAGGCTCGAGAGATACAGCAGCGAATATTATTTGCCACCGGAATAATAAGCTGACAAGTATTGCCAGTAAAATAAAATCATTGACAAAGATAAATATTTGCCACCGGATTAAGGGTTATTAGAAATAATTAGAAATAATTAATGGCAAGGATCATTTGCTATTATAAGAACTGTAATATTGATTAGAGCGGACTGTATCGTAAAACATTTGATTTCATTGATCTAACAGGGTAGCAAAGGTTACCAGAATTCAATATTTCTGTGCTTGTGACAGAAAAATTGAAATCTTACTATACGAAAATGAACGAAACGGTAATTTCAATAATATGCTAAAACGTATATTCTGTATTAAGATTAACAGTTTGTGGTATAAGAGTACAGCAGAAGTACGCATTACAACAACCAAAGATATAATTATCAAATGAAAAATGTTTCAACGTATCTTTCAAAAAATTTGACACGACTCTCCGCTTCGTGCTTTACATAAATAATATAAAATCATCGATGTCTTAGTTTCGTCAGATTTCAAATGTAAAAGATTTTATTTGAATGAAATGCGTCGATCGGTGTCATCTTGGACAGAAGACGGCCACGTTTACTATGACGAATACCATTTGTACTAACTTGTTACTTGCACGAAATTATATGCGAACTCAGCTGTTATCGGATGTTTTCGTTGGTGGACCACCGAACCGTTTCGTTAATTGAATTATTCTTTCCGCTTCGCGAATACCGCTCAATCTGGCGCCGTGTACTGTACTGTAATGTCCTGGAATCGTGGCTTCTCCAGCGAATAAAAGAATCGGTGGTATAGGCTCGCAGGTACCTAGAAAACAGTGAAATAAGTGTTGGAAGAAAGTATTGTAGGTGCAAAATAAAAACAGATTTCATAGCTGTCAGAACCGCTATAATTGAATTAATTTCAATGTAACGAGAATAATTTCGGAATCTTTAGACGTTTCTCGAATGAATTAGCTTTAAAAAATATTCACGACTAGAAATTACGTGTTCGCATACCTGGCAATGGACTAGCTAAATCACATTGATGACCAACGGTACTGTCCATCCCCATGTAACTACATGAACCAGCAAAGTATTGATCCATGCACCATTTGCTTCTGAGAAGATTTGCTGGATAGGGAAGTGTAGGATCACCGGTAAATTGTCGAAGAACTCTCGTTATCGACTCCACGACCTCTTCGTCGGAGCACAATTCCATATCTGCTGCCTCTCGGCCACAAACCCACGCACACAGAACATGTTGGGAAGTCGATAATTCTTCCACTATCGAAATCCCTAAGATATATCGAAGTATCGATCGGTTATTTGTAAAGAAATCTAAAATAAATCTCTAGTTTATCCAATGGCTTAGAAATAATTAAGTGCTAATTTGAATTTAAATCGAAGAAGAAGTAAGTAAGGCATACGTACGTATATATGTATCCTATATATCCTTCAAGAATGCAATTTTATAGATTATATAGAAAAGATACTTGAAAAGCAAGATACTGATGAAGGTACAAATAGATTTTAATAAAATTAGTAAATTCTAAATTAACATGTTGATATTATTTCGATGGGAAATATTTCTCTCCTACTTTTATACCGATAAATGATATTACTTTCTTGGCTGGATCGGGCAAAGTATGATGAATTCGACAAATACGCTGAATGTTTTTTAAAGCATATAGCGATTTTATAAATTTATGAAAGGCAATTACGAAAGACTACGAAAGATAATTTGCATTTTTATTCAAGTTTATTCAAAAGAGAATAGTTGAGAATGTAAAACTTACTAATCGTATATTTTTTGCTGTTTCAAGTCTCGCTTTCGATTCGTCATAATTTCACAATGAATCGATAATATTCTCGTCAAGTTTCCAAATAATCTGTCAGTGGCACGTTGAGAAACAAGCTTAGCGTACCTTTCACCCAGTCGCATCTGTCAGCGAGTTCATCAGCCGACCAAGCCAGTTTAATGCCTCCTTCCTTCCAAACCCAGAACGGCCTTGCATATTCCAGGAATATTTTATTTACGTATCCGTATCCTAATTTGCAAATAGCTTCGACTTTTTCCGCGGGTAATGCTGGACAGAAAAGTTTATCGTGTTGATGCTTCAAGACACCGAGGGACACTGTGACGATCACATAATCGGCTGGAAATTCCTCGCCATCGCAGCACTTCACCACTGCTCGAGGACACGAATCGCTTATGGCGCCCCATCTAATGCAACTCACTGGTTTGCAGTATCTAATATAAAAATAAATTTCATACAAACGTAAGTTTTATACCTGAAACGTATCGCTCTTGCACAGTAGTTTACCGATTAATAACGCTATTAGTAAATTGATAAATTGCAAGTTATTCTTGCAAACATTTTTTGATAATAATAATAATATTAGTTCATACTTTTGCAAGACGGTCCCGATATTTGAAAAATATACAGCGTTTACATTTATTGCGTGATATTTGTGAATGCCTAATAATACAGTAAAATTTTTGGAAGTATGAACAACATATTAGTCTTGAAGAATCTATAGCTTTTTAACAGCGAAGCAACTGATAATATCGTTGCTAATAAATCGACCTTAAAGGTTCATTCGTGTATCTTAAAACTATAAAATACGTTTTATACGACTAGTTTAATGCATTCTACGTATTCTGGTAAGAGTAGCAAATTGATATTGATCGACGAATACTTGTAAGTTTGGGTGAAAACTATAAAGAAACTAATTTGTGTACTGGAAACGTTATGAATAGATTTTGTGACAGAGATGTTCACGATAAGAGTTTACGAATTTCACTCTTGCCTAAGATTCGCAAAGAAAATTGAGTTTCGCAGTTAATAAGATGAATTTTGAAATAGACGTCTTCGCTAATAATAATGATTAATAAATTTAAGTCTAATACGATCGTGCTTGGTCGAAATTCAGTGCATTTCGAGCTCCGTCAATCACATTTTCGGCAATCTGTCTTAACACGTTTCAATATCAAAATTAGCAACGATTGATCGATAAATATTGCCAAAAATAATGTCATATTTTTTAATATGAAAATACACCAAGACGCGGAATAAAAATAATGAGAATCAGATCAATAAAGTATTTTTACAAGGATTTTATCTTCAGAAATAAATAATCCAAGATAGTATTTCCCTCGAAATCTTTACGACGGAGTAATTTTCACATCGAAGAAATAAACCTCTCTTGCGAAAATGACATTTATGACGATGTTTGTTTCAACCAACTTGAGAGCACAACTCGGCAAATCTCGTAACAGAGGTGCAAGCACTCCGACGTATCCAAGGGGCACTCTCACGTTACCACCAGGTATCTCGATATAACTTCCAAACTGATCTGCAGAAACCAGCGACAGATCATCTCCGCATCGACATCTCACGCAGTTTGTCATCCCGTACATCACCCTGGCCGCGTCATATCTGAAATCGCGAGATCACCGATGGTACCGAAGCAGAACGATCAACGATATCGTGTCGTTAGAAACGCAGTGATGTAACGTAACGTTGATTAATTACGGAATCTTGCGCGCCACGTTTGTATAAATACGAATGTAAATAAACGTGAAATAATCGGCAAGATGAGTATATAAGTCAAAGGAATTGCTAGCAATTGAAAGGCGCGGAAAAACCAAAGGTACGTATGATATAAATAATGAAATTTTATTTTAGAAATTCGATATATTCTAACGAAATGACGTGCCGAACGTTGCTTCCATTTCCTAACGAATATTTACTATTGTAAATAACGTTTAATAATTACTAAAAGACCACAACTACTTTTACATCGCTGCTGATAAAGTTTGCAGTTGACCTGGGCAACTGTACCGTTGCTCCTCCGGAAAATTGTGGAGCTCCTGCTGAATTCGAACGCCCATAAAATTCAACAACGTTCCGTGAGTGCGGCCACAACCTAGAGAGAAAAGAGTTGCCGCCTGTTGCTCGATCTGCCGAAACGTATGATAAGCCGTAATGCTGACAGGAAGGTCGATAGCGCGGCCATCGCTTGTACAAAAAAGACCACGACTCGGATCAGGCCTGAAGAGCGGTGGCTTCAGAAGACCTTCTTGAGCAGCTAACGTGAATACAGGATTCGCCACGCACCCTCCTTCGATCCAGGTTGCACCCATCTCGGCCACCACATCACCCAACCAACATGAATGAATTCGACCTCCTGGTCTACAAACAAGATTCATTACAGGTACCAAGTAATTCGTTTTTAAACGATTGATCGTTTCTTTGAAATTTTGATCTTTTATTTCTTTCAATGACGGATAAAAGTATTGATGAAAATTAAGTATCCAGAGGTATTTAGAAGTCAGTGACTCGAGATTTATCTTGAAACGTTAATTAATTATTTGAACGAAGCTTCTATCAAAAATATTTCAAAGGCATAAAAGTATCTTTTCTGCACAATTTGACTGCTAAATTAAAAAGGTGAAATTAAAAAAGGGTTTGTGAGAAACTATGGAAATACGTCGACTCGCATGTTTCTATTCGACAAAATTTTATTTTAGATAACAATCATAAGCGTTTAATGATACTCTCGCGCAATTATATCAATTTAATATATTTTAAATACCTATCCGTTGCCTCTAATACTGTGAAATTTTGAAGGCCACATTGCGCCAACCGATGCGCCGCTGAAAGTCCAGCCATTCCTGCACCAATGATAACAACCGTTGGTTCTGGTTTGCATGGATCTAGCATACAGGGGTCCAACTGACACGTTTCGAATCTGGCTAGTTTTGGACATGGTGGTATATCTTTTTCTTTTCCTCCTTTGCTCGATGCAAAGTTTCTACATATGCATAGATAATACAAATTAATTGATTTTACGTTAGTACGTTTTCTAGAACTCTGTTGCTTAAATTCTTCCTGTAATAATTATTCGTAAGTATGTAAGATACATGTCAGTCGCGATTTCATAAACAAATTGTTAGAACACCGTCATATCTTTCGATCTACCGACCATTTTCCTGCTGTGTAAAATTAATAACTGTCGTTCGATTTAATTAACGATTTAAAAATATCAATAAAAATGGAGAGAAAGAAAGACATTCCAAATTAAGTATTAAAAGATTAACGGGATGTTAGCATCCCCTGTCTAATCTGACACAGACAGTAGATGGAGTTGTTAAACGTGAATTCCAACCTCGCACAAACTTTTCTACAAAATCATACGTATCTTTACGTTAAATAAAATAAACATACTTTTTATCAATTACTCGTTGTTTTTGTTAGAAATTATATGCGGAACATGATTAAGAAATCGAAGACACGAGTTTCACGGTTAAGTGGAGTGACATACGTAGGACTGTCCTTATCTACCTTACTAGAATTGTTCGGAATATTCGAAACGATAATTTGGCCCTCTTAAGTAGCATCTCATTGGACATAAATCGGCGAAATCACTGAATTTGTTCATGAAGACGATGAAAATTAATCTTGATAAAAATTTAGATGTAATTAAGGTGAGTTCCTTATTGGCGAACGTTGCTATGAAGAGAGCATATCACACGCGCAAACAAACGATCCTTACCGTTATGATGTTTTACTGTCGAGAATATTCATCAAAGCCAACTATGATAAAGATTTTACTTGGTCATTGAATTACGTTAACTAACAGATCGCTGAAATCATAAGTCATAAATTACATAGCGCATACATCTGATTGGATAAATGGGATAAATCGTTGAAATGAAAAAAGGATGTAGCAGGTATTTAAATTTTCATATGCAAAGTTCCTATATTTTTATGCCTAGCATCGTTTATCCGTTTTTGCATTTTAATTATTTCAAGCTATTCAACTTGTTGTAGCTAGGTACGTACGTAATATTAACGCAAATATAAATCTATTTATTAATTCGTATAGTTGCTTTAATATTGTATCTTAGCATTTGATAAAAAATTCTTGATATTCACGTAAATATATATTTGTAGAGATAGATGATTGTGTTAGTTGTTATTTAAATGACGAGATAATTCGAAGTTAAAATCGTCAAGTGTATTTTAAAATAATAAATAAATAAATAGAGAAAATATTCGCTAGAACGCTACATATTTCTACATATATGTATACCATATACGTGAGAAGGTTAAAGGTTAAAGTTATCCACGAATTTCGAAATACGATAGGAAGATTCCAATTTTTGGAATTTAATTGTTTTACCGAAGTTGATCATTTTGTTATCGCAAATATAAATGTTAAAGATCAAACACAGTTCGTATGGACTTAAAATATTTATTGTCGACGAAGATACATTCTTATAATATAATTCAAGCTTAAATTAAATTACAAATTATATTCTATACTTTTTGTATAGGCTATTATCATAGAATATCTCTGTTGTTGTGGTATATTTATATAATCTAACACTCAAATAATAATTATTTAAAGCTGCGATATATCATTTTCAAAAATCGAACATCAAGCTTGTACTATTCTCTCGTTAATTTGTTTAAACAACGATATTTTTTGCTCAGCAGCCTAAATCTGTAAATACACGTACTTTCATGTAATTTTACTAAAAATCGAATTTCGTACAAAATGACTCTTTTATTCTTCCTTGACGTTGTCTTTGGTCAAAGAATCTTTTTGCAACTGATTGAAGTAACATTACGCGGCACAATTCTACGATATCTTTTGCGTTTTCGATTCAATGTTCAAACTTTGTATCCTCGACACGATATCGCCTGCCGAATTTTTGAAAGATTCGTGTACCTCTCTCTCTGCGGCAGCAGTCAATGATTGCAGAATTTCTGTCGCTTGACTCGTAATTTCCTTCCATGCAAACGTGATATCTTCTTCGCGAGTAATACGGGAACCTACCATAAATCGGACGATTAATTTTCCACGGTGCGTTGCAGCAATTACATAAAGCTTCTTCCGTTCTGTTAGGCGATCGATAAGTTCCTTCGTCAACCGATCGTTACCCTAAAATAAGAAATACATTTTAAGTTCGTCATAAAGTATTTTTTTCGAACTTTTCAATTGAAAATGCATTTTTAATTGAAAATTTGTTCTTTTTTTAATTTTGCTAGAAAAATGTTTAAATCGTTGCATTGTACACATATCAGACAATATCCGTCGAGTATATTTGATATATAATATAAAGTATCCTTCAAGGATGTCTGAGATTCTCCCTCTAAAGAGAAATTTCTTGGCAGTTTGTATTTTCTACGCGCACACCATAACAAATAATTCAGAAACGCAGAAAACGGCGACTTTGCGTTCTAATATGCGATATTTTAAACACCGAAATTACCCGGGTTGCATATTGCACATTGTTGACGATTTAAGATTATCGTCGGTTTACGATACGGACAATATTATTGCTATTTTTTGGGAAGATGGAATTTCTCATATTGCACGTTACAAAGTTTACAATTCGAACCTATTCGTCGACAAGTTAATTGGCACCTTAAGCGGCGAACGCTCGATCAGGTACGCACAAGACGCATCACTCAGGATGGGACTTTTGCACAACGTATTGGCAGTTCAACATTTTTCTATAATTAATCGGAAAATCATTTTTGCAACGGCTTGCTATGAGAGATGTTAAAATTTACATGTTCAAATTGTTAACTTTTAAGCTGAACATTTCTATTTGGACGTGGCCGGGCTCTTTAAAAATTGAATTATGTACAGATAATATACTAAATAACGTATCGTCGAGATTTCCAAGTAATTGTAGGAAAATCAATCTGTGGTACAAGCTTCTTCGTTGTTTCGTACATACCTTCAATCTGAAACAGACTAAAGACATAGATCTCTGTGTCGCTAGTTCGAATCTGCTGTCAGATTTAACATAATTTTCAAACATCTCCGCCATTTGTATCGTACGTCGTATATACTGCTCGATTCCTTCGCTTCCATATATACGAAGTAAAAACCAGATTTTTAAGGAGCGGAAACGGCGACCCAAAGAAATTTGCCAGTGCTGAAAAATAATTATTAGCGTATTTAATTTTTGTTCAAATCTAAAACGACTTTGACAAACAAACATAAGACATTTTACGATATGATGGAATAAAGTAAATCGATATTTTTAAGAAACGTACGTACTCTGTAATCTGGAACTGGTCCTTTTTTATTATGTTCTAAGTAAATTCTTTCTACGTTAAACGTCTCGACAAGTCTCCTAGAATCTTTAACCCTGAAATCATTTCCGATTCTTTTCTGTTATCCAATTATCATTCGATTTTAACATCGTGAAATAAAAGTATATACATACCAAAAAAGAGAACAGTCGAAATTAATTAACATCCACTTGTGTGCGTTCACAACAAAGGAATCGCTATATTCAACGCCGGACATTAAATATCGATACTCGGGACAAATGAAAGCAGCACCTGTAAAAGGAAAAACAATATATTCGTTCACGATTAGTCGTAATTCGACATGTTTGTAAATTCAAATTTTAAATTAAAAAATTCCAATATCCCTATAGTATCCTTATTTTAACAAAAATATATAAAGACAGCTACTACAAAGATAATATCTTATAAGAATAGATTTACCTGCGTAAGCTGCATCGACGTGCAACCATATATTGTATTCGTTACAAATAGGTCCCAATTCGTCAAGCTTATCGAAAGCACATGTACCAGTGGTTCCCAAAGTTGAAATCACGCAACACGGTATTAAACCTTTCTCTAAATCCTCTTTGACCGCTTTCAGTAACGTTTCACCACGTAAGACACATTCATCATCGGTAGGTAAAAGTCTCATAGAAATCGATGCCAATATTCCCCCTTTCTCTACAGACGAGTTCGATTGATCTGTGGAACAAATTTTGAAAAACGTATAAAAACAATGAAACTTGAAATTATGAATGTGAGTAGATTTTAGAGAGTATAATTTTCTTATTTAAATGATATCTTTATACGGTAACGGTTTCGTATGTCGATTTATTTTACCATTTTATATATGTATTTTTCTTTTTGCCTTCTAGTCAAATAACAATATTATCGACAATACATAGTTTAGTCGACAGATAATATTTTAACCTATAAAAGCAGGATGTAGAAAAATAATCGCAGACTAAATATATTAGGAGTATTGATATATTCGAAATTAAATAATTTATATATTTAATATGTACAGATGTAATTATTATAAATCATGATCATAACTATAAATCACTTTAAATTATAATTTACGATACGGATTAAAACAAGGAGATTTAGGAAAATAATAAAGAGATTAAGATGGAAAACAGGTTTTGCATTATATAATACATACCAGATGAATATGCGACTAATTTGTCCTTGATGATAGCTTCATCCAAATCTGGGTGTAGATGTTTCATACGACGTGTTGTTTGTTCCCTTGCTGTTAACAAAGCTATTAACGTGGCCTCGCTGGCTGATCCCTAATTATTCGACACAAATAAAAATTACTGTATTAACAATAGCCCAAATTGCCAACGGCGTTTTGCACGCAGAATTTCTAATTCTTTATTTACTCTAATGCAATTAAAACATATACGTGCTTGTAATTTCA